>NW_027361741.1:12057500-12657500 GCF_039654945.1 Dendrobates tinctorius | reverse complement strand
CACAGAGTCTCAAAGTGTCAGAAGAGCAGAGATTTTACAGTAGTCTAAATTCAGAATAAATGACCTAATTCATCATCGAGTTTTCACAAGTTTTGTGGTGTAAAAATTTTAGCTGTTTTACACTTCTCAAGTCTTGCTCCGCCAAAGTGGGTGAAGCGCAGTAGTACAGAGCATAGCTATGCTCTTCCAAATAACTCATAATTTACACTAAGCATCATAATTTACACTAAAAATTGGTTTCAATTAAGACAGAAATGTACACTTTTAATGGCAGTAGGGATGACAGTGGAAAGATGCTTCAAATTAATTAAAGATATGCATGTCTCTTAATGAATGTAGTGCTTCGTACTGCAGAGCTTCTTTCATTAATACCCGATATCACTTCCTTCAATCCCACAATGTCAGTCCACTATTTCATACTTCTCTGCCTGATTCCTAAAACTTAAGATGAACAAAATCCCCTTGCTGCCTCTGGGTAACCCTTGATTCAGCTTTGTCCTTCAAGCCACATATCCAAGCCCTTTCCACATCCCGCTGACTTCAGCTCAAAAATATTTCAGTACATTCTTTAACAAAGAATCTGCAAAAATTCTAGTGCATGCCCTCATCATCTCCCGCCTTTAATACTGCAACCTTCTTCTCTATAACCTCCCATTTAACACTCTCGCACCCCTCCAATCTATCCTAAACTATTCAGCCTGACTAATCCACCTGTCCCTGGCCTTTCCTCTCTGCCAATTCCTTCCCTGGCTCCCCATTGCCCAGAGACTCTGTACTTACCTGCACGCAACCTCCGATTCCCTCAAGATCTCTACTCTACTTTTATCTCCTCTTCCCACTATCCCATACAAGATGTCTTCCATGCATACATATCAGACTCTTGTCTACTGTGAAAACCTTCAAAGGAAACCTGAAGACCTACCTCTTCAACCTGCAGTAGACCTTGCTTCACTATAAAACTGCTTGTCCAGCTCTGCCTTCACCTACTGTATTCTTAACTATTCTTAGTTGACCTCTCACATGTAAAGTGACCTGGAATAAATAGTGCTATAATAATGGTAATAATAATTAAGACTGGCGTGCAAAAAACTGTCAGTCATACTATACCAGGGCCATAGTCTCTGTTACCAGTGAGTCCAAAAAAATGATGTGGTTGTGTGACATCCGCAAAAAAATAAAAGTGTTTTTTTTTTTTTTACCTAATTCAAAAATATGGATGTAAGAAATATCTATAGAACCCTACATTTTTTAGCATATCTTTTCCATATGGACTAGTTTTTCAATAGAAACGGCGCAATCAAACCAAATTAGCATAAAAAAATCATTACTGTTTTGTCTCAAATGCTGATGTGTGGAAGTACAGTCTACAAAACAGTGGCAGCAAATACATATGAGTGGACAGGCAAAATTTAAAATCGCCTTTTTTTGTGCTTTTACACTGGAAATTTGATTTGTGACCAGTTGCATTTGACGAATGTGGATTTTTGTAAAATTCGAATAGAATTCGATTCTACTCAAATTTATTTGCTCATCTCTAGCAGTAGTAGTTGTTTAGGTCCACATGGCCTACAGTATTTTCATTTGTTCTCTGCAGCAACATTATCTAGTTTCCAAGCAAAAAATCCATGGAAAGGGTGGCCACAGCAGGAAGGGTAGCCACCATGGGGCCAATATTTCACGCTAAAAAAATTTTTTCAGGAACTATTCTATATTTAATATACGTGCCCTGAAAACGCATTTATTCAGACTTGCCTACCGCCTCAACACATTAACCTAATCTATCCCTATGTGGCACAGCCAAAAGTTTTTTACCATAACCAGGTTCCCCGCATCATGTTCCCACATGCTTTATGCATCCATTAGCCCTCTGCATCCGTACTGTTACACACTTAACATTATGGCTGGTCCATACAATCAGGGCAACTGTTACCACCCACCTTTCGTGTCTACCCTTTTTTCCTCATAGATTGTAAGCTTGCGAGTAGGGCCCTCATTCCTCTTGGCATCTGTTATGATCTATGTGATTATTGTTATGCTGTAACGTATATTGTCTGTACAAGTCCCCTCTGAAATGTAAAGTGCTGCGGAATATGTCAGCGCTATAGAAATAAAATTTATTATTATTATTATACGTTTTGTACCCTTCTTGCATCTTGTCCAACAACAAGGCGTGGCCTCTCTGGAGAGGGGAAATTCTGTGAAAATTTATGGCTCAAAGCCAGCAAACTATAGGTGGCATATACTTAGACTACATAGTTTAAACAACATATTTTTCTTTTTTTTTTTTCAGTAAATATATTTATTAGAATTTTAAGCAGTAAGAACAATAAAAGGAAACATTACAATGTCCAGAGCTATACATTACGCCTCTATAAAAGCAGCACGAGTGTAGCCGAACAAGAATTCTGGTACATAAAGGAATACATGCTTGCCATTGAGAATCACCTTCGGACATGAACCTTATATACAGAGTAAATAACCTATGTAAAAAGCAATTGTAGGGATAGGAGAAGAAAGAAAGAAAGAGAGAGAAACGAAGAGGGGGGAGAGGGGGGAATGGGGAAAATGGGGAGTAAGGAGGGAGAGAGGAGGAAAGGTTAAAGGAGACCCAGCAATGTAAATGCCCACGTATTGATGCTTATGAATATGTACGCAGCCAAGTCAGGAACCCCGTGCTCTCCTTGAAGGATTGCCAGAGGAACCAGATGCGCCCCTGTTCACACGCAGCATCACTGTCACCCGCCGCCAGTGACTCCAGGCGATGTAGTCTGTCCATTTCAGTGATCCATTCCTCCGTGGAGGGGACCTCAATGGACCTCCAATGTCGGGGAATAACTGCTTTGGCAGCGTTAGGCAAAATCTTAGAATCCCCTTTTTAACAGAAGCAATCGAACTGGGTATCAGGGACAGTAGGGCCATTTGAGGTAAGGGCTCATGGCGGACCCCAGTCATCAGGTGAAAGGCATCAAAAACTGAGTTCCAGAAGGGTTGCAGGGGACCACAGGGCCACCAAATATGAAGCATAGAGCCCGTGGCGGATCCACATCTCCAGCAGGCGTCCAGGGTCTCCGGGCTAATCCTGTGGAGAAGCGTGGGGCACCTATACCAGCGCGTCAGCAATTTATAATTCCTCTCCTTCGCTTGACTGGACATTGTCATCTTATGTGCAAGAGTACAAATTTTCAAACTATCCGCCTCAGAAAAGGTGACCCCCAGGTCCCTCTCCCAAGCCTCCATAAATCCAAGCTTAGTAGGGGGAAGTGAATTCAAGACCAGGCAATAGAGCACCGAAACCACGTGGGAGGGACCCTCGGTAGGGAGCATCAAGGACTCAAATGGCGTCAGAACCCCCATCGGCACACTGAGAAGAAAGCTCCGCAATTGCAGAAACTCCAGCCAGGACAGCGGTGTCGTATGACCAGGGCCTCGTAACCCCCGCACATCAGAGAGCCCTGCCAGCTTATCCTTTTCCTGACCCAGACCCACTCCGTCAAACCGTGACCAAAACGAATACGTCGATCTATTCATTGCTGGGGGAAAGGCCGGATTGTCATAAAGGGGACTCAATCTGCTCAATCGGGATGTCAGGCGTAATTTCACATAGGATCTGTCCCAGAACCTCAGAACAACCTGTGTGAGTGGAGCATAACTCGACACGGGTGGGCGTCCAATGCCCCCCCCAGCCAAGGCAGCCAGTACAAAGAAGAGGGTGATAAAAGTTTCTCCAAGAGCACCCACTGTTTATGAGCATCACCGAACCTCCAGTCGACAATCCTAGAGAGCAAGACTGCCTGATAATAACGTTTAAAATCAGGAAGGCCTACCCCTCCTTTAGTCTTGGGTCTCACTAGTACCGAGAACCGTGTCCGCGGTTTCCTAGTCCCCCAAATAAAGCTATTGATAGCCGATTGCAGGCGTCTGAAAAAGCAATCCGGAACCTGCACTGGAGCCGTCTGGAAAAGATAGCGGAATCGGGGCAAGATTTCCATCTTGATCACTCCCACCCGCTCAAACCAAGATAGCTGAGGTCTGCCATATCGCTTAAGGTCCGAGATAGTTTTCTGCAGGAGCGGGACATAGTTCAGAGCATATGTTGCGTTAATGTCAGCAGGTATTAAGACTCCTAAATATTTCAAGGCGGCCGTCTTCCACTTAAAAGAAAAGGACGCCTGGAGCTGAGAAACCAGTTCATCAGGCAAGGAGATACTGAGCACCTCCGTCTTGGAGTAGTTGACTTTAAAATTTGAGACCTCCCCGAACCTACGGAACTCTCGGAGGAGTACAGGAAAGGCCACCGTCGGGTTAGTAATATATAGTAGTAAGTCATCCGCATACAGGGATATCTTAAACTCATGTTGGCGAATCCGCAGACCCTCTATATCAGGTGTCTTCCGTAATGCCACTGCTAGATGTTCCATTGCAAGGATATAAAGTAAGGGGGAAAGGGGGCAACAATGACGGGTCCCGTTCTTTATATCAGTGGGCTGGGAGAGGGTGCCATTCACTCTGAGATGGGCCGTAGGTCTATGATACAGAGCAAAAATCCTCTCCAACATGTTAGGACCCACTCCCAATTGCTTCAGGGAAGCACGTAGAAAGGGCCAGCCTAGGCGATCAAACGCCTTCTCAGCGTCAATAGATAATAAGCATGCTGGTACCTTTCCTGTGCGCATATACGAAGTCAGAAGCAACGTCTTCACCGTGGTATCCCTAGCCTCCCTATGTGGCACAAAGCCCACCTGATCAATACGGATCGACCCAGAGAGAACAGGGTTCAGTGTTGTGAGTTCATTCTCTGGTTCACCAGTTGTGAGTTCTCCTTCCAGACTCCCTCTGGTGGTAACAGGAGGTAGTGAGGCTGATTTGATCTGTGGAGATCTGCCACCTGAGAATGAGGATGACGATTGGACCTCAGGAGTCTCAGATTGGATTTAAATCAGCTGATGCCCTATTCAGTTGCTGGTGATTCCTTCTGGCTTGTCAGCTCTTGGTTTTCAGCTCTGTTCCAGTCATCTAAAGCTAAGTTTTTCTGCTAATGTTCACACTTGATTTTGTTGGTCTATTCAGTTTTTTGTGTGGTCAGCCAGCCCCGGCTGGGGGCTGTGCTGAATTTCCACTCTTATTTATCAGTATTTTGCCAATTTGCTTTTTGTCCATTACTAGTTTGGTCTCTTTTTGTTCTGTCTCAGAATATTTCAGAGTGCTGATATAGTTGGAGAAGTCTAGTGACTTCAGGGTTAATTTTGCTATCAGAAGTGTTAGACATTATTTTTGTAGTGTTTTTTGCAGATTGCAGACAGTGTCTTTCCTTTCCTTTCCTTTCTAGTTAGTTTGGGCCCCATTGTTTGCTCTGCCTATTTTCCTGCCTGTGTTTGTGCCTTCATCTTGTTTCACCGTCAATACATGTGTGGGGGCTATCTATTCCTTTGGGGTCTGCTCTGGGGCAGTTAGTTTTCCCCTTTTCATGCTTCAGGCTTATTTAGTCATCCGACTGAGACGAAGCGTCTAGGAACATCATAGGTACGCTTCACGGCTGCTGCTAGTTGTGTGGTAGGATGAGGGATCTGCAATCTGCATAGTTACCAACCTCTCTGGTTTTCTGTGACTTAGCTTGTTTTGCTTTTTTCTCCTCGGTGACCCATTCATAACAAAATGACCAGCCCTACTGCAGATTCTAGGGTACTCAAAAGCAGGAAAAAGTTGCTAAAAAAAGAAAAAGAGTGTCAACATTTTTTCTTTGATATTTTTTCCTCTTTTTCTCTGGGGCCGTAGGAGGATTTTTTTTTCTTTTTCCTAATGGAGATTAAGCAATTGTCTGATCATGTGTAGCAGCTTGCTGCTGAAGTTCAGGGAATTTCCACCTACCTCATTCAGTCACATGCTGCTGAACCTAAGATCCCTATTCCTGATGTGTTTTCTGGGGATCGGTCTAAATTTCTGATTTTTCTGATTTTTAAGAATAATTGTAAATTATTTCTGGCCTTGAAGCCTAACTCATCGGGGAGCTCTGTGCAGCAGGTTAAAATTGTCATCTCCTTGCTGCGCGGCGATCCCAAGGATTGGGCTTTTTCTCTGACACCGGAAAATCCTATTCTGACTAATGTGGATGCATTTTTTCAAGCCTTGGGGTTGTTGTATGATGAACCTAATGCTGTTGATCAAGCTGAGTGAACCCTGTTGGCATTAAACCAGGGTCAAGATTCTGCAGTTATACTGTCAAAAATTCCAAAAGTGGGAGGTCCTTACTACATGGAATGATAGTGCATCGGCAGCTCTCTTTCGGAAGGGTTTATCAGAGACCGTAAAAGATGTTATGGTGGGATTTCCTGTTCCCTCTGGTCTGGATGATTCTATGTCATTAGCCATTCAAGTTGATCGGCGTTTACGTGAACGTAAAACTACACGGGAGGCGCTACCATCCTTTGGAACAAACGTCTGAACCTATGCAATGTGATGGGGTTTTGTCTAGGGCACAACGTCAGGAGTTTAGAAGGCTTAATAAGCTGTGGTTTTCTGTGGAGACGTCTCTCATACTATTTCTGTCTGCCCAAAACAAGAGCAACGTTTTGCACACACATTTGCTGTGGTCAGTATACAACCTAAGTTTCTTTTGGCAATTACTCTGATCTGCTCCTTATCCACGTTTTCCACGAATGCTTTTGTGGATTCAGGAGCAGCGTTGAATCTGATGGATTTGGACTTTGCTAAACGTTGTGGTTTTTCCATGACGCCTCTGCGGACGCCTATTCCTTTGAGGGGTATTGATGCTACTCCTTTGGCGGAGAATAAACCTCAGTTTTGGACCCAGGTGACAATGCGAGTTGCCCCAGACCACCAAGAAAATTGTAAATTTTTGGTGCTGCATAATTTGCATGATACTATTGTTCTGGGTTTTCCTTGGTTGCAAACTCATATTCCAGTTTTGGATTGGAAATCTGGGTCTGTGGTGAGTTGGGGTTGTCAGTGTGTTCTTAGGGACGCTCCTGTTTTCTCCACCTCTCCTCAGTCTCATGATATTCCTGATTATCTAGTAGATTTTTCTGATGTATTTAGTGAGAGCAAGTCTGCGTCTTTGCCTCCTCATAGGAGTTATGACTGTGCAATTGAGTTGATGCCTGGGTGTAAATTTCCCAAGGGTCGGCTTTTCAACTTATCAGTACCCAAACATGATGCTATGTGATCCTATATTAAGGAGAAGGAGTCATTGGAGAAGGGTCATATTAGACCATCCTCGTCACCTTTTGGTGCTGTTTTTTTTTTTGTGGCCAAGAAAGATGTTTCATAAAGACCGTGTCGTTCCCTTAACAAGATGACGGTTAAATATCAGTACCCGTTACCTCTGATGTCTGATTTATTCTCCAGAGTTAAGAGTGCCTGCTGGTTTACTAAGCTTGACCTCAGTGGGGCGTATAATCTTATTCGCATCAAGCACGGGGATGAATGGAAGATGGCATTTATTACTCCGGAGGGACATTTTGAGTACCTGGTGATGCCTTTTGGGCTCAGTAATGCCCCTTCTGTCTTCCAGTCCTTTATGAATGATATTTTCCGTGACTTTGTGGATAAGTTTTTGATCATCTATCTGGATGATATTTTGATCTTTTCTAGTGATTGGGATTCTCATGTGGAACACGTCTGGACTGTGTTCCGAATTTTGAGGGAGAATTCCCTGTTTGTTAAGGGATCGAAATGCCTCTTTGGTGTACAGAGGATTTCATTTTTGGGATTTATCTTATCTCCATCGACTATTTAAATGGACCCGGCCAAGGTACAGGCCATTTATGATTGGGTTCAGCCTACTTCTTTGAAGGCCCTCCAGAAGATTTTTGGGTTTTGCTAATTTCTATCATAAATTTATAGGTCATTTTTCTGGTATTGTCAAACCACTGACTGATCTGACCAAGAAGGGCGCTGATGTGCTTAATTGGTCTCCTGAGGCTATCTCAGCATTTCAGGAGCTTAAGCAGAGATTTACTTCAGCTCCAGTTTTACGGCAACCTGATGTCTCACTTCCATTTCAGGTGGAGGTAGATGCTTCTGAGATTGGTGCAGGAGCTGTTTTGTCCCAAAAAGACCCTGTGACTTCTAAGATGAATCCCTGTGCCTTCTTTTCTCCCCATCTGAACGCAACTATGACGTGGGGAATCGGGAATTGTTGGCCATGAAGTATGCATTTGAGGAGTGGAGACATTGGTTGGAGTGAGCTAGACATCAAGTTGTGGTCCTCACCGATCACAAGAATTTTATTTATCTGGAGTCGGCCAAACGCTTGAATCCTAGACAGGCTAGATGGGCCTTGTTTTTCACGCGTTTTAATTTTGTGCTCTCTTTTTTTCTGGGCACTAAGAATGTTAAGGCAGATGCCCTTTCTAGGAGTTACTTTGCCGATTCTCTTAGTGTGACCGAGCCTACTACATCCTACGTGAGGGGGTAGTTCTTTCTGCCATTTTGCCCGATTTGAGACGCGCCCTGGAGGAATTTCAGGAGGATAAACCTGAGCGTTGCCCTATGGGAAAATTGTATGTTTCTGACCAGTGGAGAAAGAGAGTGATGTCTGAAATTCATTGCTCCGCATTGGCTGGTCATCCAGGTATTTTTGGTACCAGAGATTTGGTGAGTCGGTCCTTTTGGTGGCCTGCCTTATCTCGTGGTGAGGTCAGGAATTTTGTACAGTCCTGTGGGACTTGTTCTCGGTCTAAACCCTGTTCTTGTTGTAGTGGGTTGCTGATGCCCTTGCCGGTGCCCAAGAGGCCATGGACCCATATCTCAAAGGATTTTATTTCTGATCTTCCTGTCTCTCAGAGAATGACTGTTATCTGGGCGATTTGTGATAGATTTTCGAAGATGGCCCATCTTGTACCACTCCCAAAGTTGCCATCTTCCGCTGAGTTGGTGCCCTTGTTTTTACAACAGGTGGTTTGGTTACATGGGATTCCTGAGAACATTGTGTCCGACAGAGGAGTCCAGTTTGTTTCCAGATTCTGGAAAGCCTTTTGTTACAATCTGGGAATTCAGTTATCCTTCTCCTCCGCGTTTCATCCCCAGACCAATGGACAGACTGAGAGAACAAACCAGACCTTGGAGTCTTATTTGAGATGTTTTATATCTGCTGATCAGGATGATTGGGTCTCATTTTTGCCCTTGGCCGAATTCGCACTGAACAATAGAGCTAGTTCTGCCACTTTGATGTCAACCTTTTTCTGTAATTTTGGGTTTCATCCTCGATTCTCTTCAGGGCAAGTGGAATCTTCGTCCTGCCCAGGTGTGGACACTGTGGTTAAGAGAATGCAGCAGATATGGGACCAAATGGTGGATAAGTTGTCACTCTCTCAGGAAAAGGCCCAGCGATTTTCCAACCAGCATAGGACCATTGGTCCCCGGTTTAAAGTGGGTGATATGGTTTGGTTGTCGTATCAGAATATTCCTATGAAGGTTGCATCTCCTAAATTTAAGCCAAGATTTATTGGTCCTTATAAGATTTTGGAAATTCTTAATCCTGTTTCGTTTCAATTGGCTCTTCCAGTTACGTTCAAGATCCATAACGTATTTCACAAATCTCTGTTGAAGAGGTTTGTTGAGCCAGTGGTTCCTATGGCAGCACCTCCTGACCCTGTGTTGGTTGAAGGCAATGTGAAATATGAGGTAGAGAAAATATTGGATTCTCGTTTGGTTAGACGGAGACTCCAGTATTTGGTCAAATGGAAGGGTTATGGTCAGGAGGATAATTCTTGGGTCTCTGCCTCCGATATTCATGCCAATAGATTGGTTCGTGCTTTTCATCGGGCCCATCCTGATCGGCCAGGTGGCGTGGATGACGGTTTGGTGACCCCTTCTCAAGGGAGGGTACTGTTGTGAGTTCATTCTCTGGTTCACCAGTTGTTAGTTCTCCTTCCAGACTCCCTCTGGTGGTAACAGGGAGTTGTGAGGCTGATTTGATCAGTGGAAATCTGCCACCTGAGAATGAGGATGACGATTGGACCTCAGGAGTCTCAGATTGGATTTAAGACAGCTGACGCCCTATTCAGTTGCTGGTGATTCCTTCTGGCTTGTCAGCTCTTGGTTTTTAGCTCTGTTCCAGTCATCTAAAGCTAAGTTTTTCTGCTAATGTTCACACTTGATTTTGTTGGTCTATTCAGTTTTTTGTGTGGTCAGCCAGCCCCGGCTGGGGGCTGTGCTGAATTTCCACTCTTATTTATCAGTATTTTGCCAATTTGCTTTTTGTCCCTTACTAGTTTGGTCTCTTTTTGTTCTGTCTCAGAATATTTCAGAGTGTTGATATAGTGGGAGAAGTCTAGTGACTTCAGGGTTAATTTTGCTATCAGAAGTGTTAGACATTATTTTTGTAGTGTTTTTTGCAGATTGCAGACAGTGTCTTTCCTTTCCTTTCCTTTCTAGTTAGTTTGGGCCCCATCGTTTGCTCAGCCTATTTTCCTGCCTGTGTTTGTGCCTTCATCTTGTTTCACCATCAATACATGTGTGGGGGCTATCTATTCCTTTGGGGTCTGCTCTGGGGCAGTTAGTTTTCTCCTTTTCATGCTTCAGGCTTATTTAGTCCTCCGGCTGTGACAAAGCGTCAAGGAACATCGTAGGTACGCTCCACGGCTGCTGCTAGTTGTGTGGTAGGATCAGGGATCTGCAATCTGCATAGTTACCAACCTCTCTGGTTTTCTGTGACTTAGCTTGTTTTGCTTTTTTCTCCTCGGTGACCCATTCATAACAGAATCACCAGCCCTACCGCAGATTCTAGGGTACTCAAAAGTAGGAAAAAGTTGTTAAAAAAAAAGTGTCAGAATTTTTTTTTTTTATATTTTTTCCTCTTTTTCTCTGGGGCCGTAGGAGAATTTTTTTTCTTTTTCCTAATGGAGATTAAGCAATTGTCTGATCGTGTGGAGCAGCTTGCTGCTGAAGTGCAGGGAATTTCCACCTACCTCATTCAGTCACATGCTGCTGAACCTAAGATCCCTATTCCTGATGTGTTTTCTGGGGATCGGTCTAAATTTCTGATTTTTAAGAATAATTGTAAATTATTTCTGGCCTTGAAGCCTAACTCATCGGGGAGCTCTGTGCAGCAGGTTAAAATTGTCATCTCCTTGCTGCGCGGCGATCCCAAGGATTGGGCTTTTTCTCTGACACCGGAAAATCCTATTCTGACTAATGTGGATGCATTTTTTCAAGCCTTGGGGTTGTTGTATGATGAATCTAATGCTGTTGATCAAGCTGAGTGAACCCTGTTGGCATTAAACCAGGGTCAGGATTCTGCAGTTATACTGTCAAAAATTCCAAAAGTGGGAGGTCCTTACTACATGGAATGATAGTGCATTGGCAGCTCTCTTTCGGAAGGGTTTATCAGAGACCGTAAAAGATGTTATGGTGGGATTTCCTGTTCCCTCTGGTCTGGATGATTCTATGTCATTAGCCATTCAAGTTGATCAGCGTTTACGTGAACGTAAAACTACACGGGAGGCGCTGCCACCTTTTGAACAAACGTCTGAACCTATGCAATGTGATGGGGTTTTGTCTAGGGCACAACGTCAGGAGTTTAGAAGGCGTAATAAGCTGTGGTTTTCTGTGGAGACGTCTCTCATACTATTTCTGTCTGCCCAAAACAAGAGCAACGTTTTGCACACACATTTGCTGTGGTCAGTATACAACCTAAGTTTCTTTTGGCAATTACTCTGATCTGCTCCTTATCCACGTTTTCCACGAAGGCTTTTGTGGATTCAGTAGCAGCGTTGAATCTGATGGATTTGGACTTTGCTAAACGTTGTGGTTTTTCCATGACGCCTCTGCGGACGCCTATTCCTTTGAGGGGTATTGATGCTACTCCTTTGGCGGAGAATAAACCTCAGTTTTGGACCCAGGTGACAATGCGAGTTGCCCCAGACCACCAAGAAAATTGTAAATTTTTGGTGCTGCATAATTTGCATGATACTATTGTTCTGGGTTTTCCTTGGTTGCAAACTCATATTCCAGTTTTGGATTGGAAATCTGGGTCTGTGGTGAGTTGGGGTTGTCAGTGTGTTCTTAGGGACGCTCCTGTTTTCTCCACCTCTCCTCAGTCTCATGATATTCCTGATTATCTAGTAGATTTTTCTGATGTATTTAGTGAGAGCAAGTCTGCGTCTTTTCCTCCTCATAGGAGTTATGACTGTGCAATTGAGTTGATGCCTGGGTGTAAATTTCCCAAGGGTCGGCTTTTCAACTTATCAGTACCCAAACATGATGCTATGTGATCCTATATTAAGGAGAAGGAGTCATTGGAGAAGGGTCATATTAGACCATCCTCGTCACCTTTTGGTGCTGTTTTTTTTTTTGTGGCCAAGAAAGATGTTTCATAAAGACCGTGTCGTTCCCTTAACAAGATGACGGTTAAATATCAGTACCCGTTACCTCTGATGTCTGATTTATTCTCCAGAGTTAAGAGTGCCTGCTGGTTTACTAAGCTTGACCTCAGTGGGGCGTATAATCTTATTCGCATCAAGCACGGGGATGAATGGAAGATGGCATTTATTACTCCGGAGGGACATTTTGAGTACCTGGTGATGCCTTTTGGGCTCAGTAATGCCCCTTCTGTCTTCCAGTCCTTTATGAATGATATTTTCCGTGACTTTGTGGATAAGTTTTTGATCATCTATATGGATGATATTTTGATCTTTTCTAGTGATTGGGATTCTCATGTGGAACACGTCCGGACTGTGTATTGGTCCTTATAAGATTTTGGAAATTCTTAATCCTGTTTCGTTTCGATTGGCTCTTCCAGTTATGTTCAAGATCCATAACGTATTTCACCAACCTCTGTTGAAGAGGTTTGTTTAGCCAGTGGTTCCTATGGCAGCACCTCCTGACCCTGTGTTGGTTGAAGGCAATGTGGAATATGAGGTAGAGAAAATATTGGATTCTCGTTTGGTTAGACGGAGACTCCAGTATTTGGTCAAATGGAAGGGTTATGGTCAGGAGGATAATTTTTGGGTCTCTGCCTCTGATATTCATGCCAATAGATTGGTTCGTGCTTTTCACCGGGCCCATCCTGATCGGCCTGGTGGTGTGGATGAGGGTTCGGTGACCCCTCCTCAAGGGGGGTACTGTTGTGAGTTCATTCTCGGGTTCCCAGTTGTGAGTTCTCCTTCCAGACTCCCTCTGGTGGTAACAGGAGGTAGTGAGGCTGATTTGATCGGTGGAGATCTGCCACCTGAGAATGAGGATGACGATTGGACTTCAGGAGTCTCAGATTGGATTTAAGACAGCCGACGCCCTATTCAGTTGCTGGTGATTCCTTCTGGCTTGTCAGCTCTTGGTTTTCAGCTCTGTTCCAGTCATCTAAAGCTAAGTTTTTCTGCTAATGTTCACACTTGATTTTGTTGGTCTATTCAGTTTTTTGTGTGGTCAGCCAGCCCCGGCTGGGGGCTGTGCTGAATTTCCACTCTTATTTATCAGTATTTTGCCAATTTGCTTTTTGTCCCTTACTAGTTTGGCCTCTTTTTGGTCTGTCTCAGAATATTTCAGAGTGCTGATATAGTGGGAGAAGTCTAGTGACTTCAGGGTTAATTTTGCTATCAGAAGTGTTGGACATTATTTTTGTAGGGTTTTTTTGCAGATTGCAGACAGTGTCTTTCCTTTCCTTTCCTTTCTAGTTAGTTTGGGCCCCATCGTTTGCTCAGCCTATTTTCCTGCCTGTGTTTGTGTCTTCATCTTGTTTCACCGTCAATACATGTGTGGGGGCTATCTATTCCTTTGGGGTCTGCTCTGGGGCAGTTAGTTTTCCCCTTTTCATGCTTCAGGCTTATTTAGTCATCCGACTGAGACAAAGCGTCTAGGAACATCATAGGTACGCTTCATGGCTGCTGCTAGTTGTGTGGTAGGATCAGGGATCTGCAATCTGCATAGTTACCAACCTCTCTGGTTTTCTGTGACTTAGCTTGTTTTGCTTTTTTCTCCTCGGTGACCCATTCATAACAGTTCAGTCTACCAGCTAACACTTTCGCGAACACCTTCACATCCACATTAATAAGGGATATGGGCCTATAGCTTGCACATAATAGGGGATCCTTCCCCGGTTTAGGAATCACGGTGATTGTAGCCATCAGCGTTTGGGAGGCAAAGGGACAGCTGGCCGAGATGGAGTTAAACATTTTAGTCATGAAGGGGACCAGGGAATTCGCATACAACTTATAAAAAGCGGCAGAAAATCCGTCCGGACCAGGGCTTTTGCCATTAGCTAAGGATTTTATTGTGCCTAAAACTTCCTGTTCCGAGAGAGGGCTCTCCAAGGCCTCAGACTCCTCCACCGACATAGGCGAAAGCTCAGTGCCCCGGACGTAGTCATCCACCGGTGCTTGAAACTCGGGAGGGGACATATCAGACAACGGGCCGCTTAAATTATAAAGAGAGTCGTAATATGCTCTGAATGAGTCCACAATTACCTCAGGAAAATGGACCAGTTCACCCGCAGCAGACCTCATGGTAGGAATATAAGTGGTGGGGGCACGGGGGTGCAAAAACCTCGCCAGGACCCTCCCGGGTTTATCAGAATACTTATACAGAAATTTATGAATGCGGTCCCTCTGTCGTGCTAACGTCGTGTCTAACAAGGTACTCAACTCACAGCGTGCCCGAAGGAGATCAGTCAGCTCCCCGGCGTCTCTAGTCCATTTATGATCCATCTCCAAACCTTGGACACGAGTCAACAAACCCACTATGTTAGTCTCCCTCTCTCTTTTCAGTCGGGCCCCCTGCTGTATAAATACACCCCGTATAACATTTTTCAAGGCCTCCCATTGATACGGAGTAGCCATGGGGTCATGTTTGTGAAAATCTAGAAAGTCTGAGATTGCTGTCCGCACGGCCGCCTGACACATTAGATTTCCAAGGAGACCAGGGTTTAAGGACCAAGTCCATTCTCTCGGAACTAGACTCGGCAGCTGCAGGGAGAGCAAAACCGGGGCATGGTCCGACCACAACATCGTTCCGATGTCGGACTTTGGGTTAAAAGACAGGAGCCCGTGGCTGATCAAAAAATAATCCAATCTACTGTAGGAATTATGTACTGTAGAGAAATAGGTATAATCCCGGGCAGTGGGGTGTAATAACCCCCAGACATCCACCAACCTTGAGTCTGTCAGGGCCCGACGCAGGCTCCGCAGCTGTGAGGGGGACACCGCTGACCTGCCCGAAGAAGAATCCACAGCGCGGTCCAACTCCATGTTGAAGTCCCCTCCCATAATCACATAGCCCTCCGCAAAGGCCGAGAGGTCCTGTAAGTACTTTCTGCACGCTCGGACCTGGTCTTGATTGGGAAGATAAATGTTAGCTATGGTAAACAAATCATGGGCAATTTTAAGCTTCAAAAACACATATCGACCGTCAGAATCCGTCTTAGAGGCGACTACCTGAACCTTTAGAGACTTGTGTAGTGCAATGCTGACTCCTTTAGACTTGGAGCCAGAATTACTTCCATGGAACCACTGTGTGTAGTATTTATGGTTAAGCGTAGGGATTCCGTCTGATCGGAAATGTGTCTCCTGTAGCAAAAGTACATCAACCCGTTGCTTATGCATACCGTATAAAACCTTTGATCGCTTTTCGGGGACATTAAACCCCCTGACATTAAGTGAGCAGAGCTGCAGGGATGCCATATGAACTATCGGGCCTACGGGTAGTACACTCGTGTCGGAAAGGAATAGGGGGGGTGGCGAGTGGGAAGAGATAGAAATAGAAAAGAAAAGCAGCAAGGAAAGAGAGTAGTTCAGCCGGGAGACAGGGTTCCGACCCAAAAGAAAAGAAAAAAACAAAAGGCCACTAGGCCTCAGGTATAAAGGACAATATCAGAGAAAACTCTGAGAAGTAGTGTCAAAGACACACCCTAGTGGGGATGTGATTGGGTGAAGAGCAAGCAGCCAAACCCCCGCAGCAAGAAGAAAAAAAAAAAAGAAATCCAAACTCTACCCTATAGGTCCATAAACCTGTTAACATAATCATTATTAACGAACATAACAGGACGGGCTATGGGCAAGATACATTTGCGAAGATGAACACAGTCGAAACAAGCCCCCGAAGGGGCATCACCAGGAGCTAAATTTAGGGGAGAAAGTAGCATTAGTCATCCTAGGATAATATTAGTGAAATCATATAGTAATACAACAGTTGAGCACAGCACATGGGTCTGGGATGGATGATCAAGTGTCGTCAGCCTGAGTGACAGGAGCCCCGTTTCCTCTTTCTCATAGACCCAGCAGGAGGTCCTCCATCGCGGCATAGACCCCATAAGTCAGACGCAGTTAGGCGAGGCCAGTCACCCAGCGTGACCATGGGTAAACTCAATGCAGCAGTGAAGTTCTGGAGATCCGACGGGGATCTCAAAATTGTCAATCCCTTGTCAGTGCGTACTTGCAATTGAAATGGGTATCCCCAGATGTAGGGGATCCTATTTTCCCGCAACATCTCCAAGAGAGGACGCAGAGCCCTCCGTTTGGCCAGGGTAAAGCGTGAGAGATCAGCCAGGAGAAGGATGTCAGATCCATTAAAGTCTATAGCATCGTGGTCCCTCGCCTTTCGCATGATGTCATCCTTAGTTTGGAAGTAGTGAATCCTGCAAATGACGTCCCTCGGCTTAGATATATCGGGGTTCCTGGGGCCCAGCGAGCGATTGGCTCTATCAATTTCAATGTGTTCAGTGGATGATCTCCCTAAGAGTGAATTGAAAATGCCATGGAGGACCGTGAAAGGTCACGTGGGGCCACGAACTCAGGGATCCCACGAAGCCTGATGTTATTCCTCCGGTTCCTGTTCTCAGAGTCCTCCAGCATATCCAGGATCACATCGAAAGACTCCGAGTGTAGGTCCAGAAACTGTTGCTGACCCTGCAATTGTGCGGAGAGTGACTCCACCCTAGCCTCCAATGCAGAGACTCTGGTAGTAAGGTGGGACACGTCCTCCGTGAGGGACCCCATTTCACCCCTGCACATCGCCTCCAGATGCTGTATATAGCCCTCCATATCAGCCTTTGTAGGAATGACACTTAGCTGCGCTCTCAGCTCGGAGGCATTTATAGGGTCATCAGAGCACACAGATCTAAAAGGAGCCTGTGCAGGGGGGCCATGAGATGTAGTGGTGACGGGTACAGTGTCCTGGGACACCAGGCAGGGAGAAGCCCCTCTTTCATGTCTCCCTGGTGGTAGTGGAAGGTCCGCTCCTGTCCCCTGAGTCTGATAAGGATGTAGTACAGGGGGAGACATGTCCTCAGCTGGCTCAACCTGTGATATGGTCTGACCGGGGGGTGAGGGGCAGGGTGCAGCCCTCACCTCTCCCATGCTCTGTGCTTGGCTCCCTCCTGTCGGCTTCAGTGGTGAGCGGTCGGTCCCTGGTGTAGCAGTCCCCCCCCTCATCCAGTTCTGTCTCTGCTGTGGTCCTACTCCTCTGTGCCCCCGTGGTCCCAGGCAAGGAGCGTGTGTGTGTGTGTGCTGCTGCATGGAGGAGGCACCTCCCCCCACCGCCATTGCTGAAGATGCCGCTCTCCTTCCCGCGCTTCCAGGGGCCGACATGTACCTGGTGATTCCGGCACCCACGGGACCCGCTGTGAGCTCCCTGGGCGCTGGGAGTGGAGCCCGACCTTGCCCTTCATGCCAGCAGGTGAGTGGAGCTAGAAGTAGCTATGTAATTGCTGCGGGGGCCTCAGGCAGGCCGGAGCTCAGAAGAGATGCGGCCTCACAGCGCCATGCCCAAGCCACGCCCCGACAACAACATATTTTTCAAACAGCATGAACCACTGTGAGAGATATGTTGTATTTTAAGACTGTCTAGTCTAAGTCTGCACAGTCCTAGAATTTGGCAGTATTCTAAAAATGCTCCTATTTATTATCTTTCATCTTTTGCCAATACATTCTTGGTTAATTTTAATAAGTTGTCATTTCTGACATTTCCTTCTCCATAATCCTGTAGAATGTGAGCCCACAAGGGCAGGGTCCTCTTCCCTCTGTATCAGTCTATTACTGTTAGTTTGTTTACTGTAAGTTATATCTGTAATTTGTATGTAACCCCTTCTCATATACAGCACCATGGAATCAATGGTGCTACAGTGCGTTGCGAAAGTATTCGGCTCCCTGGAACTTTTCAACCTTTTACCACATATCATGCTTCAAACATTAAGATATCAAATGTAAATTTTTGGTGAAGAATCAACAACAAGTGGAAAACAATTGTGAAGTTGAACAAAATTTATTGGCTATTTTAAATTTTTGTGGAAATTCAAAAACTGAAAAGTGGGGAGTGCAATATTATTTGGCCCCTTTAACGTAATACTTAGTTGCGCCACCTTTTACTGCGATTACAGCTGCCAGTCGCTTGGGGTATATCTCTATCAGTTTTGTACATCAAGAGACTAGAATTCAACTAAGATGATTTCCTCCATTCCATTGCTATTTCTCAAGGAACAACACTATAAAATTAAGATCAGATCATAAAGAGCATTTCAGCCAGGGCCGGCGTTAGGGGCAGGCAGATCATGCAGCTGTCTAGGGCCCCCGCTCCTCCAGGGATCAATAGTCAGTGCTGTGCCACTAAAGGCCAGTATAGGGCCCCTGAGTAAGAAGGGCCCGGTGCCGCCCCTCTCCCACACATTGCGCATTCAACTTAATTGAAAGCAGTGATGAAGAAGAGAGCATCACATGACGTTCCCTCACCCATCACTCCCCTTCTGCCTCTGACTCAGCGTGTGCCAGCAGTGGGGTTGATGAGATGTTGAGACGCTCTGCAGAAACCAGAGCAGTGGGGGAACGAGGAGGAGAGGTAAGTATTGTGTGTGTGTATGTGTGTGTGTGTGTGTGTGTGTCTGCACTATACTGCGTGTGGGGGAGCTGCACTGCACTGTGTGTGGGGGGACTGCACTATACCGTGTGTGGGGGGGCTGCAAGATACTGTGTGTGGGGGGGCTGCAGTATGCTGTGTGTGGGTGGCTGCATTCTACTGTGAGTCGGGGGCTGCATTATACAGTCTGTGGGGGGCACTGCACCATACTGTGTATGTGGGGGGGCTGCACTATACTGTGTGTGTATGTTGGGGCTGCATTATACTGTGAGTGGGGAGCTGCATTATACTGTGTGGGGGGCTGAATTATACTGTGTGGGGGGCTGCATTGTACTGTTTGTGGGGGGACTGCACAAAACTGTGTGTGTGTGGAGGCATCATTATACTGTGTGTGGGGGGACTGTACTATACTATGTATGTAGGGAGGCTGCATTATACTGTGTGTGTGGGGGCTGCACTATACTGTGTGTATGTGGGGGCTGTATTATACTGTGAGTGGGGGGCTGCATTATACTGTGAGTGGAGGGCTGCATTATACTGTGTGTTGGGGGCTGCATTATACTGTGTGTGTGAGGTTGCATTATACTAGAAGGAGGCAGCTTTATACTCTGAGGTGGGTGTATTATCCTCTGAAGGGGCTGCATTTTGCTGTATGTGTGGGGAGATTGCATTATTCTGTGTGTGTGGGGGGCTGCATTATACTGTGTATGTGTTTGTGGGGGAAGCTGAATTTTACTGTGTGTGGGGGGGGACTGCATTATACTCTGAGGGGCTGCATTATACTGTGTGAGTGTGGGGCTGCATTATAGCATTATATTCTGAGTGGGCTGCATTATACTCTGAGGGGGGCTGCATTATGCTCTATGAGGGGACTACATTATACTCTATTAGGGTGGCTGCAGTATACTCTAAGAGGGGCTGCTGTATACTCTATGAGGGGGGCTGCAATATACTCTGAGGGGGGCTGCATTTTACTTTATCAAGAACCATGGGGAGTGCATTCTACTATATGTACTAAATGGGACCTGCATTTTACTGTATCGAGGACTATCTGTACCCATCATTCTTCCTCAGCCAGAGTTAGGCCGGGGTCACACTGGCGTGGAATACGGCCGAGTGAGAGGCGCTAAAAGCACGCGTTAGACATGGACCAATGATTCTCTATGGGGTCACTCGCACGAGGCGTATATTTCTCATCAGCATTCTACGCTCCGTGCCAATCGCAGCATGCTGCGATTGTCAGCATACTACGCCCGTAGTACGCCAATGCAAGTCTATGGGTACGCAAAAAATACGGATTACACACGGACCACACATGTGACTTGCGAGAAATACGCATCCGGTGTCTTTTAGCAAAGCCGGCAATTCAGTGCGCTATACAGTAAACTCACACTGACAGTTTTAATTAAGAAACGAAAGAATAGATATATACACATAGAATACATATATATATATATATATATATATACATATATATACATGCATTCTATGTGTCTATATCTATTCTTTGGTTTCTGTTAGAAACCCTGTCATAGGGCTCCATTATATGTCCATTTTGAAAGCCTGCGAGAAAATCTCGCCATACGGATGTCATACGGATTACATACGGATGCTTACATGCGCAAAATATGCGACCACACCTTGATTACGGATGACATACGGAGCACTGTTTAGGGGCCATTCATCCGTATTTTGCGTCGGTTAGTGTGACCCCGGCCTAAGGGTATGTGCACATGGTCAGTAAACTCTGCGGGTTACAGCATAGTGGATGGGATTTCAAGAAATCCCATGCCCACTATATGTGCACAGATGCCCATGGATCACCTGTGGAGACGAGCGTACAGTCTTTCCAGACTGCAGCATGCCTATTCATTTTTCGGAGATAAATTTCACGCCTACAAGGTATTAGACATGGTTCAATTAACACATGTGGAATCACGTGCTTTCAATAGATGGCAGCGGACATGCGCTGCGTCCAAGGAGCTGCCAATTACTGAATGTGTGTGCCTACCCTAAAAAGGCTGGGAAACAAGCGTCAAACAACTTTGATGGTCGATCGTGCTCAATTAGCGGCATGAACTCAGCACCTGTAAATACAACAGAAATGTTTCTTTGTGATGGTGCAATATATGAGCATTTGGGGCCCCACTTTAAACTTTTGCCCTGGGCCCCACTTTGTCAAAAACCAGCCCTGATTTCAGCATTACCTTGCAGATGGTAGACATGCCATATGTTTGTTATTGAAGTGGCTGCTGACATTTTGTTATTTTCCTCAACAAACCTGCTGCACACACAATAATTTTAGCTGAAGTACAGTAGCTTCTTGAAAAGGAAGATTTTTCAATAACACCAATTTTCATAAAATAATGTCTAGCTTTTATATCCACTTCGGCAATTAATAAGCTGTATAAAGTGTCTGTATTTGAAAGCATTACTTCTATCAGTATGTGTACCCAAAACTAAAAATAAAAAAAACATAAAAAATTGCTTCTACGTAGCTATGACATCAGTATTATTTTGACAGCACGTTGGTCATTTTGATTAGTTTCCATAATGTTTGGTATCATTGGTTTCTTCTTCCTAGTGCTTTCCCCACAGAATAATCTGTGATACTTTTTCACAACTTTAATTAAAAGTTTCTAACTATGTTGATGTTCACTGAAGTCCATGCACATACATTCTCCCATGGACACAATAATGTAGAAAAACTGTAATGTGACTGTCCAGTCTAGAAAATCCAATTTCCTTATATCCTTTTAGAAGTCTGAATTTAATAGAGAAGGAATCTGTGTTCAGAAACCTCATCCCTTTACTAAAGTGTAGAAAAATTACAAAGACTATCTTTCTCCCTGGAGGACCTGGCCTGTGCGACATAACACAGAGAGTCCATTAGTGTGAATGGGCTTTGTGTAATGCATAATTTCCCCCATGGTGGGGCTGCAGAGAAATGAAACATATACTGATAGTTTCCCCATGATAGGACCACTAGCAATTAGCTTTAATCTGTAGGGAAACCTATCATCTTTTTCTCAAGGGCATGTTCAAAGTGTAAAACCAATTTGTTTTGTTGCTCACTTACTCAAACAAATACAAAGACATGAGAAAATTAATGGTATGTATTCATAGTAGTAGATGTAGTAGTGTTCTTCTTAGGCTGGAGTCAAACTAGTGTTTAAAAAATTGGTCCAATGTTGATCCAGAAAAGTAGGATGAGGGCTTATAATTACAATGCGCTGAACTTTATTAACCTTATTGATCTCACTGCTCATGATGTGCCACTTCAGGGATGGCTGAGGGCTGGTCTTATTAGGATGTGAAGGGGCCAATATGCATGGACCTTCCCATCCTATTAATATCAGCCTGCAGCTGTCTTCTTAGCCTTTGCTGGTTATTAAAATTTTTTTTACAATTCCCCTTTTTAAATAACCAGGCTAAGTAGACAGCTGGGGGCCAAAATTAATAGGCTGGGAAGGCTCGTGCATATTGGCCCCTTCCCAGTATAAGAAGACCAGTTCCCAGCTGCCTGGTTTCCCTTAGCTGGCTATTTCAAATAGAGGGGGGATCCCACACCATTTTTTTTTCATTTATTTATTAGCTAAATATGAGTACAGAAAACTACACACGCAAAGCACTATACAGTATACTGTATGCACTGTAGTTTTGCAGCACCTTAACCCATCAGGTTTTGGGACTGTGACTCCCAGGCAACCCCTAGTGAAGCCCAAGACCATTTTGTTTGACAGCTTCTTTGGGGGAGTGAGACAAGTTTGTTGTTTTCAAGGAGGCCTGCAAGCTTTACTTTAAGTTATGTTCCCACTCCTCAGGAACCAAGGAGCAATGGGTGGGGATTGTAATTTCTCTAATTAAGGGTGACCCCCAAGCCTGGGCATTTTCTCTCCTGGCAGACTTTCAGACCATCCTGATGGTTGAGAGTTTTTCAGGCACTAGGTCATATATAAAATGTCCCTGACTGCAACTCCTTGGCCGAGTTCACACTATGTCAGCTTCAGCAGGGAGACTGGCCCGCAGATGAGTATTACTCTGAGTTTTAGAAGCGGCCCAGTGCTCCGTAGCCAGTTCTGTCAAGGGCTAGCAGCCTTTGATTTGTATGAGACTCCAGTTTCCCTTGAGGCAGCCATGTCTCTGGCCATCTGGGTGTTTCATCATCTTTGCCAGAGACGGTCCAATTTGCGGGGATCTGGGGTCAAGGGAACCTTGGTCTGAGTCAAGTGAGGAACTCATGCAGTTGGGCGAGACAACTCGTTCTATTGATCCAACTATAGTTCACCATAAAAGTGGAATGTGTTTTTACTGTGGTGGAAAGGGTTATTTTCTGGGTGCTTGGCCTTCTCTACCACACCATAAACAATAGCCAGAAAACTAAGGAGCAGGGAGGTTAGCAACCCAGGTTTACATAACTCCTCCGTGGCTAGGTCACCTTTTTTCTACCGGCAGAAATCCATCTGGGCAAAAATAAGGTGGATATTTCAGCTTTTCTGGACAATGGAGCGGAGTTTAATTTAATCAAAGCTAGGTTGATCCAGGTCCAGCGCCTCAAACCTCATACACTGTCTAGACATATACCCATAATCGCCATTGACTCCGCATCCTTGAGCCAGAGGTATTTTAGTCAAGACATCCAAATAATGCATCTACAGGTAGGGGCCATGCACTCAGAATGTATTGACTGTTATGGACAAGAGAGCTTGCCCTCTCCTGTGGTTCTTGAACTACCTTGGCTTACGCTGTACAACTCTGTAGTAGATTGGCAGACTTCTGAGGTGGTTAAGTGGAGCAATTATTATCAAGGACACTGCCTGGACACCTGTCTAGCCTGGGTGGATACCCAATCTGTGCCTGAGTACCTATCTGACTTTGGGAAAGTATTTTTGGAGCAGGGGTGCCAAGAACTTCCTCCCCATCATCCTTATGATTGCGCCGTTAATCTTATTCCTGGGGCAAAGCTGCCAAAGATCAGACCATATAATATCTCTGGTTTAGAGAGGCAGGTCATTAAGGATTATATCACGGAAAGGCTGGAAAATGGTCATATCAGACCATCCTCATCCCATGTTGCTGCAAGGTATTTCTTTGTACAGAAAAAAGACTACGCCCCTGCCTAGGTTTCTGCGATATCAATCAGATCATGTCTGGAATCCGTATCCTCTCCCTCTCATCCTGGACCTCGTTAACCAGATCGTAGGAGCGAAATGATTTTCTAAACTGGATCTCAGGGGGCTTATAATCACATTCATAATAAGAAGGGGAATGAGTGAAAACAGCATTCAATACTCCTGAGGGACACTATGAAATCCTTGTGATTCCATTTGGGTTGACTAATGCTCCAGCCGTTTTTCAGCACTTTATAAATAACATTTTTAGTCACCTGGCAGGTAGATTGGTTGTGATCCATCTTGATGACATATTAACTTTTTTGCCTGACCTTGAGACACATCAGGTACATGTCAGTCAGGTCTTACAGATACTCACAGACAATAAATTATTTGTCAAACCAAAGAAATGTATGTTCTCGGTTGAGGAGATCCCTTTTCTGAGTTATGTCTTATCGCCATGAGTTTTCCCATGGATTCCGCAAAAGTCTGGGCAGTACTAGATTGGGATCGTCTTGAGGACTTAAAGGCGTTGCAAAGGTTTTTGGGTTTTGCCAACTCCTACCGTAAGTTCATCAAAACTTTTGGGTAGTGGCCAAACCTATGATGAATATATGACCAGGAAAGGGACGAACTTTTCCAAATGGTACAGTCCGGCCAGGGAGGCATTTGATATCTTGAAAGAGTGTTTTGCATCTGTGCTGATTCTCATAAAACCTGACATCCCTGAGCCATTTATTGTAGAAGTTGATGCGACTGAAGTGGGGGTGGGGGTTGTATTGTTGTAGGGTGCCTGACCTGTTAAATTGTGTCCGTGTATATATTTTTTTAAAAAACTTTCATCTGCTGACAAAAACTATGACGTTGGTAACAAGGAAATCTTGGAAATTAAGTGGGCTTTCGAAGAGTGGCGTCATTTTCTGGATGGGACAGTTCATGCAGTCATGGTAATCATAAATCTTAAAAATCTTGTATATCTAGAATTTGCAAAATGTCTAACACCTAGACAGGCAAGATGCTCATTATTCTTCACCAGATTTAACCTTTTTGTTACGTATAGGACAGTGAATAAGAGCATTAAAGCGGATGCATTATCTTGTTTTCCTGGGGGTGGAGATAATTGTGATCTGGTTTATATACTATGAAAAGGGATGGTTATTGAGTCTATGTGCTCCGATCTTGAGAAGAGGTTGTGGAATCTCAAAGGGACAGCCCCAGCTACTTGTCTATTAGGTAAACTGTTTGTACTTGTGAATTTCCATGTAAAAGTTTTAAGTGAACATCATGATTCAGTCTTGGCTGGACGTCCTGGTAGTAAAGCCACCACAGACTTCCTTACTCTGCATTTTTGGTGGTCAAGGGTACATCAGGATGTAACTGCCTGTAGTATATATTTGCTTTGATAAATGAGTCCCAGTAGACCTTGAACTCATTTATCAGTAGATTTCACCACTGATCTACCAGTGTCGGCAGCTTGTCACATTTCATTGCGCTACCTGCTTTACCTAACTCCAAGACTTTGACACAAATTTTCATCAGAAGGATCCTAAAATTACATGGCATTCCTATCAATATTGTTTCTGATCGGGGTGCAATTTATTTCCAAATTTTGGAAAGCGTTTCATGCTCGTTTCTGGATCCTTCTCTTGTTTCCTTTACCTTTTCATCCACAGTCTAATGGGCAAATTGAATTTTTTAACCAGAACCCTGAGGCTTACTTTATGTGTTCTGTATCTGAGAATGAGGAGAATTGGGTTACTTACTTACTTCTTAATTTCCGATGAATAGCCATTGTCATGAGTCTACTTGTAAGTCCCTGTTCTTCAGGGCATACAGGTTTCATCATCAGTTTGGCTCTTTTTATAGGAATCGTTCCTCTGGAATACCTGAACAGGAACGGTTTTCATCATCTATTATGTCTGTGCTTCAAGGGGTTTTGAATAATTTGAGGAATATAGTGTCCAAATATAAGCGTGTGGCTGACCAGAGATGTTTGAAGGGTCCAGACCAGGGTGTTGGTGATTTGGTGTGGTTATTCTCGAGGAACATTAAGTTGAGGGTTCCTTCTTGGAAACTAGGACCTGGGGTTCATTGGTCCTTATAAGTCAGTGGCCATCATAAATACTGTAGAATTTTGCCTAGTTTTGCCCCCACCTTTAATGTGTTTCACCGGTCTCTACTCAAAAAATATGTTGCGTCCTCTGTACCATCACCACTAATTCCGTCCCCGGTCATTGTTGATAGGAATTTAGAATTTCAGATTGCTAAGATCATTGATTCTTGCTTGAGTTGTTAGTTTCTTCAGTATCTGGTACATTGGAAGGGTTATGGTCATGAAGCGAGGATGAGGGTATCACCAACTCACATCCATGTGGTCAAGTTGATATGGTCTTTTCACGTGGCACACCCAGATAGACCCTGTCTTGAGGTTCTGGAGGTCCCTCTTAGAAGGGGAGCACTGACACTGGTTTACCACAACAGACAGGAAGCAGGAGACTGCACTGTATGATTTCTCCTACTCCTGCACTGCTTAGAAGCACTTCACCTTCATATTAAACAGTGCAGGTTTCTTATAGCAGTGCACGGCTAAACCTGTTCACTTGAGAGCTCCTGGAAGTTTACTTGAGTTGATGCTCAACTGTTCAGTGTTGCCCACTCCCTTCTACTACATATACTTGCCTCTGGCCAGCAGCCATTGCCAGAGTTAGCTTCAAGCTGCATCGTTCAGGAGCTGGTGGAGTTTTGTTGTTTGAGGAAGCATTTGGAGCATTTATCTAAAGATGGTTGCTTGGCTTTGGTTGTGTGCAAATCTTCTTCTCTTACTTTGATATTTCACTTCCTTCACTCCCTGGTGTTACCCTCTGTTGTTTGTGAGTGCATATTTGTATGATTGATATCTTCCTATATCCCTGTATGTATTCTCTTGTTAGTCTGGTTGGTGTATTTTCATACACTACTATTCCTATCTTTCCTGGGTGGGGGGAGGGAACAGACTAAGTACAGATTCAGGAGCTCAGTAAGGTACTGTACATGGCCCTCGGGTCTTCACCATTAGAAGCAATATGGGGAGCAGGGATAGCAAAGAATAGGGTAGGAGCTCTTGGCCCCGGGATGTCCAACAACAGAGTTGTGACACTAATGCAGTTGTAGACCTTTAAGTACCTATCATCTCTATATTACTACATAATCTGATTTTGTTTACTGTCATCCCTATATGTAACTTTGTACAGTATATACTACTTGATCTAAGTTGGTTTGAAATATCTTTTTTTTGGATACCATAGAATGTCATACCTGTCTATAGCATTTAGCGATTAAGATTGTATATTTGTTTATCTACATATAAATAATTCCATTGGGTCTGATATTATTGTTGCCAATTGTACTGGAAATTATAGGAAAGGGAATACAGTTGGGTGATCTAAAGTCTCTTTATGTCCTTTTAGCAGATTGTACACTATGTATATATTATTTATGGTTAAATTTTGATTGAAGAAATTATTTTTATATCACAAATACATTTTTCCTGTAGATATTATAACACCGTTATTATGAGACAGACTGCCTTTATTGGTCCAAATATTCTATAGAGTTTACTAATATTTGTTATATAATTAAAGAGGTTTTCCAGGCCTATTTTATTTTTTACTATGGACCTAAGAACTAACTGGCTGATAGTTGCTAACTACCTGACTGTTCTTCTCGGCACCACCTCATAGCAGTCATGGACCACTACTGCCGGTGATTAAGCTGCTTAATGTCAACAGAGCAGCTCTTCCTTCTCTGGGCTGTTCTGTTGATGGGGGCGTCTGACGACGTCATGTTACTTGGCAGCCGGCTTCCCACAGTTAGGGTTCTTTTAGACGGAAGTGTGTCAGATAAGTGTGGTGACAGTTTTCACGTGTAGCGGAGACACTTGCACATGTAGACCCATTCAAGTGAATGGATATGTGCACATGTCAGCGTGTTTCCATGGACCGTGTGTCCGTGGGCAACATATGCTAACATGGAGGTGGTTATACACTATACACTTGTCCACTATTTATAATAAAGCACTAGTGTATACTTCATATAGTGGATGAAGGTTATTGACACCATGGTATTAGCATTAGTGGGGACATGATTCAGTGTATACATGCTATATTTGCAATGATAGATTCTTTTCTTTGTAGTTATTTTGAGTTCTAGTCCATGGTACATCGGTTTTTCCTCTTATTATGTTATCATGTACTCTGAGAGGCTTTTATGTGCGGGCTGGGTGCAAAGCATGCGCAGCTGGCGGCTTAGCTGTTCTCTGCTTCCTGAGTCTCCATGTTTCTCGTGGCAATGGGTCACATGATCCCCATGTGGTCTGACACTGTGGGTCACATGACACGGGTGTCGGTGGACATCCGGGCTTCCCCTGGTGATGGATGTGTCAAATACACCTGTCCTATTCTCACTAACTGTGGATTACTTCTTACTGCCTGGATCCATCATTAAGCAACCCCCTGATGAAGGTGTAATATCAAAACGCGAAAAGAGGTGGATGCCACATACACGAACTGGACTGCATATGTAACTTTATCTTTCATGTATTCCCTGTTTGTACTTGTATGTATTTTTGAGATTCCCTATGTATCTAAATGAATCACTGGGATCTCGTGTGCTTTTACCATTTTTGTATTCTCGGCTTATTCTGCCTCCAGGCACGCTGACACGATGTGCAATCCAGCATACAGTATAAACCATAGCTCTGTCTTCCAAAATAAGCAGATTGTTTTCTGTAGTCTAACTTGTTTATTTGTGAAGAGTATAGAACATGCGTGGTAAAACTACAAGGAATACAAATAACATGCATAAGTATTGGGCAGATGATCACACAGTTAACACAGATACAGGAAGCATTTAGTGTGATGCAATTTACATAGAAAGAAAACACAGGTGTCCAATTACTTCTACTGAGCACTGACTACTATGCAGCTAATAAACTCTCCGCACACATTGCATTGTAAGAAAGATTAAGCTTACCAGATATGCATTAACCGGATAACGAATTCAAGTTGGAGAATTAAGATGGAGGACAGGTAAACACGTGCATCCTATGATATACACAGAAGCAAAATGGCCCTTCTTCATCCCAGAATACATTGCTTCCTTCCCACAAAGCACTGCTTCAATTCCATAGTGCATTGCTTCTGTTAAAGGCACAGACTATATAATGCTACTTAGGACGTAGCTATAAATTCAGCCACCACTAGATGGTGCTATAATTTACCCAGCACATAATACAAAACAGGCTGCCCTATATCAGAGGGCAGAACACTCCCCGCTTGGCATCAACTGATGCCAACTGGTCTGAGGAATAGTTTACTCTCCCCAGCCTTCCACACTTTGACATCGACCTTGCGCACCTTCTCATCATTGCTTGGGAACACCTTGGTGATGAGGCTCAGAGGCCACTTATTTCGATGTGACTAGCTGTCCTTCATGAGCACAATATCACCGGGTTTGATGTTCGGCTTGTCGATCTGCCACTTCTTCCTAGGCTGTAAGGTGGAGAGGTATTGCTTTCTCCATCTGTCCCAGAAAGTATTGGAGAGACTTTGAACTTGTCTCCATTGACATCTGTAGAGGTCCTTGTTGCTGAATTCTCCCAGTGGAGCGCTAGGAGCATCGGTTTTCTGAGTGAGTAACATGGCGGGAATGGGAATGGTTGGATCTTCAGCATCACTGGAGAGTGCAGTCAATGGTCTGGCATTTATGATGGCCAAAACTTCTGCCAAGAATGTAGTCAAACCTTCGTGTGTCAGTCTTGTGCTACCTTCTTGTAAGAAGATAGAGTCTAAGATTCTGCGTGCTATTCCTCTCCCAAGCACCTCCCATGTGAGAAGAGTGTGGTAAATAGAAGGTCCAGGTACATCCCTGTTCACTCAGGTATCTTTCCACACTGGTAATGTCTAGGTTGGAAGGAATTTGGAGTTCTCTCACTGCTCCTACGAAATTTGTGCCTCTGTCAGAACGAATGTGTTTCACGGTGCCTCTGATGGCAATGAAACGTCAGAGTGCATTTATGAAACTTGATGTGTCCATGGATTCAATCACTTCGATGTGGACAGCTCTGATGGACATGCAGGTAAACATAACAGCCCAGCCTTTTTGCGTTGGCTTGGGCTCTTCTGGTGTGCTGTGCAACCACAGACCACGGCCCGAAAACATCCAGACCGACGCTGGTAAAGGAAGGATCCATACTAAGTCTGTCTGATGGGAGATTGGCCATCTTTGGGCTTTGAGTCGTGCCGCGGAGTTTGCAACAAGTCACACAGTTGAAGATGAATTTATTCACACATCTCTTTGCTCCGACTATCCATAGTCCAGCAGTTCGTAGTTTCCCTTCGGTAAACAATCGGCCCTGATGTTTCACCAAAACAAGATGGTGCTGTACGAGTAGAGTAGTCACATGATGATGGTCAGGAATTATTACAGGGTGTTTTTCCACAAATTCCACCTTGACTTCCTGAAGACAACCTCCAATTCGTATCAGCTCGTTTTGGTCAATTATTGGATCAAGCTTTTTCAAGACGCTGTCTCTAGAAATGGGTTGACCTTTGTTGAGGTTGTCTATTTCTTTGGCGCATTGTATGGTACGAATTATCACGTTTTTTGGCATTTTCCAGGTTTGGAGTGGTAAATGCGTGTTTGCAATGGTGACAGCCTTTACAAGACTTCTGACTGGTGGGTAAGCGTTGCCTCTGGGGTTTTAATGGTAGCGGGGCCATCCAACTCTTTGACGCATCTCTTACCTCTCGATCCATGATGTCCAAAAACAGTCTGTCTTCTATAGACATTGCTACCTTGTTTCCTCTTTTCTTCTGTGGAAAACTGTGCACCCTATGTGATCTTGGTCGCCGTCACATGAGTGGTCTTCACAGGAAGGATTAGCTAATGGACAAGGTAGAGGAGCATTGTGTGGCAACTCTTTTACCAGGAAGCTACTCTTACATGGCTGGAAGACAGACGGACGTCCATTTTCAAGAGTATTGGTAAGCATGCTGTCAACTAAGGCTGGCTTGTGTGCTCCTCCTAGGCAGACGTCTCCTATGATGACCCATCCAAGGTCGAGCCTCTGTGCATACGGAGCGTTCCTGGAGCTGTTTATACATTCTCTAGCCTTGTGGACTTGTAGAATATCTCTCCCCAGAAGTAGAGCTATTGGGGTTCCTGGATCTAGTTCAGGTATCAGGTGGGCTATACGCTTTAGATGGGGGTGATATGTCGCCACCTCCCGTGAAGGTATTTCTGACCTGTTGTCAGGAATGTGGTTGCTCTCCAGGATGGTCAGTGGTGATAGGCAGGTCTGGCCATCTATGGACTCCACTTTGTATCCGGTAGCTTTTCTCCCTGCCGTCTCAACAGTACCTGAACATGTTCTCAGGGTGTAGGGAGAACCAGGGCCTACAATGCTGAAGTTGTCAAAGAAGATGGACATGGCTAGAGACCTGTTACTTTGGTCATTCAGGATTGCATAAATCTTGAAGGCTTTGTCCTTGCAGCCTGCAGGATAGACTCGGACAAGGCAGATTTTTGAACAGGACCTTCCTCCTGGGAGTCCTCTACAGATCTCAGTACATTTAGAGCTGACCTCAGGGGTGTCTTTGTCAGTGTCCATCTGCTTCCCATCGTACTCCTTTGCTTGCAACAACACTCGTGGAGGTGATCCAGGGTGCAAGGCTGTATTGTGATCCGTGCTGCTGCATTCTGCACATTTCACGCTAGCTTCACAGTTCCTGGTGAAGTGAGAGGTTGCAGCACCACATTTGAAGCAGATGTTGTTCTCCTTGAGGAAACCTTTGCAATCCTCTAAAGACTTCTCCCTGAAGCTCTGCATGTTAGTAGAGGATGTGGTTTCTTGTGTAGAGGACAATATTTACAGACATCCTGAGGTTTGCTCTCATCTGGAGGGGTTTTATTCACCTTGTGGGGAGGGCCTGTGTAATCAATGTTAGTTTTGTGGACTGGGTTTGACACCAGTGGCAGTGGAACACGACAGAGTAAAATCAAAACTAGGGTCATTTCTAATTCTAGATTGTTTGGTGACAAAATCAACAAATACAGAGAAAGGAGGAAATGAAACATTATGATTGTGTTTATACTCTGAACCACATGTAATCCACTTTTCTTGTAGGTTGTAAGGAAGTTTCTGTACTATCAGATTGACGCCCTTAGTGGTATCTAAGAATGCCAATCTGGGCAAGTCTCCTTCCTGCTGAGCAACCTGCAACTGATTCAATAAATCTCTCTGTTCTCTAAGCTTTAGATAACCTTTAGGTCCTATCTTAGGAAAATCCTCAATTCTTTTATATAAAGCATTCTCTATTCTTCTACTGACCCATAGGATTCATCAAGTCTTTCCCACACTTTATGTAGGGCTGTGCGAGGATGTTTTACATTAATGTTTCTCAGTCTTTTGGCATACTCGACTGACTCACTTCCGATCCACTTTACCAGGAGATCTAACTCCTCACCACAAGAAAGGTCCAGACCATGAATGGCGTTCCGGAACGAGGCTCGCCATGATCGATAGTTCTTGGGTTTGTCAGTGAACTTTGCAAGTCCCTTTGTAACCAGTTCTTGGCAGGCAAAGAACTTTGCAAGGTCTTTGATGACTCCATCAGTGTTGGCACGAGCCGGTGTGCAATAATCATGTCTAGTGTGTGGTGCATCACCATACCTGTAAGACGCTTGTGACTCTGGATAGCCTGTGCGGTACCTTGTTGGTGAAGAAGGTGTCTCTTTAAGGTGGGATGGGAGCTGTACCTTCCTTTCAGTGGAACGGTAGCTGCAGTTGACATCTCTGTGCTGGATGTCTCCTCCCCTGTGGTAGTGAAGCTCGTGGTTGGATCGTTGGTAATCGGCATGGGCTGATCGATATGATGTGCCAGGGCTGTCATCTACGCTGGAATGTTGACAGACGTACTCTGTGACACGTTGCGCTGGATCTTGCTGCTCTAGATCTGGTCCGAGAATGCTGCTGTGTCTTTCAGAATCAGGATCTTTCATAGCTTCCAAATACTCTGCTTTAGCTATTGCAGCGGCTGTCTCTTTGTCTGCCGCAAGTTTCTCTAGCTCTGCTTGCAAACGTGCAATTTCCACTTCTCTCTCTGCCTGCAAATGTATGGTTTCAGCCTCTCTCTCTGCCTCGTGCTCTGCTTGTCTCAGCTTTAGATGCATCTCTCGTTCGGCAAATGAAGATCTTGCTTTGGCTGCCTCAGCCTCGGCGCGAGTGACAGCAGCTAGCTCTGCTAATGACGATCTGCTGTGTTTGGCTGAGTACTGCTGAGTATACTGGAGGGAAACAGTCTGTGTATGGCGGGCTTCCGTGTGGTGGGAAAGATGTAGCACTTCTTGGTGGGCTGCAGTGGCGTTCTGCGGCTGTATGGTGGCTGCTGTGATACCCGTATGCAGAGCAGTGGGTGTTAGTGGTCCCGTAGAGTCTATGCAATCACCACGTGTGACCAGCGGTCCTTTACTGAGCCCTGGGCTTGTCTCCTGCGGCTGTATGGTGGCTAATGCAGTACTCGCATGTGGAGCAGTCTGGATGATAGCGGTCCCTTACAGCTTAAATTCACTGTCGCATGCGTATGGCGATCTGTTTTACTAGGCCCTGGACTTGCCTTCTGCGACTGTATGGCGGCTGCTGTAGTACCCGTATGCAGAGAAGCCTGGGTGATAGCGGTCCCTGACAGCCTGAATTCACTATCGCAGGCGTCTGCCATCTGTTTTACTATTCTGCCTTCAGGCACGCTGACACGATGTGCAATCCAGCATACAGTATAAACCACAGCTCTGTCTTCCAAAATAAGCAGACTGTTCTCTGTAGTCTAACTTGTTTATTTGTGAAGAGTATAGAACATGCGTGGTAAAACTACAAGGAATACAAATAACATGCATAAGTGTTGGGCAGATGATCACTCAGTTAACACAGATACAGGAAGCATTTAGTGTGATGCAATTTACATAAAAAGAAAACACAGGTGTCCAATTACGTCTACTGAGCACTGACTACTATGCAGCTAATAAACTCTCTGCACACACTGCATTGTAAGAAAGATTAAGTTTACCAGATATGCATTAACCATTAACCGGATAGTGAATTCAAGTTGGAGAATTAAGATGAAGGACAGGTAAACCCGTGCATCCTATGATATACACAGAAGCAAAATGGCCCTTCTTCATCCCAGAATACATTGCTCCTTCCCACAAAGCACTGCTTCAATCCCATAGTGCATTGCTTCTGTTAAAGGCACAGACTATATAATGCTACTTAGGACGTAGCTATAAATTCAGTCACCACTAGATGGTGCTATAATTAACACAGCACATAATACAAAACAGACTGCCCTATATCAGAGGGCAGAACACGGCTACATGAGGAATTAATTAGTTTCACATGATATGTATGCATATGGGAGATGATATGGGACAGGGGAGAGCATGATGATGTAAATGACATTGTCAGGAGAGTAAATGATTATATACATTTTTGTACTGATACTAGAGTACTAGTTAAAAAGATTCGATGTTATGCAAATAACAAGCCTTGGATTACCAAAGATTTGAAATACTTACTAAACAAGAAAATCTGGCATTTAAAATGAAGGATACAAAGAAAATGAAATGGATACAAAGGGACTTAAAAGGGAAAATTATGAATGCTCATGAGGCATTCTGAATTAAACTAGAAAATAAATTGTCACACAGCAATTTCATGGAGGTGCGGTCGTGCATGAAGCAGTTAACTGGGTTTAAGGCAAGGCCGGAGTGTGGGGAAGTGGATCTGCCCATGCCTAATGAAATGAACGAGTTTTTCAACAGCTTCAATGACAAATGCGCAGCATCATCAGGAATGGGGGATGGAGCAGGGGAAAAATCGGCAGCATTGATATTGGGGGATAAACTGTCTGCTTTCTCTGTCTCCCCAAGCGATGTGAGGAAACAGTTTAGTAAACTAGTCATTGGCAAAGCAGCTGGGCCTGATGGCCTCAGTCTATGTGTCCTCAGAGCATGCGCAAACCAACTGTGTACTGTCTTCCAACTCATCTTTAACAGTAGGCTACAATTACAGAGAGTACCAATGCTGTAGAAGGCCACCTGTCTGGTGCCGGTTCCCAAGATCGCTTTTCCAACTTCCCTACATGACTATTGTCCAGTGGCCTTAACATCGCCCCCTACAGTTTGTGTACCAGCAGAGATTGGGGGTGGATGATGCGGTAGTGTCTCTGCTATATATATGAAGGAACTGCAGTGTGCGCCATGTTTTTTGACTTCTCAAGTGCTTTCAATACCTTACAACCGCTTTTACTACGAAATAAGTTGACTGATATGGCGGTAGATTGGGATATTGAACTGGATAAGCGACTACCTGACAGACAGGCCACAGTTTGTAAGGATGGGGGAGGTGGTATCTGGTCGCAGCAGTATTGGAGCCCCTCAGGGTACAGTGCTGTCGCCCTTCCTCTTCACATTGTATACAGCTGACTTTCAGTATAAATCAGATCTCTGTCACCTCCAAAAAGTCTCAGATGACTCAGTGATTGTAGGGGGCATTGTGGGGGACCAGGGGGAGGAGGAATATAGAAGGGTGGTTTCTGACTTTGTGGATTGGTGTCAGACTAAGGCTACTTTCACACTAGCGTCGTGCACTGCACGTCGCTATGCGTCGTTTTGAAGAAAAAACGCATCCTGCAAAAGTGCTTGCAGGATGCGTTTTTTTCTCCATAGACTTTTATTAACGACGCAGTGCGACGCATTGCCACACGTCGCAACCGTCGTGCGACGGTTGCGTCGGAGCGTCGCCACCAAAAAACGTTACATGTAACTTTTTTGGTGCGTCGTCTGCAGCATTTCCGACCGCGCGGCCGGAACTCCGCCCCCTCCTCCCCGCACCTCACAATGGGGCAGCGGATGCCATGAAAAACAGCATCCGCTGCCCTCATTGTGCGGCGCTTCCACACTATGCGTTGGTGCGCTGCAATGTCGCATAGCGATGTGCAGTGCACGACGCTAGTGTGAATGTAGCCTTACTGTCTAGAACTAAATGAGAAGAAAACCAAGTAGATGGTGGTGAGTTATAGTAGGAAAAAGGATGATTACTTACCGATCACTATTGCTGGCCAGGAGGTGATGGTTGAGAGCTACAAATATTTGGGGGTCCACCTTGACAGTAAACTCGATTAGAGGTGTCATACGGAGAAGGTTTACAAGAAGGGAATGAGCAGACTGTACTTTCTACGGAAGTTCAGGTCTTTCAATGTGTGCAGTAAAATGCTCAAAATGTTTTACCAGTCCGTTGTGGCAAGCGCCATCTTTTTTACTATCATTTGCTTTGGCAATAGTGTGCGAGTAGCTGACGCTAATAAACTCAACAAACTTATCAAGAAGGCAAGTGCGGCTGTTGGCCTCTATCTTGACTCTTTTGAGGAGGTAGTGGAGGATAGGATTCAGAAGAAGTGTAGGGCTATAATGAACAATAATACACACCCACTATACGGGCTGTTCTTGAATCAGAAGAGCACATTCAGCAGCTGTCTAATCTTGCTTAGGTGCATGAAGGAAAAATTCAGGAAATCACTTGTGCCTACTGCTATGGGGATGTATAACAATTTCTTAATGGTGAAAGACAACAATGACCTATGGCAGGTGCACTAATAGCAATGATCAGAGATTTAAGATTTAAGTACCTCTTGCACAAATTTGTTTGTTACATAATGTGGTTAGTCATGTGAAAGATCTGTGTCTAGGAATTACTTTATAAAATGCTGTTTGTAATGTTGTAATGTTTAGAAAGCTGTTTGTAACGCTGCTGTAATACCATAATTTCCCTCGGGATCAATAAAGTGTATCGTATTGTATTTGGATGTTTACATCTCATTTGATATAATGCAACTTCCTTGTCTCTTTATTTTATCTAATCTAATTTATTGTTCTTTCACACATTTTGGGGGTTTGTATTACTGTTATCACTACAGCTAGTATATTTGACTGTATGCACATACAGCTCTGGCAAAAATTAAGAGACCACCACATCAAAACCCTGTCATGGGCAGTCCATTTTCCAGACCTGAACCACATTGAAAACCTCTGGAGTGTAATCAAGAGGATGATGGATAATCACGAGCCAACAAACAAAGAACTGCTTAAATTTTTGCGCCATGAGCCATGTAAAAGACTGGTGGCAAGCATGCCAAGACGCATGAAAGCTGTTTTTAAAAATCATGGTTATTCCACAAAATAATGATTTCTGATCTCTTCCTGAGTTAAGTATTGTTGTTTCTAAATGATTATGAACTTGTTATCCTTGCATTATTTGAGGTCTGAAAGCACAGTTTTTTTTTAATTTTGACCATTTCTCCTTTTCCGAAAATTTTTTTTTATTGCTTGGAAATTCGGAGACATGTTGTCAGAAGTTTGTAGACTAAGGCTGTGTGCCCACGATGCAATTTTTAAGCGCTTTTGCCGCGATTTTCGGCACGAAAAGGCTGCAAAAACGTTTAAAAATCTTGTACATGACGCACCCCATGCATTCCTATGGCATTCTGCACATGCTGTGCTAATGCTGCGCTTTTTTCCGCGGCGCAATCGCATCGCGGAAAAAATCGCAGCATGATCATTCTTTTGTGCGTAATCACAAAGAATTGCCGTGATTCCGCACCCATAGGAATGCATGAGAACCACTTACTTCCCACATGTGGCTATGCCCACCATGCGGGAAGTTAAGCGTCTCATATGCGGTTGGTACCCACGGTGTGGAGGAGAGGAGACTGTCCTTCAGGCTCTGGGTACCATACCCCTGTAAAAAAAGAGAATAAAAAATAGGGGTATATTTACATTCCGACATCCCGCGCTGAATTCCCGGGCCTCAGCGTTCCCAGTAATGCCTTGCGGCAAGGTCTTGTGATGACGTAGTCTCGCGTGACTCTAGCGGTCTCGCGAGATCGCTATAGTAACGCGAGACCAACGTCATCACAGGTCTCGCAAGGCATCACTGGGAACGCTGAGGCCCGGGATGGCAGCGCGGGACGTCGGAAGGTAAATATACCCCGATTTTTTATTTTTTTATCATTTTTAACATTTTATCTTTTACTATTGATGCCGCATAGGCGGTCTCAATAGTAAAAAGCTGGTCACATTTGTCAAACACTATGTTTGACGAGTGTGACCAACCTGTCAATCACTTTCCAAGCGATGCTTCAAATCGCTTGGAAAGTGCTTGAGAAAATCGTGACAAAATCGCGAACAGAATCGCAGTAAAATCGCGGTGAAATCATTGCGGGAAAAAACAGCGCGATTTCTGGGAAGGAGTCCGGTTTTAAAACGCTACGTGGGCCCATAGCCTGAAAGAACAATTTACATTTTACTCAAAAATATAGCTATAAAGAGAAAAATCAGACAAGCTGAACATTTGGAAGAGGTCTCTATAAATGGGATTCCCTTTATATTGTTACATATTTTATATACAGCTATCCACTATTGTATTTACATATATAAATTGATCTTGCTGTTGTGTAATAAGTATATGTACATTCATCTATCTTTTGTCCATTGTTCTTTCCGGTCCCTTAATTAATGTATTTTTAGTCGGTTTTACCTTTCTTGACTATTTTTGTGTAGTGTATGCACCTTTCTTCCAGTGCCACCATTGTACTAACCATTTGTCCTAATAAAGGTTTTTAAATACACTACTAGCTTTCATACTGACTTATGACCATGCTGTTTGTTTTTTTCTTTAATTGTTTTTTTGTGTTCTTTCCAAATGGTCTCCATAATGGGCTATGTCCAGCATATATATCTGTAGTTGATGATGAACGTTTTTCATACACATAATATATTTATAATATAATGTATAAATCAAAGTATCTGCATTGTCCAAGCTTGTTGTATAATCAGATTTCCAAACAGTTTAACAATATCTCTGAAATGTCCTTTTTCTATAACTGCCAATATATATATTGAAAAACCCCAAATGTAGTATCTCTTGTAACCTGGAAAGCTTACTCTTTACCACACTGGACCAAGAAAATACAGATCTGTAGACACCTTTACGATGTAATCCATGTGCACACTGGCAACAATGTGATATTATTGCCTCACTTTCGAATCATACATACAGTTGTGGCCAAAAGTATTGACAATAGAATTTGTGTTTGCAATCATTTTCAGGAAGAAACTGAGTATTATCAGACAGAATTGCAGGGATATCAATACTTTGGCCACAACTGTATTGGGAATTCCACCCATATGAAGGTGCAATGCACTGATAATTTTGTGATCATGTGTCTACTGTGTTAATGGTTTTAATGTAATATTGTTATATGTTTTTTAAAGACAGTTCTTCCGCTAAAGCAGCCGATTGACTGACAGCCTTAGTAGTGATGCAGTTTGCTGGATGTCCTCCGTTTTTTCTATTGAACTCAAGGTAGGCAGATTATCCATGCTATCTGGTAAGCTAAACTTTTTTTCTTCTGTTTACATGTGCTTCATATACAGTCTTTTTGTAGAGGCTTTTTTATTAGCTTTCAGTTAAATATGAAAATATGAAAAGCTAGATCTAAATTTAGCTGTCCTATCTTGTTAGAACAAGAGGTAAAACACGGTTGTCTTTGTCAGTGATGTTTAGCCTGTAACGCTGCTGTGTTTGGACCTTGATTCACGGCGTTACTCTGCATCTCTGCTTTAACCCTTCGCTCTTTTTCCCCTCTATTGTGCTGGAATGCTGTTGTCATTTATCTGTGTGGATGCTGCCCAGTGTCCGGCACCGTCGCATAGCCGTACATGCGTGCGTGGTTCCTCTGCGCTGCATGACCACACGTGTGCGGTCCCTGGCAGCCACCCATGGGTTAATAGGTCTGCTACACATTGCGTGTCTTACCACGTGTGTTCAGGCTTCAGCTTCTGCCAGGTGTCCTTTGCATTGCTGATTATGTTCTGTCTTGCTAAGGGCACGCGCGGCCACAGGCCTTTTATCAGGAAAGGGTGTGTGCTACAATTGCTGATCCAGCCTATGGCTGTGTGGCAGCTCCTATATAAAGGTCCCTCCCCCTTTGGGGCATTGCCAGGGCTTCGCATTGAGTTCCTGAACCTTGCCATGTGAGTCTGTGTTCTGCTCCTGCTCTGATTCTGTTCAGTTCTGGGGGAGCTGTTGCTCTTTATCCCTCTGTGAACTGTGTCTTGTATCTTGGCCTGCTCTGGGGGCATAATACCCAGATCGCCTTTCCTGGAGGCTGCATATCCAGGCCTGTCTGAATTGAGTCTTGTTTCTGCGCCTGCTCTGGGAGCGGTAATACACAGATCGCCCTTCCTGGAGGCTGCATATCCAGGCCCCGTGTATGTTATGTGTTGTTGTTTCCTGAATCCTGGATCTGCTCCTTTACCTGACCCTGTCTGAACTGTGCTAACTGTGTGATGTTTCTGAGGTCCTTCGGTGCCTTGAACCCTGTGCCCAGTGACTGAGACTCTTTGTTACCTGACTTTCCGTGATCTAACCTGGGTTCATCTGGGAAGTAGGAGTCCAGTGTGTCCGCTGAGTTTCTGCTACCCAGTACTCAGCTGGGGATTCGGTGCAATTCCCTGCAGGCTCCTGTCCAACCCGGCAGGGTTTGCACCGGACCACTTGGGTTCCTTTCTAGGTCGCTTCCAGATGTCCGGAGCCTGATGACCGTGGTCTCTCATCCGGAGCCTGTCGTCCACATCCTGATGTCCACCTGGTGTCCAGATGTCCTGATGTCTACCTGATGTCCACCAGATGTCCAGATGTCCACCAGATGTCCTGATGTCTGATGTCTTCCTGATGTCCACCTGGTGCCCCGATGTCCGCCTGGTGCCCTGATGTCCACTCCGTGTTCCTGTTGTCCACTCTGTGTTCCTGTTGTCCACTCTGTGTTCTTGTTGTCCACTCTGTGTTCTTGTTGTCCACTCTGTGTTCTTGTTGTCCACTCTGTGTTCTTGTTGTCCACTCTGTGTTCTTGTTGTCCACTCTGTGTTCTTGTTGTCCACTCTGTGTTCTTGTTGTCCACTCTGTGTTCTTGTTGTCCACTCTGTGTTCTTGTTGTCCACTCTGTGTTCTTGTTGTCCACTCTGTGTTCTTGTTGTCCACTCTGTGTTCTTGTTGTCCACTCCGTGTTCCTGATGTCCACTCCGTGTTCCTGATGTCCACTCCGTGATCCTGATGTCCACTCCGTGTTCCTGATGTCCACTCCGTGATCCTGATGTCCACTCTGTGATCCTGATGTCCGACCTAAGTCCGGATGTCTCTCTGAGTTCTGATGTCCAGCCTGTGTCCAGATATCCAGTCCATGGTTCTGGTGGTCCAAGTTGTGCTCTTAAGCCAGTCCCGTTCTCCTTCCTGGATGGAATCCTCCTCCATGGTTTCCGGGAGTTTCCAGCTCTGCTCCCTGGTGACGGTCCCACCTGCGAGTCCTGGATCTGACCAGCCTATGCCCGGTGCTATAGTGCCACCACTCCTGGACCTGTGCTTTCTGAGTCCTGTTCTGTTGTCCTGCCGGTTCCCTGGGGTCTTACCCGTGATGACCTCTGCCATCGTCTGAAGTCAGCCTGTGGTGGGCGTCTGACGTTCTCCTGCTGTGCCTGTGCTACGCCCGTTGCCGCACATGCGTGCGTGGATCCGCTGTGCTGCATGACCACCTGCACATGCGGTCCCCCCTGGTAATCCCATGCCAGACAACCCTGGACCGCGTCAACCCATGATGACCTCCTGCTTCGCCTGTCAACCTGAGATGGGTTTCCTTCATGATGTGCATATTCCGGAACCTGGTGTTTCTATGTTTTTGCCTTATTTCAGTAAACTTTATTTTTTCTTCATACCAGAAGTTGTGCGGTGTCTTTTAGTCCTGCTTATGGCCATCTTATCCACAAGCTCAGCTGCCTCAGACCCCGGTCGCTACCCTTCCCTAGTCCGGGTAGGTCCGGGTCCCCCCTGTGGTCCAGTGGGTCCACATTCCACGACCGCCTGGTACGCATACCCCATCGTCGTTATAGCTCGACGACACGGGAGCGTTGGCTGTAAGCCACGCTGCGTCCGCGATCATAACATAGCCTAAACATTGCCGATTTACTTATTCAAATGACTACGCAATCTAAAATCCAAATTTCAATGCATATATACTTACAGCAAAAATCCATTAAAAGAGTTGTCTTTAGATAATCCCCTTTGGTTAGAATGGCCCCTTAATGATAAAGTGATCTACCAGGACTTCCAACAGTCAGCTGTAATCAGGTTTCAATTGCCTGGCTGTGACTCCACAGGGGAAGAATTAAACAGTTTTCATTGCACATTACACAAATGGAGTGGTAGAGTATACACCAGAAAACTGTAAATGTTATTACAGGGAATATATCACCACATTTGACCTATGCAAACAATCAATATGTGCATACATATTCTATACTGCTGATAAAAGTGATACCTGTATACCTCATATCAGATGCATTGTTGCAGAGAAAACATCTTTTATCATTTTATATAAATTACCTCTTTCAGGCTGTAGGGAGCATGGGGGCTGTAAGATCACTCTGCCTCCACAGCTTATTTTACATGAAGGGGAGTTGCCAGTGAGATGTGTAATGCTTACCAGTGTGATGTGTAATGATTACCAGTGTGATGTGTAATAGTTACTAGTGTTACCAGTGTGATGTGTAAAAGTTACAAGTGTTACCAGTGTGATGTGTAATTGTTACCACTGTTACCAGTGTGATGTGTAATGGTTACCAGTGTTACCAGTTTGATGTATAATGGTTACCAGTGTTACCAATGTGATATGTAATGGTTACCAATGTTACCAGTGTGATGTGTAAAGGTCGCTCTCTGATCACCTGATCTCACTGCAGAGCTGTGTGTGATTATAACTGACATATCTGCAGGTTCCTCTCAGTTTCAGCTTTCATATCCCAGGCAGAAAATGTGTTTGCAAGAAGACAAATTTCATTTCTCCTGTTCTCTGTTAGCTTCTTTCCTCACACTGATTAATGCCTCCTAAAAGTAAAACAAGCGCTGGAGGCAGAGTTATCTTCCAGGCACCATCCACCCTGGAGCCTGGAACAGGTCATTTATATAAAAAGATAAAGGATGATTTCTCAATGATAAGGCATCTAATATGAGGCATACAGGTAGGACTTATATCAGCAGTCTCTAACCTGTATGCACTTATTAATAGTTTATGTAGATCAAATGTGGTGCCAGATTCCCTTTAAATAGGTTCATGTAAAAAAAAAGTCTACTGCCTGACAGTGGCTTGCTGGGTTCCCAACCATCCAGAAATTACAGGACGGTTCGTAAAAATAGGGCACTTTTTTGCTCTGTCCATGAAACAATGTAAGGCGTCTGTGATTTTTTTAAGATGAAGAAACTAATATAGATTATTTTTACTGTAATTATTATCGTTTTAATGTTAGCAGTGAGTGCAGCTAATATCTTCATATCAGAATTATTGGATGTAGACATGGATCATTTATAATCAGAATGATTTATTATAGTTTTCTAATGCGTCCATAAATATTATCTGTTTGTGATTTTTTTGGAAAAAAAAAGTAAAGTTGGCAATCCAGTCCATATACTCCAAGTATGATAGGATTATAAAGCCACTGGCGCACCAGGCAGATTTGCAGATGATTGAACCCCCCCAAAAAATACAAGATAGAGAGACAGTTATCCAATGCTGTGTTCCTGTATATTGCAGATTATCTGTCATTTCCTTAGCAGATGAAAACCACTTTTTGCTCTGCAGGGCTTCCAGTGAATAAAGCAATGCTAATTTATATGCAAAATAGATCTTCATTTTTTAGCTACCATATTTTAGCATGAACATATTTCTTATTTTGGCATTAGATCTCATTCTACAGTTGTCCTTGGCAAATCGATGTCGTTATTATATGACGATGTTGCACCACCTATATAATTTATCAGGAGCCCACCAAGTAGCGGCCAGCACATGTGAAAATGTAAGATAAGAAGGGAGGGAATTCTTTGTTTTTTATTTCTGGGACCAAGTTTCTAAGTGCTGTATGTTTTCTGAAGCGGGGAAGATGTTGGTGGTGGCACAGTTACTAGTTTGATATATGCAGTGGCTATTTTTTTTATTTGGGGAGGTGCACAATGGGCAGCATTTGTCAATCAGGAGTCATATAAGATTGACATATACATGAGGCTGAGCCGTTTACATCTGCTGCAAAAGTCAGGAACCATAGACATCTGTTTTGAAAACTCAATAATGTAAGTAATAACTGTACACTAAACCAGCCTCACATTATATGGCACGTGTCCTTTGTCATAACTTCGGTCAGCCACCACCCTCCAAATCAAACGTCTGGCTATCTCTCTGAGTGGGACAATTGCCGCTCTTGTGTCTTGCGGAATGTTTTGTCTTGATACATTATAATGACTCAATCTTATGGCGGGTATATATGTGCTTGCATAGGTACCAATTCCCAAGTATTTAACCTCACCAATGTTGAATTCCTAGCTACACCTCTTTTTTAATATGTACGTACAGTAATGGAAAAACTATGTACACCCTCCTTTGAAGAGCTTTACATATCAGGACATAATACAAGGATTTAAAAGTAGGTAAATACAACTTCAGATGAACAACCACACATGACAATTTACACTGTGTCATTAATTATTTAATTCACAAAAAGTGAAGGGGGTGAAAACTTAGGCACATACTTACTGCTTTCATTGGAATTAGGAGGAAAAGTATATGGGACATAGCGTAGTAAGTAAATAGTAAGTACTGATCTGGCGAGAAGCATTGTTATAGCGGCCCTGTTATATCGCCTCTTGCCAGAGTGGTAACACTGTTACTCATTTCACTCTTCTCCTTTAAATTTGACCAATGTTTGATAAAGGTCATGTAAGTTGACTTAAACTTCACATTTTTGGCTGCTTTAATAACAGAACAAAAATACTTTGCAACTGATAAAAGAGTGCTGAGTTCTTTCTACTGCTTTAAATGGGATTGAACCATACTTGAAGACCTTAAAAATTGGATAGGAGAGCCTTGTTCCATGTCTTTGTGGTAGCAGTAGGCCAGGCATACAAGTCTTGTATCTCTTTTGAAGACTCCTGCCTACCTACTCGGTAATTTTAACTACTTGCTAAATGTAATGCCATTGACCTGGACAATTAACCTCATTTCCTGTCACTTGGCTTTGATCTCTTGTTTTTTTCTGACTGCCTTTGAACTTTGCTCAGCCTGCGAATCCTAAATTTCTCCACGTTCATGTGTTAAGACTGATCAGGGGTAATCATAGTGTGATCAGTGCTGCCAAGAACATAAAAGATGTATATCTTTGTACCGTGTTAGCCAGTAGATAGAAAAATATTCAGAATTGAGAGTCCTCAGTGGTTGATACCTTTTAATGGCTAACTGAAAAGATGGTAACACATTGCAAGCTTTCGAGACTACTCAGGTCTCTTCTTCAGGCTAGACTAATACAAAATCGGAAGAGTCACATGTTTATGCACAATACAACACAGAAAAAATGCAATGGATAAGACAAGTGACGTGAAGCAGAACTATCAATATGGGAGAGGGAGAAACATAAATATTGGACCAGTGCATAGATAAGGAGTCTGGATGTTTTATAGTCCTCTGATTGGGGTCTCCTAATGTGCTGTGATGCCCCCACCAGGTCTTGTAAGCAAATTCCTTAATTGATGTAAAAAGACATAAATCCATGCGACACATTCATTCCAGCACTGAGAGTGTCAAAGGTCGTCATAAATTTATACTCCCAAACACGTCTCTCTCTGAGATGTGAAGTTACCGTTCAATACCAGTAATTTCATATCCATGGTGTTGTGGTCCATCATACAAAAATGTTTTGCCACAGGTAGATCCATTCTTTTTTCTCTTATTGTGTGACGATGAGCATTCATCCTTGTTCTAAGCTTTTGCCCTGTCTCCCCCACATACAGACCCCCAGTTGGACATTTAGTACAAATAATTAGGTCACCACATTAGATGTAATGCAGCTGTAAGTACCTGGGATCTTGTAGTCCTGATGTGAGTTGGGGATCTTTATCTTGTCCGTGGTCATTATAAATGGACAAGTTTTACATTTTTTCTGGTTGCAAGGAAAGGTTCCTGCAGCTGTTGGAGAGGACAGGGAGCTTCTGACAATGATGCTTCTTAAATTTGGGGGCTGCCTAAAACACAGCAGTGGGGGGTCTGGAAAAATGGATTGTAATCGAGCATCTTTTTGTAGTAAAGGTTGTAATTTCCGTGCAGCTCCCCTTAGCACTTCCAGATTTGGGTTGTAGGTGGCTACTAGAGGCACCCGGTTATTTTCTTCTTTAGCTTTGTAATGTAGCAGGTGATTCCTTGACATTCTGGTGGCTCTTGTCATTTGGTTTTCAATTGTTCTTGGATGGTAGCCCTGATTCAAAAAGGTCTTTTTGAGGCGACTAAGGTGTTTGTCTCTATCCATGGGGTTGGAACATATATGATTGTATCTGATGGCTTGGCTATAGATAATAGAGTTCTTTATGTGTTTTGGATGGAAACTGTCCCATTTAAGGTATGTTGGACGGTCGATTGGCTTTTGATACAGGGATGTCTCTATTTCATTGTTTTTTAGCTTAATGATGGTGTCCAAAAAGTTAATCTCAGTGCTGGAGTAGTTGAGTGTTAAATTGATGGTGGGATGAAATTGATTAAACTGTTCGTGGAACGTCTTTAGCTGTTGCTCAGACTCCGTCCAGATGATTAAAATATCATCAATGAAGCGGTAGTAGGCCAGGGGCCTGATGGGGCATGAGGACAAAAAGTTGCTTTCAAGCTTGGCCATGAAAAGATTTGCATACTGTGGAGCCATTTTACTTCCCATAGCTTTGCCAGTCTCTTGTAGATAGATCTTGTTGTCAAATTCAAAGTAATTGTGGGTGAGGATGAATTTTATAAGTTTCACCACAGCATCAGCATCAGTCCCTGTGTCCCTCTACAACAGCTGCAGGAACCTTTCCTTGCAACCAGAAAAAATGTAAAACTTGTCCATTTATAATGACCACGGACAAGATAAAGATCCCCAACTCACATCAGGACTACAAGATCCCAGGTACTTACAGCTGCATTACATCTAATGTGGTGTACTTAATTTTTTGTACTAAATGTCCAACTGGGGGTCTGTATGTGGGGGGAGACAGGGCAAAAGCTTAGAACAAGGATGAATGCTCATCGTCACACAATAAGAGAAAAAAGAATGGATCTACCTGTGGCAAAACATTTTTGTATGATGGACCACAACACCATGGATATGAAATTACTGGTATTGAAAGGTAACTTCACATCTCAGAGAGAGAGACGTGTTTGGGAGTATAAATTTATGACGACCTTTGACACTCTCAGTGCTGGAATGAATGTGTCGCATGGATTTATGTCTTTTTACATCAATTAAGGAATTTGCTTTCAAGACCTGGTGGGGGCATCACAACACATTAGGAGACCCCAATCAGAGGACTATAAAACATCTGGACTCATTATCTATGCACTGGTCCAATATTTATGTTTCTCCTCCCATATTGATAGTTCTGCTTCACATCACTTGTCTTATACATTGCATTTTTTCTGTGTTGTATTGTGCATAAATATGTGACTGTACAGATTTTGTATTAGTCTAGCCTGAAGAAGAGACCTGAGTAGTCTTGAAAGCTTGCAATGTGTTACCATCTTTTCAGTTAGCCATTAAAAGGTATCAACCACTGAGGACTCTCAATTCTGAATATTTTGCCAAGAACATAGAATTCTATAGGCAACTATAAACACAGGATTAGTCTGGTGACCACCATCTCTTATGGCCTCAAATGCATTTTTCCTTGGATGTTGTTTCTTTTTGTAACCTATCCTTGATCTTTGTCTATGGGTTTATATGATTAGCTCTGTCTATTATTTTTACCTGTTAGATTGTGTCAAGCTACAGTTACAACTTTCAAGCAATAGTTATGTAGGCCAACATCTTCTGCTGTCAATGTGGTATTGGTGGGATCAGAAGTACTATTATGCAGATAAAACATATCGTTAAAGGGAATCTGTCACCCATATTTAGTGATATAATGTAAAGATATCACCCAATTGTGCGTCCCATAAGGATTCTATTAGGGCTTTTGACTCCCCCGACCCCGTACCATATGCCCCGGAAGTCTTCACATGCAGGACACACTTCCGGGGCATAGACCGCACTGGAAAATACCGGCGCATACGCAGTAGCGATTATATGCTTTGCCCACAGTTGGGCAAAGCATAATGCGCAGGCGCCAGAGGCTTTAAAATGTGCAAGCGCGGAAACCAACATTATCTGTCATATTCACAGATGAAGATTACATGCAGCAAGCCGAGGAGGGGGGAGAAGGTGACTAAGCCACTCCCATCGGACCGGACTGCAGTGATTTGCATACATTCCAAACAAGATAAAAAAGGTATTTATGCCTCAAAGGTGCGGGGTCGGGGAGTCAAAAGCCCTAATAGAATCCTTATGGGATGCACAATTGGGTGATATCTTCACATGATATCACTAAATATGGGTGACAGATTCCCTTTAATCACTCTCATATTTGTTAAAATGGTCAACTAAGCACACTATATAATATAGAGATGATAGATTATTGTCCAGGCTAAAAAGAGCAATAATGGTACGTTATATAAATGTAATACACAAAATAATATAGAACATGCCTTCACTACAGTTGCTTTCTAAAGCTTAGGATTACCTATTAAGACGTGCATAACGTTAATAAAAGGTAAAGCTCTTGTCTCAACAGACATCATGGGCTTATCCTTATGTTTTTACCATTTGTGTCACTATTTGGGGTGTACAATGGTCTTGGTGTATTGAGTATTGGTGCACAAAGGTCTTTCAGTTCCAAAAGAAGAACCAGCAATAAAGATAGCATATAGGTAAAAATTTTGTATTGAGGCTAAGGAGCTTTGAGTCACTCCTCTGACTCTTGTTTGCATATCATTGCATATTTTACTATCCTTGAATGTCCCTGCTGCTCTAATTTTAAAATTTTATTTATGAATAAAAATTCATTTTTATCAATAGATCTTGGAATAATAATAAGTTCCACAATTGGATGTGTTTAAATAAAATGTTCCTGTGCTGAGATAATCTTATAAATGTGCCCCTGCTGTGTACTGTGTAATGGCTGTGTCTCACCGTACAGGGACATGGTCTGATCATATCACAGCTCCTGGGCAGGGGGGAAAGCAAAAGAATGTATGGATATTATAGCATGGGATCACAGCTGATTGTTTGTTAGGTAAAACGCTTCCCTGCCTGTTTTTAAACAATGGTTCACTTCAAAGAAATAATCATATATGATTTTGTGTTCTCCCATGCCCAGAAGCTGTGGTATGATCAGACCATGTCCCTGTACGGTCAGACACAGCCATTACACAGTGCACAGCAGGGGCACATTTATAAGATTATCTCAGCACAGGAACATTTTATTTAAATGCATCTAATTGTGGAACTTATTATTATTCCAAGATCTATTAATTTGTGGGAAAACCCCTTTAAGGAACATCATCAGGTTTATTTCACTTGTCAAAGCCTTAAAACAGGTTATCCTATCAATTGTAAAAAAAATCTCCAGAGTATTGCACTTCATTAGCAAATAAACACCACTCTCCACTGTGCTTTTTTTTTACTCCTCTCATCTTTTTAATTTACTTCTCTGCAGTTTTAGCCTCTTCCTTCCGTGGGCGGGAAGCAACATCTCTTATCATCAAAAAGTTAAAGAATTTCTCTGGAATGCATTTCAGCTTTTACAAACTCCTCATCTTCTGTCTTTCCCCTCAGACCTGCAGAGAAAATAGTCTCACACACAATCTCAGCAATCCCACTAATAAATACGGTAGCTAATGTAGTAAAAGTAAAAAGGTGCCAGCACTCCAATTTTGTAAAGGGATAACATGAGCCTGCAGCTAACAGGTGGAGTGCTCAGTCAGAAGGTAAATGAATTCAAATTTCAAAAACTGACCGTCACATCCAAGCATAAGCATAGTGTGAACAGGTGCTTAACCTAGAGTCACCAACTCATATACATTCATGCATTGGCATAGAATAGCGACCTGGAAAACGAGAAATGCCTTAACGTTGGCTTCCAGGTAAAAATAACTTGGCCATTTTATGCGCTAAACTTTCTCAATTTTTCATATTTCTAATGCGTTGATGCAATTCATTATTCATTTTTCATGTTTACATGGTTTGGCGCTGCAGTGTGCTTCCTTTTTTGCTTGAATGTATATGAGTTGGTGACTCTAGGTTAAGCACCTGTTCACACTATGCTTATGCTTGGATGTGACGGTCAGTTTTTGAAATTTTGAAGAGTATGGCACAAAAAAGTCAATGAATACAATAGTAATAAAAAGCCACAAATAATAAATCAGGGCCACTATCCTTTAGGATTAGTGGAAATATTTGAATTTCTACTTATAAATAAACAATTATTTTAAAGGATGAAATAGATCATATCTGGACAGATAACATACTTTTCTAGCAGCTGTGGCTATCACAGAATAGACATAAAAATCTTTACTGACTTACAGGAAATGATATCAATAAAGCATACATTAAATTTAATTGTAATTTAAGTCATTGTCAGAAGCTTATGGCAATGTACTGCTGAGTGTGGATATGTAATTACATTTTCTGTGGCTTTGGTTTGCTAAAACACATTTGAATTTTGTCAAAACATTAATTTCCTTTTTCAGAGTAATGATTACTAATTGACCAGCTGTTACGGGTGGCTGTGCCATTAACGTAAGGAAAGGAAAAGTCTGCTCTCTGGGTCTATTATTTGTATCTGTCCGGAAATGTCTCATGGTCATGTGCCAAGGAACAAATAGAATGCAGAAATGTTTACAAGAATAAATTTAATTTCAGTGCTAAAAAAACATACAATTATGGGAAAATAATTCTACATTTTTATTTTAAAACAGGCTAAAATCTGTAGCAGCAGTTAATCTTTTGTTGAATCTCTTATTTATTGATTTTTGCATTTTAAATTACAGAAGGTACAATAATCATATACAATAAGTACCGTTAGCACTGTAAGTACCTTTAAGGGTATAGACAAGCCAAATATTAAATGTTCATATTTAAAGAAATATGATATACAACTAGTAAAAGTATAAAGAAGAAGCATTACATTACATTACATCGTACCACTTCAAGGTCCTCTTTTTCATATTGACATGACCCTTCTGTGTTTCTATTAATACTAGTATCCATATATTTGTTATTGTTTTTGTGAACCACATAAATGGATAAGCATATCTAGTATATTTGATATTAGTAAGCTTATAGAATAGAATAAGTATTGAACTTCTCGTGTAATCTAGACGAGCGGGTCCAGAAATACCTTTCTTACCTATATTTGATAGTATAGAAGCAATATATATAAGAAAGGAAGGAAAAAGAAGAAAAAAGGTTGGTATAAGAAAAGTTAGAATTGACGAAAGAAGGAGAAAAGAGAAAATTGGAGGAATAAGGGAAGGGGGAAGAGAAAGGCAGCAGTTAATCTTAATTCTAGGTTCTATAAGATTAGTTATAAATTTAATAGAGGCAGTAGAACAATGCCACTTTTTATCAACATTGGATCCAGCGGAAGACAAGCCACAAAACACATGGGGAACTTATCTGTTAAGCTTGGAGATAGATTTTAATTTCAAAACACATACAGTGAAGGAAATAATTATTTGATCCCTTGCTGATTTTGTAAGTATGCCCACTGACAAAGACATGAACAGCCTATAATTTTAAGAGTAGGTTAATTTTAACATTGAGAGATAGAATATCAAAAATAAAATCCAGAAAATCACATTGTATAAATTATATATATTAATTTGCATTTTGCATTGAGAAATAAGTATTTGATCCCTCTGGCAAACAAGACTTAATTCTTGGTGGCAAAACACTTGTTGGCAAGCACAGTAGACAGACATTTTTTGTAGCTGATGATGAGTGTTGTGCACATGTCAGGAGGAATTTTGGTTCACTCCTCTTTGCAGATCATCTCTGCAAATGATCTCATTTCAGATCATTTGCAGAGTTTACAACAAAGAGACATATGACATTTCACATTTCCAGCACTGTCTTCATGTATACTAATAGATCACAGACTGCACATGAGTCAACAGTGTGATGCAGCAGCAAAGAATGGCAAACATCATTTTAGGATGTATTAAGAGAAGCAGAGAGTCTAGATCACGTGAGGTAATTATCCCTCTCAACTCATCCTTGGTCAGGCCTCATCTGGAATACTGTGTTCAGTTCTCGGCTCCACATTGTAAAAAAGACATTGAAAAACTGAGAAGAGCTACCAGGATGGTGAATGGATTGCAGAACCTCGGGTTCTTTACCCACTCCAGTCACAATGACTGAGAGGCCACCTTCAGCTGTAACGTAAGCGGACATGCCTGCTGTTTTAGACCGATCTGAGAGAACGAGCACAACACAAGTTTCTCAATCCACAGTATGATCTCCGCCTGCACCTCTCTCACAGTCCAACAGTTTGTCCGGTTCACCGTACTTCACCTTCTCTCAGCACTGCAGCCAGCCCACGGTTCTGCAATTATGGTCACGTAAAAGATTGTTTCCTCCTACGCATGACAAAGCTAAGAGGTTGAACTCCACCATCTCCAGTTTGTTGGCCACAGAAGTCCTCCCTTTCCGCCTGGAAGATACAGACTGTTTCCGTAAGCTGATGGCTTGGAAAAGTCGTCATTACTTTTCTAAGAAAGCTGTGCCTACGCTACACCAGCATGTCGCAGACAACATCACCCGTTCCTTGACAAAATCTTTGTCTGCCAGGGTGCTTTTCACCACAGACACTTGAATGAGTAACCATGGCCAAGGGCATTACATTTTACTGACTGGGCACTGGGTGACTCTGGTAACTGTGGGGACAGGCACTGCACCACAATTCTTGCAATCCCCAAGGCTTGAAAACCTCAAAAAGAGGAAAAAAATCCTCCAAAAAAAATTTAGATACAAACCAGACAGGCCTAAATGCATCTGCACTAATACAGGGTGCAACGGACCCAAGTAAAATGGCAGCTGCACAGGTGCATAAATACCAAATGAAACAGCCAGCCTACAATCAGGGATTGGCTGTGTGGTACCAGTGAAGAAGAAATTATCCGCATTTGGCAGGCTTCTGGTTCACATCCTCTTAGTAACACCATATAGGGGGGCTGCCCAGTGCCAACTAGAATGCATCCCGTGTGAACAGAGGCCACAAATTTGAAGAACCATTTGGGCCCAACTGCACCCTGAAAGAAATATAAAAAGTGCACAAAAAACATATCAATATATGTAAGGTATTGGTTGATATTAAGGCCTTATTACGGAAGCTGGCAAACTGCGTCAAAGTTCCTTACGCTTGCCAGTCCTACTCTAACATGAAAACCTCAAAAAGAGGAAAAAAAATCCTCCAAAAAATTCAGATACAAACCAGACAGGCCTAAATGCATCTGCACTAATACAGGGTGCAGCGGACCCAAGTAAAATGGCAACTGCACAGGTGCATAAATACCAAATGAAACAGCCAGCCTACAATCAGGGATTGACCGTGTGGTACACCAGTGCAGAAGAAATAATCCGCATGTGGCAGTGTTCACACAGGGAATGCAGGACTTCTGGTTCACAACCTCTTAGTAACACCATATAGGGGGGCTGCCCAGTGCCAACTAGAATGCATCCCGTGTGAACAGAGGTCACAAGTTTGCAGAACCATTTGGGCCCAACTGCACCCTGAAAGAAATATAAAAAGTGCACAAAAACATATTAATATATGTAAGTTATTGGATGATATTAAGGCCTTAATACGGAAGCTGGCAAACTGCGTCAAAGTTCCTTACGCTTGCCAGTCCTACTCTAACATGAAAACCTCAAAAAGAGGAAAAAAATCCTCCAAAAAATTCAGATACAAACCAGACAGGCCTAAATGCATCTGCACTAATACAGGGTGCAGCGGACCCAAGTAAAATGGCAGCTGCACAGGTGCATAAATACCAAATGAAACAGCCAGCCTACAATCAGGGATTGGCTGTGTGGTACACCAGTGCAGAAGAAATTATCCGCATTTGGCAGGCTTCTGGTTCACATCCTCTTAGTAACACCATATAGGGGGGCTGCCCAGTGCCAACTAGAATGCATCCCGTGTGAACAGAGGCCACAAATTTGAAGAACCATTTGGGCCCAACTGCACCCTGAAAGAAATATAAAAAGTGCACAAAAACATCAATATATGTAAGGTATTGGTTGATATTAAGGCCTTATTACGGAAGCTGGCAAACTGCGTCAAAGTTCCTTACGCTTGCCAGTCCTACTCTAACATGAAAACCTCAAAAAGAGGAAAAAAAATCCTCCAAAAAATTCAGATACAAACCAGACAGGCCTAAATGCATCTGCACTAATACAGGGTGCAGCGGACCCAAGTAAAATGGCAACTGCACAGGTGCATAAATACCAAATGAAACAGCCAGCATACAATCAGGGATTGACCGTGTGGTACACCAGTGCACAAGAAATAATCCGCATGTGGCAGTGTTCACACAGGGAATGCAGGACTTCTGGTTCACAACGTCTTAGTAACACCATATAGGGGGGCTGCCCAGTGCCAACTAGAATGCATCCCGTGTGAACAGAGGCCACAAGTTTGCAGAACCATTTGGGCCCAACTGCACCCTGAAAGAAATATAAAAAGTGCACAAAAACATATTAATATATGTAAGTTATTGGATGATATTAAGGCCTTAATACGGAAGCTGGCAAACTGCGTCAAAGTTCCTTACGCTTGCCAGTCCTACTCTAAACATGAAAACCTCAAAAAGAGGAAAAAAATCCTCCAAAAAATTCAGATACAAACCAGACAGGCCTAAATGCATCTGCACTAATACAGGGTGCAGCGGACCCAAGTAAAATGGCAGCTGCACAGGTGCATAAATACCAAATGAAACAGTCAGCCTACAATCAGGGATTGGCCGTGTGGTACACCAGTGCAGTAGAAATAATACCTTACATATATTGATATGTTTTTTGTGCACTTTTTATATTTCTTTCAGGGTGCAGTTGGGCCCAAATGGTTCTGCAAACTTGTGGCCTCTGTTCACACGGGATGCATTCTAGTTGGCATTGGGCAGCCCCCCTATATGGTGTTACTAAGAGGTTGTGAACCAGAAGCCCTGCATTCCCTGTGTGAACACTGTCACATGCAGATTATTTCTTCTGCACTGGTGTACCACACGGCCAATCCCTGATTGTAGGCTGGCTGTTTCATTTGGTATTTATGCACCTGTGCAGCTGCCATTTTACTTGGGTCCGCTGCACCCTGTATAAGTGCAGATGCATTTAGGTCTGTCTGGTTTGTATCTGAATTTTTTTGAGGATTTTTTTCCTCTTTTTGAGGTTTTCATGTTAGAGTAGGACTGGCAAGTGTAAGGAACTTTGATGCAGTTTGCCAGCTTCCGTATTAAGGCCTTAATATCAACCAATACCTTACATATATTGATATGTTTTTTGTGCACTTTTTATATTTCTTTCAGGGTGCAGTTGGGCCCAAATGGTTCTGCAAACTTGTGGCCTCTGTTCACATGGGATGCATTCTAGTTGGCACTGGGCAGCCCTCCTATATGGTGTTACTAAGACGTTGTGAACCCTAAGCCCTGCATTCCCTGTGTGAACACTGCCACATGCGGATTATTTCTTCTGCACTGGTGTACCACACGGCCAATCCCTGATTGTAGGCTGGCTGTTTCATTTGGTATTTATGGACCTGTGCAGCTGCCATTTTACTTGGGTCCGCTGCACCCTGTGTTAGTGCAGATGCATTTAGGCCTGTCTGGTTTGTATTTTTTGGAGGATTTTTTTCCTCTTTTTGAGGTTTTCATGTTAGAGTAGGACTGGCAAGCGTAAGGAACTTTGACGCAGTTTGCCAGCTTCCGTATTAAGGCCTTAATATCAACCAATACCTTACATGTATTGATATGTTTTTTGTGCACTTTTTATATTTCTTTCAGGGTGCAGTTGGGCCCAAATGGTTCTGCAAACTTGTGGCCTCTGTTCACACGGGATGCATTCTAGTTGGCACTGGGCAGCCCCCCTATATGGTGTTACTAAGAGGTTGTCAACCAGAAGCCCTGCATTCCCTGTGTGAACACTGCCACATGCGGATTATTTCTTCTGCACTGGTGTACCACACGGCCAATCCCTGATTGTAGGCTGGCTGTTTCATTTGGTATTTATGGACCTGTGCAGCTGCCATTTTACTTGGGTCCGCTGCACCCTGTATTAGTGCAGATGCATTTAGGCCTGTCTGGTTTGTATATCAATCCCCAAGGCTTGCAGGACAAACCTGTACATTTAACACTTCCTCCACTGCTTCTGCCTCCTCTATCTCCGCTAGGGCCTCCACCTGTGCCCTCAACCTCTGCCGTCACGAGACACGCGTTCCAAGAGTGCAGAGCGAACCCCCACGACCTTTGTACTGTGCAGCCAGGGCTCACCGCAATCAGGCTGTCTTAAAATTGATATGTCTTAGAGATCGCAGTAATACAGCTGAAGAGTTGTGGACAGCTCTCCAGGCTGAGTTTGATCAATGGCTGTCTCCGCTGAACCTACATCCAGGGAAGGCCGTGTCCAATATCGGTGCAAACCTGGTTGCGACCCTATGGTGAGGCAAGCTGGTGGTACAGCGTTTTCTCAGCCACTATCCTGTCTTGGGTGAGCTGCTCCATTATGCACGTTAGCTGTGTGCTCATTTCCACCATTTTCACCCCTCTGGTCATCGACTTGCATTGATACAGAGGTCTTTGTCCATGCCAGTTAACAAGTTGATATGCGATGTGTTGACAGGGTTTAATTCCACTCTACTCATGTTGTAGCGACTGTGGCAGCAGCAATGAGCCCTGATACAGTATGTCATGTTGTATAGCTTGGGCCAACACAGTACGGACGTGGTGCATATCACGTTTACAGAGTGGGCACAGGGGGGGCGGGGCCTAGCTCTTGATGTGAGAAGTCGGGTGGCTGTGCTTCTCTGCCACCATTAGCCTCAATTATCCTGCACAGAGCCCGAACCAGCTAATTCCTTTACCAGGATCAGATGTCTGAAGGTCCCAGGAGTCAGGGGCGAGCTTCTGCCAGACTCAGAGAGACAGACATGGGCCGCAAAAGGCAGAAAGATGTCGGAGCCTGCAGCAGTGCCTCAGTCCAAGATGGTGCTGAGAGAGAGAAGGAGGCGGGAAGAAGAAACACAGCCTTTGCACAGAGGCTGGAAGTCTCAACCCGGCTGAACAGGTATGTGAGGGGCATAGAGACAGATGAAGAAGGAAATGGAGGGAGTGAGAAGCACAGAGATGAGGAGGAAGACGATGAGGAGATGCCTGTGCTGAATGCAGAGCTGGAGCAGGAGGAAGAGGGGGATGGTGACACTGTGCAGTTAGCTGAAAGTGCAGATGTAGCAGAGCCCACCCTGCGGGATGTATTCCAAGCTGTCTTATACTGCAAGACTGCCTTAACTTCTCTAACAAAGTAGGTGAATTGCTTGAAAGAAGAAATGGGAGGCATAAAAACATCTATGCAGAAAGTTACAGCCAGATTAACTGAGGTGGAGGACAGAGTTGGTGTAACAGAAGATCACTTAACCTCAGTGCAAAAGACACAACAACAGCACACTCAGAGGATCACGGTAGTAGCCAATAAAAATGATGACCTGGAAAACCGGTCACGTAGGAACAATTTGCGCATTGTGGGCATCCCTGAGAGAGCTGAGGGTGCTGACCCCACAGCCTTTATTGAAACCTGGCTGCTGGTCAAGTTTGGTGCTGATAACTTGTCGAGAGTGTTTGCGGTGGAGCGTGCCCATCGCGTACCCATGAGACCCCCAGTGCCGGGAGATGGACCTCGCACGATGCTAGCCAGAATCCTGTATTGCAGAGACAGGGACACTATCTTACGAAAGGCTGGAAAGTTGACAGATCTTAACCTGGAGGGCAAACGAATCGAAATATACCCGGATTACTCAGCCGAGGTGCAAAAGTTGCGACTGTGGTATGGCGAAGTGAAGAAACAGCTCCGCTCTTTGCATTTGAAACACTCTACAATTTATCCTGCTAAATTAAGAGTGGAAGCTTTTGGAAAGGTCATTTTTTTCCCGTCATCGGTTGAGGCTGCTTCATGGTTGGAGCGCAACCGGAGCAAATTGAGAGAAGATAATGGCAATATGACCACCTGACCCTGCTAGACTGATCACTGGACAGGGTTGTGGCGCTGCTTTACTCTGCGAAATAGGAGCGCAGAGGAGGTGGAGAACTCCCCACTGGGATCTACGTATTATGGTTAATTGTTTGACTAATGGTTCGGGACTATGCATACTGTTGACAATATGGCGGAGAGGCTGCCAATGATGGAGGAGGACACGACGCATGTTGAAGTGCGGAATACTGAGAAGTTGCTCAGGTTCTTTGAGCTCCCACTCTCACGTTGGGGAGAGAGTGACAACTGCAAAAGGGGAAGGGTGGGGGGAGGGTAAGCGGAGAGGGATGGGGGGAGGTGGGTGGGGCGGATTTGTAGGGAGATGGGGGTTTTCATGCTGTTTGACCGGGTATGATTGGGACCACAATGTAATGATGTTACTTGATGATGATGGATTGTTCTTTCTAACGCACAATGAGTAACCGTACTGTTCGGATGTTAAGTTGGAATGTGCGTGGTATATCTGATAAGGTTAAGAGGGCGGCTGTTCTGAATCATATCAAATCCTGTGAACCTATGATCGCGTGCTTGCAGGAGACACATCTCACTAGAGACACTATGCACTGGTTGTCAAGAGCCTGGATGCTAAAGACATATCATTCTACTTATTCCTCATACTCCAGGGGGGTGTCAGCCCTAATGCACAAAAACACACATTATGAAGAGCTGGAAGTGCATGTAGACAGTGAAGGGCAGTATGTATGGATTGCTTGCAGATTGTTCGGACACAAAATGATTTTAGTGGCTTTATATATCCCTCCACCTTACTCTAAAAAGAAACTACAAGCAGTACTGGAACTGACGGGCAGATGGGGGGAGACTCCGTTGTTGATTATGGGAGATGTTAACAACACTATGAATGATTATTGGGATAAAGTAAGATCGGCAGGTACGGAAGCTGGACAGGACAGGATGACTGCCTTTGGCAAGTATGTAGGGGAACTTGGGCTGGTAGATCTGTGGAGAGTACGAAATGAGGGTAAGAGGACTTTGTCATGTCATTCGGCAACACATGGAACACTGTCGAGGATAGACCTGGCTTTGGGGGATACCGCTATGAACGGGATGGTGGGGGAGGTGGAATACCTACAGAGGACTCTCTCGGATCATGGTCCTATGGTGGTCACGCTTCTGGTGAGATCTGCTCAGGGTCAGAGGGGAGGTTGGCGTCTTCACCCGACGTGGCTTAAAGTGATGGACATGGGTGGCATAACCAAAGAGCTAGAGCACTTCTTCCAAATGAACGAAGGGAGTACTGAGGCCACAACGGTATGGGATGCCATGAAGGCGTTTACGAGGGGACTTTTTATAAGTGAGATTGCGAGGTGTAAGACCAAAACTAATTTGGCAGATCAACAAATAAAGGATGACCTGACAAGAGCGGAGGCAGACATGATTTTGGCGCCAACGAGTGAAGCTCACAATAGACTAAAATTGGCTCAGGAGGCAGTTGATAAACTGCACATGATGCAAGCTGAGAGGAAAAGGGCATTTTAGCAAGCCCAATTCTTTGAAGAAGGAGAGAGAGTGGGTCACTTGTTGGCGGTGATATCTGCGGCACAAAGGGAGTCTTCCAGGGTGTATAAACTGAGAGATCAAACAGGGGCGACTCTGACGGACACAAAGGACATACTGGAGGTCTTCAAGGCATATTACATGGCACTGTACACTTCGAGAGCACGGGACACAGAGGGGGATGTGGAGAAATTTTTGGAAGGCATTTCACTACCTAAATTGTCTGAGGAAGATAGGTTGAGGTTGGAAGAACCTGTGAGTGTGGAGGAGGTGGAATGTGCAATACTGTCTATGCCCAATAACAAATCACCGGGAGCTGATGGTCTACCTGGGGAGGTGTACAGGGAGTTAGTGGAACTGCTGGCTCCGAAATTGAAATCTGTGTTTGATGAGGCTTTAGTGACAGGGGCACTGCCGAGATCAATGGAGGAAGCGGTGATAGTAGTTCTGCCGAAGGAGGGAAAAGATCCCATGGATGCGGAGTCGTACAGGCCCATTTCGTTGTTGACAACGGATGTCAAAATACTCGCTAAGATCCTGGCCACCCGGCTCACCGGGGTTGCGCATACCATTATACACGAGGACAAGTCGGGCTTTATGCCTAACCGCTCCACGGCTGTTAACTTAAGAAGATTATTTCTTAATATGCAACTGCCTGCTGATAATGGTGGCAGGAGAATAGTGATGTCATTGGACGCTAGGAAAGCATTTGATAGCATGGAATGGCAATACTTATGGAAAATCATGGAACTGATGGGATTCGGCCCCGCGTTCATGGCCTGGGTGACGTTATTGTACTCATCCCCAAAGGCGGTAGTTAAGGTAGTTAAGGTGAATGGAGAACAGTCCGGGATGTTTGACTTGCATAGGGGCACAAGGCAGGGGTGTCCGCTGTCCCCGCTATTGTTCGCGGTGGCAGTGGAGCCCCTGGCGGCCAAGATCAGAGCTGAGAGGGGAGTGGTCGGATTTAAATTTGGGAAGCTGGAAGAAAAAATATCATTGTATGCCGATGACATCCTGTTGTTTTTGGAAAGTGCAGGAGAGACCCTGGGGTTCGCGATGGATGTAATTAAACAATTTGGGAGCATTTCGGGACTGGAGATAAATTGGCACAAGTCTTATGTCATGGCTGTGGATAGAGCAATAGAAGCGGAGGAAATAGATGAGAGGGGGAAACAACTCCAGCTAGTTTCACAGTTTAAATACCTAGGGATATGGGTAGCTCTTCCACTGTCCCAATTCACGGGTCTGAATTTGGTTCCTCTGCTAGAGAAATTTAAAGGGAAAATAGGTGCATGGTGCAAATTGGCTTTAACGGTAACGGGTAGAACTAACCTGATTAAGATGGTCCTTATGCCACAACTAATGTACGTTTTGCACAATTCGCCGATATGGCTACCAAAAAAACGGTTTCGGGGCATTGATTCTATCTTCAGATCCTTGATATGGGGCAAGAAGCAGGCACCGATTAAATTTGGAACTCTGCAAAAAGGAAAGGAAGAGGGAGGACTGGCCGCACCAAATCCATGGGTCTATTTCTTGGCAGTACAGGGCCAGCATGTCAGGGGATGGAGAGAGCTCAATTGTGGAGGAGCAGCTCACCGGGTGCTGGTACATGTGACGGGGAGATGCCCACTTATCCAGGGTCTAGAGGATGGTACCTTTAAAAAACTGGGAGCACCATATCCTACCATAGGCATGATTCAGAAGGTATGGGACACCATTAAAAGGATCAGAGGGGTGGATGAGCTGACTAGGTACTCACCGCTGTGGGACAATGAGCATCTGCCGGAACTTAATAAACTGCGTCAAATGGGCAATTGGAAGGCGAAAGGAGTGAGATGTGTGTGCCAGCTGCAGAGTGGAACGGACCTGAAGACCTTTGAGACATTGAGAGAGGAATTTGATTTGCCTTCGGTATGGGGGTTTCAATACTATATGCTTCGACATGCTTGGAGGGCACAGTGTAGATTGGGAGCCATGACGGTTCAGGGCGACATTGTACTAGACTTTGTGTGTATGAAGGGAGGGACGAGGGGAGTTATATCGAGCATATATCATGATCTACTACACTCCTATCTGGGGGACAATCACCTCACTGCAAAGAGTAAATGGGAGAGGGAGGTGGGTATCCTCACAACAGAACAATGGGAGGCTATTCTTGAATATGTCCTGAAGATCTCTCTAAGCGAGCAGGCACGGCTCTCCCAATTATATGTAATACATAGAACATACAAAACACCGCTGGTCCTATTCAAGGCGGGCTTGAGGGGAGACTCTAGCTGCCCTAGATGTGGCACAGACCAGGCCGGACTGTTACACATGCTATGGTCGTGTCCGCGGCTGGTGGCATAATGGCTGGTCGTTATCAACAAAATTGAGAGAGCTTATGCATGTACGCTCGACAGGAATCCAGTGCTGTGTGTTTTGGGGGAGGTGGATGGGATACCTGTCTCAGAACATTACAAAGTGGCAATAGCGAGGTTGCTGTATGTGGCACGCAAACTAATAGCACGAAAATGGAAGGATTCGGAACCCCCCACTAGGAGGGAATTTATTGCTCAGACACGTACGGTAATGCATTTAGAGGAAAGCATTTACAGGCGTAGGCATGGTGAAAGAACTTTCGAAAAAATATGGTCCGCCTGGATGGCGGTGATATGATTGCTAAGACTCTCAAGTATACCCGGCATAAGGAGTATTGGGGGAGGGGGGAGGGGGGATGGCTTTGATTGTATTACTACAAGATATGTGAATTGTTACATGTATATTGATATCCACTGTTTATTGTTTAAAATCTTTTGAAACCTAAATAAAAATAACTGGTTTAAAAAAAAAAAACAGAGTGGGCACAGATTAAGGACCTCTGCACCCTTCTGCACAGTTTTGAAATGGCTATTAAGATGGTTAGCGCTGACGACGCCGTCATCAGCATCACTCTTCCGGTCATCTATATGCTGAAGCAGACTTTGAATAGCCTGCTGGAGGAAATGGTGGTCCCAGAAGAAGAAGAGGAAGCAGAGTAGGATGCAGAAGGGATAACATTGTCTCTAAGTTCAAGACTGTGTCTTCTTGCTGCACTATCCGCAAAATGATCCCTGTATATTTATGATTAGCGATAATGCTGACTACTGGGTTGCCACTTTATTAGATCCATGTTATAAAGCTAAATTTTTCCAGATGAATCCAGCCCTAGAAAGGGATCCACGAATGCTGGAGTATAGAAACACGCTTTTACATAACCTTAAGAGATGTTTTCCCCGAGACAGCAGTGAAGCATACAGTTCGCATCACAGCTGTAGACTTCCATCTTCTGGCAGGTCGATATGTCAACGCCAAAACATTAGCAGCAGCAGCAGTGTTGGAAGTGGAAGAAGCAATTTCTGTGAGCCCTTTGACACTTTTTTTTAGACCAACTCATGCACCAGCACAACAGAGTCCAAGTGGTGGACTATGTGGTGAACGAATGGAGAGGATAGTGCAGGAGTATCTAGAACTACTTTAAATATCAATACCATCTGACAGTGTGGGTAAAAGTTCAGAAATTTTCCCATGCTATCAAGTTCACTTCAGGTCAGCCAGGGACTCAGCACAGCGTCAGTGACGTCAGCGGTAGTCGGTGAGGCTGCGCAGAGTTCCCGGCTGACCTGAGGTGAACTGACAGTGTAGTAAAAAGTAGAGAAACTTTCCCATGCTAATCAGTTCATCTCCGGTCAGCCTGGGCGCCTGCGCAGAGATGAATTAATTCATTCTGCAGTGGTTTACAGCAGGGCGGTAGCATTAGCACCGGTCCCTGTTGTAAACTAGTTAACCCCTTGTGATGGACTGCAGTGGGGGTGCTGACTGAATGGCGGAGAGGTATGTATATTGTTGCTTTTTTATTTTGTTTTTTACAGAACAAGGGCTTTTATTGGATTGGCAGAATAATAAATTTGTCAAAAACTGCGTATTTATTTCATTAAAATATTTTTTAATTAATGTGTGTGTCTTTTTTAACCCTTTACTCTTCTAGGGTTAATAATGGATAGATGTCTTATTGACACCTCTCCATTATTAACCCGGCTTAATGTCACCTTTCAATAGCAAGGTGACATTAACCCATTATTATTAACCCATGAGCCACCGCTAAAGGCCATGGGAATAGAGAGGCTAAGTGCCAGAAAAGGTGCATCTTATAGATGCGCCTTTTCTGGGGTGGCTGGGACAGATTTTTTTGAGCCGAGGGGGGGCAAAACCAATGGTCCCTCTCTAGGCTATTAATATCTGCCCTCACACACTGGCTTTCCCTTTCTGGCAGAGAAAATTGCGCAGGAGCCCATGCAATTTTTTTCCTCAATTATAGTCTTAAATTTAACCCCTAGAATTCCAAATTTTTCCTAACACAAATTACTAAATTGATTAAACACTGACATACATAAATTTTTTTGATATGACATGGTTTACTATATGTAAACCATGTGTCATATCATATCAGGTTCGGGAATAATTTTACTGAAGCCGGCAATTGATTTAGAGGCTATTATGCTATGTAGAACTCTATGAACTATAAATACATATATGTGTGTCTCAATGACATGTAAATATATACAGTGGGGAAAAAAAGTATTTAGTCAGTCAGCAATAGTGCAAGTTCCACCACTTAAAAAGATGAGAGGCGTCTGTAATTTACATCATAGGTAGACCTCAACTATGGGAGACAAACTGAGAAAAAAAAATCCAGAAAATCACATTGTCTGTTTTTTTTTTCATTTTATTTGCATATTATGGTGGAAAATAAGTATTTGGTCAGAAACAAAATTTCATCTCAATACTTTGTGATATATCCTTTGTTGGCAATGACAGAGGTCAAACGTTTTCTGTAAGTCTTCACAAGGTTGCCACACACTGTTGTTGGTATGTTGGCCCATTCCTCCATGCAGATCTCCTCTAGAGCAGTGATGTTTTTGGCTTTTCGCTTGGCAACATGGACTTTCAACTCCCTCCAAAGGTTTTCTATAGGCTTGAGATCTGGAGACTGGCTAGGCCACTCCAGGACCTTGAAATGCTTCTTACGAAGCCACTCCTTCGTTGCCCTGGCGGTGTGCTTTGGATCATTGTCATGTTGAAAGACCCAGCCACGTTTCATCTTCAATGCCCTTGCTGATGGAAGGAGGTTTGCACTCAAAATCTCACGATACATGGCCCCATTCATTCTTTCATGTACCCGGATCAGTCGTCCTGGCCCCTTTGCAGAGAAACAGCCCCAAAGCATGATGTTTCCACCACCATGCTTTACAGTAGGTATGGTGTTTGATGGATGCAACTCAGTATTCTTTTTCCTCCAAACACGACAAGTTGTGTTTCTACCAAACAGTTCCAGTTTGGTTTCATCAGACCATAGGACATTCTCCCAAAACTCCTCTGGATCATCCAAATGCTCTCTAGCAAACTTCAGACGGGCCCGGACATGTACAGGCTTAAGCAGTGGGACACGTCTGGCACTGCAGGATCTGAGTCCATGGTGGCGTAGTGTGTTACTTATGGTAGGCCTTGTTACATTGGTCCCAGCTCTCTGCAGTTCATTCACTAGGTCCCCCGCGTGGTTCTGGGATTTTTGCTCACCGTTCTTGTGATCATTCTGACCCCACGGGGTGGGATTTTGCGTGGAGCACCAGATCGAGGGAGATTATCAGTGGTCTTGTATGTCTTCCATTTTCTAATTATTGCTCCCACAGTTGATTTCTTCACTCCAAGCTGGTTGGCTATTGCAGATTCAGTCTTCCCAGCCTCGTGCAGGGCTACAATTTTGTTTCTGGTGTCCTTTGACAGCTCTTTGGTCTTCACCATAGTGGAGTTTGGAGTCAGACTGTTTGAGGGTGTGCACAGGTGTCTTTTTATACTGATAACAAGTTTAAACAGGTGCCATTACTACAGGTAATGAGTGGAGGAAAGAGGAGACTCTTAAAGAAGAAGTTACAGGTCTGTGAGCCAGAAATCTTGATTGCTTGTTTCTGACCAAATACTTATTTTCCACCATAATATGCAAATAAAATGAAAAAAAAAAACAGACAATGTGATTTTCTGGATTTTTTTTTCTCAGTTTGTCTCCCATAGTTGAGGTCTACCTATGATGTAAATTACAGATGCCTCTCATCTTTTTAAGTGGTGGAACTTGCACTATTGCTGACTGACTAAATACTTTTTTTCCCCACTGTATATATGTATTCTATGTGTTGTGATGCAGTGACCCCTGTGACAGCTAGGGGGCGCTGTATGGGACATGCATGCAGGCGTTCCTTCACTGTTATAGGGAAAATGGTGAGATGGGTGGGACCAGTCACCTACAAACCCACCCAGGGGCATGTGTCTGAACGCCAATTGTAAAGTCTGTGTGTGTGTGGCTGTGTGAAATAGGTCTTTTAGTGAGGTCATAACCATGTGATCCATACCTCACCTGTGGGTGTGGTTATGGACCATATAATGTGTCTGAGGTCTGGTCACATGGGGAGAGTGTATGGACCTGATTGGTTCATGTGGAAAGTCCTGGAAGGCCTGTGTGTTGGAAGGTGTGCTACCACCCTGAAGAGCACATGGAGGCTTTGGACCTGGTGGCCTGTGTGTTGGACGGTTCCAAGTGGGGACAGAAGTCCTGAACAGCACACAAAGAGGCCGTGTTTCCAGAGTCAGTGATGACTCTGCATTGGGAAGCTACTGCCCGGCTAAGGATCTGAAACTGTTAGGCGGCCGAGTGAGCAAGGTGTTGTCTGGTATGGTGATCCCAGTTCGGCAGCTTCCCTGACAAACGTGAGTGATACTGGCTGAGGTCAGAAAGAGACTGGGTTCAGACTATGGAGCCCGCATCTGGAGCAGGAGCTCCTAAGACGTAACCCCAGACAGGGGGAAATAACTGTGTTGAGACTATAGAGCCTGTTTACTGGACATTGCACAGTCTGTGTGACCACAGGTCTGAGAGAGCGGAGCCCTAATATGAACACTGACCTGTCTGATGTAAGACTGTTGCGTTTTATGGTTTATGCTGTATAATAAACCAACCGATGTATATACAGTGTATATATCTATTCTTTCGATTCATGTCAGTGTGATTTTACTGAACAGCGCACTGAAATGCCGGCTTTTAAAAAACGGATCCGTCGAAAAATGGAAGAAACGCATGAAAAAACTCATGCGAGTGATCTGTTTTTCACAATCCGCAACGGATCCGTCGATCTGTCGAGCTGACTGATTGTGACTGTCGTAAAAAAAAACTGAAGTGTGAAAGTAGCCTTACTTTCCTTAAAATTTTCTGACAATGGTAGTGCACAAAACTGCCACCTGAGTGTGGCTCAGTATGAAAGCAGGTAGAGGTGTTGCATGTGGTATCAGGGCTCCCAGCAAAGGGGCCCTACACCGATCCCTCGTCTTACTGTGACGTACAATTGAAAGCTGTAAATGCTGTCCCAGACCCCGATACCTCATGCCTGGCTGATTACTGCAGTTCCATGCTAAAATTTGTACTGTGGGTGAATTGAGGCCACTTTCCTGGTGTTTGTCCCTCATGTGATGTGTTTTAGCAGCATTTGGGGCCATTATAAGGTGTTGTGTAGGTGTTTGTTTTTGCCTCCCATTGAGGTGAATGGCGTTCAGTTATGTTCCGTGAATATTCGACGAATGAATCGGCAAATATTGCAAATTCGGCAAACGTAATCCGAACCAAACATTGAAATATCTCATCTCTAGTGGTGAGTTCTCCATCAATGGAAGTCTTCAAACAGAGGCTGGACAGACATCTGTTTGAGATGGTTTAGTGAATCTTGTATTGGGCAAGGGGTTGGACATGATGACTCTGGAGGTCACTTCTAACTCTAACATTCTATGATTCTATGATTCTCTTCCCAGTCTGCACAAACTCGTGTGCCAGGCTAGAAACACATCTGGTTCTACACATCTCTTCCCTGTGTGTCCGGGACTTTTCCTTATCATGGACATAGTTCCACTATCAACTTTGCGATGCACAATTGTTTTTAACAAAATAGAATAAAGTTACTCTATGTTTTACCTGAAAAACAGGAGAAAACTCAGAGCATGGAGTAAAAAAATTTTTTTGTCAAATTTTATTAGAGTAAAGTACTACAAATGACATATATATAACGGTGTGCTAATAAAGACAAAAGAAGACAGTATCCACCCAAAGTGCCCTAAACCTCCATGCAGATGGAAAACATGGCCCCAGACCATGTCCCTGAGAGAGTCCATAAACCCCAATATGAAGTGAAAGAAACACCCAGGCACAATGACCTGAATGTGAACATCATAAGGTTAACAATAGTAAAGGGCATCAGTATAATGAAATAAGCTACCACAATGAGCAGCGAAAAAGTATGGGGAAGAGAGACCTCAAAGGCACTTACCGGGGCAGGGAGGATAGGGGAACCTGGCTGTACCACGCCCGACGCGCGTTTCGTGGCGTCTCAGGCCGCTTTCTCAAGAGGGATATGATAAAAGGTCCAAACAGGACCTTAAAATAGCCCCCGACCTCGGTCATGTGACCTAGACTGACCAATGGTGAAGGCACTCCTGGTGCATGCGCCCCAGCCACCGCAGGTCCTACAGAGCATTACAGGCATCATGTGCCAGTGCACCCGCACCGGGAAAACCCGGGCGCGCACACCGCACATATAGATGCCGAGTGCAGAGTGGAGCCACCGAGCGCAGGGAGCGATGCGCACAGCCATACACCATAAACTCAGAAAAGTGGAAGGGAGAGGAATTCCTACATAGAAGGGATTAGTGGAGCGGTGCAATATAGAAGCATGTTTGCAATATCAATAAATACATATATCAAGATCCATTTAAACAGACGGCCAAATATAAATAGCGCAGTATAATATATAAAAATACATATAGCAATACATGCATATTACAATACATAGAACTGCAGAACCATATTATAGGTAAAAATACTTATAAATATGGCATTGTCAAAAAAGACATCCAGTAGTAATAGAATAAATTTAAATATCCAATAAGCATTGCAGACACTTGATAGTAGTGATCCAATCACATGGTAAGGTCACGTCAAAGATCCACAGGCAGGAGAAATACTGTGCACTGAAAAATTTTGTACAAAGAAAAAAAGAAGAATTAAAAACTGTGACAAAATAAGATTAAAAACATGTTAAAAACAAAAAAGAAACTGCCACTGAACCAATGGGAAGATACAGGATTTGTGAAGGCGAAAAAAAGGAAATTATCTCCTTTAATCAATACACAAGACAAATACCAGTGCATATAGGCATTCCAGGAGAGAACGCTGCCTTGTACCGTGCCATAAACTCATGCAATGCAACTGTATTCATAGGTCAATAAAAGACCAATAAGAAAAGGTCGGCCCAGGGCATCCGAATTAGGATAACAGATGTCTCCTTTCCTTTGGCCTAAATTAATCTGGATCTATAGCAATTCATGCATCGCTCTAACGAAATGTACACGGCCTGGAAGAACCATTTAAAAAATTTATGAGCGAGGCCTATCAGAAGCTTGCATGAAATTGTGCAACTTTGTAGGCACGAAGCTGGCTGTCAGACACAGCCAGGCTTCCCATAGAAAAGGCTTTGTTAATGCCACAGCATTTCAGATAAAAAATCCTTTGCATAGCTGAGCAGGGGTCTATACTTTATAAGGAAGAGGACAATAGAGAATACAGTTGAATTTGATGCCTAGATAAGTAATTGCAAGTGAACATCTCCATCTGCTAGTAAAAATCGAAAGTGAAAGTAAAGAAATAATTACAGCAGTAGGAACCTGATAGTGGGAACCCATGTTTGCATAGGAAGAGTTTAAAGTCGACATCAGGTAAGGTGATACCTGTGTCACAGTTACTAATTATAAAAGGTCTGGCCGGGCCTAGAAGAGGCTGTTGGTGCCAGAACCTCTACCAGGACAGGTAGTTTGGCGGATAGGTGGGCTTACAGCCACCATTGCCACAGAAGGATCCGAGAGCAGTCAGATGCTAGAGAAGGCTTGAGCTGTGAGGAAGATCTGTGAGCCACATCAGTAGAAGTCTAATGTCTGTGACCAGTGCCAGTACAATTTCAATTCAATAATGGTACACAGCACCTCATGGGAATATAGGGTCAACTTTACGCATAGGTGTGGTGCACGTCCTATCTAAGGAGTCCCTCTTGGAAAGAAGTCCAATATCCATAAACAAAGGAGACAGCACCTCACACGTTGGTGAAAGAGAAATCACATTTATTCTGCCTTTTGTGGCGACGTTTCGATCCAATGATCTTTATCAAGCTTGATAAAGATCATTGGGTCAAAACATCGCCACAGAAGGCAGAACAAATGTGATTTCTCTTTCACCAACGTGTGAGGCGCTGTCTCCTTTGTTTATGGACAGTGCCAGTACAAGTCTGTGACCAGGCCCAGTAAAAACCTGGCACCAGGGCCAGTAGAAGTCAATGTCCACTGCCCAGCGCCAGTAGAAGTCTGTGACCAGCTCCAGTAGTAGTCCATAAGCAGTGCCAGTAGAAGATCCGTAAGCAGCATCAGTAGAAGACCGCGATACAAACCATGCTTGGGAGACAATCCGGCTGTAGAAGAGGAGAGGATCACTCCTGTAGGCCGTTACTTCCAGTGAATGGTACAAGGTCTGGGTTGTTTCCAGTTCAACAAGCACACTTGCAAATCTATGACTTGCGGCCTAGTGGAAAATACCGGTGACCCCCGCTAGGGTCAGTGTAATGAACAAAGGTGTTTACAGAGATTATGACGGGAATGGGCCTAATACCGAGAGTGATGCCCAAGAAGTTGAGACATAAAAGCATTAACGGTCGTTTAACTGCTAGATAACAAGAACCGTGTATGTAATAGAACATTGCATAGATAATGTATTGCGTCATATTGTCATAATACACTTTATTAACCCTGTTACTGTTACTAGCAATATAGTGCTGACTTGTGTATTTATACTTATAAATAGATTTCTCTTGTTGTGTTAGTTAAATAGTGTTGGCTAAGTACCACTGTCTCCTCATTGTCTGCGCTGTTGCAACCAAGTAATCTGCTTACAACTTCTCGGATGACTAGTCCAAGCGACAGGTCACCGGTGGCTTCTCCCACTCCACTTCACTTGCTTGACTGATTGCTTCTCTCTTTTTATATAGGGAGAGACCTGACGGTCACCGGCCTTAAAGTACACTTGACAATCAGTTGACAGGTTTACTTCAAGACTATGAGATAGTCTTACGAATAAAGACGGTAATTTCACAAGAATTGGAAAGTGTTGGGAAATGATTGGCTTCTTAAAAATCATGTTTGCAGTGGTACATGCCCTTTAAAATGACCTTACATGACTAAAAAAATATTCAGGATTGAGAGTCCTCAGTGGTTGATACCTTTTAATCGCTAACCGGAAAGATGGTAACACATTGCAAGCTTTCGAGACTACTCAGGTCTCTTCATCAGGCTAGACTAATACAAAATCTGAAGAGTCACATATTTATGCACAATACAGCACAGAAAAAATGCAATAGATGAGACAAGGGACGTGAAGCAGAACTATCATTATGGGAGAGGGAGAAACATAAATATTGGACCAGTTCATAGATAAAGAGTCTGGATGTTTTATTGTCCTCTGATTGGGGTCTCCTAATGTGTTGTGATGCCCCCACATGGTCTTAGGAGCAAATTCCTTAATTGATGTAAAAAGACATAAATCCATGCGACACATTCATTCCAGCATTGAGAGTGTCAAAGGTCATCATAAATTTATACTCACAGACTCTTCTCTCTCTCTGAGATGTGAAGTTACCTTTCAATACCAGTAATTTCATATCCATGTTGCTGTGATCAGGCGATACATGACTAGTATCCTCCATTAATGCCTGTGGATTTCCTAACACATTAAGTGGAAGTCAGCTATTAATTTGCATTATGAAGGGGCATCTAATAAGTGCACTGATATTGCAAGTATCAAAGCTGGCTGCAAGGTGTCATAGTACCCCACATATTATTCTGTGCAATAAACCACGCTCCATAAATACAAATGAATGTGTTTTTACAGGTTTCTCATAACCATTTTAATTAAAGTGACCTAAAGCATTCCAGGAGAGAACGCTGCCTTGTACTGTGCCATAAACTCATGCAATGCAACTGTATTCATAGGTCAATAAAAGACCAACCAGAAAAGGTCGGCCCAGGGCATCCGAATTAGGATAACAGATGTCTCCTTTCCTTTGTCCTAAATTAATCTGGATCTATAGTAATTCATGCATCGCTCTAACGAAATGTACACGGCCTGGAAGAACCATTTAAAAAGTTTATGAGCGAGGCCTATCAGAAGCATCAATCCTGAGTGAGCGAGTTCCAGACCGTACTGACAGCCATATTTATTATCAGCATCATTTATTGTCACCGCGCAGACACTGTCATCTGCATCCCTGTACACTTAGGAGACAATTAATGCACAAGTTACAAACACTGCTAACAGAGTATAGCAGATTTTCTGAGTATTTTATTGCTAAAAGGATCCTGTCACAAAAAACATCCCAAAAACACAGGATTTATCTGTAAACACTGTGGTAATCTGCAGATAATCTGCGGCTTATTTGCAAAGCAGGATGCCAGTCAAGGTGCAGGAGTAGTAAGTAGCATGCTCAGTATGCTCACTGCATAGTGAGTGGTGACCACTGCAGCAGCGCTTTCCGGATGGCTGAAGTGAGAGGCTGCTGTGGCGCCTCTGAGGCTCTGTCGCCATAGAGGTTCTGCACCTTCTCCTAAGGTGTGGTGCCCCACCATCCAGGTAAGTTGGGGGCTCCTGACCACGCTCCAACACTCGCACCCCACACAATAGAGTAGTTCAGCAAAACCACATTGTGGCTCCTTGCCTAGAAAGAGGCAGAGCACCTTTGGTGGTTCCCTGCTTGGAACACTAAACGTGCTGGGAGGTGGGTGGAGTTTAGAACACATAAAAGAGCGGGATGGTTTAGGATTACAGGACAGTCAGAAGGAGAGTAGGAGAGAGGAAGCCACTCGGAGAGGAGTGGGGATCCCTGGAAGAGGGATGGAGGAAGGAGTGTTGCAGCTGCCTCAGTGATCTGAGCCAGCTGCCACGGGAAAGGAAAGAAGGAGAAAGACATTGAAATGAAGCCTGAGCTTCCATAGGAGAGAAAGACAAGTACGGAACGTAGGAGTAAAAGGGAACACAGAGGACGTGGGTTAGAGGAAGAACCCTGCCTAGAAGTTCTAAGCGCAAGGCCGGGGCCCGGTCCCCGAGGTTGTATGGACACTAATGGTTCTGCAGCAGACACCGGTGGAGTAGTGGGCTGTAAATGCACTACTCCCATCTAAGACTTGAGGGCACAACAGCAACACGGATAGAGAGCCGGGACTCAGGAGTAGAGAGTCCCCGAAGCAGGCTACAGCTGTCTGCCATACAAGTAGAGTTCTTGGGAACATCTGTCAGGAGGAACTCCAGTGTAACTCAGGACTACGAGATCTTCACACTTAAAGGCGCTATAGAGGAGACGTTCAGAAAGTGAAAGTAAAGAAATAATTACAGCAGTAGGAACCTGATAGTGGGAACCCATGTTTGCATAGGAAGAGTTTAAAGTCGACATCAGGTAAGGTGATACCTGTGTCACAGTTACTAATTATAAAAGGTCTGGCCGGGCCTAGAAGAGGCTGTTGGTGCCAGAACCTCTACCAGGACAGGTAGTTTGGCGGATAGGTGGGCTTACAGCCACCATTGCCACAGAAGGATCCGAGAGCAGTCAGATGCTATAGAAGGCTTGAGCTGTGAGGAAGATCCGTGAGCCACATCAGTAGAAGTCTAATGTCTGTGACCAGTGCCAGTACAATTTCAATTCAATAATGGTACACAGCACCTCATGGGAATATAGGGTCAACTTTACGCATAGGTGTGGTGCATGTCCTATCTAAGGAGTCCCTCTTGGAAAGAAGTCCAATATCCATAAGCAAAGGAGACAGCACCTCACACGTTGGTGAAAGAGAAATCACATTTATTCTGCCTTTTGTGGCGACGTTTCGATCCAATGATCTTTATCAAGCTTGATAAAGATCATTGGGTCAAAACATCGCCACAGAAGGCAGAACAAATGTGATTTCTCTTTCACCAACGTGTGAGGCGCTGTCTCCTTTGTTTATGGACAGTGCCAGTACAAGTCTGTGACCAGGCCCAGTAAAAACCTGGCACCAGGGCCAGTAGAAGTCAATGTCCACTGCCCAGCGCCAGTAGAAGTCTGTGACCAGCTCCAGTAGTAGTCCATAAGCAGTGCCAGTAGAAGATCCGTAAGCAGCATCAGTAGAAGACCGCGATACGAACCATGCTTGGGAGACAATCCGGCTGTAGAAGAGGAGAGGATCACTCCTGTAGGCCGTTACTTCCAGTGAATGGTACAAGGTCTGGGTTGTTTCCAGTTCAACAAGCACACTTGCAAATCTATGACTTGCGGCCTAGTGGAAAATACCGGTGACCCCCGCTAGGGTCAGTGTAATGAACAAAGGTGTTTACAGAGATTATGACGGGAATGGGCCTAATACCGAGAGTGATGCCCAAGAAGTTGAGACATAAAAGCATTAACGGTCGTTTAACTGCTAGATAACAAGAACCGTGTATGTAATAGAACATTGCATAGATAATGTATTGCGTCATATTGTCATAATACACTTTATTAACCCTGTTACTGTTACTAGCAATATAGTGCTGACTTGTGTATTTATACTTATAAATAGATTTCTCTTGTTGTGTTAGTTAAATAGTGTTGGCTAAGTACCACTGTCTCCTCATTGTCTGCGCTGTTGCAACCAAGTAATCTGCTTACAACTTCTCGGATGACTAGTCCAAGCGACAGGTCACCGGTGGCTTCTCCCACTCCACTTCACTTGCTTGACTGATTGCTTCTCTCTTTTTATATAGGGAGAGACCTGACGGTCACCGGCCTTAAAGTACACTTGACAATCAGTTGACAGGTTTACTTCAAGACTATGAGATAGTCTTACGAATAAAGACGGTAATTTCACAAGAATTGGAAAGTGTTGGGAAATGATTGGCTTCTTAAAAATCATGTTTGCAGTGGTACATGCCCTTTAAAATGACCTTACATGACTAAAAAAATATTCAGGATTGAGAGTCCTCAGTGGTTGATACCATCTTTCCGGTTAGCGATTAAAAGGTAACACATTGCAAGCTTTCGAGACTACTCAGGTCTCTTCATCAGGCTAGACTAATACAAAATCTGAAGAGTCACATATTTATGCACAATACAGCACAGAAAAAATGCAATAGATGAGACAAGGGACGTGAAGCAGAACTATCATTATGGGAGAGGGAGAAACATAAATATTGGACCAGTTCATAGATAAAGAGTCTGGATGTTTTATTGTCCTCTGATTGGGGTCTCCTAATGTGTTGTGATGCCCCCACATGGTCTTAGGAGCAAATTCCTTAATTGATGTAAAAAGACATAAATCCATGCGACACATTCATTCCAGCATTGAGAGTGTCAAAGGTCATCATAAATTTATACTCACAGACTCTTCTCTCTCTCTGAGATGTGAAGTTACCTTTCAATACCAGTAATTTCATATCCATGTTGCTGTGATCAGGCGATACATGACTAGTATCCTCCATTAATGCCTGTGGATTTCCTAACACATTAAGTGGAAGTCAGCTATTAATTTGCATTATGAAGGGGCATCTAATAAGTGCACTGATATTGCAAGTATCAAAGCTGGCTGCAAGGTGTCATAGTACCCCACATATTATTCTGTGCAATAAACCACGCTCCATAAATACAAATGAATGTGTTTTTACAGGTTTCTCATAACCATTTTAATTAAAGTGACCTAAAGCATTCTAGGAGAGAACGCTGCCTTGTACCGTGCCATAAACTCATGCAATGCAACTGTATTCATAGGTCAATAAAAGACCAACCAGAAAAGGTCGGCCCAGGGCATCCGAATTAGGATAACAGATGTCTCCTTTCCTTTGTCCTAAATTAATCTGGATCTATAGCAATTCATGCATCGCTCTAACGAAATGTACACGGCCTGGAAGAACCATTTAAAAAGTTTATGAGCGAGGCCTATCAGAAGCATCAATCCTGAGTGAGCGAGTTCCAGACCGTACTGACAGCCATATTTATTATCAGCATCATTTATTGTCACCGCGCAGACACTGTCATCTGCATCCCTGTACACTTAGGAGACAATTAATGCACAAGTTACAAACACTGCTAACAGAGTATAGCAGATTTTCTGAGTATTTTATTGCTAAAAGGATCCTGTCACAAAAAACATCCCAAAAACACAGGATTTATCTGTAAACACTGTGGTAATCTGCAGATAATCTGCGGCTTATTTGCAAAGCAGGATGCCAGTCAAGGTGCAGGAGTAGTAAGTAGCATGCTCAGTATGCTCACTGCATAGTGAGTGGTGACCACTGCAGCAGCGCTTTCCGGATGGCTGAAGTGAGAGGCTGCTGTGGCGCCTCTGAGGCTCTGTCGCCATAGAGGTTCTGCACCTTCTCCTAAGGTGTGGTGCCCCACCATCCAGGTAAGTTGGGGGCTCCTGACCACGCTCCAACACTCGCACCCCACACAATAGAGTAGTTCAGCAAAACCACATTGTGGCTCCTTGCCTAGAAAGAGGCAGAGCACCTTTGGTGGTTCCCTGCTTGGAACACTAAACGTGCTGGGAGGTGGGTGGAGTTTAGAACACATAAAAGAGCGGGATGGTTTAGGATTACAGGACAGTCAGAAGGAGAGTAGGAGAGAGGAAGCCACTCGGAGAGGAGTGGGGATCCCTGGAAGAGGGATGGAGGAAGGAGTGTTGCAGCTGCCTCAGTGATCTGAGCCAGCTGCCACGGGAAAGGAAAGAAGGAGAAAGACATTGAAATGAAGCCTGAGCTTCCATAGGAGAGAAAGACAAGTACGGAACGTAGGAGTAAAAGGGAACACAGAGGACGTGGGTTAGAGGAAGAACCCTGCCTAGAAGTTCTAAGCGCAAGGCCGGGGCCCGGTCCCCGAGGTTGTATGGACACTAATGGTTCTGCAGCAGACACCGGTGGAGTAGTGGGCTGTAAATGCACTACTCCCATCTAAGACTTGAGGGCACAACAGCAACACGGATAGAGAGCCGGGACTCAGGAGTAGAGAGTCCCCGAAGCAGGCTACAGCTGTCTGCCATACAAGTAGAGTTCTTGGGAACATCTGTCAGGAGGAACTCCAGTGTAACTCAGGACTACGAGATCTTCACACTTAAAGGCGCTATAGAGGAGACGTTCAGAAAGTGAAAGTAAAGAAATAATTACAGCAGTAGGAACCTGATAGTGGGAACCCATGTTTGCATAGGAAGAGTTTAAAGTCGACATCAGGTAAGGTGATACCTGTGTCACAGTTACTAATTATAAAAGGTCTGGCCGGGCCTAGAAGAGGCTGTTGGTGCCAGAACCTCTACCAGGACAGGTAGTTTGGCGGATAGGTGGGCTTACAGCCACCATTGCCACAGAAGGATCCGAGAGCAGTCAGATGCTATAGAAGGCTTGAGCTGTGAGGAAGATCCGTGAGCCACATCAGTAGAAGTCTAATGTCTGTGACCAGTGCCAGTACAATTTCAATTCAATAATGGTACACAGCACCTCATGGGAATATAGGGTCAACTTTACGCATAGGTGTGGTGCATGTCCTATCTAAGGAGTCCCTCTTGGAAAGAAGTCCAATATCCATAAGCAAAGGAGACAGCACCTCACACGTTGGTGAAAGAGAAATCACATTTATTCTGCCTTTTGTGGCGACGTTTCGATCCAATGATCTTTATCAAGCTTGATAAAGATCATTGGGTCAAAACATCGCCACAGAAGGCAGAACAAATGTGATTTCTCTTTCACCAACGTGTGAGGCGCTGTCTCCTTTGTTTATGGACAGTGCCAGTACAAGTCTGTGACCAGGCCCAGTAAAAACCTGGCACCAGGGCCAGTAGAAGTCAACGTCCACTGCCCAGCGCCAGTAGAAGTCTGTGACCAGCTCCAGTAGTAGTCCATAAGCAGTGCCAGTAGAAGATCCGTAAGCAGCATCAGTAGAAGACCGCGATACGAACCATGCTTGGGAGACAATCCGGCTGTAGAAGAGGAGAGGATCACTCCTGTAGGCCGTTACTTCCAGTGAATGGTACAAGGTCTGGGTTGTTTCCAGTTCAACAAGCACACTTGCAAATCTATGACTTGCGGCCTAGTGGAAAATACCGGTGACCCCCGCTAGGGTCAGTGTAATGAACAAAGGTGTTTACAGAGATTATGACGGGAATGGGCCTAATACCGAGAGTGATGCCCAAGAAGTTGAGACATAAAAGCATTAACGGTCGTTTAACTGCTAGATAACAAGAACCGTGTATGTAATAGAACATTGCATAGATAATGTATTGCGTCATATTGTCATAATACACTTTATTAACCCTGTTACTGTTACTAGCAATATAGTGCTGACTTGTGTATTTATACTTATAAATAGATTTCTCTTGTTGTGTTAGTTAAATAGTGTTGGCCAAGTACCACTGTCTCCTCATTGTCTGCGCTGTTGCAACCAAGTAATCTGCTTACAACTTCTCGGATGACTAGTCCAAGCGACAGGTCACCGGTGGCTTCTCCCACTCCACTTCACTTGCTTGACTGATTGCTTCTCTCTTTTTATATAGGGAGAGACCTGACGGTCACTGGCCTTAAAGTACACTTGACAATCAGTTGACAGGTTTACTTCAAGACTATGAGATAGTCTTACGAATAAAGACGGTAATTTCACAAGAATTGGAAAGTGTTGGGAAATGATTGGCTTCTTAAAAATCATGTTTGCAGTGGTACATGCCCTTTAAAATGACCTTACATGACTAAAAAAATATTCAGAATTGAGAGTCCTCAGTGGTTGATACCTTTTAATGGCTAACCGGAAAGATGGTAACACATTGCAAGCTTTCGAGACTACTCAGGTCTCTTCATCAGGCTAGACTAATACAAAATCTGAAGAGTCACATATTTATGCACAATACAGCACAGAAAAAATGCAATAGATGAGACAAGTGACGTGAAGCAGAACTATCATTATGGGAGAGGGAGAAACATAAATATTGGACCAGTTCATAGATAAAGAGTCTGGATGTTTTATTGTCCTCTGATTGGGGTCTCCTAATGTGCTGTGATGCCCCCACACGGTCTTAGGAGCAAATTCCTTAATTGATGTAAAAAGACATAAATCCATGCGACACATTCATTCCAGCATTGAGAGTGTCAAAGGTCATCATAAATTTATACTCACAGACTCTTCTCTCTCTCTGAGATGTGAAGTTACCTTTCAATACCAGTAATTTCATATCCATGTTGCTGTGATCAGGCGATACATGACTAGTATCCTCCATTAATGCCTGTGGATTTCCTAACACATTAAGTGGAAGTCAGCTATTAATTTGCATTATGAAGGGGCATCTAATAAGTGCACTGATATTGCAAGTATCAAAGCTGGCTGGAAGGTGTCATAGTACCCCACATATTATTCTGTGCAATAAACCACGCTCCATAAATACAAATGAATGTGTTTTTACAGGTTTCTCATAACCATTTTAATTAAAGTGACCTAAAGCATTCTAGGAGAGAACGCTGCCTTGTACCGTGCCATAAACTCATGCAATGCAACTGTATTCATAGGTCAATAAAAGACCAACCAGAAAAGGTCGGCCCAAGGCATCCGAATTAGGATAACAGATGTCTCCTTTCCTTTGTCCTAAATTAATCTGGATCTATAGCAATTCATGCATCGCTCTAGCGAAATGTACACGGCCTGGAAGAACCATTTAAAAAATTTATGAGCGAGGCCTATCAGAAGCATCAATCCTGAGTGAGCGAGTTCCAGACCGTACTGACAGCCATATTTATTATCAGCATCATTTATTGTCACCGCGCAGACACTGTCATCTGCATCCCTGTACACTTAGGAGACAATTAATGCACAAGTTACAAACACTGCTAACAGAGTATAGCAGATTTTCTGAGTCTTTTATTGCTAAAAGGATCCTGTCACAAAAAACATCCCAAAAACACAGGATTTATCTGTAAACACTGTGGTAATCTGCAGATAATCTGCAGCTTATTTGCAAAGCAGGATGCAAGTCAAGGTGCAGGAGTAGTAAGTAGCATGCTCAGTATGCTCACTGCATAGTGAGTGGTGACCACTGCAGCAGCGCTTTCCGGATGGCTGAAGTGAGAGGCTGCTGTGGCGCCTCTGAGGCTCTGTCGCCATAGAGGTTCTGCACCTTCTCCTAAGGTGTGGTGCCCCACCATCCAGGTAAGTTAGGGGCTCCTGACCACGCTCCAACACTCGCACCCCACACAATAGAGTAGTTCAGCAAAACCACATTGCGGCTCCTTGCCTAGAAAGAGGCAGAGCACCTTTGGTGGTTCCCTGCTTGGAACACTAAACGTGCTGGGAGGTGGGTGGAGTTTAGAACACATAAAAGAGCGGGATGGTTTAGGATTACAGGACAGTCAGAAGGAGAGTAGGAGAGGGGAAGCCACTCGGAGAGGAGTGGGGATCCCTGGAAGGGGGATGGAGGAAGGAGTGCTGCAGCTGCCTCAGTGATCTGAGCCAGCTGCCACGGGAAAGGAAAGAAGGAGAAAGACATTGAACTGAAGCCTGAGCTTCCATAGGAGAGAAAGACAAGTACGGAACGTAGGAGTAAAAGGGAACACAGAGGACGTGGGTTAGAGGAAGAACCCTGCCTAGAAGTTCTAAGCGCAAGGCCGGGGCCCGGTCCCCGAGGTTGTATGGACACTAATGGTTCTGCAGCAGACACCGGTGGAGTTGTGGGCTGTAAATGCACTACTCCCATCTAAGACTTGAGGGCACAACAGCAACACGGATAGAGAGCCGGGACTCAGGAGTAGAGAGTCCCCGAAGCAGGCTACAGCTGTCTGCCATACAAGTAGAGTTCTTGGGAACATCTGTCAGGAGGAACTCCAGTGTAACTCAGGACTACGAGATCTTCACACTTAAAGGCGCTATAGAGGAGACGTTCAGAAAGTGAAAGTAAAGAAATAATTACAGCAGTAGGAACCTGATAGTGGGAACCCATGTTTGCATAGGAAGAGTTTAAAGTCGACATCAGGTAAGGTGATACCTGTGTCACAGTTACTAATTATAAAAGGTCTGGCCGGGCCTAGAAGAGGCTGTTGGTGCCAGAACCTCTACCAGGACAGGTAGTTTGGCGGACAGGTGGGCTTACAGCCACCATTGCCACAGAAGGATCCGAGAGCAGTCAGATGCTAGAGAAGGCATGAGCTGTGAGGAAGATCCGTGAGCCACATCAGTAGATGTCTAATGTCTGTGACCAGTGCCAGTACAATTTCAATTCAATAATGGTACACAGCACCTCATGGGAATATAGGGTCAACTTTACGCATAGGTGTGGTGCACGTCCTATCTAAGGAGTCCCTCTTGGAAAGAAGTCCAATATCCATAAACAAAGGAGACAGCACCTCACACGTTGGTGAAAGAGAAATCACATTTATTCTGCCTTTTGTGGTGACGTTTCGATCCAATGATCTTTATCAAGCTTGATAAAGATCATTGGGTCAAAACATCGCCACAGAAGGCAGAACAAATGTGATTTCTCTTTCACCAACGTGTGAGGCGCTGTCTCCTTTGTTTATGGACAGTGCCAGTACAAGTCTGTGACCAGGCCCAGTAAAAACCTGGCACCAGGGCCAGTAGAAGTCAATGTCCACTGCCCAGCGCCAGTAGAAGTCTGTGACCAGCTCCAGTAGTAGTCCATAAGCAGTGCCAGTAGAAGATCCGTAAGCAGCATCAGTAGAAGACCGCGATATGAACCATGCTTGGGAGACAATCCGGCTGTAGAAGAGGAGAGGATCACTCCTGTAGGCCGTTACTTCCAGTAAATGGTACAAGGTCTGGGTTGTTTCCAGTTCAACAAGCACACTTGCAAATCTATGACTTGCGGCCTAGTGGAAAATACCGGTGACCCCCGCTAGGGTCAGTGTAATGAACAAAGGTGTTTACAGAGATTATGACGGGAATGGGCCTAATACCGAGAGTGATGCCCAAGAAGTTGAGACATAAAAGCATTAACGGTCGTTTAACTGCTAGATAACAAGAACCGTGTATGTAATAGAACATTGCATAGATAATGTATTGCGTCATATTGTCATAATACACTTTATTAACCCTGTTACTGTTACTAGCAATATAGTGCTGACTTGTGTATTTATACTTATAAATAGATTTATCTTGTTGTGTTAGTTAAATAGTGTTGGCTAAGTACCACTGTCTCCTCATTGTCTGCGCTATTGCAACCAAGTAATCTGCTTACAACTTGCAGGAGTAGTAAGTAGCATGCTCAGTATGCTCACTGCATAGTGAGTGGTGACCACTGCAGCAGCGCTTTCCGGATGGCTGAAGTGAGAGGCTGCTGTGGCGCCTCTGAGGCTCTGTCGCCATAGAGGTTCTGCACCTTCTCCTAAGGTGTGGTGCCCCACCATCCAGGTAAGTTGGGGGCTCCTGACCACGCTCCAACACTCGCACCCCACACAATAGAGTAGTTCAGCAAAACCACATTGCGGCTCCTTGCCTAGAAAGAGGCAGAGCACCCTTGGTGGTTCCCTGCTTGGAACACTAAACGTGCTGGGAGGTGGGTGGAGTTTAGAACACATAAAAGAGCGGGATGGTTTAGGATTACAGGACAGTCAGAAGGAGAGTAGGAGAGAGGAAGCCACTCGGAGAGGAGTGGGGATCCCTGGAAGAGGGATGGAGGAAGGAGTGCTGCAGCTGCCTCAGTGATCTGAGCCAGCTGCCACGGGAAAGGAAAGAAGGAGAAAGACATTGAAATGAAGCCTGAGCTTCCATAGGAGAGAAAGACAAGTACGGAAAGTAGGAGTAAAAGGGAACACAGAGGACGTGGGTTAGAGGAAGAACCCTGCCTAGAAGTTCTAAGGGCAAGGCCGGGGCCCGGTCCCCGAGGTTGTATGGACACTAATGGTTCTGCAGCAGACACCGGTGGAGTAGTGGGCTGTAAATGCACTACTCCCATCTAAGACTTGAGGGCACAACAGCAACACGGATAGAGAGCCGGGACTCAGGAGTAGAGAGTCCCCAAAGCAGGCTACAGCTGTCTGCCATACAAGTAGAGTTCTTGGGAACATCTGTCAGGAGGAACTCCAGTGTAACTCAGGACTACGAGATCTTCACACTTAAAGGCGCTATAGAGGAGACGTTCAGAAAAGGCACATAAGTTGGCGGAGCGTGGAAGGGAGCATTCCATCTTGCCTGGGGTTGACTGAGTCCCTGACCCGGAGGACACGACACAGAAGCGGGCACTACAGACTGAGTAAAGCTTTGGAACACATGCCCTGGTATCCTCCATTCCTTCCTGCGTCCGTCCACCTGGCACTGCTACATCCCCTGCACCAAACACTACACCATCTAAGTGTCTCCACATCTACACTGCCCTGGGACAGCAGCCCTGCCTGTGGAGGGCTATAACATCATTGCCGCACCACACCATCTGTCCCGGAGGATCTGTCTGCAGCGTCGACTTAACACCTCCCTTGCCGAACACCACAGGTGGCGTCACAAACTATTCATCTAACTACATTCCACCATTCACAACATCTTCCTTTTACTTTGGCGCTCAGGTCCACGGTCTGGGTCACCGCTGCTGTGACACATCCCGCTGACACCGGCCCGGCACCGAGTTCCCCCACGGCCCTGGGAGGGCGACCCACTGCAAGCAGAATTAAAAATACCAATAACGTTTTTTCATGTACGTGTTTAAACATGGAAGTGTGAATGAGGCCTAAGATGGTATTTACCTGCACGTTTCCACTATTTCTGCAGGTTTATGCATTTTTAAACTGACAGGTTCAGTTCATTCTGTTTGCAGGGATGCAGCATGGATTGTAATTGTATTGTGACTACAATTTTTATAGGTAATCTGTCACTTGATTCATAGTGCCCAAGCCGTGGGCAGCATGGATCAGAGCCTGGCTGCACGATTGAAGTCAGGTATGTTACTCTCTGAAACACTCCGGTGTTTTAGAGAAAATGTAGTTTAAAGATCTGATGAGAGATGAGCTGAGTCCAATATGACTTTTCCCTACCTGCTCCAGGCTATAGACAAGTCTCTGCTGTGTGTAGATATGGAGAGCTCACATACAAACGTGGAGAAATTGGCCACCTCTGAATTCCTGAGACCTCCATCTATCAAAAATTTATGATATATTTTGAGGATATCCTGTCAAAGTCCCACATGGGAAAATCCTTTTTAATTTACTTTTGGGGAATGTGATTGGGTTGTTCTACTGGAATCATAATATACAGTGGTGTGCAAATTAATTGGGACAAAGCATTTTTTTAAGTAAAATTGTAAATTGGTTACCAGTGATTCAAACCAGTTTTAAATGCTTTGAACAGGCACTCACACCTGTTCAAAGCAGTTAAAACTGGTTTGAATCACTGACTGGTAACCAACTTTACGATTTTACTTAAAAAAATACTTTGTCCCAGTTAATTTGCACAGCACTGTAAATGTAATGGTGACTTTTATGATTGAGGCTATAGTAGTAATTTTCGGTACATCTTCTTGAGTTGTACCTGCACTGTCTTCTTGCTGTGCTTTTAATAGGTGCAGCTAAGTATACATTCATAACCTTAGGATTAAAGCAAATATAAGAAGATTCATATTTTCAAAAATGCATCTTTTTTAGAATATTCCAGTAAAATTAAATTCCACTTGAATAAATTCACTCATCTCTACTTGAGGCTACTTTGATGTACAGTAGAAACCAGAAGTTTACATACACTATAAAAAAACACATATGCATGTTTTTCTCAATATCTCACATGAAAGCAGAATTAACCTTTCCCATTTTAGGTCAAATTGAATTACCATAATTATTAATATTTGTCAAATGCCAGAATAATGAGAGAGAGAATGTTTAAAGGCATTTTTATTACTTACTGCAAAGTCAAAAGTTTACACACACTAAGATTATTATGGCAGGGAGGAGGGACAGGGAGTCTCCACGTGAGCAGTATCCAGCTGGAATCCAAGCGAGTTTGCTAGCATGTGTCTGGTGGGTGTCGATCCTGCTGGTTTATTCAGCCAACGTAGAAAAAGGGAAGGATATGTTTCCAGCACACCGACCAGTTAAAATGCAAAAATTTTATTAGGACATGATATGGGTTTTTACCTGACCATCCCATAATACCCATTTTCCATGGTCTTCCTAAAACCCATAAAGGAGTTTATTCACCTCCTCTCCACCCCATTATTTCGGGCATCGATTCCTTAAACGAGAACATATGCCATTGGCTAGATGAGCATTTCCAGCCACTAGTGATCAGCATCACTGGTTATTTGAAAGACACGACTACTGGGTGTCTTAGAACATTTTGCATGGATTGGTGACTACTGGTTCATTAAGTGTGACGTTGTGAACCTTTAGGGCTCATACTCACTACTACCGCCGGCACTTAGACCAGAGCTTGCGGCTACATTTATTTCTATGCAGCCACACGCTCCGGTCCGAGTGCTGGAGGCAGTGCCAGGTTTTCTTGCAAGAGATTCTTGCAAGTGAGTATGAGCCCTAACTATACCATCCCTCACAATCTAGCTGTTTCAGCTATTAGACACCGTTTGGACAAGTATATAACTACTAGATGGAGGCCCGAGGCTATCGCATTGGGAGGGCACAGAAATATACTCACCTTCCGATGGTCCCCGATCTCCTTTCGACGCTCCCGGCATCTCCCGGTCCCAGCAATGCTTAGCGCGAAGGACCGGAGATGACGTCACTCTCGTGAGAGTGAGACATCATCAGTGGTCTTTCGCGCAAAGCGTTACTGGGACTGGAAGATGCCGGGCACGTGGTGAGAGCAGGGAAAGAGTCCGGGGGCCGTCGGAAAGTGAGAATATCACTATTTTTTATTTTAATTCTATTTTTTACAGGTTTATGGTGTGGTAATTGCAGGTATGCAGGATGCAGTGACGAGTCGCAAGACAATTTAGTGCTTTCTATAATAACATTTCTAAGACTAGAGGGAACTTTCCTCAGTCATGGCTTGATCACCAAAAGGGGTAACATGCGTTGCCCTCGCAGGGGCTCTAAAACAAGCAAACACAAATGGGTAGAACACGACTACTTCCTCCAATAGCCGGTCACTATAGGGCTGTGGTATGGCCGACTACGGGTCCGTAAATATATAGTCAACTTAGCCGTCCAGACGTCCCTCGCCGTTCGGGATGGTGGTCTTTCAGCATAGTGGTCGCTGGGCCCAGCTGCTGAGGCATTGGCGAAGTCTTCACGCTCTCCGTCGTGCTGATGACACTGGAGCCCCACAGACCCCGGCGGAGTTCTTGGACGGATGGGCCGCAGTCCCTGGACTGGGGCAAACAGCAGCGATGTAGAGTGGTGAATCACAGACCACCTGCGCAGCTAACGGCTGCGATGGGGAGTCCGCGGCCAGCAGAGGCTCGGCCCCTGCTGCGGATCGGAGCGGGACAGTGGTGGCCGGCGGCGGCACTGTACTTGCCGCGGCCACTGGTGAGAGCAGGGTGGCTGCGGGTGGCGGGGAACAGGCCACAGCCGCGGGCTGGAGCGAGATGGCAGCGGCCGCGGGCGACAGCGGGTAGGCTGCAGCGGCGGGCTGGAGTGATATGGCAGCGGCCACGGGCGACCGCAAATCTCGGATGATCGCCCTGGCACCATCCTTCTGCAGTCCTCAGTCGGCGTCTTCCCTGGCACTGGTAGGTCGCTCTATCTTGTAGTCGCTCCCTCGGTCTCCTGCTGCCTCTGTCCCGGTTTGCTGACTCATCATCCTGGGGATTCCCCGCCTCCTTTATACTGGTCCCTCCCCAAGCCCATCTGTCTGTCACAACAGTCCGTCCTCGAACTCTGTCCCCCGGGGACAGTTTCCCCTGGAACCCAGATGACTGCTCCCTTGGTTCCGGGGGCCGTTCCTCCCACACTCCCCTGCCCTGCATGCTCGCCAGTCCTCAGGTGAGGGTTTTCGTAGACTCGGGTTAGTTTTTCGGGACGACAGTCCTTATCGCCATACGATCTGGTCCTGTTCGTAATGTTCAGGGGGTTTGCCAGCTGTTGACCGCTCGGAGCGTCGAAGCTCGGGTGTAGTGGAGTCTTCTGGGGTGGTGGAGGGTGGTCGCATAGCTGGTTCTGATGGAATTCCCGGGTCTATTGTCGTGCCACTACTGGAGCGACCCGCAGCTATGACGGGGAAGTCCTCTTCGTCATCCAGGTCCCAGACCGTGGGCGGGGGGGGTCGGGGACCTGGAGGGTGCATAACCCGAGTGAGGGGCGCATAACTCGAGTGCATAATCCGAGTGAGGTGTGCGTTGCTTCCTTCAGATTGCATTTCATACACAGGCCCGTCGGGGCTTATTCGGAGCAACACTCGGTATGGGTTCACCTCCCACCGTGGTTCTAACTTGTTTTGGGGACGTTGATCAAGTTCGAGTAGCCGATCCCCAGTCTGAAAGTCAATGGGCGGGGGCAGTGCTCCCCCTTGGTGTTCTAGATTGTGGAGCTTCGTATGGACGATACGGTGGAGGGTCTGCAGCCGATGCCGGTGGTTGCGGACCCACGAGGAAACCTGGTCCAGGGTTGGGGCTCCTCTGGGTTCAATTCCACTTCCGTAATTCCTTTGTCTTCCCGGCCGAACAGCAATGAGTAGGGGGTGTAACCAGTCACTCGATGCACCCGATTGTTATATATCGACACCAGCTCGGGGACATGTTCAGGCCAGCGGGCCTTGCGATCGCTCTCCAGGGTGCGCAGCATTTGGATCAGCGTGCGATTGAATAGTTCGCAGGCTCTGTTTCCCTGCGGGTGGTACGGCGTAGTCCGCGATTTATCGATACCGTAAAGATGGTGTAGCTCTTCCATGACTTTTCCTGGGAAGCACGCTCCTTGGTCCGAATGTATTGGTTGTGGACAGCCATACACTTTAATAAAGTTCTTACAAATCGCATAGGCGGCCGACTCCGCTGTTTGGTCTCGAGTGGGGGTGACCACGGCGAACTTGGTGAAATGGTCCACCATAACGAGACAATGTTCATATCCCTGATAGGCAGGACCTATGGTCAGATAGTCCACCGTAAGAAGCTCCAGAGGGGCTGATGTTACGATAGTTTGCACCGGGGCTCATTGTGCCGGGGGTTTAGCGAGCTCGCACGAGTGGCAGGTTCGGCAAACTTCTTCTACAGCAGCGTGCAAGCGTGGGTGGTATGCTATCTGCTGCAAGCATTGTAAAGTCTTTTGAGCCCCAAAATGAGCCCCCTTCTCATGGGCTTCCCGGGCCAGTTGGTTGAGATGGGCTCCCGGCACGATCACCTGCCATATCATAGCTGACGTGGTTCGTGACATGGCTTTTCGATATAAAAGTCCCTTTTTGATGATTAGTTTTCCCATTGGCGCAACATTAGCAACATATCTTGGGTCAAAGCCTAGCTCTGTGAGCCCGTGGGCAATTTACCGGTGGCCACCCATCGGCGCAGGAGTCCAACTTCTGTATCTTCCTGTTGCTGCTGAATCCTTTTGTCACGGGGCTGTTCCAGCATCCCTCCTAGGAGCCCTGGATGAGGCACTTCCTGCGCATTGACTGTTGGCGCGGCGGTGGTGAGGGCGAACGGCATCTCGTCTGCTTCTAATTCATCATCTCGACTTCTTCCTGGGGTGGAGTGTCGGATTCTGGAGAGCGCGTCGGCGTGCACGTTTTCAGCACCCCGTTTGTAGATGATCTTATACTTGATTTTGGCCATCCGGGCCACCCACCGCTGCTCTAGGGCCCCCAGTTTGGCATTCTCCAAATGGGCTAACGGGTTGTTATCGGTCCGCACTACTACTTCGCAGTCCGCCAGGTACTCTACGAATCGCTCCGTCATTGCCCACACTACCGAGAGGAGCTCGAGCTTAAAGGAGCTGTAATTGTCCGGGTTACGTTCTGAGTCGTGCAGCGACCGGCTACCGTAGGCGATCACTTTCTCCCGGCCATCCTGCACCTGTGACAACACAGCTCCTAGTCCCTGGAGGCACCCGTCGGTATGCAGGATGAACGGTTGTGAGAAATCCGCATACGCCAATACCGGAGCATCCGAGAGAGCAGCTTTGAGATCTTGAAACGCATCCTCTTGCGGTTGCTGCCACTGGATCTTCCATCCATTCGACCCGGCAGGAGCCTCTTTCAGCAGGTCTTGCAGGGCTCAAGCTTGGCATGTAAAATTCTTCACGAATCTACGGTAGTAGCCGGCCAACCCCAAGAACGCCCACACGTCCTTTACCGTTTCGGGGGTAGGCCACCCCTGGAAGGCAGCGACCTTTTCCAGGGATGGTTGGACGCCCTCTGCCGAGACGGTGTGCCCCAGGTATTCGATCTGGGTGTGGAACAGGTGACATTTCTGGGGCTTTACCTTTAACCCGTACTTCTGCAGCCGGCCAAGCACCTGCCCCAACCGCTTCAGGTGGTCCTCGAATGTGGCGGAATAGATGATAATATCGTCCAGGTATATCAACGTGGCTTCAAAGTTGAGGTCTCCTAGACACCGCTCCATCAACCGCTGAAAAGTACCTGGGGAGTTGGCCAGCCCAAACGGCATCCGATTGAACTCGAACAATCCCATGGGAAGGATGAATGCCATCCTGGCTCTGTCTTCCTCCGACATCGGCACCTGCCAGTACCCACTGGCCAGGTCTAGGGTTGAGAAGTATGTCGCGTTCCCCAGGGCGGACAGAGACTCTTCTATGCGGGGCAATGGATACGAATCCTTGATGGTGCAGGCGTTCAACTTCCGATAATCCACGCAAAAACGCAGTGTGCCATCTTTTTTCCAAACCAGGACAATAGGGGCCGCCCAAGGGCTCTGGCTTTCTCGTATGACCCCCTTCCGGGGCATTTGGACTAATAGAGTCTTCACTTCCTGGTATAGCTGCGGTGGTATTTGCCGATATCGCTCCCGGATGGGGGCCGCTCCTGCCATGGGGATCCCATGCGTGATGGCCGTGGTACATCCAAAGTCATCCTCGTGGCTGGCGAAGACACTGTAAAATTGTCCAAGAAGTGTCTCTACCTGGAGAAGTTGGGCTGGCGCTAGGCCGGAAAGTTCGGCCCGCATAATCTCCAGGAAGGCTCGACCTTTCTCCTGGGTCGAGGATATGGCAGTCTGTTGGGTTCATACCGTTACTGCCCAAGGATCTTCGGGCTGCACCTTCAACTGGACGGTGGGGTCCGGCAGCATCTCCTCCAAAGGCCTCACTAGTTTGGCCATTTTGGCCTGGGGCTTCAGGGCGATATCTTGGTCTTCCAGGTTGACACAACACGCCAGGACGGTTCCCTCCCACACCGTGGCCAGGGAGTGGGCTACCAGTATGCCAGGGTGCAGGCGCTCCGAGTAACATGGTTCCACCTGCACCTCCACGCCCTCCAGTGGCATCGGGGTGTGGATCGGCAGTGCTACCACCGCCTGCCCTGGAGGAAGCACGAGTAGGGGGCCCTTGCCCAGCGCCTCACCCTCCTGGCACTCCTGGAGCATTCGCGCCTGCCTCACCAACCGCTGGAAGACCTGCCCTTGGACCGTGCGAGAACCCCAGTGGCTCAGAGTCTCTTGTGTGGGTTCATTGAGGAGGAGGTTGCCATTCTCTCGTAGTATGTTCATACCCAGAATAACGGGATGTTTGCTGTTTGTGTCTCCCTGGGTCAGGACTACTCCCCGGCGGCCGAGTGACTTGCCGCTTATCGAAATCTGCATCCAGGCTACTCCGACAACAGGAACTGGTAGCTGGTTGGCGGCTACCAACTTTATCACTATCCCCCACTGAGGTCTCACTGCTTCGGGAAAATGCTGCTGAAAATAAGTCTCTGGCATGGTCGTAACTTGCGATCCCGTATCTACTAGGCATCGCACAGCATGGCCTTCGATCTCTGCCCATACCACTGGGCACCGCGTGACCACGTCTTCGTGACTTCCTCCACCCCGTGTGATGAGCTCCAGCTACGGGCGTCGTCCCCATGGCTCAGGGTCCTCTGTTCCTCTTGGCCAGCGGGGCAGGTTCCCCTTGGAACGTGGGCACTCTCGGGTGGAGCGTCTCAATTCTCCACAATTGTAACAGGCAAATGGTCGTGGGGACCTACTTGGGTGGGGGCCACGATGGTTCATGCCTCCTTTACCCGGCCCTGGCCGACTCCTTGTGGCCGCTTTCTTGGCTTTGGCCAGTTCACCCTTAATACTCTGTATCTCTTGCTTCACCTCTTGTACCCAGTGGGGTTCGCTCAGGGTGCTTATGGATGCTTCGATACTCCAAGTCATCCCCACGGGGACCGTCACCTCTTGCTCCTGCTCCTGAACCCGTGCCTCCTTCCCTATCTCTGAAAAGGTCAGATGTGGGTCCACTCGCACCTGATCTTTCTGCATGCATCTAATCATCTGGGTTCTCAGTTCCCCCACATCGGTCGGGTCACCATAGGCCTCTTCTAAGACATGTAACACCCTGACGAAGGTGTTTCGTTGCCCCCGGGGCCTCAACATTATGGTATCCCGGGCTTCCCCATCCAACGCCATCAGGGCCACTTCTGCCTCTAGGTCAGGGGTAAGCGGATGCATCCTGAATAACCCACGCATTCGCTCCGTCCAATTCCACAGCATAGTATTGCTGCCGGAGAACCTGGGTAGATTGCTCAGGATGGCCCCCAAAGAAATGCTGGGCTGGGGGCCCTCGTTGTCCGTGCTCGGAGGCTGCATCCTGCCAACTACGCCAAATGTGGTAATTGCAGGTACGCAGGATGCAGTGACGAGTCGCGAGACAATTTGGTGCTTTCTATAATAACGTTTATAAGACTAAAATGCATTTATTAAAGAAGGTGCGGTCGTCAGTAAGCATCTAATAGAAAGGGGTTATAATAACCTGCAGGTTAACCCTTTAATGACCAGAGCTTTTTTCAGTTTTGCGTTTTCGTTTTTCGCTTCCCTTCTTCCCAGAGCCATAACTTTTTTATTTTTCCGTCAATAAGGCCATGTGAGGGCTTATTTTTTGTGGGATGAGTTGTACTTTTGAAAGACATCATTGGTTTTAGCATGTCATGCACTTGAAAATTGGAAAATTCCAAGTGCGGTGAAATGGCAAAAAAAGTGCAATCTCACACATGTTTTTTGTTTGGATCTTTTGCTGGGTTCACTAAATTCTAAAACTGTCCTGCTATGATTCTTCAGGTCAATATGCGTTCATAGACACCAAACATGTCTAGGTTCTTTTTTACCTAAGTGGTGAAATAAAATTCCAAAGTTTGCTAAAAAAAAAAAAAAAATTTGCCATTTCCGATACCCGTAGCGTCTCCATTTTTCGTGACCTGTGGTTGGGTGAGGGATTATTTTTTGCGTGCCGAGCTGGCGTTTTTAAGGATATCATTTATGTGCAGATACAATCTTTTGATCCCCTGTTATTGCATTTTAATGCAATGTCGCAGCGACCAAAAAAACCTAATTCTGACGATTTGAATTTTTTTCCCGCTACGCTGTTTAACGATCGGATTAATAATTTTTTTTATTGATAGTTTGGGCGATTCTGAACGTGACAATACCTATTATGTGTATGGATTTTTTTTATTGTTTTAGTTTGAATGGGGTGAGAGGGGGGGTGATTTAAACTTTTATATTTCTTTTATTTTTTTCATAGTTTTTAAAACTTTTTTTTCTAATTTTGGCATGCTTCAATAGCCTCCATGGGAAGCTAGAAGCATCCACAACTTGATCGGCTCTGCTACATATACAGTCATATGTTAAAGTTTGGGCACCCCTATTAATGTTAACCTTTTTCTTTATAACAATTTTGTTTTTTGCAACAGCTATTTCAGTTTCATATATTTAATAACTGATGGACTCAGTTATATTTCTGGATTCAAATGAGGTTTATTGTACTAACAGAAAATGTGCAATCTGCATTTAAACAAAATTTGACAGGTGCAAAAGTATGGGCACCCTTATCATTTTCTTGATTTGAACACTCCTAACTACTTTTTACTGACTTCCTGAAGCACTAAATTGGTTTTGTAACCTCATTGAGCTTTTAACTTCATAGCCAGGTGTATCAAATCATGAGAAAAGGTATTTAAGGTGGCCACTTGCAAGTAGTTCTCCTATTTGATTCTCCTATGGAGAGTGGCATCATGGGCTCCTCAAAACAACTCTCAAATGATCTGAAAACAAAGATTATTCAACATAGCTTTTCAGGGGAAGGATACAAAAAGTTGTCTCAGAGATTTAACCTGTCAGTTTCCACTGAGAGGAACATAGTAAGGAAATGGAAGAACACAGGTACAGGCCAAGAAAAATATCAGAAAGGCAGAGAAGAAGAATGATGAGAACAATCAAGGACAATCCACAGACCACCTCCAAAGACCTGCAGCATCATCTTGCTGCAGATGGTGTCACTGTGCATCGGTCAACAATACAGCGCACTTTGCACAAGGAGAAGCTGTATGGGAGAGTGATGCGAAAGAAGCCGTTTCTGCAAGCACGCCACAAACAGAGTCGCCTGAGGTATGCAAAAGCACATTTGGACAAGCCAGTTACATTTTGGAAGAAGGTCCTGTGGACTGATGAAACAAAGATTGAGTTGTTTGGTCATACAAAAAGGCGTTATGCATGGAGGCTAAAAAACACAGCATTCCAAGAAAAACACTTGCTACCCACAGTAAAATTTGGTGGAGGTTCCATCATGCTTTGGGGCTGTGTGGCCAATGCCGGCACCGGGAATCTCGTTAAAGTTGAGGTTCGCATGGATTCAACTCAGTATCAGCAGATTCTTGACAATGTGCAAGAATCAGTGACGAAGTTGAAGTTACGCAGGGGATGGATATTTCAGCAAGACAATGATCCAAAACACCGCTCCAAATCTACTCAGGCATTCATGCAGAGGAACAATTACAATGTTCTGGAATGGCCATCCCAGTCCCCAGACCTGAATATCATTGAACATCTGTGGGATGATTTGAAGCGGGCTGTCCATGCTCGGCGTCCATCAAACTTAACTGAACTGGAATTGTTTTGTAAACAAGAATGGTCACAAATACCTTCATCCAGGATCCAGGAACTCATTAATAGCTACAGTAAGCGACTAGAGGCTGTAATTTTGGCAAAAGGAGGATCCACGAAATATTAATGTCACTTTTATGTTGAGGTGCCCATACTTTTGCACCGGTCAAATTTTGTTAAAATGCAGATTGCACATTTTCTGTTAGTAAAATAAACCTCATTTGAATCCAGAAATATAACGGAGTCCATCAGTTATTAGATATATGAAACTGAAATAGCTGCTGCAAAAACCATTATTGGTATAAAGAAAAAAGGTTAACATTAATAGGGGTGCCCAAACTTTAACATATGACTGTAGGCGATGAGCAGATTGCCTATATGTAGTAAAATTACAACATTGCCATGAGCACTGACCACCAGGTGGCGCTCATGTAGGGTCAGTGGGCCGGGCTGGGGGGGTCCCTCTGGATACCGCACAGAGACGTACAGACACAAATTGGAGGCAAGATTTCGGGTGCAACAGGTCCAAGTTTATTTCCCGCCGTTCGACTGACGGCCCTCACAATACACCGCAAATTCTCTTCACGGCCCTCCGTGTCCAGGCCCCGTTACACGCACATCGTACTTATCATCAGGGACGTAAATACACGTACCGTCCCTTTCTGCTTATCGACGTTCCTGTCAGCTCGGTCACTGTGGCCGCCTTAGGCCCGTACACCAACAGTAATGTTTCTGGTCAGGTATCGTCTTCAACTCGGTATGTGTTTCCCCGGGGCCTCGTCTGTACTGCGGTACTTCTTGTCAGGCCCACCCCCCGACTTCCTTTCTCCTCAGTCCCCCTGGTTGGGTTTTCCTCACAGTGCGGCAACTGTCACAGTCTCCTCATCACTTGAGCTCCCCCTGGGGACTGGAATCTTCTGGAACCTCCTGTCAAATTTATAGCTTTCCCGGTTCCCTGTAACTCCGCCCCCATGACCAACGGTTTCTTAGCCCTAAGCTGATGTCAAGTCCTATGCTCACACTCCTCCCTGCCCTCTAATGGTCAACCCAAGGCACTGCACGTCCACTACACTTTCCTAGCTGTTTCCCCACTGTAATAACTGACACCTGTCTAAACTGTGCAAACCTTCCTTTCTCTATTCTGACGTACTATTGCATCCAAGGTCAGAAAGGGGTTAAAAACACTTTTAAAACTTTATTAAATGAACCCAGACCCTCTTTATCTGATAAAACTAATTTTTCTCTCCCTCAAGATAATCAATCCTCTATCACGTTTTTCACTCCATACAGTCCACAGTTTAAACAAATAAAATACATTATCTGCAAGTACTTACCTGTTGTAAATCAGGAGGATACACTGCGCAATATAATTGACAGCGGATATAGATGTGTTGCCAAGTGAGGCATGACCCTTAGCAACATGTTGTCACCCAGCTTTTCCAGATGTTTTGATTTCACCTCTAATTGGTTAATAGCAAAAGGCTTCCACAAGTGTGGCAGCAACAGGTGTAATGTATGCCCCTTTGCGTTGCACCGCAAAAAAACATTTCCGATATCCCCCCACGATAAATCATCATATACCCATATTTATCAATTGTGATACCAGACACGTGGAGTACTGTATTCAGTGCTCTTCATGCCAAGTCAAATATGATCCGTAAATTCAAAAAGAGGATCGCCGAACATATCGCTGATATCAACATTTTGTTTCTATCCATAAGGGTGATCTAGCTAATTTTACATGTTTTGCCATAGAAAAGGTCAGTTGTCCCAAACAAGGAGGGGACTGGCATAAACATTTATTGATGAGGGAAGCTAATTGGATATTGCGCCTAGATACGAAATTCCCCAAGGGAAAGAATTATAAAAACGATTTGTTCTCTATCTATTGATTCTATTACCAATTCAACTTTCAGTCCTCATTTGTTTTGTGCTACAGCTGTTGCATTTCACTAATCTTTGCTCTGATTGGTGCTTGTTCCTTATTTATATCTGTCTGTATGTTCTCACTATATCCTATGACCAAGGGAGCGCCCAGAAATGCGTCAGGTTGTTTTTACTGTTTTATTTTTAATCATGTCTGTCATGCCCGCCATGTCTGTTATGCCACATGACCCTTGGAGCAGTGTGCACGCACACCGAACTATCATGCCCGTTATGTATTATGCTGCAAGATCCCTGGAGCAGTGTGTACACGCACCTCGTGACTGTTGTGCTGCAAGATTCCTGGAGCAGTGTGCACGCGCGCCTCATCTCATGGCTGTCTGCCATTGCCAGTGCGCATGTGTGCTTTACCTCATGGCTGCATGCCGTTGCTGTGTGATCACCCGTCTCTGCTCTGCCTGTGTGGGAAGGAGGGCCCCCGCCGAGTGTCCGAGCCGGAACCAAGGGGACTGTCATCTAGGTTCCGGGGTAAACTGTTCCCTGGGGACAGAGTTCAGGGACAGACCATTGAGATGGACAGATGGGCTGGGGGAGGAGCCAGTATAAAAGGGGCGGGGAACGCTAGTCACCGTGAGTCAGCAGACCGGGACAGAAGCAGCAGGAGACCGTGGGAGCGACAGAGAGCCAAAGCGACTTACCAGAGCCAGGAGAGACGTTCACCTAGGACATCAGAGGGACAGTGCCCAGACGACCGTCTGAGAGCCGCTGCCTCGCTTCAACCCGCGGCCGCTGCCGCCTCACCACAGCCAGCGGCTGAGGCTTGCCCACGGTCGCTCGCGGCCGTTCCCGCCTCGCTCTAGCCCGCGGCTGTGGCCTGTCTCCCGCCACCCGCAACTGCCCTGCTCTCACCCGTGACCGCGGCAAGTCCAGTGCCGTTGGTGGCCACCACTGCCCGCTCCTGTCCACGGCAAGGGCTGGGCCGTTGCTCGCCGCGGATTCCCCGTCGCAGCTGTTAGCTGCACAGGTGGCCTGTCAATCGCCACCCCGCATCACTGCCACTTGCCCCAGTCTGGGGGCTGCGGCCCATCTGTCCAAGGACTCCTCTGGGGCCTGTGGTGCCCCGGTGTCACCGGAGCTTCGGAACGCTCGAAGACTACGTCAACTCCTCAGCAGCTGGGCCCAGCGGCTGCTACGCCGAAGAACCACCGTCCAGAACACTGAGGGACGTCTGGACGGCTAAGTTGATCATATAGTTAAGGACCCGTAGTCGGTTATACCGCAGCCCTAGAGCGACCGGCTTTCGCCGGACGTAGTCGTGTTCTACTCTGTTCGTGTTTGCTTGTATTGAGCCCCTGCGTGGGCAACTCTTGCTACCCCTTTGGCTGGTCAGGCTACGACTGAGGACAGTTACCTCTAGGCCTATAAACGTTATTACTAAAAGCACTAAACTGTCTCGCGCCTCGTCACTGCGTCCTGCGTACCTGCTAGTACCACACCTGCAGTTATCCTCTCTATGATCCTGGAGACCCTGACCATGTGACCTTTTCTATGGTCCAGCACAGTTTGATCCAGCAATCCTCTCTATGTTCCTGCAGGCCCTGACCATGTGACCATCCCTATGGTCCAGCACAGTCTGCTCCAGCTATCCTCTCTATGATCCTGGAGACCCTGACCATGTGACCTTCTCTATGGTCCAGCACAGTCTGACCCAGTGATCCTCTCTATGATCCTGAAGGACTGAACCGGAAGTCCTATCCTGGTCCTGACCCGGAAGTGCAGGTGCTAATGCCCTATCTCAGACCGCCCCTTCCTATGGTCGGGGCCTGAGTATCGTGTTGCTTCCCTGCATGGCTGCTTGGTCTGCTGAGTCGCTCCCTGTATTCTTTGCCCCTGCACTCAGCCCTGTTGTGCGTCTCTGCACATGCTCTGTGCTTGTATTCTGCCTCTTGTCCCATGCCATGTCTTGTGCTGTCTTTGTGCCATGTGTTGTCTTGCTATTCTTGGACTTGTAGTACTTCCAAGGTTCTCTTCCTTTGCCTGTTTCGCATTTCTTGTCTCTGCTATTCTTTGACTTGTAGTACTTCCTATGTTCTCTGCCTTTGCCTATTTTGACATGTCTTGCCTTTGGTATTCTTAGCCTTGTAGTACTTACACGTTCCCTGTCTTTGCCTGGTTTTCCTTACTCTGTCTTCTGGTGCTCTCTAGCACATTCCATGTCTAGTCTCAAGGTTTTGCCTTGACTCGGCTCTGGGCTTCGGCCTATGCTCCGCTGCTAGACTCTGTCCTATGATGCTCTCTAGCACATTTCCTGGCTAGTCTCAAGGTTCTCCCTTGACCCGGCTCTGGGCTTCGGCCTACGCTCCGCTGCTAGCCCTATACTCTCTCTGACCCGGCTCTGTGCTTCTGCCTATGTTCCGCTCCTTGTTCTGTACTTTGCCTAGCCTTGCCTTGTTCCTTGCCTTGACTTGTTTCTTCGCGTGCCCTTTGCATGTGCCTGGCCTTCCCTCACCCGCCTGTCTGTGCCTCAGCCACGCCCGCCTTAGCCATGCCTCAGCTGTGCCCGTCGGCCAGTGACTAAGCTGTGTCCACCTGTTGTGCTTCAGCCGTGCTCGCCTCAGTCTTGCCCGCCGGTCTGAGCCTCAGCCCAACCAGCTAGCCAGTGCCTCAGCCGTGCTCTGTGCTTCCTTGCACCCACGCTGCCCCCACACTGTGCATTGCATTCCCTCTTAGCATGCGCAGGCCCTAGCCTGCTCCTTGGCATACCTCCCCATGCTTCTCTAAAGCACGGTCAGGTCTTGCCATGTACCCTGTCGTGCCCTCTTGCACGCACAGGCCCTTGCCTGAATCCTGGTGTGTTTCCTAGCATGCGCAGGCCCTTGCCTTAGCCTGAACCCTGGTGTGCCTCCTAGCATGCGCAGGCCCTTGCCCTAGCCTGAACCCTGATGTGCGCCTCTAGCATGCGCAGGACCTTATCCTGAACCTCGGCATGCCCCACTGCACACACAGGACCATGTCCTGAACCTCAAAGCCCGACGTGTTCCCTAGCACGTGTGGGACCTGCCATTAGCCATGTACCCTGGCGTGCCTCCTAGCACGGCCATGAATGTTATGAATGGGTCACCGACGAGGAAAACTAAACAAGCTAATTCACAGAAAACCAGAGAGGTTGGTAACTATGCAGATTGCAGACCCCTAACCACACAATTAGCAGCAGCCGTGGAGCATTCCTACGATGAATCTAGATGCCTCGTCACAGCCAGAGGACTAAATAAGCCTAAAGCAAGAAAAGGGGAAAACTAACTGCCCCAGAGCAGACCCCAAAGGAATAGACAGCCCCCACACATGTATTGACGTTGAAACAAGATGAAAACACAAACAGGCAGGAAAATAGGCTGGGCAAACGATGGGGCCCACACTAACTAGAAAGGACAGGAAAGGTAAGACACTGTCTGCAATCTGCCCAAAAAACCCTACAAAAATAATGTCCAACACGTCTGATAACAAAATTAACCCTGAAGTCACTAGACTTCTCCCACTATATCAGCATTCTGAAATATTCTGAGACAGAGCAAAAAATAGGCCAATCTAATAAGGGACAAAAAGCAAATTGGCAAATACAGATAAATAAGAGTGGAAATTCAGCACAGCCCCAGCTGGGGCTGGCTGACCACACAAAAAACTGAATAGACCAACTAAACCAAAAGTGTGAACATTAGCAGAAACACTTAGCTTGAGATGACCGGAACAGAGCTGAAAACGAAGACCTGAAAAGCCAGAAGGAATCACCAGCACCAGAATAGGGAGTCGGCTATCTTAAATCCAGTCTGAGATTCCAGAGATCCAATCTTTATCCTCATCATCAGGTGGCAGATCTCTACTAATTAAATCAACCTCACTACCTCCTGTTACCACCAGAGGGAGCCCGGAAGGAGAACTCAACTGGTAGACCAGAAAAGGAGTTCACAACACATGACCATTCTTTGTACTGTGCCCCTGGCGTGCCTCTAGCACGTGCAGGACCTTGAACCTTGAATCCTGGCAGCTTCTGTAGCTCGCCCAGGACCTTGGACCTTGAACCCTGGCGTGTCCCCTAAACACACACCATGCCTTGTGTGTTGAACCCTGCCTTGCACCTTGCCTTGGACCATGGCATGTCCCTAGCATGCACCCTGCCTTGCACCTTGACTTGGACCCTGGTGTGTTCCTAGCACACACCATGGCTTGCAACTTGCCTTGGACCCTGGTGTTCCCCTAGCTCGCACCCTGCGTTGAACTTTGCCTTGGACCTTGGCGTGTTCCCTAACATGCACCATGTCTTGAACTATGTCGTGCCTCCTTGCCTGAACCCTGGTTTGCCTGCCAGATATCCGGAACTTGACGATCGCTGCCAGAGATTTTAAGCCCGACGACTGCGGCCTGATGTCCGGAGCTGATGTCTGCAGCATGATGCCCTGATCCTGTTGATCATTGCCAGCTGTCCGGAGGCCGATGCCATTGAGCCCTTGCCTGTACCCAGGCCTAACTGCCTTTAATTCTTGATTTGCCTTTTGCCTTTCATTTAGAGATTTTAAGCCCGACGACTGCGGCCTGATGTCCGGAGCTGATGTCTGCAGCATGATGCCCTGATCCTGTTGATCATTGCCAGCTGTCCGGAGGCCGATGCCATTGAGCCCTTGCCTGTACCCAGGCCTAACTGCCTTTAATTCTTGATTTGCCTTTTGCCTTTCATTTAGAGATTTTAAGCCCGACGACTGCGGCCTGATGTCCGGAGCTGATGTCTGCAGCATGATGCCCTGATCCTGTTGATCATTGCCAGCTGTCCGGAGGCCGATGCCATTGAGCCCTTGCCTGTACCCAGGCCTAACTGCCTTTAATTCTTGATTTGCCTTTTGCCTTTCATTTATTCTTATGACGCTGCAGTTTGCCTGTCTCCTCTTCAAGGGAAAAATGCTTCTTATCATATATATTCTCAATAGTCAGTAACATGTTCTGGGTACATTGTAAACAAGGTACGACCCTGAGGTGATGGGTGATGGTGGGGGCCTCATGAGCTCGATAGAATTACATATTGTTGTAAATGGTATAAAAGATTGCCTTGTATTTCATTATGTCAGATAAAGTGATTTGTCCACGGCCCGTGTGTGAGCAGTCTCTTTTGTCTCCAAGCGCTTGTAAATTAAGGGCGTAAAACTCCTAACCTGGCCTCACTGGTGATCTGGCAGATCTGACTTTGGTCAGAACAAAAACAGCTACGACAGTTTGGCGCTCAACGTGGGGAGGTGGAAACCAGCCTATTCGGAATCATATGTGGAAGCTTCCTGGGAGGTTGGACATGCAAAATTCCGGCTGCAGCAGGTGAGAACATTTATTCTTACATTATTTTGCATTTGCAACCTCTCTAAGTATCTATGCATATCTCTGGGTAAGGCTGTACAACACAGTTCTAAAGAACCTACATCACCAGTGAGCAGTGAGTATGTCCGTATGAGAGTTGAATAATAAAGTAATAAGGTAATAATTGTCATCTGTATTAGGCTACTTTCACACATCAGGTTTTCGGCGTCAGGCGCGTTCCGGCGTCGTGCCGGAGCGCCGGATCCGGCAAATGTTTAGTAAAACCGGATGTGACGGATCCGGTTTTCTGCTGGATCCGTCTTGCGCTTGACAGCCAAAACCGGATCCGTCTCATCCGGTTTTACTAAACATTTGCCGGATCCGGCGCTCCGGCACGACGATCCGTTTTTCGACGGATTACGCCGGATCCGGTTTTTAAAATCGCCCCTTGTGGCCTTCCGAAAGGGATTGGCTACTGAAAAACTATATATAGCCTGTTCCTACAGCCCTTCTTTGACAGGTTGTAAAGGAGAAAGTGCAGGTTGGAGAGAAGAGCAAGTTTTACTGGCGAAGATGGATGTTGTCATTGGAAATATTTTGAAGAATTTGGCGGATTTTACAGCGGAGGCAAATCGTTTGAGGGTGATTGTTCTGGAGAAGGAGAGAGCGAGACAGCAGCGCATCAGGCATCGTAGACGACGTTTGTGGATCCACCCCATCACAGCCAAGAGAATGACGCGTGGGGTCTATTCTACACTCTGCATGGACCTTAGACGAAACCCAGATACATTTTTTGGATATGTTCGGATGAAAATGGAGAATTTTGATTACTTGGTGGAGCGCATTGCACACCTCATAAGAAAATCGGACACCTATTGCCGCTTCTCTGTTTCACCCGCAGAGCGTCTGATGGTGACTTTAAGGTAAGCCACATTTATTGGATATGCTCGCATCAGAGCACGCTTTCACTGCAATCTTGTTGGTGGTAGTTTGCAGCTCCAAGTGTTATAGCTGACTTTTGGTATGTAATGCTGTGATTTTAAACTAATTGATTAAAAAAACAATTCCCCACAGACTTCTTGCAACTGGAGAATCCCTTTCGTCACTGCATTTCCAGTACAGACTCGGGATTTCCACCATATCTGGAATAGTGAAGTACACATGCCGTGCACTGTGGGACTCCTTAGCTGAAGAGTTTTTACCAGGGCCCACAACAGAGAGGTGGATTGAAATTTCAGAAAAGTTTCAACAGATATGTCAGTTTCCGAACTGTTTGGGCGCTGTGGACGGGAAACATATCCGCATTGTAAAGCCAGCCGGATCGGGATCGGAATATTTCAATTACAAGAAATATTTTTCAATTGTCCTCATGGCCATCGCTGACGCGGAATACAAATTTATTGCTGTTGATATTGGGGCCTATGGCCGCTCCAATGACTCTCAAGTTTTCAAACTGTCTGCCATGGGGCGTAAACTGTATGGAAACACCTTCCAGTTCCCACCTCCTAGACCGCTGCCGCAAACATCTGGTCCACCTATGCCATTTGTCTGTGTAGGGGATGAAGCCTTCCAGCTGTCAGAACACCTTTTGAAACCGTACGGTAGCAAAGGATTGTCAAGAACAAAACGCATTTTTAATTACCGCCTCACAAGAGCAAGAAGAATGGTTGAATGTACCTTTGGTATTCTGACAGCCAAATGGCGGGTCCTATTGACTGCGATCAACCTCAAGACAGAAACTGTGGACGAGGTGATAAAAGCTTGCGTGGTACTCCACAATTTTGTTATCTGCAAGGAACCTATTTCCATTGAGGACACCTCTGAAGAAACCACCTTGCAAGATTACCATGACATTACCACTAGAAATTCTGTGACGGTTTCAGCAATGAGGGACAATTTTGCACTATACTTTATGTCACCTCAAGGCAGAGTACACTGGCAGGATGACAGAGTGTGAAAGATTTGTGCCCTTAACCAAACTTGTGTACCTTCTGTACCAACAGTATATACCTTTGCCAACCAAAGTTGGCTATCTTGTCATGGTCTTACTATTTTTACCTTTAGGCCACAGGTGTGTACCTGGTTGTGTTTTATGCAAAGTATTTTACCTTTTAACAAAAGTTGTGTACATTGTTAGGAAATCACCAACAATAAACACAACTTTTTAGGTGAAATACTTTGCTTCAAACACAACCAGGAACACAACTGTGGCAAAAAGCTAAAATTTACCCACAGTTATATACCTGGTTTTGAATACCTTTTTACCTTTGCAATACCCTGTATTTAACCTTTTTTTTAAACATAGTTCGCCGCAGAAAGAAATGACAGACAACCATTGTGAAACAATAATTTAACTTTTATTTAAAATATTTTTTTTTTGTAAAATGTTTTTAAAGTGCAAAAAACTTTTTTAATAAAGGTTTTAAACCCAATGGGCATTTTAATTAAAAAACACACATTACAAATATGTGTAGTGTGGGGTGGAAATACTGCTGGAGGGGCTGCGGGACACTTCGACACTGGGTGTGTGGAGAGAGGACTGGGATCGTGGTGGGGAAGGAACAGTTAGAGGTGAAGGTCTGGAAAAAGCTACAGAATGGGTGGACATGTGGGAGGCAGAAGAGGTGGTGGGCGGTGGAGTGGAGGGTTGGGCAGGGACTGTAGGAGCAGATGATGTTGATGGAAAGTTGTATGGGGAAGGAGTTTGGTACGGGGCAGGTTGCTGGAAGTGGGGAGGTTGCTGGTACTGGGGAGGTTGCTGGTATGTAATAGGAGGGGGAGGATGGAAAGTGGCTGGAGGGGGTGCAGGTGGAGGAACTACTGGGGTGGGAGGAGGAGGTTGGGAGGTAACGTGCTGTAGAGCACCGTGGCACGAATGCATTACATGCATCTGCTGGGTAGGAGATAGCGTTGCCATGCGCTCCACAACAGACCGGAAAAAAGGTGTGGTTTGGCGAAGATCTTGCTTCTGAATGCATGGTTTGCAGAAGTGTCTTCACCTCCAGAATGCTGGAGTTGATCTGCTGAAAGCCTGCGGAGATTTGCTCTGACAAGACTTTTAGACAGTTCTGGAAAGATGCATTCAGATGCAAGAACTCTGGCGCATAAGTCTTTTCCTGACCCCTCTGCCGCTGCCGCCCAGTACCCGCAGGTGTACTAGAGGTGGCAGGGGCAGAAGGGTGGGGTAAAGGGAAAGCGATCTCCTCACCAGCAGCTTCATGTAATGTAGGTGGCCACGATGCTCCTGTGCTGGTGGATGGGACAGATGGGTCGAATATGTGGGAAGGCTGGGAAGGTGCAGATGTACCGGGGCGGTCGAAGTGTCCCTCGGTGCCGGTCTCCTCAGGGATCGCCTCAGAAGGGTCCAATCATGCAGGCTCCCGAGTGCTGCTCACCATGCTGTGGAATAAAGAGAAAAAAAAAAAACAATTAAAATAGTGACATGGCATGGCCCTGGCTGAAAAAAAATTGTTACATCTAAACATTTTTTTTTCACATGTGGTGTGTAATATTTACCTTCTGGTGACCATTGTATCCCAGAGGAATGACAGGGCTCGTGCGTACTTGTACTTGCTCCTGCGTCCTCCAGATCCACTCGGGGCCTGCATCTCTTTATTGAACTCCTTCTTGAAACGATCCCTCACAGACCGCCACCGCTTCACAATTCTGTCCCCTGAAACGAGAAAGGACAAAGTGGTTAGTATACAACATCAGTGTTTCCCAAACTCCAGTCCTCATGGTCCCCAGGGGTCATGTTTTCAGGATTTCCATAGTAAATAGAAATCCTGAACACATGATCCGTGGGGACCATGAGGACTGGAGTTCGGGAAACACTGGTTTACATCAAGCAACCGGTACTGTATATACTTACGCTCTATAATCTGGGCCCGAGCATCGAGGTCCTCCCAGCGGGCCACAAGGAGCGAACAGATTTCCTCCCAGAGTCGTCAGGTAACGATCAGGTCAGCATGGCGGCAGTCAGCCATATTCCATAGCGGCTCCCTTTCTCTGACGAGATCGATGAGGTGGTCCACATCTATTCCTCCATCCTCACCGTCTGAGTCGGGAGCACGCTGTGAAGGCTGTTAAAGTAAAAGAAAAATAGCAAAATTAGTCACCACACTTAAGACATGAAATAAAAAGTGTACCAAAATTTCACTTAAATATTATACTTACACGCTGGTGACCGCCGCGTTGCTGTCGCCGACGACCCTGGGAGGCACTGCGAGGACCTCTTGGCTGAGCACCAGATTGGGAAGACTAGAGAAGAAAAGAAAAAAAATTTATGTGTTTGGATGTAGGCATTTGTTTGCTGTGTGTGGTCTGCAGAACATTGTTTTCTATGTGTTGTGTGTAGTGTGATGTTGTGTTTCTGCGTTTGATGCAAAAAACTTACCAATTGTGAGCCCACTACAGGTGTCTGTCCACCCCTTCCTTCTTCTGGGAGCTCCTCTTCAGCTTGTGAATCCTGTTTTGAAATAAAAGGCAATGAATAGGCATATATTCCAGAGATGATGGATTTTGGAAATAAAAATTACCGTCAAACGCTGACGATGCGAGGGAGGGCTCCCAGAAGAAGATGTGCTGTGGGTGGTGCTGTTGCTGCTGCCAGTGCTGCCACTGCTGCTGCTGCTGAATCTCTTGGGCGGCTGTTGAATAAAGAGAAACAAAGGGCCAATGAATATCTTGATATTCCATGGCCCTAGTTTTGAGGAATGGGGGATTTGATAATTACCTTCTCTCATCTGCTGCTGGACTCCCCTCCCGTTGTTCAGCATGCTGCTCCATTTGGGGTGGTGGTGGTGGTGCTGCAGTGGTCTCCTGCCTTCTCCTGCGCCTGGTTGCTGTCTTGGGTGGCATGTTGGGTGTGGCTGAGGGTCCCACTGTCATGCTTTTATATATGTGGCTTGTGGGCAGAGCTACTGAGCTTTTTCGCCGGAGACAAAAAATGTTACAGTAGCCGTTTTTTCCAGACGCCGCATTGCGACACATTGCCGGATCCGGCGAAAACCGGATGAAACGCATGGCCATCCGGCCCGATCCGGCGCTAATGCAATTCAATGGGGGGGGGGATACCGGATCCGGCATTGCATTTCGCCGGATCCATTTTTTGTCAAAAGTGCCGGATCGCACCTGACGGCGAAAACCTGATGTGTGAAAGAGGCCTTATCTGTCAATCTATTCTGGCAAAATACTATTATACTAACAGGTTGTGCACTATGTACTGTGAAGCACAGAGCCTGGGATAGACTCCGTTCAGTGTTTATTTTGGATTGTCAGTAAATCACATGAGGCTGTATTTTGTATAGGGTTGTGGTTTTTGGTTGTTTTGGTTTTCATTGATTCTTGTTGTTTAAGAAGTTGGCTTTGGTGTTCTCAGTGTCAGTGGACACTGCTGTGGATTAAGGTGTCAAATCCAAAGTGAAAGATAGGCAGGCTGTGTGAATCCTTGTATATATGTCTATGAGAACCTCTGAATGAGATGAGAGATGAGTGAGTATAAGGGATATACATAAATCCCTGATTGATGAAGGGTTCCGTTAGGTGTGGTCCTCTGTATGTGACAGAGGACATTATTCATCTCACTTTGAGTTGAATTAAGGGCCCGTTACACATAGCGATATCGCTAGCAATATCGCTATAACGTCACTGGTTTTGTGACGCAGCAGCGATATTGTTAGCGATATCGCTACATGTGATACTTACCTCCGACCGGCTCCCCCGCTGGTTATCGCTGATCGCGCGAGAAAGTCCTGGGCCATTTCTCGTCGTCTGCTTCCTGCTGTGGTGACAAGCGACGCGTGGACATGGGCGGGAGGATGTCTTCATCGCCGCCTCTGACAGGTAAGTAGCGACCGCCGACCGCTGCTATGTCGCTGGTGAGATCTGCCTGTTTGGCAGCTCACTAGCGACCACTTAGCGATGCACCAGCGATCCTGACTGGGTCATATCGCTATCAGGATCGCTGGTGCATCGCTAAGTGTAACGGTACCCTTAGGCAGAGTGATTGAGATAAGGGATTTTTGTTATCTTCTCTTGTACAATTAAATGATCACTGAAAAGTGAAAGGAAAAGAAAAAACCCAGAATGAGCACGCATGAATGAATTTGATGAATTTGCACCATTCTGTGAGGATTGCACAGGAGTTCTAGGGGTACTGAGTCAAGGGGCAGAGCCCTACAGATTTTTTTCATGGACTCCTAATATTGTTACCTTTCCAGTTCTAGTGCAAGGTCCAGGACGAGTACTTTACAGATATTTCAATCTACATCTGAGATTGAATGAATTGAGTAATGATATAGCTCGTGTTATATGTGGCATGAGATTGGAAAGTTTTCTGGAATCATTTGGCCAGGCAAGGGAAAGGCGTGGATACTCACATTATACAGTTATTTGCCCATACAGTGAAGTCCAGTGGTCATCAGATATTGATGAGGGTTTTGCAGAGATTGATTCTGATTAAGTCTAAAGAACTACAGAATTCTGTTACTTTGTGAAGGACGCTACATTCTGATGGGAGGGGGGAATGAAAGGGCTGCGCGGTCCTCTTCTCCTCTCGTTCTTATCTCTTATCTCTGCTGAGTGTCTAATGGGAGGATTTATGGAGCTGCGCTCAAAATTCTCTGTATTTCTATCCTTCGTGAGGTACTCGCTGAGAGATCTGTGGTTTGTTTAAAGCAACAGTGCTGTACAACTGTACAAAAGGGGAGGAAAGGAACTGTGCCTATTTTAAGGAAATTTGTGGAAGATTGTTTGATCTTCAATGTGATTGAAAGATTGGTAAAAGATTCACCTGCTTTAAGTTGAGTGATTGATACGTAGCTGACTGTGGATCAACAAAGGAGGTAGCCGACTGTATGGCTGATAAAGTAGGTTAGAGGCCTATCACACCTGGGCCTTCTTACTTTAGTCAGCGGGTTTTTTTGTTGTGGGTGAGAGGCGAAGGCAAGGAGCTTTCTGGATATACTTTGTCAGGCTCCCTCTGACTTGCTACGTGTGGCCTGTAGACAAAGGTCCAGGCACACAGAAGGGCATTTCAGAAGAAAGATGAGCTGTCTAAGTTGAAGCAGCCTTCCCACTTTCAATGGAGCTGGGCTGGAAGGAAAAAGGCCTATTCCTATCTAGCCAGCTGATCTAACGGGTGAGAGGCAGAGAGCCTTCTCGTTACTTCCTGTAGGTCTACCGCGTGAGAGGCAAGGAGCCTTCCTGCTATACCTTGGCAGGCTCTCTCTGACTTGCTATGTGTGGCCTGTAAGACAAAGTCAGGCACACTAGAGGGGCATTTCAGAAGAAAGGTGAGCTGTCGGGAGGAAAAGTTGAAGCCATGGGCAACTTTTTCTGTGTACAGTCAGTGCCCCCAATGGGATCCAAGACAGCTATGCAGATTGTAAAAGACCGAGAAGGAAAAGAAGCAGTGAAAGATGTGGGACCAATATTGAAAAAGGCAAAAATGCCAGAGTGTGGATGTTTGGATGTACAGAAATGGCACAGTTTCAGAGAGGAGAATAGGGGGTGGATAAAAGACAAAAAGAAAGAGCAACAAGTAAATAAATCGTGTGGCAGAGGAAATACAACAGTAAGGATGTAAAGAGACTACAGTGGGAAGTAAGGTGTATTATGACTGTTTTGATACTCAAAAATCTATGACTGCTAGCACCCCACCTCTGCATAATCAGAGACCGAGACAAGACAATTGGACTTGCAAACACTGTGGTCAGTCAAACTTAGGCTGGAGAAACACTTGTATGACCTGTACTGCAACCCCACTTAAGCAAATTGCACTAAATCCTGTCCGGACAAGATCACATGTAGTGACAGAGGAAGCTGACTCAGTAGAGAGAGCATTGACTTTTGGGGAAGAAGCTAGCAGTGGTCCTGAGGAAGAGGAAGCTGGGGAACAGAATGTCACCCCCACCGATCATCCAGTCACCTCCACACGACCCGACCCATGACCAGAGAAACATTCACATCGAGACCGAGAAGGGTGACTAGAATAAGACAGATACAGGAGTATTATCGCTGGAGCCTCTCTGATCAGCTGGCTATGTTAAAGCAGTTGCATAACCCTGAAAACCAACCATTCCCATTTTATAGACAAATAAAGGAAATATAGTGGGCATATAAGCGTACCTGGGCAGACCTAGAGAGCTTGGTGAGTGCAAAGGCAGGTGACGTGCTAGGACACATAATTAAGACACATACAGATGTGGCAAAGGATCAAGCATGGGGCATGGATGATAAACCTGCACGGTCTGGGGAGACATACTGTGAATCACTAAAATAATGGGCTATAGGGAAACAATCAGAGCAGTCTGTACTCCTGACTGACGTGACACAGCAAAAAGGAGAGAGTGTAGAGATGTACTTTGGATGTTTACAGCTGAAAAGGGCAGACATGGGGTACAGTCCCATAAGCCCACTCGACGTTAAAATACTGGTAAATGCATTCATTGACGGTATGAGCAAAGGCTTACGAGACGCGGTACAGACAGCCAGACCTGAATGGAGAAATGTAGATCCAACAGATCTCCTGAAGGTGGCTAAAGGAGTTCAACAAACAAGGACAATAAGACAACCTGTCATGTATGCTGGAACATAAGGGAAACAGTGGAGATGTAGCAAGGGACCTAGGGACATAGAAACAGTGAGGTGCTGGAATTGTGGTGAGAATGGGCACTACGCCAACCATTGCAAAAACCCTATAAAGGAGAGTAAGCAGACTTATCTTCCACCTCCTCCACATACAGACTAGGAAACTGGCAACCCAGTGACAAATGTGTGCCCTGTTCTTATCCCCTCTGGACCTGGTCCTGCCTTGATGACCACCATAACAATGCCGGGAGGGAAAGAGGCAGAATTTTTTATTGACACTGGGCAGCCGGGACTGTGGTACACAAAGATTTGATAATGCCAGACATGATTACTAATGAGATTGTGGAATGTGTGGGGGTAGAGGGGCAAGTGACAGAAGCCCCTATGACTAAACAAATAAGACTGAAATTACAAGATAGCCAAGAGGTGCTTACTGTTAGGCATCGGATTCCTGGCACTGCACAGCGGGAATCCAGAGCCAGACATCCCGCGGTCTCCCATTCTCCTCCGTCCGCTCGGACTCCTGCTCAGCAATCACGGCGAACCAGGCATTCTCCTCAGACTCGTTCTGAGAGCCTGGATGTTGCTGCCACCTCCGATGCAGCAATGGTAGCGCAACCTGCTTTGCAGGGAACTGCTCCAGAGGCCAAGTCCTCGTGCCGTGCTACTGGGCATGCCCGCAATGTGCCCTCTCACTGGAGAGCAGGGTTCACATGTGCAGGTCCTGTGTCGGATCTGATTGGTCCTTCCTAAAGTATTGGAAGGTCCTGGAAGCGCATGGCTATAAAAGCCCCGCATTATTCTGTGTGTATGGTGATGGATGCATGGACTGGTGTCTGACTCATTATGAAACCCCTACCCTCTGATATTACGAGTGGTGACTGAATGTGCATAGTCAGCTCCAGGGTTGTGGCAAGCTACACGCCACTTGCTCCACGTCTACACTAGCGTCCGTCGGCGCCCGGTTCTCGGCGCTGACGCTTGCGGCCTTAGCTGCCGCTGCGCTGCAATATCAGCAGCTATTGGTGTTCGCGGCTGCGACGCCACACGCCGGCTCCTGTGACGTTAACAGGGCCAGCGTCTTTGCATGTATTTTTGCCAAGCGACTCTGTCTGAACAGAGCCGCTTCTAGCGTTTGGGTGACGTTAACCCGTGCGCACTACGGCACCTTCTGGTGCATCTGCCATTGTCCAGCAGCGGTCTAGTCACCTACCGCACGGTGGACCCCGGGCGGCGAACGCACCTCCTATTTATATTTGGTGCGTTCCGCCGTCCCTAACACTTACAAAACGTATTGTTAGTGACAATAAGCCTATGAATTTACTGGGAGCAGATGTGCTGAGTGCGATCCAGGCTACCATACAATACTCTCCTGAGGGTATTACAGTCACAAGTCCCCTCTCAGATAAACATTTGTGTAAGATTGCAGCAATGGTGTATATGACACCAAAATGCCTGAGGATGAGGAAATGGGACAGGTGCCAGATACTGTTTGGGCAAGGGGAAAAACCGATGTGGGTCGGCTGCCCATTCCCCCTGTCATGATTAAATTGAAAAAAGGAACCACTCCTCCTTGTTTAAAGCAATACCCCTTGAGCCTAGCCAAATCAATGGCCCTGAGCAGAGATATTGAAGAGTATGTTAAGGCAGGGGTTCTGGTGCAAAGATCTTCCCTCTGCAACACCCCTTTTGGGGATACCCATTAAGAAAAAAGGACAGAAGGGTTCCCCTGACAATTACAGAATGGTTCATGACTTAAGGGCATTAATGATGTTACAGAAAGTGTGACCTCAATCGTCCCTAACCTACACACAATACTGTCACAGATCCCAGCAATGGCAACATGTTTTACAGCCATTGATTTGGCAAATGCATTTTTCTCTGTACCCCTGCACCCTGACTGTCAGTATCTTTTTTCCTTTACTCATGAAGGTAAACAATATTGGACAGTCCTCCCACAAGGAGGAAAGAACTCCCCTACCATCTATTCAACAGCAATGGCAGGGGTCCTTGAGCAATGGCAACCACCTCATCCACAGGTAGTACTTTTGCAGTACGTGGATGACCTTTTGCTCTGCTGCCCGGACCAGACGTCCTGCAAGGAAGCTACAGTTTCCTTGCTATGTTTTTTTTTAGCAGAAAAGGGCTGCAAGGTCTCATGTGACAAATTACAGTATTGCAAACAAAAGGTGACATTTTTGGGACATTGTATTGCCGAAGGAACGAGACACCTGACTGAAGACAGAAAACAGGCAATTCAAAATCTCCCTCTACCCAGGTCACATCAGTATCTGCGCACCTTCCTAGGTTTGGTGACCTACTGCAGGCCTTGGATAAGGTCTGTGTTGTGAGTTCATTCTCTGGTTCACCAGTTGTGAGTTCTCCTTCCAGACTCCCTCTGGTGGTAAAAGGAGGTAGAGAGGCTGATTTGATCGGTGGAGATCTGCCACCTGAGAATGAGGATGACGATTGGATCTCAGGAGTCTCAGATTGGATTTAAGACAGCCGACGCCCTATTCAGTTGCTGGTGATTCCTTCTGGCTTGTCAGCTCTTAGTTTTCAGCTCTGTTCCAGTCATCTAAAGCTAAGTTTTTCTGCTAATGTTCACACTTGATTTTGTTGGTCTATTCAGTTTTTTGGTGTGGTCAGCCAGCCCCTGCTGGGGGCTATGCTGAATTTCCACTCTTATTTTTCAGTATTTTGCCAATTGGCTTTTTGTCCCTTACTAGTTCTTTCTCATTTTGCTCTGTCTCAAAGTACTTCAGAGTGCTGATATAGTGGGAGAAGTCTAGTGACTTCAGGGTTAATTTTGCTATCAGAAGTGTTGGAAATGATTTTTATAGGGTATTTTGCAGATTGCAGACAGTGTCTTTCCTTTCCTGTCTAGTTAGTTTGGGCCCCATCATTTGCTCAGCCTATTTTCCTGCCTGTGTTTGTGCCTTCATCTTGTTTCACCGTCAATACATGTGTGGGGGCTATCTATTCTTTTGGGGTCTGCTCTGGGGCAGTTAGTTTTCCCTTTCTTGCTTTAGGCTTATTTAGTCCTCCGGCCGTGACGAGGTGTCTAGGAACATCGTAGGCACGCTCCACGGCTACTGCTAGTTGTGTGGTAAGATCAGGGACCTGCAATCTGCATAGTTACCAACCTCTTTGGTTTTCTGTGACTTAGCTTGTTTTGTTTTTTTCTCCTCGGTGACCCATTCATAACAGTCTGCTTCACAAATGATGCAACCACTTTATGACTGCTTGTCATCAGACCCCTATGATCTCACTCAAGAAGCAATTTATTCCTTCCATTCTCTCAAACTGTTCATTGTGTCAGCCCCGGCCTTAGGCATTCCAAACTATGACCAGACATTTTTCTTGTTTTGCACAGAGCAGGGAGGACATGCTACCGCAGCACTGACACAACAACATCAAGGGAAACAGAGACCAATAGCTTACTACTCAGCACAATTAGACCCAGTGATCAGAGGGTCACCTACGTGTGTCCGTGAGGTAGGAGCAGCTGCACTACTACTGGGAAAGGCATGTGAGATCACTCTGACTTTCCTTTGACAATCTATTCCCCACATGACATCCATTCCATACTCGTACAAGTTCAACCAAAACATCTGTCTATGGCCAGACAGCTCCGACTTGAGTGTGCTCTACTAATTCCTTAGTATGTCACCCTCAAAAGATGTAACATTCTGAATCCAGCCACCCTCCTGCCTGTGGATTCAGAAAAGGGGCAATTGGTGCCCGTTTAGCAAGTGAGGAAGAATACTTTGACATGACACATGAACATGACTGCATAGAACTGATGAGTCAGGAGACAGTTGGGTTTGCACACGTTCATGAAAAACCTGTTCCTAATGCAGATTTTGAGTTTTTTGTAAATGGCTCCAGATACCACCAGGATGGACGATTCTACACTGAATATGTAGTAGTATCCTCACATGAGGTAATCCGAGTGGAACCACTCTCTCCTCACATGTCGGCACAGGAGGCAGAGTTGAAGGCACTCACTGAGGCGTGTAGAGCCGCTGCAGGTAAAGTCGCTAATATTTACACAGATTTGAATTATGCATGGGGAATAGCCCATGATTATGGCCCTATCTGGAGAAGCAGAGCATTCCTTACATCAGCCGGTAAGCCCATTAAAAATGCAGAGCTGGTGAAACAATTAATGGAGGCATTGATGTTACCAGTCCAGGTTGGCATTGTCAAGGTAAAAGCACACACAAAAGGTGACTCCGTGGAGGTAGAGGGCAACAGAAGGGTGGACAAGGCTGCTAAAGTAGCAGCAAGGCAGCCTAGGGAGCAGTGCATGGTGGTGGGGAGTCAGCGTATTCCAGCCACACTGAGCCTAGATATTCTGAAATCTCTCCAGCAACAGGCTGCCTAAATAGAGAAGGAACACTGGGGGAGACTGGGAGCTGGGCTGAACTCGAACTGAGTATGGGAGAATAAGAATAAATTGTGCCTATCGAAGTCCCTGTTCCCAATCATGGCGCAAGCAACACATGGCCCCAATCACACCTCAAAAAGTCACATGTGTGCCATGGTAGATGCCTTCTAGATCGCTCCTGGTTTCAGTTACGCAGCCGCGAAACTTGTACAATCATGCCTCATCTGTGCACAGCACAACCCAGGTAAAACAGTAAAAGTCCCTAAGAAAGCGACACCTAGGCCTCTCTACCCGTTTCAGAGACTGCAGATTGACTACATACAGCTACCAAAGGTAGGAGTGTATGCAAATGTCCTAGTATGTGTAGATCTCTTCTCTGGTTGTCCGGAAGCCTATCCGGTAAAATGTGCAACTGCTAAAACAACTGCAGACAAACTGATGAAAGAACTGATCTGCAGGTATGGTGTCCCAGAAACCATAGAAAGCGATAGGGGTACACACCTCACGGGAGAAATAATGAGGGAAGTCATGCAGGCCCTGTGTGTACAGCAAGCATTTCATACACCATTTAGGCCACAAAGTAGTGGGAAAGTGGAAAGACTAAATGGGACACTTAAACTGAAAATTCAAAAGGCCATGGCAGAGACAGGAAAGAGCTGGGTAGAGTGATTGCCTCTTGCACTCTTTTCAGTCAGACACACTCCAAATAGAAAGACAGGCTTGTCTCCCTTTGAAGTCCTGTTTGGTAGTGCACCAAAGACTGGTCTGTACTTTCCACAGGTGCTACAAATGCATCACAGTTGTATGACAGCCTATGTCCAGGCCTTGCAGGAAAGACAATGTGGTGCATAAACATGTGTTCTCATCCATTCCAGATCCTAATGCCAGTGCAGATGTGCATCAGCTGAATCCAGGTGATTGGGTGGTTATACGCAGACACGTGAGAAGGAGCCTGGACCCACGATTTGATGGCCCCTTCCAAGTCCAGCTGACCACATCCACCTCAGTAAAACTTGAGGGAAAGCCCACCTGGATCCACGCCAGTCACTGCAAGTTCTCCTCATCACCTTGCTGGTAGTGACAGGGTTACTGCACTCTACAGTGACACAGGATAAACTCTTAAATGCTGACTGGGACAACAAACTTATTCGGCATCATGCTCTTCTTATAAAGGACATGGAAGGACAGAAACCGAAAGACTGTTGGATCTGTACACACAGCCCAGTATCGGCAAGGACTATGCCATGCTTAGCCTTACCTCTGGAGCCATGGAAGGTATTAACCCCACACTGCATACACAATGAGACTTGGACTCAATCTAGGTTTTGGGGAAAAGATGTGTCCCGCGATATATCTGCCTCATTGGCTATAATCGGATGGGCCGCTAATCCCTGGTTTCAGTTTAATATAACGCGGCCTAAGGTACAAATGTGGCGGCGGGAATATGATTCAGATGTCGGAAATATGGTCGCCAGGAGGAGGACTGAAATCCCTCACTCAGACCCCATTCGCAATGATGGACTGTGGTTCAGTCTTCAACACACTGGAGCAAATACCTGTGGTGAGGACAATAATTGCTTCCGTATATACACTCATGATCAAACACAGGTTATTGAGACGGTGTACCAAGATGGTGTTGAAGGCTGTAGAGCATCTACGGGTAAAATAATAAGGAAAAAAGGGGTAAATGTACATCTGGTATAAGTGGAAAACAAATGAATAATACTAGGTGTGCCCATAAGCCTATGTCAGGACTTTTGCGTTTATACCAATGTATACAGACCCCTGGTCACGTTTGTGTTCTCCCTGAAGGAGTATTCTTGGTTTGCGGACAACATGCCTACAGGTGGGTGAGCCCAGACATAAGGGGAGTTTGTGCTCTTGCCAAACTAACAGCAGCCACTTTCATAGTTCCTCATAGTAAAATAGACACAGCAGCAGTTCCAATTCATACTTTGTATAGAAGGGCTGCAGACAATAAGCCCCGTCCAAATGGTAGGCCGCATCTAGTAGAAATGGGGATAACAAATAAAATATTCAGTAGTATGCTAATATACCCCTTCATAACACAAATGTGGGATAAATTAGTGGAAGCTACCGACTACTTGGACTATCAGATTTTCCAGATTCTTGAAGTTCTTAATGAAACTAATACAATACAGAGACAATTAATCATAGTTACTAACTAACATACTATAGTACTAGATTAACTGACAGCAAAAGAAGGAGGAATGTGTCAAATAATTGGTCCCACCTGTTGTAATTATATCGACCCTGCTGGCAATCTCCAGATCAGGGCCAGTATAGACAAAATAGGTGAACTTAGAGACCAATGGTTAAAACAACACAGTGCAAACAGAGACTCCTGGTGGGGTAACACATTCTCTTTTCTAAATCCAGCAAATTGGTTTAATGGCCTTGCAGGATGGATTTTTGGCATTGTACAGACTTGTATGCAAATTTTGTTTTGCTTATTGTTTTATGTAGCCGTAAAAACGCTAATATATGTATTACTTAAGCTACTGAATAATGTATGTGTGAAAAAAGAATCTAAGGCTGAACCTTTTGTAGTGTATCATAGACCCCAGATAGGCATTGCTGATGGGGAAAGTGAGTGTCCACACTGAGGGTGGATGGGCGTAGCAGGTAGGAAGCCCCCTTATGGGTACTAGACCCATGAGACAGTAGCTCCTTTGTGGACATCAGCTGATGCTGTGGCAAAGGTAATACCATTTACAAAAGGGGGAAATTGATATAGAAGGGTTAATGATTTGCCTTTAAAAGCCTAACTTCCTTTAATTCTTGATTTGCCTTTTGCCTTTCATTTAGAGATTTTAAGCCCGACGACTGCGGCCTGATGTCCGGAGCTGATGTCTGCAGCATGATGCCCTGATCCTGTTGATCATTGCCAGCTGTCCGGAGGCCGATGCCATTGAGCCCTTGCCTGTACCCAGGCCTAACTGCCTTTAATTCTTGATTTGCCTTTTGCCTTTCATTTAGAGATTTTAAGCCCGACGACTGCGGCCTGATGTCCGGAGCTGATGTCTGCAGCATGATGCCCTGATCCTGTTGATCATTGCCAGCTGTCCGGAGGCCGATGCCATTGAGCCCTTGCCTGTACCCAGGCCTAACTGCCTTTAATTCTTGATTTGCCTTTTGCCTTTCATTTAGAGATTTTAAGCCCGACGACTGCGGCCTGATGTCCGGAGCTGATGTCTGCAGCATGATGCCCTGATCCTGTTGATCATTGCCAGCTGTCCGGAGGCCGATGCCATTGAGCCCTTGCCTGTACCCAGGCCTAACTGCCTTTAATTCTTGATTTGCCTTTTGCCTTTCATTTAGAGATTTTAAGCCCGACGACTGCGGCCTGATGTCCGGAGCTGATGTCTGCAGCATGATGCCCTGATCCTGTTGATCATTGCCAGCTGTCCGGAGGCCGATGCCATTGAGCCCTTGCCTGTACCCAGGCCTAACTGCCTTTAATTCTTGATTTGCCTTTTGCCTTTCATTTATTCTTATGACGCTGCAGTTTGTCTGTCTCCTTTTCAAGGGAAAAATGCTTCTTATCATATATGTTCTCAATAGTCAGTAACATGTTTTGGGTACATTGTAAACAAGGTACGACCCTGAGGTGATGGTGGGTGATGGTGGGGGCCACATGAGCCCCATAGAATTACATATTGTTGTAAATGGTATAAAAGATTGCCTTGTATTTCATTACGTCAGATAAAGTGATTTGCCCACGGCCCGTGTGTGAGCAGTCTCTTTTGTCTCCAAGCGCTTGTAAATTAAGGGCGTAAAACTCCTAATCTGGCCTCACTGGTGATCTGGCAGATCTGACTTTGGTCAGAACAAACACAGCTATGACACCACTTAGCACGTACCATGCCATGGACCTTGGCGTGCTCACACACGCACCTTGCTGTGTTTTCCCTGTTATCACATCTTGCACCTGATGTTACCCTGAGTTGCCTTAATGAAGATACCTTGAAATCACGTCTTGTTTCCTGCACGTCCCTTGTCGTCAGACACTCGTGTCTTCCTTGAGCTGGCCGTCTGGTTCCAGCAGTCGTGGTGGCTCACCTTACTATTTCTGTCTGTCCTAAACGAGAAAAGCATTTTGCTCACACATTTGCGGTGGGCAGTGTACAGCCTAAGTTCCTTTTAGCAATTAACCTGATCTGCTCCTTGTCTACATTTTCTGCTAAGGCTTTTGTAGATTCAGGAGTAGCTTTGAATCTGATGGATTTGTACTTTGCTAAACGTTGTGGTTTTCCCATGATACCCCTGCAGACTCCTATCCCTTTGAGGGGTATTGATGCTACTCCTTTAGCGGAGAATAAACCCCAGTTTTGGACCCAGTTGATAAGGCAGGTCGCCCCGGACCACCAAGAAAATTGTAAATTTTAGGTGTTGCACAATTTGCATGATACTATTGTTCTGGGTTTTCCTTGGTTGCAAACTCATAATCCTGTTTTGGACTGGAAATCTGTGTCTGTGGTGAGTTGGGGTTGTCAATGTGTTCTTAGTGACACTCCTGTTTTCTCCACCTCTCCCCAGTTTCATGATATTTCTCTTTGGCTGATTTTTCTGATGTATTTAGTGAGAGTAAGTCCGCGTCTTTGCCTCCTCATAGGAGTTATGACTGTGCAATTGAGTTAATGCCAGGGTGTAAATTTCCCAAGGGTCGGCTTTTCAACTTATCGGTACACGAACATGATGCTATGCGATCTTATATCAAGGAGTCGTTGGAGAAGGGTCATATTAGACCATCCTCTTCACCTTTAGGTGCTGGTATTTTGGGGGGCCAAGAGAGATGGTTCATTAAGGCCATGTATTGACTATCATTCCCGTAACAAAATTACTGTTAAATATCAGTAACAGTTACCCCTGATTTCTGATTTATTTTCCAGAGTTAAAAGTGCCTGTTGGTTTACCAAGCTTAACCTCAGGGGGGCGTACAATCTTATTCGCATCAAGCATGGGGATGAATGGAAGATGGCGTTTAATACTCCGGAGGTACATTTTGAGTACCTGGTGATGCCTTTTGGGCTCACTAATGCCCCTTCTCTTTTATGAACGATATTTTCCGGGACTTTGTGGATACATTTTTGATCATTTATCTGTGTGATATTTTGATCTTTTCCAGTGATTGGGATTCTCATGTGGAACATGTCAGGACTGTGTTCCGGATTTTGAGGGAAAATTCTCTGTATGTTAAGGGATCGAAGTGCCTCTTTGGTGTACAGAGGATTTCATTTTTGGGATTCATTTTGTCCCCATCTGATATTGAAATGGACCCGGCCAAGATACAGGCCATTTATGATTGGGTTTAGCCCACTTCTTTGAAGGTTCTCCAGAAGTTTTTGGGTTTTTCTAATTTCTACCATAAATTTATAAGTAATTTTTCTGTTATTGTTAAAACCCCTTCCCGACCTGTGACACAGTGTATGCGTCATGAAAGTCAGTGCCAATCCGACCCATGACGCATACCCTGTGTCATGATTTCAAAGCCCCCCTGCGGGTCGGGTGACCGGGGTCAATGAAAGGTCACCTGACCTGCAGATACAGGGGGCTTTGTAATTCACCACAGGGGGCGTGGCTTCACCCCCATGTGGCTACGATCGCTCTGATTGGCTGTTTCACTTTTAACAGCCAATCAGAGCGATAGTAACATTTCATCAATGAAAATTGATGAGATATTACAATCCAGCCATGGCCGATGCTGCAGTAGCATCAGATATGGCTGGAGACACCAATTCGACCCCCCCACCGGCGATCGCCCCCCCACCACTGAGTGACAGCGGCGATCTGCCGCCACTGTCATCATCTGCCCCCCCTCCCATTCCCTCCACTCCCCGCCAGCTTCTGATCCCCCCCTCAACCCCCCGGTACCTTCTGAGTCCCCCCGTTGCTCCTGGTGTCCCACGGGTCCGGATCATGGGCGCCGCCATCTCGGCTGCAGATTCCATTCTTTCATTTTGATCTCTCACAGTGATCAAAATTAAATAAAAAGTAAATAAACCCCCCGGTTATCACCCCCATAGGTAGGCACAACTAATAAAATAAAGAAAATATTTTTATTTTTATTTTTCCATTAGGGTGAGGGTTGGAAAGAGGGTGAGGGTTGGAAAGAGGGTGAGGGTTGGAAAGAGGGTGAGGGTTAGAATTAGGGTTAGAATTAGGGTTAGAATTAGGGTTAGGCTTGTGGTTAGGGTTGGGATTAAGGTTAGGAGTGTGTTGGGGTTAGGGTTGGGATTAGGGTTAGGGATGTGTTGGTTATGGGTGTGTTGGGGTTAGGGTTGAAGTTAGAATTGATGGGTTTCCACTGTTTAGGCACATCAGGGGGTCGCCAAACGCGACATGGTGCAACCATTGATTACAGCCAATTTTGCATTCAAAAAGTCAAACGGTGCTCCCTCCCTTCCAAGCCCCGACGTGTGCCCAAACAGTGGTTTACCCCAACATATGGGGTATCAGCATACTCAGGAAAAATTGCACAACAACTTGTGGGTACTAATTTCTCCTGTTACCCTTGGGAAAATAAAAAATTGGGGCTAAAAAATTATTTTTGTGGAAAAAAAAATGATTTTTTCATTTTCACGTCTGCATTATAAACTTCTGTGAAGCACTTGGGGGTTCAAAGTGCTCACAACACATCTATATAAGTTCCTTGGAAGGTCTAGTTTCTAAAATGGGGTCACTTGTGGGGGGTTTCCACTGTTTAGGCACATCAGGGGCTCTGCAAACGTAATGACGACCGCAGACTATTCCATCAAAGTCTGCATTTCAAAACGTCACTACTTCCATTCCGAGCCCTGACGTGTGCCCAAACAATGGTTCCCCCACATATGGGGTACCAGCGTACTCAGGACAAACTGGACAACAACTTTTGCGGTCCAATTTCTCCTGTTACCCTTGTGAAAATAAAAAATTGCGAGCTAAAAAATCATTTTTTGAGGAAAAAAAATGATTTTTTTTTCATGGCTCTGCGTTATAATCTTCTGTGAAGCACTTGGGGGTTCAAGGTGCTCACTAGGGTGACCGCAAAAAAAAAAACAAAAAAAAAAAAAAAAAACACGATGTCGGAATTTTGTCCGTCTGGACCTCACAAAACGATTCCCCCTTCCAGATATTGAGATAGCCAAAATTTGAGCTCGATCAAACGACGTTAACCCGTGCCACTCGTCGCTCAAAGTTTGAAAAAATCCAAATTGAGGTATTTTAAGATTTAGGTATTTTGCATAGTCTGTTAGACTATAAAGAATGTGACAACAACATTGCAGAAATAGCCCTGACCAAATTTTCGAACCATTTGTGGTATTTGAATGCAGAGTTGGTGGGATTATTGTTTTTTGATCCCACCATTACAGACAATGAAAAGTTGTTAATGGCTAATAAATTGCTCAGTAGCACAGATGAACCATCAGAGCACGCTAGGGTTGTAAATCCAAAAGTTAGGAAAGAAAAATTAAAAGATGTAGGAAGTAACCGACTTTAACGACCTTCTGACAAAAGATGAAGAACAAAAGCAATATGTCCTGCAAGTTGTAAGCAAATGCCGAGCATTATATTCTGACGTTTCAAAAACTACTTTAACAAAAGCTCTAGAATAGATTAGATAACTACGTAAAATTATCAACTCGTGTAGGTTAGCGTGCTCTGATGGTTCATCTGTGCTACTGAGCAATTAGCCTTTAACAACTTTTCATTGTCTGTAATGGTGGGATCAAAAACGATAATCCCACCAACTCTGCATTCAAATACCACAAATGGTTCGAAAATTTGGTCAGGGCTATTTCTGCAATGTTGTTGTCACATTCTTTATAGTCTAACAGACTATGCAAAATACCTAAATCTTAAAATACCTCAATTTGGATTTTTTCAAACTTTGAGCAACGAGCGGCACGGGTTAACGTTGTTTGATCGAGCTCAAATTTTGGCTCTCTCAATATCTGGAAAGGGGAATCGTTTTGTGGGGTCCAGACGAACAAGATTCTGACATTTTTTCCCCCCCATATGAGATCCGGTCACCCTAGTGCTCACCACACATCTAGGCAAGTTCCTTATGGGGTCTAGTTTCCAAAATAGGGTCACTTGTTTCCACAGTTTAGGTACATCAAGGGCTCTGCAAATGTAACATGATGCCCGCAGACCATTCCATCAAAGTCAGCATTTCAAAATGTCACTACTTCCCTTCCGAGCCCTGACGTGTGCCCAAACAGTGGTTCCCCCCCACATATGGGATACCAGCGTACTCAGGCCAAACTGTGCAACAACCTTTGGGGTCCAATTTCTCCTGTTACCCATGTGAAAATAAAAAATTGCGGACTAAAAAATATTATTTTTAGGAAATTTTTTTTTTTATTTTCACGGCTCTGCGTTATAAACTTCTGTGAAGCACCTGGGGGTTCAAAGTGCTCACTATGCATCTAGATAAGTTCCTTAGGGGGTCTAGTTTCCAAAATGGGGTCATTTGTGGGAGAGCTCCAAAGTTTAGGCACACAGGGGATCTCCAAACACGACATGGTGTCTGCTAATGATTGGAGCTAATTTTCATTTCAAAAAGTCAAATGGCGCTCCTTCCCTTCTGAGCCCTGCCGTGCGCCCAAACAGTGGTTGCCCCCCACATATGGAGTACCAGGGTATTCAGGACAAACTGGAAAACAACTTTTGTGGTCCAATTTCTCCTGTTACCCTTGTGAAAATAAAAAATGGCGTGCTAAAAAATCAATTGAGGAAAAAAAATGATTTTTTAGTTTCACTGCTCTACGTTATAAACTTGTGAAGCACTTGGGGGTTTAAAGTGCTCACTACACATCTAGATAAGTTCCTTAAGGGGTCTAGTTTCCAAAATGGTGTCACTTGTGGGGGAGCTCCAATGTTTAGGCACACAGGGGCTCTCCAAACGCGACATGGTGTCCGATAACGATTGGAGCTAATATTCCATTCAAAAAGTCAAATGGTGCTCCTTCCCTTCCGGACCCTGTCATGCTCCCAAACAGTGGTTTATGACCACATATGAGGTATTGGTGTGCTTAGGAGAAATTGCCCAACAAATTTTAGGATCCATTTTATCCTGTTGCCCATGTGAAAATGAAAAAACTGAGGCTAAAAGATAATTTTTGTGAAAAAAAGTACTTTTTTTTACAGATCAATTTGTGAAGCACCCGGGGGTTCAAAGTGATGACTATGCATCTAGATAAGTTCCTTGGGGGGGTCTAGTTTCCAAAATGGGGTCACTTATGGGGGAGCTCCAATGTTTAGGCACACAGCGACTCTCCAAACGCGACATGGCAAGCGCTAAATATTCCAGCATATTTTCCATTCAAAAAGTCAAATGTGCTCCTTCCCTTCTGAGCCCTGCCATGGCCCAAATAGTGGTTTATGACCACATATGAGGTATCGGTGTACTCAGGAGAAATTGTCCAACAAATTGTAGGATCCATTTTATCCTGTTGCCCATATGAAAATGAAAAAAAATGATGCTAAAAGAAAATTTATGTTGGAAAAATTAAAATGTCCATTTTTTCCTTCTACGTTGCTTTAGTTCCTGTGAAGCACCTGAAGGGTTAATAATCTTCTAGAATGTAGTTTTGAGTAGCTTGAGGGGTGCAGTTTTTAGAATGGTGTCACTTTTGGGTATTTTCTGCCATATAGATCCCTCAAAGTGACTTCAAATGTGAGGTGGTCCCTAAAAAAATGGTGGTGTAAATTTTGTTGTAAAAATGAGAAATCGCTGGTCAACTTTTAACCCTTATAACTTCCTAACAAAAATAAATTTGTTTCCAAAATTGTGCTGATGTAAAGTAGACATGTGGGAAATGTTATTTAGTAACTATTTTGTGTCACATAACTCTCTAGTTTAACAGAATAAAAATTCAAAATTTGAAAAATGCGACATTCAAAATTTTTGCCAAATTTCTGATTTTTTCACAAATAAATGCAAAAATTATAGACCTAAATTCACCACTAACATGAAGCCCAATATGTCACAAAAAAAAAAATCTCAGAATCGCTAGGATGCGTTGAAGCGTTCCAGAGTTTTTACCTCATAAAGGGACACTGGTCAGAATTGCAAAAAATGGCCAGGTCATTAAAGTCAAAATAGGCTGGGTCATGAAGGGGTTAAACCACTGATTGATTTGACCAAAAAGGGCGCTAATGTGGGGAATTGGTCTCGAGAGGCAGTCTCGGCATTTCAGGAGCTTAAGCGGAGATTGAATTCTGCTCCGGTTCTACGGCAACCTGATGTGTCACTCCCATTTCAAGTGGAGGTAGAGGCTTCTGAGATTGGTGCAGGAGTCGTTTTGCCCCGAAAAGATCCAGTGACTTCTAATATGAATCCGTGCCTTCTTTTCTCGAAAATTCTCCCCATCTGAACGTAACTATGACGTGGGGAATCGGGAATTGTTGTCCATGAAATGGGCATTTGAAGAGTGGAGACATTGGTTGGAGGGAGCTAGACATCAAGTTGTGGTCCTCACCAACCACAAGAATTTGATTTATCTTGAATCAGCCATATGCTTGAATCCTAGACAGGCTAAGTGGGCCTTGTTTTTCACGCGTTTTAATTTTGTGGTCTCTTTTCTGCCGGGCACTAAGAATGTTAAGGCGGACGCCCTTTCTAGGAATTTCTTTGCGGATTCTCTTGATGTGACTGAGCCTACTACAATTCTAAATGAGGGTGTAGTTCTTGCCGCCATCTCACCCGATTTGAGATGTGCCCTGGAGGAATTTCAGGAGGACAAACCTGAACGTTGCCCTATGGGAAAATTGTATGTCCCTGACCAGTGGAGGAAAACAGTAATGTCTGAAATTCATTGCTCCGCGTTGGCTGGTCATCCAGGTATTTTTGGTACCAGAGATTTGGTGAGTCGGTCTTTTTGGTGGCCTGCCTTATCTCGTGATGTCAGGAATTTTGTGCAGTCCTGTGGGACTTGTTCTTGGTCCAAGCCCTGTTCTCTTTCTAGTAGGTTGTTGATGTCCCTGCCGGTGCCCAGGAGGCCATGGACCCATATCTCAATGGATTTTATTTCCGATCTTCCTGTCTCTCAGAGAATGACTGTTATCTGGGTGATCTGTGATAGATTTTCTAAGATGGTCCATCTTGTACCACTCCCAAAATTGCCATCTTCTTCTGAGTTGGTGCCCTTGTTTTTACAACAGGTGGTTCGGTTGCCCGGGATTCCCGAGAACATTGTGTTGGACAGAGGAGTCCACTTTGTTTCCAGATTTTGGAGGGCTTTTTGTTCCAAACTGGGAATTCAGTTATCTTTCTCCTCTCCATTTCATCCTCAGACCAATGGGCAGACTAAGAGAACAAACCAGACTTTGGAGTCCTATTTGAGATGTTTCATATCCGCTGATCAGGATGACTGGGTCTCATTTTTTGCCCTTGGTTGAATTCGCGCTAAACAATAGAGCTAGTTCTGCCACTTTGATGTCTCCCTTTTTCTGTAACTTTGGGTTTCATCCTCGATTTTCTTCAGGGCATGTGGAATCTTTGGCCTGCCCAAGTGTGGACTCTGTGGTAGAGAGAATGCAGGCAGATTTGGGACCATGTAGTGGATAAGTTGTCCCACTCTCAGGAAAAAGCCCAATGGTTTTCCAACTGGGATAGGACCATTGGTCCACGGTTTAAAGTGGGTGATATGGTTTGGTTGTCTTCAAAGAATATTCCTATGAAGGTTGCGTCTCCAAAATTCAAGCCAAGATTCATTGGACCTTATATGATTTTGGAAATCCTTAATCCCTTTTCTTTCCAATTGGCTCTTCCAGCTATGTTTAAGATCCATAACGTGTTTCATAAATCTTTGTTGAAGAGGTTTGTGGAGCCAGTAGTTCCTATGGCAGCGCCTCCTGACCCTGTATTGGTTAAAGGCAATTTGGAGTATGAGGTAGAGAAAATATTGGATTCTCGCTTGACTAGACGGAGACTCCAGTACTTGGTCAAATGGAAGGGTTATGGCCAGGAGGATAATTCTTGGGTCTCTTCTTCTGACATTCATGCCGAAAGATTGGTTCATGCTTTTCACTGGGCCCATCCTGATCGGCCTGGTGGCATGGATGAGGGTTCGGTGACCCCTCCTCAAGGGGGGGTACTGTTGTGAATTCGCTTTCTGGCCTCCCTCTGGTTATTACTGAAGGTAGTGGAGCTGGTCTGATTGACAGAGGGGTTGCGAGTTCTCTTTCTGGGCTCCCTCAGGTGGTTTCTGGAGGTAATGGAGCTGATCTGATTGACAGAGGCTTGCCACCTGATAATGAGGATGACGATTGGAGATCTGGGGTTTCTGATTGGGATTTAAGATAGCCGACTCCCTCTCTCTCTGCTGGTGATTTTCTTCCTGTTCCTCCTGATGTCTGATGTCTCCAGCTCTGTCCCTGCATGTTCAGCTAAGTGGTTCATTTGCTATTCTGTTTGCATTTGATCTGGTTTTGTCTATCTCTGTTTTGTGCAGGTCAGCCAGCTCCGGCTGGGGCTGTGCTGAAATCACCGCCCATATGTTACTGCTTGTGCCAGTTTGTTTTGTCCCCAGTTAGATTGGTCTCTTTTTGCTCTGATTTCAGAATGTACCAGAGTGCAGATATAGTAGGGGGAAAAGTCGTGCGACTTCAGTATTTTTGTGCATCAGACGTGTTGGACTTTTTGCAGGTTTTTTTGCGTGATTGCAGACAGTGTCTTTCCTTTCCTGTCCTGTCTAGTCATTGTGGGCCCCATCATTTGCTCAGTCTATTTTCCTGCCTGCGTTTGTGTTTTCATCTTCTCTCACCGACAATATGTTTGGGGGCTATCTATTCCTTTGGGGTCTGCTCTGGGGCAGTTTAGATTTCCCCTTTCTTGCTTTAGGCTTAGTTAGCTCTCCGGCTGTGCCGAGGCGTCTAGGATCATCGTAGGTATGCTCCACGGCTACTGCTAGTTGTGTGGATAGGATCAGGGGTCTGCAATCTGCTTAGTTACCAACCACTCAGGTTTTTTGTGGCTTAGCCTGGGCCTGCTCTCCTCCTCGGTGACCCATTCATAACAAGTACATGTCCGGGCCCATCTGAAGTTTTCTAGAGATCATTTGGATTATCCAGAAGAATATTTTGAGAATGTCATATGTTCTGATGAAGCCAAAATACAACTGTTTGGAAGAAACAAAACTTGTCATGCTTGGAGGAGACAGAATGCTGAGTTGCATCCAAAGAACACCATACCTACTGTGAAGCATGGGGGTGGCAACATCATGCTTTGGGGCTGTATCTCTGCAAAGGGACCAGGATGATCTGTGTACATGAAAGAAGAAATGGGGCCATGTATCGTGTGATTTTAAGTGCAAACCTCCTTCCATCAGCAAGTACATTGAAGATAAAACGTGGATGGGTCTTTCAGGATGATAATGATCCCAAGCACACCGCCAGGGCAAGATCACAGAAGCTGCAGACAAACAGGTGAAGTCCCAAAGACCTCTGATGGGTAGCTAAGTTACTGGAAACCACAGACAAACAGGGAATTTCCTGAAGACGACTCACAGTTAGAAAGGTTACTGGAAACCGCAGACAAACAGGTGAAGTCCTGAAGACCACTGACAGGTAGTAGGGTTACTAGAAACTGCAAAGAAACAGGTGAAGCCCTGAAGATCACTGATAGGTAGCAAAGTTACTGGAAACCTCAGTCAAATAGGTGAAGTCCTGAAGACCACTGGCAGGTAGCAAGGTTACTGGAAATCGCAAACAGGTGAAGTTCTCCATTAAAATGCAGCAGGGTTACTGGAAACTGCAAACAGGTGAAGTCCTCCACTGACAGACAGCAGGGTTACTGGAAGCCGCAGATAAACAGGTTAAGTCCTAAAGACCACTGACAGGAAGCAGGTTTACTAGAGGCCATAGACAAATGAAGTCCAGAAGACAACTGGAAGCCGCAGACAAGTAACCCAGAGACTGGAAACCACAGAAAGGAACTCTGCACAGACACATTAAAAGAGTTACTAAAAGTCTTAATACCAAGACACAGGTGTGTGCTTGGGGGGCCTTATATAGGCCTAGAAAATAAACATATAGTTGCACACTGCACTAGTTAAAGTTCCTGATGTGGAACACAAGAAAATCTAACAATAAATCTCTAGAAATTTTTAGTACAATGAATCAGGAGCACAATTTCCAGGCTGCTCCACGATACTGTGTAAATTGTCTAATAATGATATTAGGCTATGTGCACACGAATGCAGAAATTTCCTGAGAAAAAACGGACTCCTTCGCAGGAAATCCGCAATTTTTTGTGTTTTTTTCTCATTTTTATTGCGTTTTTTTTGCGAATTTTCGCATTTTTTCCAGAGCATCCTAATACAATGAAATCCGCAGATTTTCTGCAAAATTAATGAACATGCTGCGTTTTTTTCCGGAATGCATTTTTTTGCGGAAAAAAACGCATCATGGGCACAAAAATTGCGGATTTCATTCTAAGGCCGGGGTCACACTAACCGGCGCAAAATACGGTCCGTAGTTTACAGGCGTAATACGGATGAATGACCCCTAAATAGTGCTCCGCATGTCATCTGTAAGCAAGGTGTGGTTGCGCATTTTGCGCATGTCAGCATCCGTATGGCATCCGTATGCAATCCATATGGCGAGATTTTCTCGCCGCCTTGCAAAATGGACATATAATGGAGCCCTATGACAGGGTTTCTAACAGAAACAAAATAATAGATATAGACACATAGAATGCATATATACAGTATATATATATATATACACACACTCACTGGCCACTTTATTAGGTACACCATGCTAGTAAGGGGTTGGACCCCCTTTTGCCTTCAGAACTGCCTCAATTCTTCGTGGCAGAGATTCAACAAGGTGCTGGAAGCATTCCTCGGAGATTTTGGACCATATTGACATGATGGCATCACACAGTTGGCGCAGATTTGTCGGCTGCACATCCCTGATGCGAATCTCCCGTTCCACCACATCCCAAAGATGCTCTATTGGATTGAGATCTGGTGACTGAGGAGGCCATTTGAGTACAGTGAACTCATTGTCATGTTCAAGAAACCAATCTGAGATGATTCGAGCTTTATGACATGGCGCATTATCCTGCTGAAAGTAGCCATCAGATGTTGGGTACATTGTGTTCATAAAGGGATGGACATGGTCAGCAACAATACTCAGGTAGGCTGTGGCGTTGCAACGATGCTCAATTGGTACCAAGGGGCCCAAAGAGTGCCAAGAAAAAATTCCCCACACCATGACACCACCACCACCAGCCTGAACCGTTGATACAAGGCAGGATGGATCCATGCTTTCATGTTGTTTACGCCAAATTCTGACCCTACCATCCGAATGTCGCAGCAGAAATCGAGACTCATCAGACCAGGCAACGTTTTTCCAATCTTCTACTGTCCAATTTCGATGAGCTTGTGCAAATTGTAGCCTCAGTTTCCTGTTCTTAGCTGAGAGGAGTGGTACCCAGTGTGGTCTTCTGCTGCTGTAGCCCATCTGCCTCAAAGTTCGACGCACTGTGCGTTCAGAGATGCTCTTCTGCCTACCTTGGTTGTAACGGGTGGCAATTTGAGTCACTGTTGCCTTTCTATCAGCTCGAACTAGTCTGCCCATTCTCCTCTGACCTCTGGCATCAACAAGGCATTTCCGGCCACAGAACTGCCGCTCACTGGATTTTTTTTCTTTTTCGGACCATTCTCTGTAAACCCTAGAGATGGTTGTGCGTGAAAATCCCAGTAGATCAGCAGTTTCTGAAATACTCAAACCAGCCCTTCTGGCACCAACAATCATGCCACGTTCAAAGGCACTCAAATCACCTTTCTTCCCCATACTGATGCTCGGTTTGAACTGCAGGAGATTGTCTTGACCATGTCTACATGCCTAAATGCACTGAGTTGCCGCCTTGTGATTGGCTGATTAGAAATTAAGTCTTAACACACAGTTGGACAGGTGTACCTAATAAAGTGGCCAGTGAGTATATAATATATATATATATATATATATATATATATATATATATATATATATATATATATATATATATATATACACACACACACATACACACACACACATATATACACACACACACACACACGTCATTGAGATAAACATATATATCTATATTTCACTGAGTTCTTCATAGCAGAATAGCGGCTAATTAAATTGCCACCTTCTATCAAATCATTGCCCAACCCGACATGAAATGACACATGGTTTACATTAAGTAAAGCATTTCATTTCATGTTTTTTTATATGTCCTTGACTAATAATTAGATGCGGGTTTGTGTGCAAAATTTGGGAGTTGTAGTTGTTATTTTAAAGGGTTAATTCGTTGTTAAAAAATGCATGGGCTTTCCATCGCCCTGTAGCGGTGGCGAATGGGTTAATCTAACAAAGGGTTAATGTCACCTTACAATCGAATGGTGACATTAGTCCTTTGTTAGATTAACCCACTCGCCACCAATATAGGGCAATGGGAAGCCCACGCATTTAACAAAGAATTAACCCCTTAAAATAACAACTACAACTCCCACATTTTGCACACAATCCCTCATCTAATTAGTCAAGGACATATAAAAAAACATGAAATGAAATGCTTTACTTAATGTAAACCATGTGTCATTTCATGTCGGGTTGGGGAATTATTTGATAGAAGCCGGCAATTTAATTAGCGGCTATTCTGCTATGAAGAACTCTGTGAAATATAAATATAAATATATATAAATATATATATATATATATATATATTTGTCACAATTACATGTATATATATATATATATATATATATATATATATATATATATATATATATATATATATATATATATATTTTCTATGTGTATATATCTATTCTTTCTTTCTTTATTAAACCTGTGAGTGTGAGTTTACTGTATAGCGCACTGAATTGTCGGCTTTTCTAAAAGACACCGGGTGCGTATTTCTCGCAAGTCACGTGTGGTCCATGTGTAATCCGTATTCTTTGCGCACCCATAGACTTGCATTGGCGTATTACGGGCGAAGTACGCTGACAATCGCAGCATGCTGCGATTGGCACGGACCATAGAATACGCCCGAGAAATATACGGCTGTTGGGAGCAAACCCATAGAGAATAATTTGTCCGTGTGTAATGCGTGCTTTTAACGCCTCTCACTCGTCCGTATTCCTCGCCAGTGTGACCCCGGCCTAATAATAGGATGCTTAATGTCTGTGTTTAAGCGTTTTTGCAGCGGAAAAACGCAGCAAAAACGTGAAAAAGCGCGAAAAATCCTGCATGTGTGCACACAGCCTTACAGTGCATGATAATTGTGAGTGAGTGTTGCTAGGAATGCTTGTATCGTCATAACTGTGCAATCCACACAGGATGACCTGATATGTGAACAAAATGCTCTTTCGTTGGGTGAAATGATTTTTTGGTTTGTGCAAAAGATTAACAGCTCTCGGCAGCGCATTGTCTGCATAAAAAGTAACAGCATTAGGCTATGTGCACACGCTGCGGTTTTTGCTGCGGTTTTGACCGCAGCAGAACTGCAGCAGTTCTGCAGACAGTGTACAGTAGCATGTTATCTTATGGGATTTACATTCTGCTGTGCACATGCTGTGGATTTTTAACTGCGGAAAAGCTGCGGTTTTGAATCCACAGAAACAATTGACATATCAATTGTTTCTGCGGATTCTGCTGCGGTTTGCCACCTATTCCATTGTCCAGGTGGCAAACCGCAGGGCAAAACTGCAGGTCATTTTACCTGCAGTTTTACCTGCGGTTCTGCAGATAAAAATCCGCAGACCAATCCACAGCGTGTGCACATAGCCTTACTGCGAACAATTGCAGCCTATGTGCACCAAATAATTATAAATAATTCAGAGCACATCTGAATCAAGATCTCCTATTAAACGACCACTGACTGGCAAACATGTTGTCGATTGGCGGTGTGAACGAGCTGAGTGTGACCTGAGCGTAAGTGTGAACTGTGGTAAGTGTGTGACTTCAGATTCAGTGACTTTGGATTCAGGGAGTTTCCAAGGGAGGTCTTACTGAATTGCTGTTATATTATATTAATACTTTCTTTTTTTATTTTTTTTTGCTTATCTTATTGTCTGGTGCAATCCCCATTAGGATGTGCTCCACTATTGCCAATGCCATCCAGTGCACGTCTTGCCGCATGTATGAAATCCTTGAACAGCCGGTCGAGGGTGCATACTGCTGTGCGAGATGTGAGCACGTTGTGCATTTGGAAGCCCAGATACTGGATCTAATTGTGCAGCTGGCAACACCGAGATCCATAGACAATATGGAAAGGAGTCTTCTGCTCACTGAGCAGATGCTCAATGGGATAGATGAGGGGGGGATGCTAGGTTGGAGCTGCAGGACAATGAAGCAGCTAGCTGGGTGACAGTTAGAAGGCGGGGTAGAGGGAAGAGCACCAGGGAGGCAAGTCATGATCTGGCACACTCCAATAAGTTTGCTAAGTTGGCAGATAAGGGGAGTGTGAGTGCAGGAGTAGCACTGCTGCAGCAAGGCATGTCCTCTGAAAGCCGGAGGAGTGTCTGCTCCAGTAAGGGGGGAAATAGGAGAGCAGGGCAGGTCAGACAGGTTCTGGTAGTGGGAGACTCAATTATTAGGGGAACAGATAGGGCAATCTGTCACAAAGACAGGGATCGTCGAACAGTGTGCTGCCTACCTGGCGCTCGAGTCCGACACATCGCTGATTGGGTTGACAGATTACAGGGAGGGGCTGGTGAGGATCCAGCGGTCATGGTGCACATTGGCACAAATGACAAAGTTAGAGGTAGGTGGAAGGTCCTTAAAGATGATTTCAGGGAATTAGGCTGTAAGCTTAAAGCAAGGACCTCCAAGGTGGTATTTTCGGAAATACTTCCTGTACCACGTGCCACGCCAGAGAGGCAACGGGAGATTAGGGAGGTTAATAAGTGGCTCAGAAATTGGTGTAGGAAGGAGGGGTTTGGGTTCCTGCAGAACTGGGCCGACTTCTCAGTTGGCTACAGGCTCTACGCTAGGGACGGGCTGCACCTCAATGGGGAGGGTGCAGCTGTGCTGGGGGAGAAAATGGCTAGAAGGTTGGAGGAGTGTTTAAACTAGGGACGGGGGGGAGGGTATTCCTTTTATAGGAGGGGAAGACAGTGCAGATAGAGACCTGGGCACAAATAACAACATTGGGGGTGGGGGTAGTATGGGGGTGGGGTTAGAACAGTTAATAATTTAAGAAAGAATAGAGGTACAGAGAGATACATAAAGTGCATGTATACTAATGCCAGAAGCCTCGCCAACAAAATGGAGGAATTGGAGTTAATGTTGTTGGAACATAATTATGACATGGTGGGGATATCTGAGACATGGCTGGATGAGAGCCACGACTGGGCGGTTAATTTACAGGGCTATAGTCTGTTCAGAAATGACCGAACAAATAAGCGAGAGGGAGGTGTGTTTATATGTAAAATCATTCTTAAAACCCATCCTTTGTGATAATATATATGAATCTAATGAAAATGTAGAGTCCCTGTGGGTAGAGATAAGGGGAGGGGGGAAAAATAATAAATTACTGATAGGGGTTTGTTATAAGTCTCCAAAAATAATGGAAGCAACAGAGAATATCCTCATAAGGCAAATAGATGAAGCAGTGACTCAAGGAGAAGTCATTATTATGGGGGACTTCAACTACCCTGAAATACATTGGGGAACCGAAACCTGCAGTTCCAGCAAAGGTAATAGGTTTTTGACTACTATGAGAGACAATTACCTTTCACAACTGGTTCAGGACCCAACAAGAGGGGGGACACTGCTAGACCTAATATTAACCAACAGGCCAGATCGCATATCAAATGTAAGGGTTGGGGGTCACTTGGGTAATAGTGATCACAAATTAATAAGTTTTCATGTATCCTTTAATAAGATGTGTAGTAGAGGGGTTACAAGGACACTAAACTTCAGGAAGGCAAATTTGCAACGGATGAGAGATGATCTTGGTGCAATTAACTGGGACGATATCCTGAGACATAAAAATACACAAAGAAAATGGGAGACGTTTATTAGCATCCTGAATAGGACCTGTGCACAATATATACCGTATGGGAATAAACATGCTAGAAATAGGAGGAAACCACTATGGTTAAATAGAGCTGTAAGGGGTGCAATAAGAGATAAAAATAAAGCATTTAGAGAATTAAAGCAAGTAGGTAGTGATGAGGCATTAACTAAATACAGAAGATTAAATAAATTCTGTAAAAAGCAAATCAAGACAGCAAAGATTGAGACAGAGAGACTCATTGCCAGAGAAAGTAAAAATAATCCCAAAATATTCTTTAACTACATAAATAGTAAGAAATTAAAAAATGATAGTGTTGGCCCCCTTAAAAATAGTCTGGGTGAAATGGTGGATGAGGATGAGGAAAAAGCCAATATGCTAAATGACTTTTTTTCATCAGTATTTACACAAGAAAATCCCATGACGGATAACATGATCAGTGATAAAAATTCTCCGTTAAATGTCACCTGGTTAACCCAGCAGGAAGTACGGCAGCGTCTAAAAATCACTAAAATTGACAAATCCCCGGGCCCAGATGGGATAAACCCAGGAGTACTGCAGGAATTAAGCACAGTCATAGATAGACCATTATTTTTAATCTTTAAAGATTCCATAACAGGGTCTGTACCACAGGACTGGCGTATAGCAAATGTGGTGCCAATATTCAAAAAGGGGACAAAAACTGAACTTGGAAATTATAGGCCAGTAAGTTTAACCTCAACTGTGGGTAAAATCCTGGAGGGTTTTCTAAGAGATACTATACTGGAGTATCTGGAGAAGAATAACCTTATGACCCAATATCAACATGGGTTTACAAGGGACCGTTCCTATCAGACTAATCTGATAAGCTTTTATGAAGAGGTAAGCTCTGGACTGGACCAAGGGAATGCAGTGGACGTGGTGTACATGGACTTTTCAAAAGCTTTTGATACGGTGCCACACAAAAGGTTGATACATAAAATGAGAACAATGGGGATAGGGGAAAATATGTGTAGGTGGGTTAAGAGCTGGCTCAGGGATAGGAAACAAAGGGTGGTTATTAATGGAGCACACTCGGACTGGGTCATGGTTAGCAGTGGGGTACCACAGGGGTCAGTTTTGGGCCCGCTTCTTTTTAACATATTTATTAATGACCTTGTAGGGGGCATAGAGAATAGAATTTCAATATTTGAAGATGACACTAAACTCTGCAGGGTAATCAATACAGAGGAGGACAATTTTATATTAGAGGAGGATTTATGTAAACTAGAAGCTTGGGCTGATAAATGGCAAGTGAGCTTTAATGGGGATAAATGTAAGGTCATACACTTGGGTAGAACGAACAAGATGTATAATTATGTGTTTAATTGTAAAACACTGGGCAAAACAGTCACTGAAAAAGACCTGGGTGTATGGGTGGACGACAAACTCACATTTAGCGGCCAGTGACAGGCAGCTGCTGCAAAGGCAAATAAAATAATGGGATGCATTAAAAGAGGCATAGATGCTCATGAGGAGAACATAATTTTACCTCTATACAAGTCACTAGTGCGACCACACTTAGAATACTGTGTACAGTTCAGGTCTCCGGTGTATAAGACAGACATAGCTGAACTGGAGCGGGTGCAGAGAAGAGCGACCAAGGTTATTAGGGAACTAGGGGGTCTGCAATACCAAGACAGGTTATTACACTTGGGGTTATTTAGTTTGGAGAATCAAAGGCTTAGGGGTGATCTTATTACAATGTATAAATATATGCGGGGACAATACCAAGACCTTTCTAATGATCTTTTTACTCTTAGACCTGTGACGGGGACAAGGGGGCATCCTCTACGTCTGGAGGAAAGAAGGTTTAAGCATGCTCACAGACGCGGATTCTTTACTGTAAGAGCAGTGAGACTATGGAACTCTCTGCCATATGATGTTGTAATGAGTGATTCCCTACTAAAATTTAAGAAGGAACTGGATGCCTTTCTTGAAAAGTATAATATTACAGGGTATATACACTAGTTTCCTTAATATTGCGTTGATCCAGGGAGCTAGTCTGATTGCCGTATGTGGAGTCGGGAAGGAATTTTTTCCCCAATGTGAAGCTTACTGTTTGCCACATGAGGTTTTTTGCCTTCCTCTGGATCAACATGTTAGGGCAAGTTAGGATAGGATATGGGTTGAACTAGATGGACTTAAAGTCTCCCTTCAACCTTAATAACTATGTTACTATGTTACTATGTTTAATGATGGGCATCATGCGGTGTAAATGCACCCTTATTCACTACATATCAATCCAAGTAGCAAATATGGTAGTGTTTGCATTGTTGTCAAATAAAAATAAATTACCCTGTCAAAAAACTGTTTACCCCATTGTCGCCTGAATCAATGTTTAACTCACCCTGTTATGTTTACATAAAAAAAGTCAATAGGAACTCATTATTTTCTTATCAGTCATGGCTTGCCCTTGTAGAGGGATTCCTTACGCCATCTCATTCATCATGAACATTCTGTATAAAGATTGTTTAACAAGGTGGGATCAGGTTATAAGTAATAACATGCCAGTATGTATTGCAAAGGTCTGCTGACCCCAGTAGTCACTTCTTGTCACGGGCTAGAATGGAAAGCTGCAACTCAGATATAGGAAGATCGTTCCAGATAGATGTAAGCACGGCGCAGTAAACATTTATTTCTCCTAAGAAAAACAAATACAGAATGTTCTACAATATGGGATTGTTTGATTTTCATCCTCTCCCTTTCTTTGTAAATATGCCATATAAATACTATTCATGAATGTATAAACATCATTTCTTATATGGCGTTATGCACTATCAAGAGTTATGTTTGAATAACCTATTGGCTATACCGGGTTTTTTATACCTTTATTGCAGTACAAAAGCTGAGAGGGCTACCCACATCGAAGATCAATCAAGAGACAACATTTATGGTGGGAATAAAATTATCATGGAGATTGGAAACATCCACGCAGATATCAAATTGTGGTAGGTTGTAAAAATGTAGATATCTGTTGACTATGTACATTGTTTTTACTCCATTATTTATATAGCTGCATATTGTGCTCCACTAAGGCCTGTTTCACACTTCAGTTTTTGTCCATCAGTCAAGATCCGCCATTTTGTTTGGCGGATCCGTTTTTTTCCCATTGAGTTGCATTACCGGTGGGTCTTGTCAGATGGCCATCCGTTGGATCCTTTTTTTGCGGATCCGTCAAAATTTTTACCTTCCGCCGACATGCCAGAGCATGTAATGTTTTTTCGGCTGGCAGGATCCGCACTTCACACTGCACATGGCCGAAAGTCTTCACTCAGCCGGAAATTTAACCCTAAAGTCTGTTCTGGCGGCTGAAAAAAAAATTCTTCTCTCTCTCTCCTCCCCGGGCTGCGGTTCCTTTAACATCAGTTAGCAACAGATCCGCTTTCCGCCATTTTGGCAGATTTTAACTGATACAATAAAACTGAAGTGTGAAACAGGCCTAAGGCATATGGATATCACAAAGAATGGGGTTCCCCACTTCCCTCAAAGATCCACAACGGTGATCTGTATGCACCTGTCCAGTTCTAGACATCACAAGTTCGTGAAATACAGCACATAGACAGCTATTTAACTGAATGGTAACCACAAGTGACAATGGATTTCTATTCAGATTGTGATTCTTTGGGCAGGTGCAGGCAGCCTTTTTCTCTCCATCTGAGAAAATCCAATTATGCTAAGAGTTTGATTAGAGTGGTATCTGAATAGGTGGAGAGAAAATAATTTTTTTTACCCCTTCTCCTTTATTCAAGTCCATGAAAATCGATTTTTTTTTTCCATGGACCCATAGACTTGAACGGAAGAGTGCCATCCAATTCTTGGAGGCAAGTCAAGCAATATGTGCACACCCTCATAGAATAACATGGGTAAGAGTGCTGTCCATCAAAACCCCACATAGCACTTGCCTAATTTAAACAGTTGTCTGCACGAGCCCTTGGACAGAATCAGTTTTTTGTCAAGAGTTGGATGAGCAAGTATGCTCGTTACTTGAGAATTCCGAGCATGCTCTTTTGTTCTCCGAGTAGTTTGGGCGTGCTCGGAGATTTATTTTGTGTCGCCGCAGCTGCAAGATTTGTGGCTGCTAGACAGCCTGAATACATGTAAAGATTGCCCAACAAACAGGCAATCCCCACTTGTATTCAGGCTGTCTAGCAGCCGCAAATCATGCAGCTGCGGTGACACAAAATAAATCTCTGAGCATGCCCAAACTCCTCAGAGAACACCCAAGCATGCTCGGAATTCTTGAGTAACGAGCATACCCACTCATCACTAATAATTATGGTAGACAGCCAGATTTGATAAATGTAACTGCATGTTCAAGGATGTTTCTGTACTGGCTTTTTTGGCACCTATTGAATGGAGTGAATTTTTGTAAGTTTTATGTAACTATTTAAAATGTCAAATGGTAAATCAAGCAAGTCTCTTCAACGAAACCATACACGCCTTCTCGGTTATAAATATATATTTATCTAGGAAAATGATGGAAAATAACAGGGCACACAGTGCAGAATAATTTGCTTCATGAAAGTAAACAACTTAAGGTAGTATGCTCATCTATGAGATTAGCTATCACCAGGCACAACTCTGTCTCAGAACCATGTCTGCTGAGCACCAGCTGCTCCTATTCTCAAATGTTCGGTGTAGTACAAGTACCTCCATTTAGTAGAGACTATGAAGGAAATAGTACAGAAGCTCAATTATTAGTTTTGCTTATACAATAAACCCGAAGGTACAGGGCAAGATGTTTCACCATTGGTGTAATGCCTTCCTCAGGCTGTGTACAAGTGATAAGGCTCACAATCAAATATTACATATCTACAGAGAACAAATAATTCCAGTGGATTCTTTCTGCTTGGCAACTAAAATTCATTTTATTGTTCCATCTTTAAAATAATCCATTTGGCAGAAATCCTTATTATACACAGTGGGGTCAAACAAAGGGCACACTGATGCTAAATGCGTGCAGACAACGCGTTTCGACCTTCTTAGGTCTTCTTCTCTGTCTGAGCTGGCTATAACTTTACTTATTTGCAAATATTACTGTCATGGTCACGTGTGTCAGGACGCAGATGATACCGCAAGGCGGACCCATAACACACGTGACCCTGGATACACCGCCTCCAGTGGGGCGTATTTAAATACTAAAAACGTGCAGGTGGATACGCCGCCTCGACCGGGCGAATTTAGGTATTACACGTTATACATACAATAATCAAATAATAAAGGGGGAACCTGGGAAACTATAACAATGGTGGGCCCTGCAATAGGGAAAAGGGAATTGGAGACCTCCTGAGCTCCCCTGAGCCAGTGTCCCTGCACTCCTAACGTTCCCTATGCCGGTTTCGCACCGGGCGCTGCACGCATACCTCAACGCCCTTGCTCGCCCTGAACCTAAACCCTCACTAGGGAATGGGTCGGTGCGGAGACTAATCCCACCACTGCACTAATAACACACATGAGGAAAGAGACAATACAGGGGAAACACCACTTAGCTTTGCTCTGTTGCGTGCGCTCCTAGCAACAGAGCCCTCCACCTGAGTGCATCTTCTCCTCCACCTGGATCCATCACCATAACAGGACCATTCACCTTAGTGCAGCCTTGGAGCAGAGTCCAACACCAGTTGCAGCTGCTTAGAACCAGAGTCCCAAGGATGAGTTCAGCTGCTGACACGAAGTCGAGCATGCTTGAGTCCAGCTCAGCGGCCAAATCCCACATGGTGAGTGCCACTCTCCATAGTCGCCACTCCACCAGCCCATGCAGACACTTCCCGCTGACACCATCACTGCGACTCCACCACGCCATGCCAGCCCTTCGTCAAGACACCATAGCTGATACACATCCCCCCTGGCTAAGCTGCGCAGGACTCCTCACCAGCTCCATCCTTCCTCCAGGCTCTCCAAACCAGAGTGAAACAAACTCACAATATCACAGGCAGTGATTGCACACCTCTAGCACACCTTTATAGGGTGTGACACCTGATACCTAATTAAGTGCACAAAAACCCAAAGTGCAATACCACAACCACCACCGGGGACAGTCAAAACACCTTTGAACTTAACCAAAGTAAAAAAAGTTCACTTTGTGCTTTTAATACCGCCAGATCCAACACTGGATCATGACAATTACATAGGCTCGAAAAGCAAATGGGATGTCATCATCAAAATCAAAGGTTTGTCTATGCTGTAAAGAATAACAGCAAGGGGAATTGCGTAGATCCCATCGCTGCCATCAGTTTGTCAGGACTCAACTCCACTGCCTCCAATCGTCAGGACAATTACGCAATTGACTGAGGAGTGATGGATGAGGCCGCAGCTGCTTCCACTACTAGGCCGGTTATTGGGGAACTCGGTGAGCGTATGGTATATACAACTCTGATTCCAACGCATGGAGCACATGTTTATACCCCGGTACGGTCACAGCCAACTTCAAAAGAACAAAGGAACTACTAACTGCCTCCACCAGTCAATTGTTCAAGTGGATTGGACTTCTGTTACAGGTAGCATATGGCTTCAAGAGGGGTGGTTTACAGATTAAGAGGAATAGAGCCAATACATTTTTTTATATTTAATAGTAGGCAGTGTTTATAAAGCTGTGAAAAAAATGTTACAAAATTGGAACAAAACAATATGGTATATACAATTACATACTATAAAAAGGAACAACGAGAGAGAATTATTAAACCTGATGTTGCAGGAATGGCTCTTATCTCAATTCAATTCAATATGTACTGATAACTGCAATGTACTGGAAAACTGCTTATATTCTTTTCAGCTGGAGTTGCTCATTATAAACAGAGTGATCTATCTCACATGTTTATTTCTGATAATGTTGATGATTATTGCTTACAGCCAATGAAAACCTAAAAGTCATTATATCAGTAAATTAGAATACTTTATAACATCAGCTTGAAAAATGATTTTAAAATCCAAAATGTTGGCTTACTGAAATGTATGTTCAGTAAATGCACTCAATACTTGGTCAGGGCTCCTACTGTATCAATGCGGCGTGGCATGGAGGCGATCAGCCTGTGGCACTGCTGAGATGTTAGGTTATGGAGAGAGGAACAGTAATAAACATGACTGGCCTCATTCAGATTTCAGTGATTTTTCATGTACACACACACACAAAAAAAAAACAGTTTTATCACCTGTTTAGGTTTGGAATTTTTTCAGTATTTGGTCAGTGTATCAGTTTTTAACATCAGAGTTTCATCAGTGATTTTCTCGTGTGATAAAAAAATAAGTTAAAAAGCTTTTCCAATTTATTGCAATGTTAATCGCATACAGCAGATTGCGTTCAGTGATTTTCATGGACCCATAGACTTGCATCTGTAATATTGATCCATGAGTCCAAACAAAAATGGACATGTCTTTATTTTTTTTTCATCGACATGTGAAAAGCACCAAAAAACTTTAAAGGGCATGTGTTCTATCCATGAAAATCCCAGATAAAACTGTCCAAATTTTCTGACTCCATAACTACTCTGTGAGTGTAGGGCCCTTGAGACACCATTTCTATGGCTGTCTCTATGTGCCATTACTCACACAAAGAGATTTCATCAGATAGCCTGACTCAACTGCAGGAGGCACCTATTAAGATTCCAGAACAAGGTTTTAATTTCATATATCAACCCCCCAAAAACATATATATATAGTGTAATGATAACTTTATTAATATATAAATGACATGATATCACATTATCATATTAAAAAAGAGACTTTTATTGAAATAATTAAAATCAAGAAAATAAAAAATAGAAATATTATATTAAATAACACTGTCTGTGCAGGGCAGGGTACGTCAAAATAACTGGCAAAAAAATCATAAATAAAAAATATATCTAAAATATATCATCATTAATTGTGGTATGCAATATAAAAATAATTAGTTATCAAATAAATAAAAAAATATTACACATGTGTGTGTGGATATATATATATATATATATAATATATATACTGTATATATATACACACTGTTATTCAATCATTGGGCAAAAAATATATTAGTGAATAAAAAGTCAATTAAAACAAAACAAGTGTTCATAATAATTCCTCATGGCTAAGTTATATAAAGTGCATCAAAGTGTATATATGCATGAGGAAAATAACATGATTAATAATCAAGTGAAATTCATTTGTGAAAAATTAAGTGTTACCACAATGAAAAAAATTAATAAAAGTGACACACTTTTATTAACAGCAAATTATCAGCAGAAATATCCATACAGATATTGTGCAGATATTGCTGCTTTTACTACTTTGTAATGTCGCACCTTTACCACAGGGACGCTACATTTCCATCACCGCCCATTGGGTAAATGTAGTTGAGCCTGGAACTTAAGTAGACAGTGCAAGTGCGCGGGTCCTGCCAACTCCACAAATTGCAGGCCTCTCCTCCATACAAATTGACTCCTCCTCATATTCCTCGTCAGACTCGCCTGCACCCAGACGTACCACAACAACCGATTTCAGCACTGCATCGGCCAAACATCAACAGGCCGTGTTGAAATTGGTTTATCTGGGTGATGTTAGCCACACCGCAACCGAACTGTGGAACACCTTCAAGGAGCAGAGCGACATGTGGCTTGCGCCGCTCAACCTCCAGCCAGGTATGGTGGTGTGTGACAACGGCCGAAACCTGGTCGCGGCTCTGGGCCTAGGTGGTCTGACTCACATTTCATGCCTTGCCCATGTCCTAAGCTTGGTGGTGCAGAGTTTCCTTAGGAACTATCCTGACCTTGAGGAGCTGCTGCACAAAGTCAGATACGAGTGCTCTCATTTGCGGCGTTCAAGCATGGTTGCATTGCGCCTTTCAGCCATGCAGCGCAGATTGGGCCTGCCCAAGCACCGCATCATTGTTGACCTCCCCACCAGGTGGAATTCGACTTTGCATTTGCTGCGGAGGTTGTGTGAGCAGCAACCTGAAATTATGGAGTTGCAGCTGCAGCAGGTGCAAAGTAGGCGACACACATCTCAGCCCTCCCACTTTACAACCACAGAGTGGGCATCCATGAAGGACATATGCACCATTTTGAAGTGCTTCGAGGACTCCACTCTGATGGTGAGCGCGGATGCTGTGAACACCACAGAAAGAGGAAAAAACCTCCAAAAAATTGGTTACAAACCAGACAGGCCCAAATGCATCTGCACTAATCCAGGGTGCAGCGGACCCAAGTAAAAATGGCAGCTGCACAGGTGCATAAATACCGAATGAAACAGCCAGCCTACAATGAGGGATTGGCCGTGTGGTACACCAGTGCAGAAAAAATAATCCGCATGTGGCATGTGACACCCTATATGGTGTTACAAAGAGGTTGTTAGCCAGAAGCCCTGCATTCCCTGTGTGAACACTGCCACATGCGGATTATTTTTTCTGCACTGGTGTACCACACGGCCAATCCCTGATTGTAGGCTGGCTGTTTCATTCAGTATTTATGCACCTGTGCAGCTGCCATTTTTACTTGGGTCCGCTGCACCCTGGATTAGTGCAGATGCATTTGGGCCTGTCTGGTTTGAGCGCGGATGCTGCCCTACTCAGCCTGACTATTCCCCTTATATGCCTTATAGAATGATCACTTAAAGGACTAAGGGATGAGGTTTCTCTGGAGGAGGAGTATGATGAGACACTTGCACCAACCAGGCAATCTTCATCGGCCCGATTGGTACAAAGCTCTGTGGGTGCCTCACAAAGGTCCAGGCAGGACACAGCAAGCGAGGAGGATGAGGAGGACTATGAGGATGAGGTCCTGGCTTGTCCTGGTGCCAGTTTGATTTCTGAACGTGTCTTTAGTGCAGCTGGCAATGTACTAACAGACCAACGTACCAGACTATCCGCTGCAAATGTGGACTGGCTTACATTCCTAAAAATGAACCAGTCCTGGATTTCTGGTGACTTTTTCTGCCCTGGGCCAGACTAGACAGGTTACATGCATGATTGGTAGCAGTATGCATGCTCTGTCATGTGCCTATGTTGCACACAGCGTCATCTGTTATGCCAGTGCTCTGGCCTCTACTACCAACATCTAGCACCTGGTTTTGTGACTGACTCTTTCACCTCATACTGTTTTCCATGGGAAACCGTGCCGTTGTCCATGGGACACCGCAACACCTTTGATAAAGTTTTACAGATTGTAGAACAGACCCATGGGGACCCAACTAATGTGAGCGAGTTAAGGACCCGGTTGTTCAGTCGGATGCAGGGAGAGGGGGAGACCATCACCCAGTATATGAATGTCCTCCAAGAGTTGCATACGGCCACCGAAAGAAATGACAGTGTAGGGGTAGGACCTAATTACATTACCCTACACGACCAGGTCAGAATGAATCCCCGTATAGACTTTTCAGAGGTAGGAAGTGAAGCACGCGCTCGAGAGCAAGAGCAGTGGATGGCGGTCCCCGTGGGAAAGGTCCAGAGTGTGGAGGCTTCCGTGAACGCAGTTGAGGAGCCTCAATGGGTGGAGGAGATGAAACAAGAATTGAAGAACATCAAGGGCGAGTTGGCCGAAGTGAAGAGAAGGACTGAGTCCGGGACTTGTCGCCCTAGTTTCAATCCCGGCCCCTGGGGGCCCCGCTCCACCTTGGACGGTCGGTCTGTGCAGACCCGAAACTATGAGTGCGGAGAGCCGGGCCACTTCGCCCGAGAGTGTCCGCGGCGTGGGAGATACCCGCCTCCACGACAATTAAACTAGAGAGCTGGGGGGGCGCTGCTCTGAACCAGAAACCACGATTAGGGGTGGTGGAAGTCCCAAAGATTTGGCCGCAAAATGTCCGGTGGTATGGGCAGATGTTGAGGGCCGGGCCGTCTGGTGCCTAGTAGACACGGGGTCACAAGTGACAACTATGCCTGCAACTTATTTCCGGCAAAATTTCCCCAGGGCAGCGAGACCCCAGTGGGGACCCATGATCAGACTAGTAGCCGCCAATCAACTACCGGTCCCTGTTGCTGGGGTGGTGTGGGTACAGGTGACGCTGTGCGGTAAATCCCTCGGTCACAGAGGAGTTGTACTGACTCAGAGGGAAACCGATAGGCAGCATCCAGTCATTCTGGGCATGAACATACTACGGGAGTTCGGCAATCTGCTCCTCAATGATCCCACGCACAAGATCCTGAAGCAGAGGGGTTCCCGCACGGCCCAAGGATAGGTATTCCAGCAGTTCGTGCGGGAAGCACGAGTACTTCAGGATTGCTGGGAGGGCAAGGCTCTGGGCAAAGTCATCGCACCAGCGGCTCCCCTGCTTGTGCTGCCTCCTTGGGAAGACTGGTGGCCCTGCCAATTCGAGCCTCGATACCCTTGGAGGGCATGGATATGCAGGTGGAGCCATGCTAAGCTGAGCGCTTGCCTCCTGGCATACTGGTGGCCCGTTCCCTGACCACAGTGCGAAATGGGGCCATCCTGGTGCGCTGCATCAACCTTGAAGACCAAGACATTGTCCTGAAAGCCCAGACCGAAACTGGCCAAGCTAGAAAGGCCTTTGGAAGAAGTGCTGCTGGCCCCTATGGTTCAATTGAGAGTGCAATCCGAGGACCCTTGGGAAGTATCTATCCGGACTCTACAGGCTACCGAAATCTCGACTCAGGAGAAGGGTCGAAACATCCTGGAACAAATGTGGACCGAGCTCTCCGGACTAACTTCAGCTCGGCTTTCCCAGAGAGTAACACTGCACGGACAGTACCACGAGGTATTTGCTAGTCATGCAGAAGATTTTGGATGTACCACTGCCATCACCCATGGAATTCCCACGGCAGGAGCGGCCCCCATCCGAGAACGATATCGATAGATTCCTCCACAACTCTACCAAGAGGTGAAAACTTTGCTGGCCCAAATGCTACGAAAGGGAGTTATTCGAGAAAGCCAAAGCCCTTGGGCGGCTCCCATTGTGTTGGTCTGCAAAAAGGATGGCACCTTACGATTCAGCGTGGACTATCGAAAGCAGAATGCTTGCACCATTAAAGACTCACACCCACTACTCCGAACAGAAGAATCCTTGTCCGCCTTGGGGAAGGCGACGTATTTTTAAACTTTGGACCTGGCCAGTGGGTACTGGCAGGTGCCCATGTCAGAAGAAGACAGGACTAAGACGGCGTTTATACTTCGTATCGGACTATTTGAGTTCAATGGCATGCCGTTCGGACTGGCCAACGCCCCGGGGACCTTTCAGCAGTTGATGGAGTGGTCTCTGGGAGATCTCAATTTTGAGGCCACGTTGATATACTTAGACGATATCATCATCTATGCTGCCATGTTTGAGGACCACCTGAAGCGGTTGGGGCAGGTAAATGGCCGGTTGCAAAAGTATGGGTTGAAGGTAAAACCCCAAAAATGGCACCTATTTTGCACCCAGATCGAATATCTGGGCCATGTCTTCTCGGCAGAGGGCGTAAGGCTGTCCCAGGAAAAGGTTGCTGTCATTCAGGGATGGCTTACCCCCGAGATGATAAAAGACGTGCGGGCCTTCCTGGGGTTGGCCGGATACTACCATCGTTTCGTAAAGAATTTTGCATGTTGAGCTCGAGCCCTGCACGACCTGCTGAAGGGGGCTCCCACTGGGGCAAATGGATGAAAGATTCCATGGCTACAACCTCAAGAAGAGGCCTTCCAAGACCTTAAGGCTGCGCTCTCGGATGCTCCAGTGATACCTTATAAGGATTTCTCGCAACCGTTCATCCTACACACTGACGGGAGTCTTCACGGGCTGGGGGCTGTGTTGTCACAAGTTCAAGATGGCCGGGAGAGAGTGATCACATATGGAAGCCGCTCACTCCATGATTCCGAGCGCAACCCTGACAATTACAGCTCCTTTAAGCTCGAGCTCCTCGCAGTAGTGTGGGCCATGACGGAGCGGTTCGCAGAGTACCTGGCAGGCTCCGAAGTAGTGGTGCGGACCGACAATAATCCGCTGGCTCATTTCGAAAATGCCAAACTGGGGGCTCTGGAACAAAGATGGGTGGCCCGGATGGCGAAATTCAACTATAAAATCATCTATAAAAGAGGGGCCGAGAATGTACATGCTGACGCCCTCTCCAGGAGTCGACATACAAACTGTCATGATACCATGCTGGTGGACCTGCACTTCTGGGGGTTAATGTTTTGATCTCAGTGCAGACTCTTACCTGCACACCTGGGGACTTATTATGGTGGCCTCTCATTGGTTCTGGGAAAGCTTCTTATAGCCTCAGGAAGCTCCCATCCCTGTCAGTTATACTTTCGCCCTTGGCATAGTGTGGTGACCCCTGAGTGTGTTTGTGCTGTGTTCTGGTTGCTTGATACTCTGTGTACGACTCGGTCTGTTCTCTGGATATTGCTTGTTGGATTCTGCTTGGTACCGTCTATGTCTGTTTGGTTTTGACCCCTGCTTGGCTCTGACTATCCGTTCTGTCTCATCCTTGGTACTTTTCTGCTATCTCTGTGTATGACCTCTGTTTTGCCTGACTCTGAGTATTTCTGTTTAGTGTCCTGCTATCTCTGGAAGCAGGACGCTAAGCCCCCCCCCTTGCAGTCACATGACCCTAGGTCCTTCACTGCTTGCTAAACTTCAGCGTCCCCAGGTCCTGTGTGTACTTTCCGGCTGTACCTGACCCCGGACCCCCCTACAGTGCGGGTGAGTCCCTGCTCAGCGGAGGCTGCACGCCGGCGCTGACAGGACCCTGACACAACCCCAGGGAAGTGTCGAGACGATGAACTAGAAGGGGAAAAGATACCGTTCGCCCTCACTGCTGCTGTGCCCACAGCTGCCACCCAGAAAGTACTCCCCTCAGAGACCCTAAGGGGCATGCTGGAACAATCCCGTGATAAATGGATCCAACAACAGCAAGAAGACAAAGAAATTGGACTTCTCCGGACATGGGTCACCACTGGCAAACTGCCCACTGACTAGAGTTGAGCGACTTTTGTTTTTTTAGGGTCGCGTTTCGTTTCGTGAAACCCGACTTTTCCAAAAGTCGGGTCGAGCAAGATCGTCCGATTATAGGGAAAAGTCGGGGTCGTCCCGAAACACGAAACCCAATGTAAGTCAATGGGGAATAAAAGTCGGCAGTGAGAGGAGGACAGGAAACACACCTACAGTGCCCATTTGAATGCCAAAAGCATCAATTCTTCTTTCTTAAGCTTGTCAACCTTAATTAACTTCATAATACAAGTTACGCACTGAAAAATGGGGGTTATTTGGCTACAAACTGTGGGGGGGGAGGGCTGGCTCCAGGTTTTCATGTGCCCTGGGCGAAAGAGTGCCCCTTTAACACATACCTCAACTCATCATGCTCCGATACGGCAGAGAAATAGCGGTATAGTACAATGAAAAATACCTCACTTTTTACATCTCATGACGAGGCCTATCTATTTCTCCATACAGAATCATTGGTCCCATATAATGTTTGAAACAGTATATGATGAGCTCCACATAATGCTACAGTATATGTTGGTCCCCATGGATGAAGCTCCACTGTCTTATGGGCCCAAATAATGCTCCAAACATAATGGGCCCCATTTCTAATGCTCTAGTGTATAATGGGCCCTGTAAATGCTGCTCCAGTGTCTGATGTCCACCTTTGGAATGTTCCAGTGTATGGTGGGCCCCATCTATCATTCTCCAGAGAATAGTGCTCCCCAAAAATTGCTGTCCCAACATTGAAAACAATCAAATAAGTCTCCTCGCTAGGGAATCCCTGTACTTGTCTGGACAGGTACTGTAGCTTGCTTAACAGCTCGCCAGCCATTCTCACGCCCAGTATGGATTACACGTGATTGCACAAAGGTGAGAAAGGGTACCGTATCCCCAGATAACATGTATGGATAGCGTACACATTCAAAATATATGTCTCAGGAGGCAGGCTCAGACGGTGTTAGGCCCAGTATGGATTGCACGTGATTGCACAAAGGTTAGAAAGGGTACCGTATCCCTGGATAACATGTATGGATAGCGTACACATTCAAAATATATGTCTATACAGCATGAGGCAGGCTCAGACGGTGTTAGGCCCAGTATGGATTGCACGTGATTGCACAAAGGTTAGAAAGGGTACCGTATCCCTGGATAACATGTATGGATAGCGTACACATTCAAAATATATGTCTCAGGAGGCAGGCTCAGACGATGTTAGGCCCAGTATGGATTGCACGTGATTGCACAAAGGTTAGAAAGGGTACCGTATCCCTGGATAACATGTATGGATAGCGTACACATTCAAAATATATGTCTATACAGCATGAGGCAGGCTCAGACGGTGTTAGGCCCAGTATGGATTGCACGTGATTGCACAAAGGTTAGAAAGGGTACCGTATCCCCGGATAACATGTATGGATAGCGTACACATTCAAAATATATGTCTCAGGAGGCAGGCTCAGACGGTGTTAGGCCCAGTATGGATTGCACGTGATTGCACAAAGGTTAGAAAGGGTACCGTATCCCCGGATAACATGTATGGATAGCGTACACATTCAAAATATATGTCTATACAGCATGAGGCAGGCTCAGACGGTGTTAGGCCCAGTATGGATTGCATGTGATTGCACAAAGGTTAGAAAGGGTACCGTATCCCTGGATAACATGTATGGATAGCGTACACATTCAAAATATATGTCTATACAGCATGAGGCAGGCTCAGACGGTGTTAGGCCCAGTATGGATTGCACGTGATTGCACAAAGGTTAGAAAGGGTACCGTATCCCTGGATAACATGTATGGATAGCGTACACATTCAAAATATATGTCTATACAGCATGAGGCAGGCTCAGACGGTGTTAGGCCCAGTATGGATTGCACGTGAATGCACAAAGGTTAGAAAGGGTACCGTATCCCTGGATAACATGTATGGATAGCGTACACATTCAAAATATATGTCTCAGGAGGCAGGCTCAGACGGTGTTAGGCCCAGTATGGATTGCACGTGATTGCACAAAGGTTAGAAAGGGTACCGTATCCCCGGATAACATGTATGGATAGCGTACACATTCAAAATATATGTCTATACAGCATGAGGCAGGCTCAGACGGTGTTAGGCCCAGTATGGATTGCACGTGATTGCACAAAGGTTAGAAAGGGTACCGTATCCCTGGATAACATGTATGGATAGCGTACACATTCAAAATATATGTCTATACAGCATGAGGCAGGCTCAGACGGTGTTAGGCCCAGTATGGATTGCACGTGATTGCACAAAGGTTAGAAAGGGTACCGTATCCCTGGATAACATGTATGGATAGCGTACACATTCAAAATATATGTCTATACAGCATGAGGCAGGCTCAGACGGTGTTAGGCCCAGTATGGATTGCACGTGATTGCACAAAGGTTAGAAAGGGTACCGTATCCCTGGATAACATGTATGGATAGCGTACACATTCAAAATATATGTCTCAGGAGGCAGGCTCAGACGGTGTTAGGCCCAGTATGGATTGCACGTGATTGCACAAAGGTTAGAAAGGGTACCGTATCCCCGGATAACATGTATGGATAGCGTACACATTCAAAATATATGTCTATACAGCATGAGGCAGGCTCAGACGGTGTTAGGCCCAGTATGGATTGCACATGATTGCACAAAGGTTAGAAAGGGTACCGTATCCCTGGATAACATGTATGGATAGCGTACACATTCAAAATATATGTCTATACAGCATGAGGCAGGCTCAGACGGTGTTAGGCCCAGTATGGATTGCACGTGATTGCACAAAGGTTAGAAAGGGTACCGTATCCCTGGATAACATGTATGGATAGCGTACACATTCAAAATATATGTCTCAGGAGGCAGGCTCAGACGGTGTTAGGCCCAGTATGGATTGCACGTGATTGCACAAAGGTTAGAAAGGGTACCGTATCCCCGGATAACATGTATGGATAGCGTACACATTCAAAATATATGTCTCAGGAGGCAGGCTCAGACGGTGTTAGGCCCAGTATGGATTGCACGTGATTGCACAAAGGTTAGAAAGGGTACCGTATCCCTGGATAACATGTATGGATAGCGTACACATTCAAAATATATGTCTCAGGAGGCAGGCTCAGACGGTGTCAGGCACAGTATGGATTTGACGGCCCAGATTACACAGCGGAGGAGCAGAGAGAGGTAAAGATTGCAAATGCTGGGGCCCTGCCCAAGCAAGGGGGGCCCACTCGTGGGCGTCGGTACTGGCACTGGGCCCCTCATAGTACAGCGGTGTGTCTGACGGTGGGTGTGCACCACCACCGTCAGAGACACTTGATTGCACTATGAGGGACCCTGTGCCAGTGCCCGTGCCCAAGAGTCGGCCTACCCACCTGTCCAGGGCAACGGCACTCGCACGGTGTCGTGCGGTAGGTGGTGACCCCGGCCATGGGGGGGGAGGCAGCACAGTTAGGGAGTTTTAGAAAGTGGCATATGTTGATGTTGGACATTCAGCTGATGCAAAAGGCGAAATAGGTGAAGTACCAGGAAGAGGTGGACCAAAGCAAGCCATTTTTCTGTCACCCTATGTGTCATCAGGGGAAGGTGGGACAAAATCCTTGGAAACCCATGCGTGGTTCATTTTAATGAAGGTTAGATCATCCACATTTTGGGTTGACAGACGGGTCCTTTTTTCTGTCAGGATTGATCCAGCTGCACTGAAGACCCTTTCCGATAGCACACTTGCAGCTGGGCAAGCGAGCTCCTGTAAGGCATATTGGGCCAATTCAGGCCAGGTGTCCAGTTTAGCGGCCCAATAGTCAAAGGGGAATGACCTGTGTGGGAGAACATCAATATGGGAGGAAAAGTAGTTTGTTACCATAGTTGACAACTGCTGTCTCCTGTCACTTTCCATCGATGCAGTATTACCAGTTGTGTGAGCGGTATATGAAAAATCAGTCCACAACATTGTCATGAAACCCCTGTCTCCAACGCCACTTCTGCTGTGTGCACCACGAACACCTCTGCCAAGCTGCCCCCGGCCCGTACGGCTCGTGTGAGAACCATCACCGCTGCTGTGTGCTGGGAATGCCTCAAGCAACCGATTTACCAGAGTTGCTTGTTTATTAGCTAATATTAGGTCAAGGTTCTCCTGTGGCATGATGTTTTGTAATTTGCCTTTATAGCGTGGATCCAGGATGCTGGCCAACCAGTAGTCGTCATCGTTCATCATTTTGGCAATGCGGGGGTCCCTTTTTAGGATCCGCAAGGCATAATCTGACATGTGGGCCAATGTTCCCGGTGTCAATGATGCACTGCGAGTGCTGGGTGGAGGAGCACTTTCTGGCAAATCCACATCCCTCCAGTCACGCACAAACCCTGTACCAGACCTTGCCACGCCAACATTTTCACTTGCCCCACGAGATGCATCCTCCTCCCCTAAGTAATCATCCCCATCATCCTCCTCCTCCTCCTCTTCTTCCTCCACCTCGTCCAGGAGAGGTCCCTGAGCAGACAATGGCTGAATGTCATCAAGGATTCCCTCCTCCTCTTCCTCCTCATCAACATTGGCTGCAGACGCCTGCTCCTTAAGGTGCGTCAAAGTTTGCATGAGCAGACACATAAGTGGGATGCTCATGCTTAGGATGGCATCATCTGCGCTTACCAGCCGTGTGCATTCCTCAAAACACTGAAGGACTTTACAAAGGTCTTTCAGCTTCGACCACTGCACACCTGTCAACTCCATGTCTGCTCTCAAAGTGCCTGGCCGTGTATCCTCCCACAAATGCATTATGGCCTGCCTCTGCTCGCACAGCCGCTCCACCATGTGCAGGGTGGAGTTCCACCTTGTTGCAATGTCGATAATGAGGCGGTGGTTGGGAAGGTGGAGCAATCGCTGCAGCTTCTGCATACGAACGGAGTGTACAGGTGACCGGCGGATGTGCGCGCACAGTCTTCGCACCTTCTGGAGCAGGGCTGTTAACTCCGGATAATTTTTGAGGAAGCACTGCACCACCAGGTTCAAGGTGTGAGCCAAGCAAGGTATGTGGCTGAGTTTTGAAAGGGCTATGGCTGCCACAAAATTACGGCCGTTATCACTAACTACCTTGCCTGCCTCAAGATGTACACTGCTGCTGTGCTAACCGGTGGGCTTACAGTGGGGGAAACAATGTAGCGTTGCTGACTACCTTCGTTGTGATCAGTTGCACATGTGGCACTTGAGGTTTGGTGTTGTGTCCACGCTTGCAAGTGCATGCTGGTTAAATGTCTAAGCATGCAACTGGTATTCAAATTTTTCAGATTTTTCCCTCGGCTAAAGGTCTTTGCACACTTCTTACAGATAACCTTGGCCTGATCATGAGGATTTTGTTCAAAAAAGTGCCACACTGCACTCTTCCTACTTTGGCAGACATTTTGCAGCCTAGCACGCTGTGATCTTTTGACCCTCTGGACAAGCTGTCCAGCAACTCTTTTGATGTTTGGAACCTGTCTTTGGAGTGCTCCGGGCCTGCCAGATAACAGCTGTTGCGATGTCGATGTCTGCTGTGGATGCTCCTCATCTGAGCTATTGGAAGCAGCACCCTCTTCCCCCAATGGATGCCAATCTGGGTCAACAACTGGGTCATCCATCACCTCCTCTTCTATGTCATGTGCACCTTCCTCTGTGTCACCGTGTATGGTGGTATAGTGTTCGGGAAGGGGCACCTAAGTCTCATCAGGGTCAGAATCTGGCTCTGTACACTGCGAGGACAATGTAGTGCTCTGAGTGAATGTACCAGCAGAATCATCCATCAGCGGCTGTGCATCAGTGCACTCCATGTCAGATTCATCTTGGCCTGGGTAATTCACCATTTCACTTGATAATCCAGGCATGGTATGTGAAAACAGCTCCATGGAGTAATCAGTAGTATGGCCTGCGTCATCCTTCAATCTTGGTTGGGGTGAAGGACACAAGGAAAGGTGTGGTTCATGAACATGAGCCTCCAATGACGACTCAGTGCTTTTACTTTTTACAACTGAAGAAGAGGAGGCGATAGAGCTGGAGGCTGAGTCAGCAATGTAAGACAAAACTTTTTCCTGATGCTCTGGCTTTAAAAGCGGTTTGCCAACTCCTAGAAAACTAAGCGTTCGAGGCCTTATGTAGCCAGATGATGACGCAGGGTCAGCACCTCCTGCATTCGGTCCTATTTTGCTCTTGCCACTACCATCAGATCCACCACCAACACCATCATTACCAGCTGCCAACCCCCGCCCAATTCCACGGCCTCTTCCACCAGCCTTCCTCATTTTTGGTAGAAATGTAGACAAAATCCAACAAACTATATAGTAATGTAAAACAAGGTACAAGGTGTCTATAGGACAGGGGCGATTTTGAATTTCTGCACACACTTGTGGACAGTGGACACTTTTGGATTGTGTGAGGCCCACTGATATCTGAGCGCTATGTGACAGGCTCGATGGCACTGCTGTGACAAAAGTGACTAGAGGATAAGGGAGATTTTGAATCTCTGCACACACTTTTGGACACTGGACACTTTTGGATTGTGTGAGGCCCACTGATATCTGAGCGCTATGTGACAGGCTCGATGGCACAGCTGTGACAAAAGTGACTAGAGGATAAGGGAGATTTTGAATTTCTGCACACACTTGTGGACAGTGGACACTTTTGGATTGTGTGAGGCCCACTGATATCTGAGCGCTATGTGACAGGCTCGATGGCACTGCTGTGACAAAAGTGACTAGAGGATAAGGGAGATTTTGAATATCTGCACACACTTTTGGACACTGGACACTTTTGGATTGTGTGAGGCCCACTGATATCTGAGCGCTATGTGACAGGCTCGATGGCACAGCTGTGACAAAAGTGACTAGAGGATAAGGGAGATTTTGAATTTCTGCACACACTTGTGGACAGTGGACACTTTTGGATTGTGTGAGGCCCACTGATATCTGAGCGCTATGTGACAGGCTCGATGGCACTGCTGTGACAAAAGTGACTAGAGGATAAGGGAGATTTTGAATATCTGCACACACTTTTGGACACTGGACACTTTTGGATTGTGTGAGGCCCACTGATATCTGAGCACTATGTGACAGGCTCGATGGCACTGCTGTGACAAAAGTGACTAGAGGATAAGGGAGATTTTGAATATCTGCACACACTTTTGGACACTGGACACTTTTGGATTGTGTGAGGCCCACTGATATCTGAGCGCTATGTGACAGGCTCGATGGCACTGCTGTGACAAAAGTGACTAGAGGATAAGGGAGATTTTGAATATCTGCACACACTTTTGGACAGTGGACACTTTTGGATTGTGTGAGGCCCACTGATATCTGAGCGCTATGTGACAGGCTCGATGGCACTGCTGTGACAAAAGTGACTAGAGGATAAGGGAGATTTTGAATATCTGCACACACTTTTGGACACTGGACACTTTTGGATTGTGTGAGGCCCACTGATATCTGAGCGCTATGTGACAGGCTCGATGGCACTGCTGTGACAAAAGTGACTAGAGGATAAGGGAGATTTTGAATATCTGCACACACTTTTGGACAGTGGACACTTTTGGATTGTGTGAGGCCCACTGATATCTGAGCGCTATGTGACAGGCTCGATGGCACTGCTGTGACAAAAGTGACTAGAGGATAAGGGAGATTTTGAATATCTGCACACACTTTTGGACACTGGACACTTTTGGATTGTGTGAGGCCCACTGATATCTGAGCGCTATGTGACAGGCTCGATGGCACAGCTGTGACAAAAGTGGCTAGAGGATAAGGGAGATTTTGAATTTCTGCACACACTTGTGGACAGTGGACACTTTTGGATTGTATGAGGCCCACTGATATCTGAGCGCTATGTGACAGGCTCGATGGCACTGCTGTGACAAAAGTGACTAGAGGATAAGGGAGATTTTGAATTTCTGCACACACTTGTGGACAGTGGACACTTTTGGATTGTGTGAGGCCCACTGATATCTGAGTGCTATGTGACAGGCTCGATGGCACAACTGTGACAAAAGTGACTAGAGGATAAGGGAGATTTTGAATTTCTGCACACACTTGTGGACAGTGGACACTTTTGGATTGTGTGAGGCCCACTGATATCTGAGCGCTATGTGACAGGCTCGATGGCACAGCTGTGACAAAAGTGACTAGAGGATAAGGGAGATTTTGAATTTCTGCACACACTTGTGGACAGTGGACACTTTTGGATTGTGTGAGGCCCACTGATATCTGAGCGCTATGTGACAGGCTCGATGGCACAGCTGTGACAAAAGTGACTAGAGGATAAGGGAGATTTTGAATTTCTGCACACACTTGTGGACAGTGGACACTTTTGGATTGTGTGAGGCCCACTGATATCTGAGCGCTATGTGACAGGCTCGATGGCACAGCTGTGACCAAAGTGACTAGAGGATAAGGGAGATTTTGAATCTCTGCACACACTTTTGGACACTGGACACTTTTCGATTGTGTGAGGCCCAATGAATATCTGAGCGCTATGTGACAGGCTCGATGGCACAGCTGTGACAAAAGTGACTAGAGGATAAGGGAGATTGGATTGCTATTAAAAAAGCAGTTTGCGGAGCAGTGGGTAAACAGCAATGCCAGCCTGTCAGGAAGCCTTAGAAGGCAGCCCAACAACCAACACCACTGATACACCACTATATAGCCTCCCCTTGCACTGCACACACAGTGACTGGTGTGTTGTGCAGGCCAAATTGCTAGCAGCAGAAGCAGTTTTTTTTTCTTCTCAGCAGGACAAAAAAAAAAAATTGGGATTGCTTTTAAAATAGCAGTTTGCGGAGCAGTGGGTAAACAGCAATGCCAGCCTGTCAGGAAGCCTTAAAAGGCAGCCCAACAACCAACACCACTGATACACCACTATATAGCCTCCCCTTGCACTGCACACACAGTGACTGGTGTGTTGTGCAGGCCAAATCGCTATCAGCAGAAGCAGTTTTTTTGTCTTCTTCCCTGCCTAAAGCTCTCCCTACAGAATCAGCAGCAACCTCTCCCTATACTAAGATCGGCAGAAGTAAGATGGCGGTCGGCGTGCACGCCCTTTTATACCCCCTGTGACGCCCACCAAAGCAAGCCAATCACTTGCATGCCCTTCTGAAAGATGGTGGTGACCCGTGCCTATGTCATCACGTTGCCCACAGTGTCCGTGGATCCTGATTGGCTGAAAAAGAGCGCAAAACAAACTTTTGAAACGCGACTTTGGCGCGTAAGTCGCCGACATCGTGGCCGACCTCATCCTAGGGTCGGGTTTCGTTTCATGAAACCCGACTTTGCCAAAAGTCGGCAACTTTTGAATTTTTTCGACCCGTTTCGCTCAACTCTACCACTGACTCCCAAAGACAGACTTTGACTCAGGACATGTCGCTGATGTTACGACAATGGGAGAGGCTGGTTATCTGAAAGAGACTTTTGTATCGTAAAATGACATCACGAACAACATCTATGATGACTTGGCAGGTTATTGCTCCCGGAGCCCAACTTAACGAACTGGCTCAAGAAGCCCACGAAAAAGGGGCTCATTTCGGAGCTCAAAAGACCTTACAATGGTTAGAACAGATAATTTACCACCTACGCTTGCATGCTGTTGTGGACGAGACTTGCTGGACCTGTCGCCTATGCGAATTAGCCAAACCGCCCGCACAGCGAGCCTCAGTACAAACAATCGTGACTTCAGCACCCCTCGAGCTTCTGACGGTGGATTACCTGACCATTGGTCCTGCATTCCAGGGGTATGAACACTGCCTCGTCATGGTAGACCATTTCACTAAGTTCGCTGTGTTCACCCCCACTCGAGACCAGACCGCAGAGTCGGCCGCCTCCGCAATTTGTAGAAACTTCATACAAGTCTACGGCTGCTCTCAATGGATACATTACGATCAAGGAGCATGTTTTTTGGGAAAAGTAATGGAAGAACTACACCATCTCTACGGTATTGACAAATCCCGGACCACACCATGCCACCCGCAGGGAAACGGGGCCTGCGAACGATTTAATCGGACATTAATCCAAATCTTGCGTACTCTGGAGAGTGACAAGAAGGTCTGTTGGCCCGAATATGTCCCTGAATTAGTATGGGTCTATAACAACCGAGTACATCGAGTTACCAGCTATACGCCCTACTCCCTGTTATTCGGACGAAAGGGCAAAGGGATCACGGAGGTAGAGTTGGACCCCGAGGAACCTCAGCCCTGGACCGGGGTATCCTCATGGGTCCAAAATCCCCGGCACCGGCTGCAAACTCTTCATCTAATCGTACATACCAAACTCCAAGACTTAGAACACCCAGGAAAGAATTTATCTCCACCTCCCGACCTCTAAAGCAGAGACTGAGTACTTGTACGAAACCAATGCCCCCAGAACAAATTAGAGCCACGCTGGGAAGAGAGTCCCTATCAGGTCCTATGCCGTATAAACCCTAAAGGACCTGTGTACGAGATACGACCCGAAAAAGACGAAACGCTGCCTACTCGCATTGTGTAATATGTTATGCCCATGTATTTCCACCAACCCGAAAAAACCTGAACCTGCTCCTCAGGTCTCTGAACCATTGCCCGTGTTCTGGGACCGGGACGACGAAGAAGACTTCCCCACAATAACCAGGGGTTCTCTACTCAATGACAAACCATCTGACACAATTAGCCTGCCCGAACCAGCTAGCCCACCACCGTCCACCACCCCAGAAGACTCCACCCTAGTCGAACTAAGACGCTCCGAGCGGTCAACAGCCGGCAAACCCCCCGAACGATACGAACAGGACCAGTTCATATGGCAACAAAAATTGACACCTCCGCAGACCAACCCAAGTATACTGAGGCTCTCGCCTGAGGACTGGCGAGCATACAGGATGGGGGAGTATAGGGAGGAGGGCCCCTGCAGAGTGTCCGGGCCGGAACCAAGGGGACCGCCATCTAGGTTCCTAAGGAAACAGTACCCGGGGAACGAAGGAGGAGAGTGGACGGCTGAGAGTGACAGGACAGCAAGGAGAGGGGCAAGTATAAAAGGGACAGGGAGCGCGCAAGGGAGTCAGTTGGTGGAGAGGCAGACACTGAGCAAGAAACTGTGGGAGTTTGAGAGTGCCAGAGTGACAGACGGTGACCAGAGAGGAGACTTACAGTGGCCTGCGGAGAGTAAGCGCCGAACTTACCAACAAAAGACTGTCGCTTCATTCCGATCCGGGGTCACTTCTAGCCCACGGTCGTCCGCAGCTGTTACCACTGTGCTCCAGCCTGTTGCGGCTGGTCCGCCGACCCTCGCCGCTGCTGCTCCACTCCAGCCCGTGGCTGAGATCTGCCCACTGCCGCCTCGCTTCAGCCCGCTGCAGTCGGCAGTTGGGGCCTACTCCTCACTTAAAGAGAAACACTTTGCCTAGGCTCAGGTCGTGCATGTGGACGACCAACCGCCACTCCTGGTAACTGGGACACAACCCTGTTTGGAGACCGGATTCTCATTGAACTTGCTCACGACCAGAACCCCGCTGTTTCTACAGGGGGATACCTCATCCAAGGATTTCCTCAGGGCCTGTTGTGCCCCAACTCCACCTGGGCGCTGGGCGCCCGAATACTATGACAGATCCTCAGCAGCTGGGCCCAGCGGCTGCGACACCAAAGCAGCCTCATCAGAGACGCAGAGGGACGTCAGGACGGATAAGTGACACTATAAGAAATAAGGACCCGTAGTCGGCCATATCGCGGCCCTATAGTAACCGGCCTTTGCCGGATTAGTCGTGTTCCCTTTTAAAGTGTTTGTTTGTGTAGAGGCCCTGCGAGGACAATCGCTGTTATTGTTTTTGGTTGCTTAGCATAGCCCTAGCGACTTAAATTCATAAAAGTTCTTTAGCCAAAGTTCAATTCAGTCTCGCATCTCGTCACTGCATCCTGCGTACCTGCTGTTACCTACACAGGTTCCACCCCTCGAACTGTCCACAGTCCCACCGCTTTCTCTTGGAAAAACTCCTCTTTTCACCAATCACACATTAACAGTTCCAATCACCAGATCACACATATAATGAGCAGCTTTTGTCTTGGCCAAAAGATTTTTTAAGCTGCCACCACGACAAGGTAGAGTCTTTTTGCCGAGCTCTACTCTACTTTAACCTATTAAATATTTGTTAAAATATCCAATACAATTTAGGCATATTTTTATTTATTTTTCAGTTTTTAAAATGACCAATATCATCACATACAAATGACAAATGCCACCATACCATGACTAGACTACATATTATCACGACATAGTAACCTATAATACCACATACAAGGGACAAATACCTCCACACCATGACCAGATACCATATTACCACCACATTGACCGAATAATACCATATACAAGGGACAAATACCACCCCACCATGTCCAGACCACATATTACCACCACATGGTGACCAATAATATCACATACAACGAACAAATACCACAACACCATTGCTGGACAACAAATTACCACTACGTAGTGACTGAATACTACATTACCGATCATTAATTTAAAAAAAAACCTCAATACTAATATCTTCATAAGTGCCATTATACACAAGAGATCTGTACTTAGTATGCAGTGTCTGTGTACAGAAAATACAGTGATCACTGGTGACTTTATACACAGGAGCTCTGCATATAGTGTCAGTGTACATTTAATACAGTGATCACTGGTGACATTATACACAGGAGCTCTGTATATAGTATACAGTATATAGTGTCAGTGTACAGATAATGCACTGACTCAACAGTGATGTCTCTAGGTGAAGTACTTCATCTTCGCTTTTCATCTTTGTATTTGTATGTAACCCCTTTTCATGGAATCAATGGCGCTATATAAATAAATATTAATAATAATTCATCCAGCACAGACCACGTCACTTCTTCCAGCCAGGGCTTGTCTCTGCAGGAAATAACATAGTTATCTAGAGCGCCGCTTGCAGAACACATTACTTTTTTTTCCCAAATTATAAACTACACTAGTGGCCAAATTTGTGGAAATACTTAAAGTTTTTTGTGGATACACTTAAAGTTTTTATAAATTTTCGGGGCTTCTGGAACTTTTAGTGATCTTACTTGCTTGATTACGTAATTATATTTACCGCCCAGGCACGCAATCTGTTACTAAATATATCGGGAGACTTGTTATTGATATTTTGTCGGTACCTTTTATAATTTTGACAAGAAATGCAGGACTTCGTTCTCTGCAAGTAAAATTAATAAATTTTTACTTGAAGTCTTGTTGAATCAATGCCAAGAAGATGCAAAGCTGTTATCGATGCTAAAGGATACCCTACACGCTACTAAAGGAAGAACACATAGGGATAGCATGTAATTAAAATATTAGGGTGTGATATTTTTATTCGGCCATTTCGCTGTTCTATTAGAAGTAATAAGACATTTTGTATTATGGTAACCTTTTTTTCTATTTAGAGATGTTCTAATCTACCTTAGACTACTTGTGGCATTATTGTTATAAACACTTTGTATGATTGCATGCTAAAAACTTTAAAAAATTACAAAAATTTGAAATGTTTCCACAATTTTGGCCACTAGTGTACACCAGATGAAGAAAAAAAGATGACAGTGTCGCTCTGCACATTAAAAGGACCGCCTCACCCATTTAAACAGTATCCTCAAAAAATAAAATAAACACATGACTGCAGTAACAATATCCCTTTATTAGACCCCATGGTAATAATATCCCCCATCCTGGCCCCCATGTGTCTCATTCCTGACACCAGCCATATGTTCTCCCATCCTGCCCTCATGAATATCCATTCTGCCCCCATGTGATTTCCAATCCTGCCCCGTACGATCCCCCCATCCTGTCCCATCTGTCCCATGATCTTGCACCATCTGTCCCATGATCCTGCCCAATCTGTCCCATGACTCTGCCCTTTTGGAAGTGCATTGAGCAGCAAGGTGGTGTGCTGGTAAAAGGGGAAAAAAAAAAAAAATCTTTTAAATCTTCTGCCTGAGAGAGTGTGAACGAGCTGAGTGTGACCTGAGCATAAGTGCGAACTGTGGTAAGTGTGTGACTTGAGATTCAGTGAAGAGGTGTTTGGAAAACCTATAACAAATACCTGTGTGAGTTGCTGAATTGTAGGTTGCTGAGTGCTTTCTACCTGTCCAATTTTTGGGGGGCTTGGTGGCTTGTTTAACCTATTTTTTTTTTTTTCTCTCTAATCTTTAATCTCTTATTTTACTATCTGTGTTTTTAAGGGTTAACTATATTGCATTTAAATCTTGAGGTGTAACTATATTCACAAGGGGTTAATTAAGGGTGGGAGTTCATACAGTAATTAAGGGTTTATAAGGGGCAGCTGGTTGGGGCTTAACTCCTTTTGGAAGTGCATTGAGCAGCAAGGTGGTGTGCTGGTAAAAGGGGGAAAAAAAAAAAAAATCTTTTAAATCTTCTGCCTGAGCGAGTGTGAACGAGCTGAGTGTGACCTGAGTGTAAGTGCGAACTGTGGTAAGTGTGTGACTTGAGATTCAGTGACTTTGGATTCAGGGAGTTTCCAAGGGAGGTATTACTGAATTGCTGTTATATTTTATTAATACTTTTTATTTATTTTTGCTTATCGTATTGTCTTTTGCAATCCCCATTAGGATGTGCTCCACTATTGCCAATGCCATCCAGTACACGTCTTGCCGCATGTATGAAATCCTTGAACAGCCGGTCGAGGGTGCATACTGCTGTGCGAGATGTGAGCACGTTGTGCATTTGGAAGCCCAGATTCTGGATCTAAATGTGCAGCTGGCAACACTGAGATCCATAGACAATATGGAAAGGAGTCTTCTGCTCACTGAGCAGACGCTCAATGGGATAGATGAGAGGGGGGATGCTAGGTTGGAGCTGCAGGACAATGAAGCAGCTAGCTGGGTGACAGTTAGAAAGCGGGGTAGAGGGAAGAGCACCAGGGAGGCTAGTCCTGACCTGGCACACCCCAATAAGTTTGCTAAGTTGGCAGATGAGGGGAGTGTTAGTGCAGGAGTAGCACTGCTGCAGCAAGGCATGTCCTCTGAAAGCCGGAGGAGTGTCTGCTCCAGTAAGGGGGGAAATAGGAGAGCAGGGCAGGCCAGACAGGTTCTGGTAGTGGGAGACTCAATTATTAGGGGAACAGATAGGGCAATCTGTCACAAAGGCAGGGATCGTCGAACGGTGAGCTGCCTACCTGGCGCTCGAGTCCGACACATCGCTGATCGGGTTGACAGATTACTGGGAGGGGCTGGTGAGGATCCAGCGGTCATGGTGCACATTGGCACAAATGACAAAGTTAGAGGTAGGTGGAAGGTCCTTAAAGATGATTTCAGGGAATTAGGCTGTAAGTTTAAAGCAAGGACCTCCAAGGTGGTATTTTCGGAAATACTTCCTGTACCACGTGCCACGCCAGAGAGGCAACGGGAGATTAGGGAGGTTAATAAGTGGCTCAGGAATTGGTGTAGGAAGGAGGGGTTTGGGTTCCTGCAGAACTGGGCCGACTTCTCAGTTGGCTACAGGCTCTACGCTAGGGACGGGTTGCACCTCAATGGGGAGGGTGCAGCTGTGCTGGGGGAGAAAATGGCTAGAAGGTTGGAGGAGTGTTTAAACTAGGGACGGGGGGGAGGGTATTCCTTTTATAAGAGGGGAAGACAGTGCAGCTAGAGACCTGGGCACAAATAATGAAATTGGGGTGGGGGTGGCATGGGGGGTGGGGTTAGAACAGTTAATAATTTAAGAAAGAATAGAGGTACAGAGAGATACATAAAGTGCATGTATACTAATGCCAGAAGCCTCGCCAACAAGATGGAGGAATTGGAGTTAATGTTGTTGGAGCATAATTATGACATGGTGGGGATATCTGAGACATGGCTGGACGAGAGCCATGACTGGGCTGTTAATGTACAGGGCTATAGTCTGTTCAGAAATGACCGTACTAATAAACGAGGGGGAGGTGTGTGTTTATATGTAAAATCATCCTTAAAACCCATCCTTCATGATAATATATATGAATCTAATGAAAATGTAGAGTCCCTGTGGGTAGAGATAAGGGGAGGGGGGAAAAATAATAAATTACTGATAGGGGTTTGTTATAAGTCTCCAAAAATAATGGAAGCAACAGAGAATATCCTTATAAAGCAAATAGATGAAGCTGCGACTCAAGGAGAAGTCATTATTATGGGGGACTTCAACTACCCTGAAATACATTGGGGAACCGAAACCTGCAGTTCCAGCAAAGGTAATAGGTTTTTGACAACTATGAGAGACAATTACCTTTCACAACTGGTTCCGGACCCAACAAGAGGGGGGGCACTGCTAGACCTAATATTATCCAACAGGCCAGACCGCATATCAAATGTAAGGGTTGGGGGTCACTTGGGTAATAGTGATCACAAATTAATAAGTTTTCATGTATCCTTTAATAAAATGTGTAGTAGAGGGGTTACAAGGACACTAAACTTCAGGAAAGCAAATTTCCAACGGATGAGAGATGATCTTGGTGCAATTAACTGGGACGATATCCTGAGACATAAAAATACACAAAGAAAATGGGAGACGTTTATTAGCATTCTGAATAGGACCTGTGCACAATATATACCGTATGGGAATAAACATGCTAGAAATAGGAGGAAACCACTATGGCTAAATAGAGCTGTAAGGGGTGCAATAAGAGATAAAAATAAAGCATTTAAAGAATTAAAGCAAGTAGGTAGTGATGAGGCATTAACTAAATACAGAAGATTAAATAAATTCTGTAAAAAGCAAATCAAAACAGCAAAGATTGAGACAGAGAGACTCATTGCCAGAGAAAGTAAAAATAATCCCAAAATATTCTTTAACTACATAAATAGTAAGAAGCTAAAAAATGATAATGTTGGCCCCCTTAAAAATAGTCTGGGTGAAATGGTGGAGGAGGATGAGGAAAAAGCCAATATGCTAAATGACTTTTTTTCGACAGTGTTTACACAAGAAAATCCCATGACGGATAACATGATCAGGGATAAAAATTGTCCATTAAATGTCACCTGCTTAACCCAGCAGGAAGTACGGCGGCGTCTAAAAATCACTAAAATTGACAAATCCCCGGGCCCGGATGGGATACACCCCCGAGTACTGCAGGAATTAAGCACAGTCATAGATAGACCATTATTTTTAATCTTTAAAGATTCCATAATAACAGGGTCTGTACCACAGGACTGGCGTATAGCAAATGTGGTGCCAATATTCAAAAAGGGGACAAAAACTGAACTTGGAAATTATAGGCCAGTGAGTTTAACTTCAACTGTGGGTAAAATCCTGGAGGGTTTTCAAAGAGATACTATACTGGAGTATCTGGAGAAGAATAAACTTATGACCCAATATCAACATGGGTTTACAAGGGACCGTTCCTGTCAGACTAATCTGATAAGCTTTTATGAAGAGGTAAGTTCCGGACTGGACCAAGGGAATGCAGTGGACGTGGTGTACATGGACTTTTCAAAAGCTTTTGATATGGTGCCACACAAAAGGTTGATACATAAAATGAGAACAATGGGGATAGGGGAAAATATGTGTAGGTGGGTTAAGAGCTGGCTCAGGGATAGGAAACAAAGGGTGGTTATTAATGGAGCACACTCGGACTGGGTCACAGTTAGCAGTGGGGTACCACAGGGGTCAGTTTTGGGCCCGCTTCTTTTTAACATATTTATTAATGACCTTGTAAGGGGCATAGAGAGTAGAATTTCAATATTTGGAGATGACACTAAACTCTGCAGGGTAATCAATACAGAGGAGGACAATTTTATATTACAGGAGGATTTATGTAAACTAGAAGCTTGGGCTGATAAATGGCAAATGAGCTTTAATGGGGATAAATAATGGGATGCATTAAAAGAGGCATAGATGCTCATGAGGAGAACATAATTTTACCTCTATATAAGTCACTAGTGCGACCACACTTAGAATACTGTGTACAGTTCTGGTCTCCGGTGTATAAGAAAGACATAGCTGAACTGGAGCGGGTGCAGAGAAGAGCGACCAAGGTTATTAGGGAACTGGGGGGTCTGCAATACCAAGACAGGTTATTACACTTGGGGTTATTTAGTTTGGAGAATCGAAGGCTTAGGGGTGATCTTATTACAATGTATAAATATATGCGGGGACAATACCAAGACCTTTCTAATGATCTTTTTACTCTTAGACCTGTGACGGGGACAAGGGGGCATCCTCTACGTCTGGAGGAAAGAAGGTTTAAGCATAATCACAGACGCGGATTCTTTACTGTACGAGTAGTGAGACTATGGAACTCTCTGCCATATGATGTTGTAATGAGTGATTCCCTACTAAAATTTAAGAGGGGACTGGATGCCTTTCTTGAAATGTATAATATTACAGGGTATATACTCTAGTTTCCTTAGTGTTGCGTAGATCCAGGGAGCTGGTCTGATTGACGTATGTGGAGTCGGGAAGGAATTTTTTTCCCCAATGTGAAGCTTACTGTTTGCCACATGGGGTTTTTTTGCCTTCCTCTGGATCAACATGTTAGGGCAAGTTAGGATAGGATATGGGTTGAACTAGATGGACTTAAAGTCTCCCTTCAACCTTAATTACTATGTTACTATGTTACTATGTTACTATCTTTCACCATCGTATTCATCCTGCCCCATGATCATGCACAATATGTCTCCATCATGCCCCTTGATCCTGCACCATGCTCCTGCACCATGCGTCTTCATCCTGCCCCATGATCCTGCACCATGTGTCTTCATCCTGCCCCATGAGCCTACACCATGTGTCTCCCATCCTACCCCCGTGTCTCCCATCCTGCCCCAGTGTCTCCAACTCTGCTCCCGTGTCACCCATTCTGCCCACTGTCTCCCATTCTGCCCCTTGTCTCCCATTCTGCCCCTTGTCTCCCATTTTGACCCTTGTCTCCATTCTGCCCCCCATGTCTCCATTCTGCACCCATGTCTCCAATCATGCCCCTTGTCTCCATTTTGCCCCTTGTCTCCATTCTGCCCCTCGCCTCCATTCTGCCTCTTGTCTCCATTCTGCCCCTGTGAGTCTCCAGACTGGCAACTCTAACCTCGGGTAAATGGACATGCTTCGGGGAAGTATAACATGCGGCCTGCTGTTCAGCATGTCCAGCGTTGGACTGGAGCACCTTGGGCCCACCAGAGAAAATCATTCTTGGGCCCACTATGGAGCTACATAAAAATAAATACAAGACCACCAAATGTGCGGTACAACAAGCTAGTATCTGGGTATAATATAAGGTAGTACGCATCTTAATTATGTAGCAGGAGTTGGGGTAGCCCCCCTCATAGAATATAATGTAGCCCCCCTCATAGAATATAATGTAGCTCCCTCATGGAATATAAAGTAGCCCTCTTATAGAATAAAATGCAGCCCCCTCATAGAATATAATGTAACGCCCTCATAGAATATAATGCAGCCCTCATAGCATATAATATAGCCCCCTCATAGGGTATAATGCAGCCAGCCTGATCTAGCATAATGCAGCCTCCCCCCACAGAATATAATGTAGCCCACTCAGAGTATAATGCAAACACCTCATAAGATATAATGCAGCTCCTCATAGGGTATAATGCAGCCCCCTCATAGAATAATAGAATAATGTAACACCCAAAGGTGGGGAAGCAATCAATATAAAAAATACATCCTTCCCATCATAAAGTGCATATGCCTAAGCTAGGAACATTAACATATCATAGATTAGCCACATTCTGCCCCCCGAAGAAGCCAACACGAAATGCGCATTGGGACTGCGTGTTCTGGGTGTCTTAATGAGGAACTATGGGTAAGAGCAATTATTAATACTTTTCTTTTATTTACTAATAGCCGATTATGGTGCAGGCAGTTTTTTGTGGACATCGATAGAGACCCTACACTTTGTGGCTGATCTATGATATGTTAATGTCCCTAGCTTGCACTGAGGCATATGCACTTTATGATGGGAAGGATGTATTTTTTATATTGATTGCTCCCCCACCTCTGGATATTGCATTAAGACCCATATTACAAACTTGTTTTGTTTATCCATCTCCTTTGTTGTTTCTTTAAATTCCTTAGTTATTTTTTGTGATATATTTACTTGTAATTTTATGTGCCTTTTTGATTTAATAAAATATTTGTTTTTATATGGATTTTTGGACGTGTACACCATGTTTTTCTGTATACTATGTTGCAGAGAGTGTTCATTTGGGTATTTTCCCGGTCCTTTCATTGGTGAGGCAGAGGACATATTTTAATATGTTTTGAAAATGTATTCTGTTCTTATTTTTCTGTGTTCTAGAGCGCGCTGGGGGCAGCGCTGGTGCCGAGCCCCTCTGACTTATGGCTCAATAGCGGCCGCGTGGGCTGGGGGCAAGGATAGCCGGCTGATACAGCTAACACTGCCCTCTATTAAAGTGAAATGAATATTCACGCCTCTCCATGCCCATGGGGCTGGGGGAAGAGTGAATATTCATTTCTCTTTAGCAGCAACAGCCAGCTCCTGCCTCCTGTCACCGGCTGCAGAAATGATTATTAATATATATTAAAAATCACTTCTACAAAGTAAAACAAAAACTGATTTTAAGATTTTAATAAAAACTACCTTTACATTTAGGGTCCGTTCACACTGATGTACAGCCAGCGTATAACTTGGACAAGCGCTATTCAATGTTTCATGTGATAGCATTCGTTCCAATGTTATACTATGGAGCAGTGCCGACTAGCGCTTTTTTTATGCTATTTCTAAAACATTGGACTGCACTCATCCGGATTTTGTCCGAGTGCAGTCCGATATATGCCGGCTTACACAATGGAGAAGATGGAGAGATTAAGCTCTCCATCTTCTTTGCACATGTGATCGCCTGCGACAGTATCGGTTCACAGTAAAATGACACTCGGATCATGCTCGCAGCAGAGTTTGAGCCGAGGGTCATTTACATGTAGCATTCGATTCTCTGACATAAGAAAATCATCTGATGCTATACGCTAGTGTGAAAGAACCCTTAAAGAGAAAAAAGGAATTTAATTTTTTTTTTTAAAATCACAGTGTAAATAGCATAAAGATTAAAGGTGAAAGAGTTTTACTTTTGCACTACCTCTCAAAAAAAGCGAATTCTAATCAACACTTTAAGGACCTGGTGTTTATTTCGAGATCTAGAAACTCTTATTTTTTCATTCGTATAATCATATGAGGGTTAGCTTTTTGCGGGGCGAATTATAGGTTTGAACGACACTGATACTTTGTATTGTAAAATGAATGGAAAGCTGGAAAAGAATTGCAAGTGGGGTAAAATTATAAACCTCCACCCATGTAATTCCACCACCATTTTGGGGTTTTGCTTTTATAGCATTTATTGTGTGGTAAAAAATATCCTGGCAACAAGATTCTCCAGTTCAGCACCTGGAGATAGCAAAGTTGTCTTTTTTTGCTATTATTTCTAACTTAATTCTTTTTGGTGAAGAAAAAAATAAAATAAAAAAATGGTTTTTTTTCACCACTTTCTGAGATCTGTAACTTTTACATTTTTTCGACAATTGGGTTGTGTGAGGACTTTTTTTTTTAGCAAACTCAGTGGATGGATTTAATTGATATCATTAACATTTTGACATTTATTGCATTTTTATTGTCTTGGGGAAGAGCAACCAAAACAAAAAGTGGTAATTGTCGATGTCCAATAATCTTTTCTTTTTGGAGTTAAACATGTGGTTTAAACAATTTTATAATTTGATAGATAAGGGAGTTTTTTTTTAGATATGATGATACCTAATATATTTATTTTTTTCCATTTTCTTAATTTCTTTATTTATGAAGGAGAAAAGCAGATGATTTAAACTTGTCTTGTTTATTTTTTATTTCGATTAAACATTTTTATTTCTTTAATTTTTAATCTCCTGCAGAACACAAGTCTTATGGCTCCTTCTCAGCATCCACCAAACAAATACGATGCAGAGGTCAATGTGTTCCTGCAAACCGTCTTATATCATGTGACGATAATTTGCAGGAACACAAGCAGAACTTATAACATTATCGGCGGGTGTCAGCTGTATATCAGAGCTAACAAGGTGCTGTAATGGCTGCGATCAGAGCAAGCACCAATGACAGACATTTATAATAATAATAATTTAACCCCTCAGATGTTGTCAATAGCGACAGCAGCATCTAGATGTTTATACGAGGGATGGGGCCAGGGTTGAACTGGCCCACCGGAGAACCGAGAGCCGGAGGATACAGTCAGGCTGTAGACATACAAGGCAACAAGAAAACACTATGAAAATCAGTGAAATAGAAATGCACACAAAAACATATCCACATAGCATATCACACCATCACAACCTCCCCCCCTCATAATAAGTGAGCACACCATGAGGTCTACACAGACCTCTGGCCTGCTCACTATAGTGCACATTGCTCAATCGTTTATAGTTCCTGGTACAGTGGCAGGGGTAGGTCGGCCTGGGGAGCCTATGGTTCTTCTTGTCGAGACAGTTCTGGTGTTGGCTTTCCCGCTTGTATTGGATGGAGAAGCTGTAGGGTTGTTAAGACAAGCTCCACCGCAGCAATCTTCCATTGTCCCCTGATATGCGGTTCAGCCATGTGAGGGGGTTGTGGTCTGTAACAATTGTAATGTCTCTGCCATACAAGTATGGCTGCAATTTTTCTAGCACCCATACGATGGCAAGGCACTCCTTTTCAATAGTGGCATAGGCAACTTCCCGATCCAGTAGTTTCTGACTGGCAAAAGCAACAGGATGTTCTTCTCCGGCGGCGTTCACTTGGCTAAATACTGCCCCAATCCCAAAGGTGGATGCATCTGTCTGCATGAGGAACCTGCTCTTATAATCAGGGGCAGCCAAGACGGGAGCAGTGATGAGGGCGTTTTTTAACGATGAAAAGGCATCCTCGCATGCAGTCGTCCACGTCACATTCCAAGGCATATTCATGCGGGTCAGGTCGGTTAGGGGCTTGGCCAAGGTGCTGAAGTTAGAAACAAATTTGCGATAGTAACCAGCAGTTCCTAAAAATGCAAGTACCTGCTTTTTAGTCTGGAGTCTACACCAGTTGCTAATGGCTTCCACCTTGGCAGGCTCAGACATTAGGGTCCCAACCCCTACTCTATGCCCAAGGTACGGCACCTCATCCATCCCTATTTGGCAGTTATCAGGGCGAATGGTCAGTCCTGCAGCAAAGATATAGTCTAGCACTATGCCCAAGTGTTTAAGATGTTCCTCCCAGGTGGTGCTAAAAATGGCAATGTCATCCATGTAAGCACAGGCAAAGTCCTGACATTGTTGTAACAGTAGATCTACCAGTCTCTGGAAAGTAGCGGGGCAGTTTTCATCCCAAAGGGCATTCCCAGGAACTCAAAAAGCCCAAATGGAGTAATGAAGGCCGAGCGCTCCCAAGTGTCCTCCGTTAGGGGTATCTGCCAGTTCCCCTTGCTCAAATCTAACGTAGTCACAAATTGGGCACTGGCCAGACGAGCCAATAGATCATCAATTCTGGGCATGGGGTAAGCATCACTCTTGGTGGCATCATTTAATCATTTGTAATCAACGCAGAATTGTGTTGTACCTTCCTTCTTGGGGACCAGGATGGCAGGAGAGGCCCAAGAACTGTGAGATGGCTGAATAACTCCCAGTCGTTTCGTCTCCAGTTCATTCTTTATCATACCTTGAACAGCCTCTGGAATCCGGTATTCAGCCTGCTGGATGGGGCGTTGTCCGGGGTTTCCACATGGTGGCTGGTGAGAGTAGTCTTCCCCGACTTTGAGGAGAAAGCAGCAGCCCTTGGCCTTAGTACGGCGTAAATATCGTCCTTTTGTATATCCGATAAATGGGGCACTTGTTCCAATGATCCTCCCGCTTGGGCAACCTGGAGGAGATAGGGGAGATACTTGTCGTTGGCGGTATTACTAGGGGGGGTGGCAGACAGCTAGAACAGGCAGAGATTGGTCGTGGTAGTCTTTCAGCATGTTAATGTGGATGGTTTTCTGTCGTCGTCCAGGGCAATAACATAGTTAGTATCATTCATTTTCTTGACAACCTGATAAGGGCCTTCCCACACTGCTTGAAGCTTGTTTGCAAGGGAAGCAGTAATCATGAGCACTTGTCCTTCCATAAATTCCCGGGTCCTGGCATTACAGTCATACCAGGTTTTTTGTCTGGACTGGGCCATTCGCTGATGTTCTTTAGCCAAGGTAGCTAGCTGGGCGAGACGGTCTCTGAACTCTAGAATATAGGGTATGATGGGCATTCCGGTGTCTGAGATATCTCCCTCCAAATGTTCTTTCAGAAGAGTGAGCGGCCCACGGACCTTCCCGCTAAACAGTAGTTCGAAGGGAGAGAACCCTGTGGACTCTTGGGGTACCTCCCGATAGGCAAAGAGGAGATGTGGCAGGTACTTTTCCCAGTTTTTTTAAACGTCAACAAAAGCCCTCAGAATATTTTTTAGGGTTCCATTAAAGCATTCACATTGTCCGTTGGTCTGCAGGTGGTATGGGGTGGTGCAAATGGCTCGAACACCACAGGTATGCCATAGGGACTGGACCAGGTCTGACATGAACTGAATGCCTTGATCTGATAATATTTTTCTAGGAAACCCTCCCCGGGTAAAGAAGGTAACAATGGCCTCTGCTACCTTTACTGCTGTAATACTGGACAGGGCCACAGCTTCAGGATACCTAGTGGCACAGTCCACCACGGTCAGGATAAATTTTTTCCCTGACCGGCTGGGGTGGGCCAGAGGACCTATGATGTCGACAGCTACACGTTGAAATGGTTCTTCAATTATGGGCAGGGATTGCAGGGGTACCTTATGTCGAGCTCCTGGATGCCGCATTCGCTAGCACACATCGCAGGGGCGGCAATAATGGGCTACCGACTGTGAGATGCCAGGCCAGTAAAAACTTTGGGTGAGTCTCTTTTCAGTCCTTTTCCTCCCTTGATGTCCAGCCAAGGGGATGTCATGGGCCAGTTGGAGTAGCTGTGCCCTGTACCTCTGAGGGACAATGAGTTCCTGGTCATTGCATCAGGATTGCCCTGGTCACTGACCTTTGTTACACGATAATACAGTCCATTTTCTCGAGTGAAGCCATCCCCATTATCTCCCATGTGCCCAATTTCTGCCTTTTGCCTAAGGCTTCTAAGGTAGTGTCACCCTCTATTTCTCTCCTAAACTCCTCTCTGTCCCAAGACTCTCCTAATGTAGTAGCAGCGAACGTATCGCTTACCGACTCTAATGCGGTTCGTGGTGGTTGCTCCCCGGTGAGGTCCAGATGACGTAGTGCTTGAAGGGCCTGTAGTCGGGTTACTGCTCCCACAAATTGGCACTGTAACTCCCCAATGTCGTTCCCAAGGAGTATATCTGCAGGAAGTCCTCCCATAACTCCAATCCAACACAGTTTTTCTCCACAACCATAATCCAAATGCACAGAATCTCGCTGTATATATTTGCGGGCACCCCCCGCCAGGACAATGGGAATTCCCGGACCCTGGTAAATTGCCTCGGGTTGAACCACACGGGGGTCAGCAATAGTCAGGAATGCCCCCGTGTCTCTAAATCCTGACACTTTGTATCCATCAATTAAGACATCCTGCAGGTGGCGTGGCCGTTGCTCTGGGTAGCTAAAGGACAAAGGCCGGAGTCCGTACACTCCAGGAGGGGTATCTATGGTGCCGTGGTCGGTGGTCCACTCTGGTTGGGGTGGTGGTAGCTCTTCCTCAGGCGGGATGGAGTATACAAGATGCACTGGGCAAGGTGGGGCTGCGTGGGGCTCTCTCCGATTCCTTGAGGGACAGCCAGACTGCAAATGTCCAGGTTGCCCACACCCATAACATCGCTTCTCAGTGATACCCCCAGGTCATGGTCGGAACTGTTGGGGACTAGGATTGTGAGACGTGATTGTCATCGGCTTGCGACTAGGTGGAAGGGCAGATATAATTGGAGGGGGACGGGGCGCCGGAGCAGGCCGTGGTTCATTGTCCAGAAGCCTCCTCCATTGCGGCCGGATAGTAAGGGCTTCATCTGCCAGGGCTGCAGCTCTATCCATGGTACACGGCGTGCGCTCCCGGAATCATTCCCGTACCTCTGCAGGGCACTTGGCAAGAAATTGTTCTATAAGGAATGCCTGTATAACATCTTTCACAGTAAAGGAATTTTCTGCTTCCAGCCATCTCCGACATGCCTGGCCTGGGACATCTTATGTGCACACATCCTAAATGATCCCCCTGTGGTGCATGAGAGGTCTCGGAACTTGGCCCTATATGAGTCTGAGGTGATAGCATGGTAACCCAAGATGGTCCGCTTTACAATATTATAATCCAGATTCCGCTGTGCGTCAATGGTTCGGTAAGCCTCCGCTACCGTTCAGGAGTTCCACTAGCAAATGCATCCAGTCAGAGTGGGGCACCTCCATCACAGCACACTGCTGCTCAAAGTCCTTGAAGAACCCTTCCACATCTCTGGAAGCCTCATCAAATGGCTTAAAATCTGTCCGGGTGATCCGTACAGGTTCCCGGATCGTTGGGGTTACACTCCACATTGCGTTACTCCCTCTTTCAAGCTCCATTGCTTCTTGTCTCCACTGTGCAGCCTCCTACTTGTACTCCTGAGAGACGCCTGGGCACAGGACCGCCATCTCTTCTTCGTACCACACCAACCACTGGCTTTTTGGGGTGGGGATCCCTGTCTCCAGTGCTCGTCCTTCAGACATTTGGGAGGAGGTGGCCGGGCTAGCGCCCACCAGTAGTTCAATTAAGGCTTCTTTAGTCAGTCCCTGGTAGTTCAAGCCCAGGTGTTGTGAATAGAGTTGAGCGAAACGGGTCGAAAAAATTCAAAAGTCGCCGACTTTTGGCAAAGTCGGGTTTCATGAAACGAAACCCGACCCTAGGATAAGGTCGGCCACGAGGTCGGCGACTTACGCGCCAAAGTCGCGTTTCAAAAGTTTGTTTTGCGCTCTTTTTCAGCCAATCAGGATCCACGGACACTGTGGGCAACGTGATGACATAGGCACGGGTCACCACCATCTTTCAGAAGGGCATGCAAGTGATTGGCTTGCTTTGGTGGGCGTCACAGGGGGTATAAAAGGGCGTGCACGCCGACCGCCATCTTACTTCTGCCGATCTCAGTATAGGGAGAGGTTGCTTCTGATTCTGTAGGGAGAGCGTTAGGCAGGGAAGAAGACCAAAAAACTGCTTCTGCTGCTAGCGATTTGGCCTGCACAACACACCAGTCACTGTGTGTGCAGTGCAAGGGGAGGCTATATAGTGGTGTATCAGTGGTGTTGGTTGTTGGGCTGCCTTCTAAGGCTTCCTGACAGGCTGGCATTGCTGTTTACCCACTGCTCCGCAAACTGCTTTTTTAAAAGCAATCCAATCTCCCTTATCCTCTAGTCACTTTGGTCACAGCTGTGCCATCGAGCCTGTCACATAGCGCTCAGATATTCATTGGGCCTCAAACTGCTTTTTTAAAAGCAATCCCAATTTTTTTTTTTGTCCTGCTGAGAAGAAAAAAAAACTGCTTCTGCTGCTGATAGCAATTTGGCCTGCACAACACACCAGTCACTGTGTGCAGTGCAAGGGGAGGCTATATAGTGGTGTATCAGTGGTGTTGGTTGTTGGGCTGCCTTTTAAGGCTTCCTGACAGGCTGGCATTGCTGTTTACCCACTGCTCCGCAAACTGCTTTTTTAAAAGCAATCCAATCTCCCTTATCCTCTAGTCACTTAGGTCACAGCTGTGCCATCGAGCTTGTCACATAGCGCTCAGATATTCATTGGGCCTCACACAATCCAAAAGTGTCCAGTGTCCAAAAGTGTGTGCCGAGATTCAAACTCTCACTTATCCTCTAGTCACTTAGTCACTTAGGTCACAGCTGTGCCATCGAGCTTGTCACATAGCGCTCAGATATTCATTGGGCCTCACACAATCCAAAAGTGTCCAGTGTCCAAAAAGTGTGTGCAGAGATTCAAAATCTCACTTATTCTCTAGTCACTTAGGTCACAGCTGTGCCATCGAGCTTGTCACATAGCGCTCAGATATTCATTGGGCCTCACACAATCCAAAAGTGTCCAGTGTCCAAAAGTGTGTGCAGAGATTCAAACTCTCACTTATCCTCTAGTCACTTAGGTCACAGCTGTGCCATCGAGCTTGTCACATAGCGCTCAGATATTCATTGGGCCTCACACAATCCAAAAGTGTCCAGTGTCCAAAAGTGTGTGCAGAGATTCAAACTCTCACTTATCCTCTAGTCACTTAGGTCACAGCTGTGCCATCGAGCTTGTCACATAGCGCTCAGATATTCATTGGGCCTCACACAATCCAAAAGTGTCCAGTGTCCAAAAGTGTGTGCAGAGATTCAAACTCTCACTTATCCTCTAGTCACTTAGGTCACAGCTGTGCCATCGAGCTTGTCACATAGCGCTCAGATATTCATTGGGCCTCACACAATCCAAAAGTGTCCAGTGTCCAAAAGTGTGTGCAGAGATTCAAAATCTCACTTATTCTCTAGTCACTTAGGTCACAGCTGTGCCATCGAGCTTGTCACATAGCGCTCAGATATTCATTGGGCCTCACACAATCCAAAAGTGTCCAGTGTCCAAAAGTGTGTGCAGAGATTCAAACTCTCACTTATCCTCTAGTCACTTAGGTCACAGCTGTGCCATCGAGCTTGTCACAAAGCGCTCAGATATTCATTGGGCCTCACACAATCCAAAAGTGTCCAGTGTCCAAAAGTTTGTGCAGAGATTCAAAATCTCACTTATTCTCTAGTCACTTAGGTCACAGCTGTGCCATCGAGCCTGTCACATAGCGCTCAGATATTCATTGGGCCTCACACAATCCAAAAGTGTCCAGTGTCCAAAAGTGTGTGCAGAGATTCAAAATCTCACTTATTCTCTAGTCACTTAGGTCACAGCTGTGCCATCGAGCTTGTCACATAGCGCTCAGATATTCATTGGGCCTCACACAATCCAAAAGTGTCCAGTGTCCAAAAGTGTGTGCAGAGATTCAAACTCTCACTTATCCTCTAGTCACTTAGGTCACAGCTGTGCCATCGAGCTTGTCACATAGCGCTCAGATATTCATTGGGCCTCACACAATCCAAAAGTGTCCAGTGTCCAAAAGTGTGTGCAGAGATTCAAAATCTCACTTATTCTCTAGTCACTTAGGTCACAGCTGTGCCATCGAGCTTGTCACATAGCGCTCAGATATTCATTGGGCCTCACACAATCCAAAAGTGTCCAGTGTCCAAAAGTGTGTGCAGAGATTCAAACTCTCACTTATCCTCTAGTCACTTAGGTCACAGCTGTGCCATCGAGCTTGTCACATAGCGCTCAGATATTCATTGGGCCTCACACAATCCAAAAGTGTCCAGTGTCCAAAAGTGTGTGCAGAGATTCAAAATCTCACTTATTCTCTAGTCACTTAGGTCACAGCTGTGCCATCGAGCTTGTCACATAGCGCTCAGATATTCATTGGGCCTCACACAATCCAAAAGTGTCCAGTGTCCAAAAGTGTATGCAGAGATTCAAACTCTCACTTATCCTCTAGTCACTTAGGTCACAGCTGTGCCATCGAGCTTGTCACATAGCGCTCAGATATTCATTGGGCCTCACACAATCCAAAAGTGTCCAGTGTCCAAAAGTGTGTGCAGAGATTCAAACTCTCACTTATCCTCTAGTCACTTAGGTCACAGCTGTGCCATCGAGCTTGTCACATAGCGCTCAGATATTCATTGGGCCTCACACAATCCAAAAGTGTCCAGTGTCCAAAAGTGTGTGCAGAGATTCAAACTCTCACTTATCCTCTAGTCACTTAGGTCACAGCTGTGCCATCGAGCTTGTCACATAGCGCTCAGATATTCATTGGGCCTCACACAATCCAAAAGTGTCCAGTGTCCAAAAGTGTGTGCAGAGATTCAAACTCTCACTTATCCTCTAGTCACTTAGGTCACAGCTGTGCCATCGAGCTTGTCACATAGCGCTCAGATATCAGTGGGCCTCACACAATCCAAAAGTGTCCAGTGTCCAAAAGTGTGTGCAGAGATTCAAACTCTCACTTATCCTCTAGTCACTTAGGTCACAGCTGTGCCATCGAGCCTGTCCCATAGCGCTCAGATATCAGTGGGCCTCACACAATCCAAAAGTGTCCAGTGTCCAAAAGTGTGTGCAGAAATTCAAAATCTCCCCTGTCCTATAGACACCTTGTTTTACATACTATATAGTTTGTTGGATTTTGTCTACATTTCTACCAAAAATGAGGAAGGCTGGTGGAAGAGGCTGTGGAATTGGGCGGGGGTTGGCAGCTGGTAATGATGGTGTTGGTGGTGGATCTGATGGTAGTGGCAAGAGCAAAATAGGACCGAATGCAGGAGGTGTTGAGCCTGCGTCATCGTCTGGCTACATAAGGCCTCGAACGCTTAGTTTTCTAGGAGTTGGCAAACCGCTTTTAAAGCCAGAGCATCAGGAAAAAGTTTTGTCTTACATTGCTGACTCAGCCTCCAGCTCTATCGCCTCCTCTTCTTCAGTTGTAAAAAGTAAAAGCACTGAGTCGTCATTGGAGGCTCATGTTCATGAACCTCACCTTTCCTTGTGTCCTTCACCCCAACCAAGATTGAAGGATGACGCAGGCCATACTACTGATTACTCCATGGAGCTGTTTTCACATACCATGCCTGGATTATCAAGTGAAATGGTGAATTACCCAGGCCAAGATGAATCTGACATGGAGTGCACTGATGCACAGCCGCTGATGGATGATTCTGCTGGTACATTCACTCAGAGCACTACATTGTCCTCGCAGTGTACAGAGCCAGATTCTGACCCTGATGAGACTCAGGTGCCCCTTCCCGCACACTATACCACCATACACGGTGACACAGAGGAAGGTGCACATGACATAGAAGAGGAGGTGATGGATGACCCAGTTGTTGACCCAGATTGGCATCCATTGGGGGAAGAGGGTGCTGCTTCCAATAGCTCAGATGAGGAGCATCCACAGCAGACATCGACATCGCAACAGCTGTTATCTGGCAGGCCCGGAGCACTCCAAAGACAGGTTCCAAACATCAAAAGAGTTGCTGGACAGCTTGTCCAGAGGGTCAAAAGATCACAGCGTGCTAGGCCGCAAAATGTCTGCCAAAGTAGGAAGAGTGCAGTGTGGCACTTTTTTGAACAAAATCCTCATAATCAGGCCAAGGTTATCTGTAAGAAGTGCACAAAGACCTTTAGCCGAGGGAAAAATCTGAAAAATTTGAATACCAGTTGCATGCTTAGACATTTAACCAGCATGCACTTGCAAGCATGGACACAACACCAAACCTCAAGTGCCACATGTGCAACTGATCACAACGAAGGTAGTCAGCAACGCTACATTGTTTCCCCCACTGTAAGCCCACCGGTTAGCACAGCAGCAAATGTTGAGGTGTCGTTGCAAGGCCACAGCAGTCAGGGAATCCCACTGTTATATCAACGAAAGACTGATTCTAGGCCATCAGAAAGAACACCAACTCCATCACCATCATCAACCCTCTCTCAGTCCGCCCTGTCCACCGCTACTTCCACCATATGCAGCTCTCAAGTCCAGCTCACCCTCCCAGACACTATGAGTAGGTCAAGAAAGTACTCAGTCTCTCATCCGCGTACACTGGGTTTGAACGCCCACATTGCCAAACTAATCTCGTTTGAGATGATGCCCTTTCGGTTGGTGGAAAGCACAGCTTTCCTCGAACTCATGGCCTATGCAGTACCACGCTATGACCTACCCAGTCGCCACTTCTTCTCTCGCAAAGCCATCCCAGCCCTCCACCATCATGTGAAAGACCGCATTGTCCATGCACTCAAGCAGTCAGTGAGCGGAAAGGTGCACCTCACAACTGATGCATGGTCCAGTCGGCATGGCCAGGGCCGTTACGTGTCCATCACTGCGCACTGGGTTAATGTGGTGGATGCAGGGTCCACAGGGGACAGCGGTGGTGGGACAGTGCTGCCTATCCCACGGTATAGGAAACAGTTGGCTGTAGGCGTTCCACCCTCCTCCTCCTCCTCCTCCTCCTCCAGAAGCGAAAGCTCGTCCACAGAGCGCAGTCGTACGAGCACTCCATCTGCAGCTGCCACTGTTGCACACGATGTGTCCCCCTATCGAGCAGCTAGTGGAAAGCGTCAGCAGGCTGTGTTGCAGATGATGTGTTTGGGCGACAGACACACCGCCGAGGTGCTGGCCGAGTACTTGAAGCGACAAACTGAGTCATGGCTGGGCAGTGTACATCTTGAGGCAGGCAAGGTAGTTAGTGATAACGGCCGTAATTTTGTGGCAGCCATAGCCCTTTCAAAACTCAGCCACATACCTTGCTTGGCTCACACCTTGAACCTGGTGGTGCAGTGCTTCCTCAAAAATTATCTGGAGTTAACAGCCCTGCTCCAGAAGGTGCAAAGACTGTGCGCGCACATCCGCCGGTCGCCTGTACACTCCGTTCGTATGCAGAAGCTGCAGCGATTGCTCCACCTTCCCAACCACCGCCTCATTATCGACATTGCAACAAGGTGGAACTCCACCCTGCACATGGTGGAGCGGCTGTGCGAGCAGAGGCAGGCCATAATGCATTTGTGGGAGGATACACGGCCAGGCACTTTGAGAGCAGACATGGAGTTGACAGGTGTGCAGTGGTCGAAGCTGAAAGACCTTTGTAAAGTCCTTCAGTGTTTTGAGGAATGCACACGGCTGGTAAGCGCAGACGACGCCATCCTAAGCATGACCATCCCACTTATGCGTCTGCTCATGCAAACTTTGACGCACCTTAAGGAGCATGCGTCTGCAGCCAATGTTGATGAGGAGGAAGAGGAGGAGGGAATCCTTGATGACATTCAGCCATTGTCTGCTAAGGGACCTCTCCTGGACGAGGTGGAGGAAGAAGAGGAGGAGGAGGAGGATGATGGGGATGATTACTTAGGGGAGGAGGATGCATCTCGTGGGGCAAGTGAAAATGTTGGCGTGGCAAGGTCTGGTACAGGGTTTGTGCGTGACTGGAGGGATGTGGATTTGCCAGAAAGTGCTCCTCCACCCAGCACTCGCAGTGCATCATTGACACCGGGAACATTGGCCCACATGTCAGATTATGCCTTGCGGATCCTAAAAAGGGACCCCCGCATTGCCAAAATGATGAACGATGACGACTACTGGTTGGCCAGCATCCTGGATCCACGCTATAAAGACAAATTACAAAACATCATGCCACAGGAGAACCTTGACCTAATATTGGCTAATAAACAAGCAACTCTGGTAAATCGGTTGCTTGAGGCATTCCCAGCACACAGCAGCGGTGATGGTTCTCACACGAGCCGTACGGGCCAGGGGCAGCTTGGCAGAGGTGTTCGTGGTGCACACAGCAGAAGTGGCGTTGGAGACAGGGGTTTCATGACAATGTTGTGGACTGATTTTTCAAATACCGCTCACACAACTGGTAATACTGCATCGATGAAAAGTGACAGGAGACAGCAGTTGTCAACTATGGTAACAAACTACTTTTCCTCTCATATCGATGTTCTCCCACACAGGTCATTCCCCTTTGACTATTGGGCCGCTAAACTGGACACCTGGCCTGAATTGGCCCAATATGCCTTACAGGAGCTCGCTTGCCCAGCTGCAAGTGTGCTATCGGAAAGAGTCTTCAGTGCAGCTGGATCAATCCTGACAGAAAAAAGGACCCGTCTGTCAACCCAAAATGTGGATGATCTAACCTTCATTAAAATGAACCACGCATGGGTTTCCAAGGATTTTGTCCCACCTTCCCCTGATGACACATAGGGTGACAGAAAAATGGCTTGCTTTGGTCCACCTCTTCCTAGTACTTCACCTATTTCGCCTTTTGCATCAGCTGAATGTCCAACATCAACATATGCCACTTTCTAAAACTCCCTAACTGTGCTGCCTCCCCCCCCATGGCCGGGGTCACCACCTACCGCACGACACCGTGCGAGTGCCGTTGCCCTGGACAGGTGGGTAGGCCGACTCTTGGGCGCGGGCACTGGCACAAGGTCCCTCATAGTGCAATCAAGTGTCTCTGACGGTGGTGGTGCACACCCGCCGTCAGACACACCGCTGTACTATGAGGGGCCCAGTGCCAGTACCAACGCCCACGAGTGGGCCCCCCTTGCTTGGGCAGGGCCCCAGCATTTGCAATCTTTACCTCTCCCTGCTCCTCCGCTGTGTAATCTGGGCCGTCAAATCCATACTGTGCCTGACACCGTCTGAGCCTGCCTCCTGAGACATATATTTTGAATGTGTACGCTATCCATACATGTTATCCAGGGATACGGTACCCTTTCTAACCTTTGTGCAATCACGTGCAATCCATACTGGGCCTAACACCGTCTGAGCCTGCCTCATGCTGTATAGACATATATTTTGAATGTGTACGCTATCCATACATGTTATCCAGGGATACGGTACCCTTTCTAACCTTTGTGCAATCACGTGCAATCCATACTGGGCCTAACACCGTCTGAGCCTGCCTCATGCTGTATAGACATATATTTTGAATGTGTACGCTATCCATACATGTTATCCGGGGATACGGTACCCTTTCTAACCTTTGTGCAATCACGTGCAATCCATACTGGGCCTAACACCGTCTGAGCCTGCCTCCTGAGACATATATTTTGAATGTGTACGCTATCCATACATGTTATCTGGGGATACGGTACCCTTTCTAACCTTTGTGCAATCACGTGCAATCCATACTGGGCCTAACACCGTCTGAGCCTGCCTCATGCTGTATAGACATATATTTTGAATGTGTACGCTATCCATACATGTTATCCAGGGATACGGTACCCTTTCTAACCTTTGTGCAATCACGTGCAATCCATACTGGGCCTAACACCGTCTGAGCCTGCCTCATGCTGTATAGACATATATTTTGAATGTGTACGCTATCCATACATGTTATCCGGGGATACGCTACCCTTTCTAACCTTTGTGCAATCACGTGCAATCCATACTGGGCCTAACACCGTCTGAGCCTGCCTCATGCTGTATAGACATATATTTTGAATGTGTACGCTATCCATACATGTTATCCGGGGATACGGTACCCTTTCTAACCTTTGTGCAATCACGTGCAATCCATACTGGGCCTAACACCGTCTGAGCCTGCCTCCTGAGACATATATTTTGAATGTGTACGCTATCCATACATGTTATCTGGGGATACGGTACCCTTTCTCACCTTTGTGCAATCACGTGTAATCCATACTGGGTGTGAGAACGGCTGGCGAGCTGTTAAGCAAGCTACAGCACCTGTCCAGACAAGTACAGGGATTCCCTAGCGAGGAGACTTATTTGATTGTTTTCAATGTTGGGACAGCAATTTTTGGGGAGCACTATACTCTGGAGAATGATAGAGGGGGCCCACCATACACTGGAACATTCCAAAGGTGGACATCAGACACTGGAGCAGCATTTACAGGGCCCATTATACACTAGAGCATTAGAAATGGGGCCCATTATGTTTGGAGCATTATTTGGGCCCATAAGACAGTGGAGCTTCATCCATGGGGACCAACATATACTGTAGCATTATGTGGAGCTCATCATATACTGTTTCAAACATTATATGGGACCAATGATTCTGTATGGAGAAATAGATGGGCCTCGTCATGAGATGTAAAAAGTGAGGTATTTTTCATTGTACTATACCGCTATTTCTCTGCCGTATCGGAGCATGATGAGTTGTGGTATGTGTTAAAGGGGCGCTCTTTCGCCCAGGGCACATGAAAACCTGGAGCCAGCCCTCCCCCCCCACAGTTTGTAGCCAAATAACCCCCATTTTTCAGTGCGTAACTTGTATTATGAAGTTAATTAAGGTTGACAAGCTTAAGAAAGAAGAATTGATGCTTTTGGCATTCAAATGGGCACTGTAGGTGTGTTACCTGTCCTCCTCTCACTGCCGACTTTTATTCCCCATTGACTTACATTGGGTTTCATGTTTCGGGACGACCCCGACTTTTCCCTATAATCGGACGATCTTGCTCGACCCGACTTTTGGAAAAGTCGGGTTTCACGAAACGAAATGCGACCCTAAAAAACCAAAAGTCGCTCAACTCTAGTTGTGAACACTTTTGACCTGACTTTTGAGTTTGGGCTCCCTCTGGTTGTTGCTGCGGGTAATGGAGCTGGTCGGGTTGAAAGAAGTCAATCACCTGAAGAGGATGATTGGAGGTAAGGTGTTACAGACTGGAAAGATTTAAGTCAGCAAGCTTCCTTCAGTTGTTGCTGGTGATTTGGTTTTCTTCCTGTGCATTTTGAAGTCCGCTTGCCCCCTGCTTGTTCCGGCATCATTCAGATAAGTTATTTGTTTGCTGGAATCTTTTTGCATTTGATCCAGTTTTTGCCTTTCTCTGCTTTCTGCTTTGCTGTGTGGGTTCAGCATTGTTCCCTGGTGGGACAAGTGCTTGACCCCGTTCCATATGCCACAGCTTATGTCAGCCTGTTCAGTATTGATAGTCCCCTGTTATATCAGTATCTTTTGTTTTGCTTCCAGTTCACACCAGAATTCTGATATAGTGGCGGTGAGGTCCTGTGGCCTCAGTATTTTTGCATATCAGACGTGTTGGATTTTTCTGAGGGGTTTTTGTGTGATTGCAGACAGTATCTTTCCTGTCCTGTTCTAGCTAGACAGTTTGGGCCCAATCATTTGCTTACTCTATTTTCTGCCTGTGTTTGTACCTCATCTTGTCTCACCGGCAATATATGTTTGGGGGCTATCTATTCCTTTGGGGGTCTGCTCCGGGGCAGCGCAGAAGTAGGTTCTATCAGACACTGCAGTCTTCTGGCTCATCTGTGTCTTGGTAACTCAGTGATAATTATATTGTAACTATAATCCAGTAACATTTATCGAATGTGTATGGTCAGCTTTAATATTCCTATTTCATATGGATGAGTATAGCTTAGGTAATATCACCTAAGTATAAAGCCAATATTAGATACTGAGACTGTAAATTTACCTTTTAAGGAATACACTGTTGAATATATCTTCTAAAATAGGACAGTTAATGCACTCTAATTAAAAGATGAAATTATAGTGCTTGAGATATTTCTTTAACAGTGTGACACGTTAAAGACCTACAGCTAAATTACAGGGATTAAAAACATCTTAGACAAAAGTGAAAAAGCAATCTTACACAATGATCTCTATCTACAATGTGTAGCTGTAAGATATTTTTGAGGATGGAGAAGTACTGTACCTATAAATATGATAATTTATTGCACAAGATGCCTAATGGTATTGTGAAATGTGGAGAAAAAAAACAGCAGCGGTAATGACCAATGATAGAGTCAGATGTGTTTAGTAAAAGGGGAAGCCATCTCTGATCTTCTGCCACTTCTGCATCATTTTTCCGCTTCAGGAGAATCTATGGCTCACATTTGAAGTTATCAGATCAAATATTTTTTCATATATCTTCTCTAAGCAGAAGAACAATTCAAATGCTGGGTGAAAAGATAATAAAAAATGAAAAAAGAAGAACTGAACATTGATGGAATTTTAGAAACTAGAAGAAATAAACAAGTATGAAATTTTTCATTTGGCAATATGCAAATTGTCTCTTCAGAGAGGAAGAGAACTAGAACTCTAGTGTCACCTATTGGAAGTAGCAATCCTAAAAGTCAATGTCAACCCTTTAATGAGCCTTGTCACATGACTTAGGATAAAAGCCAAACCAGAATCTCAGTTTGCAGATACTGTGTTTCAGGGTACTGCTCCTCGTCACTGCAAAGTGTGAGATCTGGTTTGGCTGTGTGAGAGGTGTCTGACCGATATCCAAGAAGTATCATTTCTCCTTGCTGAGATTGACATGCTAAGCATGCCAAGATGAGGAGACTTAAGGCTGGGTTCACACGTAGCGGAACTCTCGAGGAAATTACCGCGAGAGTTCCGGAATTCCATTCCGTGGGAAAATCGCATTTTAAATTCCCGCGATTTTCCCACGGAAAAACTAGCATTTTGCAAGCGTAATTAGCTTGCAAAATGCTAGCGTTTTCCAAGCGATCTGTAGCATCGCTTGGAGAACTGATTGACAGGTTGGTCACACTCGTCAAACATAGTGTTTGACAAGTGTGACCAACTTTTTACTACTGAGGCCGCCTATGCAGCATCAGTAGTAAAAGATAAAATGTAAAAAATAATAAAAAAATAAAAAATATTGTTATTTTCACCTTCCGACTTCCCGCGCAGCCTTCCCACCTCTCTCCACGCTCCCGTTCCCAGTAATCCTTTGCGAAAATGCCCACGATGACGTCCGTTCTCGCGGGATCGCGACGTCTCGCGGTCATTCGCGGTGACGTCGCGCAAATGACCGCGAGACTTCGCGATCCCGCGAGAACAGACGTCATCGCGGGCATTTTCGCAAAGGATTACTCGGAACGGGAGCTTGGGGAGAGGCGGGAAGGGTGCGCGGGAAGTCGGAAAGTGAGAAAAACAATATTTTTTATTTTAAATTCTATTTTTTACAGGGATATGGTACCCAAAGCCCAGAGGACAGTCTCCTCTCCTCCGGACCGTGGGTACCATCCGCAATTGTTCTGCTTACTTTTCGCATGGTGTGCACAGCCACATGCGGAAAGTAAGCAGAACAATGCATTCCTATGGGTGCGGGATCGCCGCGATTCCGCAAAATTAATGAGCATGCTGCGTTTTTTACCGCAAAGCGATTCCACCGCTGTAAAAACCGCAGCATTAGCACAGCATTGCAGAATCCCATAGGAATGCATGGGATGCTTATTTTTCGCGTTTTCGTGGCAAAATCGCACGGTTAAAACCGCCGCGGAAACACAAAAAAAACGCCACGTGTGAACTCAGCCTAAAGCCGCAATGCTCCTCTGGGAAATATGCAAATTGTCTCTTCTGAGGGAAATGTAACCATTTATATTCATTATGCTTGACACTAATTTCATCTGATTATCTCAATTATCTTCTATTGAGAGAAGATGAATAAGTCACTAAGAATGTATATCACTTACATGCTTACTTACTGCATGCTCCCACCGAGAGTACCAGGGAATAATGACAGTGTGCATGTAAAGGGGCCCAGGGCTGTAGTCGTGGCTCTCAATGGCCCTCAACCTGGTCCACTGTCACATACACAATGTGTACCTTTTTGTCCGCTTTCCTGTCTGTCCAGATCCTCTCTGGTCCAATGTGGGTTTCTTTCTGGGGGTTACACACAAATAGAGACAGAGCCAAATTCCTGCGTAAAACAAATGATTTTACTCAGTTCCTTTCTCAGCTCGTCCAGTTCACATTTAGGTACAGCACAAGATACTTCAAAAGACATGACATTTTCTGTCCCTGTGCTGTCTCTCACTCCCTCAGGAATATCGCAGGGTCGCGCTGTTGTCCCCAATACCATAGAATTCTGTCTGACCAGTCTGACTCACTGTAGGAGTTCCCGTTCTGTTTCGCCCTGAACACGCAGGCGTCTTCCTATGTAGCTGACCGCCACCATGACAAAGCTGCCCTGTATTCCTTGGCTTCACTGTCAATTGTTACTCCTAGGCCCTGAATGAGCTGGGCTCCTTTACTTGCAATAACGTTACCGGGCTCAACTGCCCTGTCTGGTGTCCCAGGCCCTACTGACTGAAAACAGGAAAACCTTCTATCTTACCCCAGTTGGCCCCTTCTAAGTTAACTATTTCCTTTCCTACAATTATTACTATCCTACACTTATTGTTATACTACACTGCCTCCCTCTTGTGGCTAATCCAATCACTACACAACAGCATCACATTTCACAGCAAATTTACCAGCTGTCCAGGAACGTACGAACACAGACAAGGAGGGAGAGTGGGCACAGCTAGTCCCTGTGCACCCCTTACATGCACACTGCACATAGTGCACACATAGAGTGACTGCAGACTTATGTCCAGAGCCTGTACAACTAAATGATAACAGTATGCACTAAGCCACTAGCTCCCCCTAGTGGTAGTTGCAGACATCCGAATTTATGTTTTTTAAATCCATGTCTTTGTACTAGATTTTGTATACTAGAAAAAAAATTTCTTCTAAATGCTAGAAAAGTATATTAAGAAATGAATCAGCACAGAAATCAAAATTATATTTAAAGGAAACCTGTCACACAATTCATGCGTCACAACCCATTAGTGCACAACTACGCTGGGGCGTTTCAGAGAAAACTATTCCTAACTGTAATCACACAGAAAGGCTCTGATTCATGCAACCTGAGGTTTGGGCAGTATGAATCATGTTACAGATTCCCTTTAAGGATGGACATTTTTTTAAGTCATGCTCATCAGAATTTGTCACATTATACATGAGAATTATTTAAGTACTCTGTGCAAATGTTGATCTTCCTCTTACCTACTTAGGTAATCGTATTCCCGTAGAATTTAAACCTCCGGAGTTCTGCACTTTATTCTGCACTGATTTTCTAAAACATCGATGCATCGTAAGCTGCTTGTAAAGGGATCAGGCAGAAGAATGGGGAGTCCGGCTGTCAGACGTAACCAGACTCTACCATCCCGATCACTGGAATGCCTCCCCAGCTCCCACCCCCAAAGGTTTTTAAGAACTTATATGGTGTACAGTATGCAAAATAAATGAAAAATAAAGTAAGAAAAATAAATGGAGCAAAACTATAAAAAAAAAGCCTGCCCATGTCCAAATAAAATTCTGCCTAACAAACAAAAATAAAAATAATTTCAAAAGAAAGGGGAACACAATTTAACCCCTTAAGCTCCAAGGGTGGTTTGCACATTCATGACCGGGCCAATTTTTACAATTCTGACCACTGTCCCTTTATGAGAAAACTGAAACGCTTCCATGGATCCCGGTGATTCTGACATTGTTTTCTCGTGACATATTGTACTTCATGTTAGTAGTAAAATTTCATTCATATAACTTGCGTTTATTTGTGAAAAAACGGAAATTTGGCGAAAATTTTGAAAATTTCGCAATTTTCCAAATTTGAATTTTTATGCCCTTAAATAACAGAGATACGGCACACAAAAAACTTAATAAATAACATTTCCCACATGTTTACTTTACATCAGCACAATTTTGGAACCAAAATTTTTTTTTGTTAGGAAGTTATAAGGGTTAAAAATTGACCAGCGATTTCTCATTTTTGCAGCACCATTTTATTTTTACGTACCACATCACATTTGAAGCCACTTTGAAGGGTCTATATGATAGAAAATACCCAAAAGTGACACCATTCTAAAAACTGCACCCCATAAGGTGCTCAAAACCACATTCAAGAAATTTATTAACCCTTTAGGTGCGTCACAGGAATTTTTTGAATATTTAAAAAAAATGAACATTTAACTTTTTTTCACAAAAAAAATAATTCAGGTTCAATTTTTTTTATTTTACCAAGGGTAGCAGGAGAAATTGGACTGCAAAAGTTTTTGTGCAATTTGTCCTGAGTACGCTGATACCTGATATGTGGGGGGGAACCACTGTTTCGGGGCATGGCAGGCCTCAGAAGGGAAGGAGCGCCGTTTGACTTTTTCAATGCAAAATAGGCTGGAATTCAGATTGGACGACATGTCGCGTTTGGAGAGCCCCTGATGTACCTAAAGAGTGGAAACCCCCCACAAGTGATCCCATTTTGGAAACTAGACCCCCAAAGGAACTTATCTAGATATGTGTTGAGAACTTTGAACCCACAAGGGCTTCACAGAAGTTTATAACGTACAGCGGTACAATTAAAAAATCATATTTTTTCCACAAAAATGATCTTTTCACCCCCAATTTTTATTTTTCCAAGGATAACAGGGCCCTAAAAGATATTGTGCAATTTGTCCTGAGTGCGCTGATACCCCACATGTGGGGGTAAACCACTATTTGGGCGCATGGCAGAGCTCGGAAGGGAAGCATCGCCATTTGACGTTTTTGGCTGGAATTGAGATCGGACACCTTGTTGCGTTTGGAAAGCCCCTGATGTACCAAAACAGTAGAAACCCCCCACAAATGACACCATTTTGGAAACTAGACCCCCCAAGGAACTTATCTAGATGTGTGGTGAGCACTTTGAACCCCCCAGTGCTTCACAGAAGTTTATAACGCCCGGGCGTGAAAATAAAAAAATCGTATTTTTTCCACAAACATGATCTTTTAGTCACCAATTTTTTTTATTTTTCCAAGGGTACAAGGAGAAATTGGACCCCAAAAGTTGTTGTCCAATTTGTCCTGAGTACGCTGATACCCCATATGTGGGGGAAAACTACTGTATGGGCACACGTCGGGGCTCGGAAGGGAAGTAGTGACGTTTTGGAATGCAGACTTTGATGGAATGGTCTGCAGGTGTCATGTTGCCTTTGGAGAGCCCCTAATGTACCTAAACAGTGGAAACCCCCCACAAATGACCCCATTTTGGAAACTAGACCCCCTAAGGAACTTATCTAGATGTGTGGTGAGCACTTTGAACCCCCAAGGGCTTCACAGAAGTTTATAATGCCCAGGCGTGAAAATAAAAAAATCGTATTTTTTCCACAAACATGATCTTTTAGTCTCCAATTTTTTTTATTTTCCCAAGGGTAACAGGAGAAATTGGACCTTAAAAGTTGTTGTCCAATTTGTCCTGAGTACGCTGATACCTCATATGTGGGAGAAAACTACTGTATGGGCACACGTCAGGGCTTGGAAAGGAAGTAGTGACGTTTTGGAATGCAGACTTTGATGAATAGGTCTGCGGGTGTCATGTGCGTTTGGAGAGCCCCTGATGTACCTAAACTATTGAAACTCCCCACAAGTGACCCCATTTTGGAAACTAGACCCCCACGGAACTTATCTAGATGTGTGGTGAGCACTTTGAACCCCCAAGTGCTTCACAGAAGTTTATAACGCCTGGGCGTGAAAATAAAAAAATCATTTTTTTCCACAAAAATGATATTTTTGCCCCCAATTATTTATTTTCCTAAGGGTAACAGGAGAAATTGGACCCCAAAAGTTGTTTTGCAATTTGTCCTGAGTAGGTTGATACCCTATATGTGGGGGTAAAACACTGTTTGGGCGCATGGCAGAGCTTGGAAGGGAAGGAGCACCATTTGACTTTTTCAACGCAGAATTGGCTGGAATTGAGATCAGACGCCATGTTGCATTTGGAGAGCACCTGATGCGCCTAAACAGTGGAAACCCCCCAATTATAACTCCAACCCTAACCCCAACACACCCCTAACCCTAATCTCAGCCCTAGCCCTAACCCTAGCCCTAGCCCTAACCCTAACCCTAGCCCTAACCCTAATGGGAAAATGGAAATAAATACATTTTTTTAATTTTATTATTTTTCCCTAACTAAGGGGGTGATAACGGGGGGTTTGATTTACTATTTATGGCGGTTTTTATGTTTGGCAGCTGTCGCACGCTAAAAGACGCTTTTTATTATAAAAATAGTTTTTGCAACACCACATATTGAGAGCTATAATTTTTCCGTATTTTGAACCACCGAGTCATGTGAGGTCTTATTTTTTGCGGGACGAGTTGACGTTTTTATTGGTACCATTTTCGGGCACGTGACATTTTTTGATCGCTTTTTATTCAGACTTTTGGGACGCTGAATGAACTAAAACCAGCGCTTCATAAATTTCTTTTGGGGGGGTGCGTTTACACTGTTCCGCGTGCGGTAAAATTGATAAAGCGGTTTTATTCTTCGGGTCAGTATGGTTACAGCGATACCTCATTTAGGTCGTTTTTTATGTTTTGTCAGTTTTATGCAATGAAAACTATTTTATATAAAAAATAAGTATTTTTGCATTGCTTTATTCTGCGAGCTATAACTTTTTTATTTTTTTGTGGATGATGCTGTATGGTGGCTCGTTTTTTGCGGGACAAGCTGACGTTTTCAGCGGTACCATGGATATTTATATATGTCTTTTTGATCGCGCGTTCTTTTTGTTCGGTGGTATGATAATAAATCATTATTTTTTGCTTCGTTTTTTATTTTTATTTTTTAAGGGGTTCGTTAAAGGGGTTAACTAATGGGACAGTTTTATAGGGGGGGTCGTTACTGACGCGGCGATACCAAATATGTGTACTTTTATTGTTTTTTTTTATTTTAAAATATAGAATTTATTGGGGAATTTTTGTTTTTCACTAATTTATTTAGCGATTTTTTTAAAATTATTTTAACACTTTTTTTTTTTTTTAACTTTATTACATTGTCCCAGGTGGGACATCACTGCCCTGTGACAGATCGCTGATCTGTCACATCACAGATCACTGTGACAGATCAGCGATCTGTCACAGGCACTGTTGCAGACTTCCTCATGCCTGCGCTTTGCAGGCAGTGAGGAAGTCAGCTCCCTACAGGCCCTCGAAGATCCCCGTCGCCATCTTGGATCCGGGGGCCTGTAGGGAAAGAGCCCCCCCGCAGCAGCGCTGCACATTGCGCTGCTGTGGGGGGCTCAGGGAAGCACGGAGGGAGCCCCCTCCCTGCCGATGCTTCCCTTTAACCCCCGGTACACTGCGATCGTGCTTGATCGCGGTGTACAAGGGGTTAAATGTGTCGGGGGCGGTCCGTGACCGCCCCTGACACATTGTGCCGGGTGTCAGCTGTGATAATCAGCTGACACCCGGCCGCGATCAGCGGCGCTCACCACGTGGGTGCCGCTGATCGCTATGACGTACTATCCCGTCCCTGGAAATTAAGTCCCAGGGCACATGGACGGGATAGTACGTCTGCTAGCAGAAAGGGGTTAAAATATATTTAGAGCTCCTTTGTGGTTGGCAAAGAAATAAAAATAGACATGTATTTTATATCTTAATAGGTGAAGAGCCCGGTGTTGCCTGGGCATAGTAACCAACTGTGGTTAGTTATAACAAATTATAATGATTATATTGCACATAAAAACATTTCACATCATATATTCAACACTACAGATGTGCAACACAAATTAACTAAACGATTACCCAAGTATTGATAGTATTTTATTTTCAACTCATTCAAGAGCCTTTTGATTTTTGGTTTTTCATTTCGGTGCAAAGATGAACAGATTTTTGGCAGTTCCAACTCTTGAACAGACCACGTAAAGTTGACCATGAGAAAAGCATGGAGATTGCAAATCGATCCCTACTACTTTCAAGGACTGTCCCTGAGCATTGTTAATGGGCATTGTAAATAGCAGTTGAACTGGAAACTGGAGGCGTTTAAAATGAAAAAACAAATCAGATGGAATGAGTGGAATTCTTGGAATAAAAATGTCCTCTCCTTTGGCACATCCTGTTTCTGAGCTGTGTATCTAACCCTATCCTGTGTGATAATGTTTGCTGAGCTGTGTACCTAATCCTCTCCTATGTGATACTTTCTGCTGAGCTGTGTATCTAATCCTATCGTGTGTTACTGACTGCTCAGCCATGTATCTAATCCTATCCTGTGTGATACCATCTGCTGAGCCGTTTATCTAACCCTATCTTGTGTGATACTGACTGCTGAGCCGTGTACCTAATCTTATCATGTGTGCACTGACTGCTCAGCCATGTATCTAATCCTATCCTGTGTGATACTGACTGCTGAGCCGTGTATCTAATCCTATCCTGTGTGATACTGACTGCTGAGCCGTGTATCTAATACTATTCTGTGTGATACTGTGTGCTGAGCTGTGTATCTAATCCTATCTTGTGTGATACTGTCTGCTGAGCCGTGTATCTATTCCTATCCTGTGTGATACTGACTGCTGAGCCGTGTATCTATTCCTATCCTGTGTGATACTGACTGCTGAGCTGTGTATCTAATCCTATCCTGTGTGATACTGACTGCTAAGCCATGTGACTAATCCTATCCTGTGTGATACTGACTGCTGAGCTGTGTATCTAATCCCCTATCCTGTGTGATACTGACTGCTGAGCCGTGTATCTAATCCTATCCTGTGTGATACTGGGCTCCCCCTGCAGTCTGTGTCAGAGGGTGGTCTGTGTTGGCACAGTAATAAATTGTGTTATTTCCAGCTTTACAGAAAGACGATAACACCATAGAAATGATAAGAATAATAGGCAAAATTGCTCGGTGAATTGGAACGTGCGGGGTTAAAATTTCGCCTCACAACATAGCCTATGACGCTGTCGGGGTCCAGACGTGTGACTGTGCAAAATTTTGTGGCTGTAGCTGCGACGATGCAGATGCCAAATCCCAGACATACACACATACATAAAAATTGTTTGGTGAATTGGAACGTGTGGGGTTAAAATTTCACCTCACAACATAGCCTATGACGCTCTCAGGGTCCAGACGTGTGACTGTGCAAAATTTTGTGACTGTAGCTGTGACGGTGCAGATGTCAAATCCCAGACATACACACATACCTAAAAATTGTTTGGTGAATTGGAACGCGCGGGGTTAAAATTTCGCCTCACAACATAGCCTATGATGCGCTCGGGGTCCAGTCGTGTGACTGTGCAAATTTTGTGGCTGCAGCTGCGATGGTGCACATGCCAATCCCGGACATCCACACATACATACATACACTTTTTCCCCATTATGTAGATAGGGGCAAAATTGTTTGGTGAATTGGAATGAGCAGGGTTAAAATTTTGCCTCACAGCATAGCCTATGACGCTCTCGGGGTCCAGACATGTGACTGTGCAAAATTTTGTGGCTGTAGCTGCGACGGTGCAGATGTCAATCCCGGACATACACATACATACAAACATACACACACACACACACATTGAGATTTATATATTAGATTTAAATTTTTTGATAGCTGTAAAAAATTGAAAAAAATAGGAATATAAAGATGAGATAAAAAATTAAGCCCAAAGTATTGCGAAAACAAGAGGCAAAAATTAATTGAATGTTTGTATGAGAAACTTTTTTAGAGCTTTTAAAAGTGCACGTATGAAAAAAAAATGTGCATGGTGTGTATGGGGTAAACTGACCCAGTCGTAATCTGGTTAAAGAAGACCTTTCACCATATTTTTCAAGTTGAACTTGACACATGACATACTAGGCATAGAAGAGCAGAATACGATTTTTCTTTTCTTAAGTTTGCAATCTTTGTTGCAGAGATATTAGCAATCAAAATATTTGGTAATTAAACAGTTAAATTTGTTTTAATCCAAGTGAGCATTATCAGAGAGATTTTACTGGTGATATGTACTTCCTCCTCTTTCTGACACTGACCAATCATAAACTGCCAGCAACACAGTGAGGAAATTACATCTCTACACAATAGCATTGACAAACAAAACAGTCTTCTCTCCTCACTGTAGAGTGCTGACTTGCTGGAGCACAGCAGAGCTGAGTGTCATGATCTTACAGCTTTCAATACTCTTCTCTGGCAGTCTCATAACAAAAACTTCTAATAGCTCTACTCTCATAGTGCTGCCAGCTCTGTCAATCATAAGCATGCATCCATATACAAAGGGAACAGAACACCCCCGACTATAGCTTAGAACAGGCTCTTTGTGAGATATAATGACACAGCATTCAATGTGGGGGAGGTGCAGTACAACAGAGTTGGCAGCACTATACTTGATTTATCAATGCTAATGTGTATTTGGTCATTCCAATAAGGCTCATTTGCGTTTGAGAGGAGAGCTGTTAGAAGTGTTTGTAATGAGAATCAACCTCTGCAGCATTGCCACCTGGAACCATACACATACACTGAGTGTCAAAGATGGGAGCTGAAAGCTGTTAATCACACTAAGGTCTGCTGAGCTCCAGCACTTCATCATTCTGCAGTGTATAGAGTATGCAATTGTGTGGGGTAGTCTTCTTTCCCCAGTTGTTGCTACCTGCTTATGATTGGTTAGCGTCAGAAAGAGGAAGAAGTACACCACTCCAGTGAAATCTATCTGGCAATGCCCATTTGTCTTAAAAAAAAACCTGTTTAGGTTCAAAATACTTTGATTGCTAATATCTCTGCAATATAGAGGAGAAGTAAAAAAATGTTTTATTCACCTATTACATTGTGAGTAGCGATGAGCGAGTATACTCATTGCTCGGGTTTTCCTAGACAGCCTGAATACATGTGGGGGTTACCTGTTTGTTAGGGAATCCCCACATGTTTTCAGGCTGTCTAGCAGCTGCAAATCATGCAGCTACAGCGACACAAACTAAATCTAGCATGACAAAATACTCGGAGGATACCCAAGCAACGAGTATACTCGCTCATCACTAATTGTGAGTCCAGTTCAACATGAAAGTTTGGTGAAATGTCCTCTTTAAGCAACTTTTTCTATACTTTTAGATTCCATATTACCTTCCCTAATACTTCTGTAATCCTTACCTTATAAAGAGCTATCCTACTCTCCATATGGTCGCCATACTTTTACCTACTTATTCTGCTGAAATAAACAAACATGACTATGGCCACATTCACCCATGGCTTTTGCTCATCTCTACGTCTATATAATGTGATATAGTGTAGATATATATTATTACTTAATGCTATAGTATTAGATTCCATATAGAAGATGAAGAGGGACACAATTATAAACTGCAGATAGCATTACTAGCACATTTTGATTGTTTTGTGTAACTGCAACCTGTTTATACGTAAGAATTTTTGGAATATAATTAGCATATCTTGGAGATACTTTATGCTTTTGTTGATGACCTTTCCATAACTATTTTAAAGATGCGCTCCCTTGTCTGATAACTGAGTACTGGGGAACATTGCCACTTTACTGCTATCTGAGCAGCATTCTTAGCATACTATGATACATTGTATCAACTATTGCAGCCAAGCACATGGTTTTGGGAATGGCTCCATGAAAAATACATCTGCCATGCCTACAAATAAATTGCTTGCAGTGGCGATTATAACTTAACAGAAGATAGTAGGAGGAACATAGAATAAATAGTATTTCATAGACTCTATAAATCCAAGCATTGAGCGTTTTGCAAATTTACATGATATAAAATAAGAAGATTCCTCATAAATCATTAAACATTAAACTTTATATGAATTTGGGTTTATAATAAGTGAAACACAGAAGTTAAAAGAAACAAGTAAAGCAAACAAAATGCAATGAGATTGTGTCCAAAGACATTGAAAGCTAAAAAAAAATATCTTAAAACCTGATCTTAAAAATTACAATGCTTAAAGGGGATAGCTGGGACTTTACTAAAAACAAAAAATGGACTTAAGCACTAACAGGCAAGTAATTGCAACATACCTGCCTGTTTTCAACGATAGAGGCAACTATCTGTCTGTTGTATCTGGCGCCAGTCAGCTGCTCCTGGTCAATAGAGCAGCAGTTTGTCTTCCTGTTGACAGTGCGGGACTACTGGTGTCATGGCGATTGAAAGCTTACTTTCCACTGCCTAATTGGGGGAGCCAGCTGTCAATCAGCATGACACCAGTAGTCCCATCCAGTCAACAGGAAGAGAAACTGCTGCTCTGTTGACAAGGAGTAGCTGAATCTCTGGCAGGAGTGGTCAATAACCGGATTCGGGTACAACACACAGGTAGTTGCGTCTGTTAGCAACTACACACCTTTTTTTCTTTATTTCCGGATATCCCCTATAACAAAATTCTCTATTCTGAGGTTAAATCTGTATTCAGTGAAGACAGATTTTCTCTTCACTGAGATAGGAGATGGCAGTTGCTGCTGATAAGATTTTTTTTTCAACACAACAATCTCAAGCCGCATGTTGCTTGAGCTACTGAGAGCAGCCTGCATATCTGGAAGATGCTACCATGGCCTTCAACCTTTCCAGACTTATCTCCAATTGAGTACATCTGGGACATCATTAGTGGGCATATGCAAAGGCAACTGCCAGCAGTTGATCTTGATGATTTGCATGTCCAAGTGCATTCAGTATGGGAGAATATTCCTCATACAACCATTAAATACCTCATTGATAGCATGCTAAGGAGTGTGAGGGTATTTTTGCGGTATGGCTCATACTCAATGCTGAATAAATAAAGATGTTTTAAAAATGTTGTTTCCATTTTGTCATCATTTGCATATCATTAACACGTCTATCGATCAGCGAATTCCATTATTCCTCTACTTTTCCCATTTGGTGTTGCAATTTCAATATTAATACTATATAATCTGAGTAAAGATTCCACTTTAGTTTATACCATTCAGCTGACAATCTGTTCAATTTTGTTAGGTACTCAAGGAGAAAGGTTTTAATTACCCTGAGCAGATGAGAGGCATGGAGTGCATCTAGTGTCAGTTGTGAATGCATTAGGTTTAGAAATAGCCACAGCGCGTAAGAGAGAAAATGTCAAACATTTGATTACTCAAGGCTTCCAGTAATGGTTCTAATAAATGACAAGCACTTTTGGAAATTAAGATGTGGCTTCTATTTCCAGTGTGTTTATTTTAATAAAGGATTTAACAGAGAAAAGAGGCAAGGGAACAGCTAGCGAGTACGAAATGCAGTCATGTGAATCATAAACACCGCCTAAGCAACAGACCATGAGTCAGATAGCAAGTGTACTCTTGATCCGAAGTGTGTGTGGTTCTCCAGCCCAATCGTGGAAGAAAAGCAAGTAATTGAGATTCTCCATTTTAGTTTAAATTGCATCTAATGTAAGAACCTAGGCTTATTAATAACATAAATATCCCTTAAAGCAGAAATGTATTAGATATGCATTAAAAGTATATATAATACATCAGCAATACACAAACAAGATAAAGTAATACACCAAAACAGCCTTAATGAGAGCATAAGAAGAGGGGCTCCTAGATAAGATGGCCTTCTATGATACAAGGCGACATCAGGGGACACTAAGAATGCCCTACAACTGTGCCTTATACACTAATACTTCTCAGCTGCGGAGGTTGGCATCCTTATTGATGATCGGGTATGGTACCCCTGTTGCACGGTGGCTGTCCCTCAACTGCAATTTATGTCCCTGTGATAAGAATGACCCGAGAAATCAATATCTCTGGAAAATGTTCAAAACAGTACACCAAACAATAAGCAGAAGGGCAAATATTAAGTAGGAAATCATGTATCCCTGATATTGGTAATTTGAGAAAAACATATACTTGACCCTTATCATTCTCAGCTAGTACCTCTACACATACGTTTCCCTTTTGTTATCACAAGATTATTTAGGGCAGTTGAGGAACTGCCACCGAAGTGGGTCGTGTTTTTTAGGAGCCCCTCTTTTTATGGCCTCTTTAGGTATGTTTTGGTGTATTACTTTGTCTTGCCTGTTTATTGTTGTGACATTATATATACTGTAGTGCAGCGGTATTTACAGAGTGCGACAGATAGACAGGGACCCCAGAATGTTCAATATAAAACATCTTTATTCCAGAAAAGTCACAAAACAGGTAAGCGATATCCTCCGCTTCCTCAAAACAGTCTGTGTTTAAACCAACTGCACCGCCGTATATCTCTTTGGTGTGTCAGCAGCTTTGAAGTCCCTGGCCAGGGTTGCACAGAGCCTCCTGCTCTGCAGCTTGCAAAACAAACCACTGACACCACCAAGACAAAACTGAGAGTTTAAATGGGAATCATGGACATGGAGCCACTCCCAAAACCCGGAGTGGAGGGAGGGATTTACCCCACTACCAACCCTGCAAATCCCTACAAAAATTAAATCTCATGTTGGTTTTCCTAAAATCTTACTTGGTCAACAACCTTAACCAAATCCACACTCACTTTTACTCTGCCTGTTATCACAGACGTTTTTTGCAATCAAAAGGCACTCCAGCAGGTTTAATATGTCTTTATACGCATCATGGGGGACACATACCAGCCCTCGTATATGATACCTTTCACTGCCTCTTAATACTTTTAATGCTTATCTAATAAATTGCTGTTTTTAGGGGATATTTATATTTTTAATCTTCTAATGATCCTCATGTCATAAAGAACCTGAGCTTACTAGAAGTTTTTCTGCTGCACCACTTCACCTTAGTCAAAAGAATTTCAGGTGAAATGGTGGGTTTAGTCCATTTAGATATTTTCTTTAGTGGATAGGTCTGGTTTAAATAAGTCATTTTCACATATGCTATTATGGAATTCTGAGGATCTTCATCTATTATAATAATTATCCAGAGCAGAGAATGGCTACAAAGACTAACTTCAACTTTGAAGGACTGACATTACAAGAAAAACTCATTGATTTTAATTAGAATTGTGGAATTTTCTTATTTTCTCTGTGATTTCTCTTAAGGCAAAACAAATACTTGTTGCTGAGTTGGACATATATTATAGCTGATTGCTAGGGTTCTAAGAATTATGGGTATTCAGAAGGGGACGAAAAAGGACAACTTTTAATGCTTTGTTTGAAAAATGGAAGTGGATGACAGAAGATGAAATACATTTCCATCTTTAAGACAAACTAGCTGAAGAGCCCGGCGCTGCCTGGGCATAGTAACTAACTGTGGTTAGTTATAACAAATTATAATTATCCTCCATCCCATAGTCCCGTGCCCATATACCCATCATACATATCCACGATCCCATAGGCCCGTGCACATATACCCATCATACATATCCTCCATCCCATAGTCGAGTGCCCATATACCCATCACACATCCCCCATCCCATAATCCCATGCCCATATACCAATCATACATATTCTCCATCCCATAGTCCCATGCCCATATACCCATCATACATATTCGCCATCCCATAGTCCCGTGCCCATATACCCATCATACATATCCGCCATCCCATAGTCCAGTGCCCATATACCCATCACACATCCTCCATCCCATAGTCAACCATTATGACATCATAATGAGCGGCGGGGCTTGCAGCCTATGATGACATCAGCGTCGCCATGGCAACCATTATGACATCATAATGAGGGGCGGGGCTTGATACAGACACACTTTTTCCCCATTATGTATAATGCCCCCCATTGTCCTCAATATAGTATAATGCATCTCATAATCCTCCATATAGTATAATGCATCCCATAGTCCTCATTGTAGTATAACGCACTCCCCATAGTCCTTCATACAGCATTACTGCCACCACAAAGGGGACCATGGGGAGTGCGTTATACTATATGGAGGAATATGGGGATCCATTAATGCTGTGGCAATCACTAAATACAAGTGATCAGATTATGGCAGACTCAAGTCCTCTAAGAAAGCTAACAAGAACGGTGAAAAGTAAAAACAAGTTTTAAAAAATGTGAAAAAAATAAAAAAATATATAAAAGTTCAAATCACTCTCCTTTTGTCCCATTAAAAATAAAGATATTGCAAAAATAGAAAAGTACACGTGTGGTATCACCGTGTTCAGAAAAGTCTGATTTATCGAAATATAATATTAATTAACCTGATTGAAGAACACCGCATACAGAAAAAAAATTAAGAATGGCAAAATTAAATTTTTGGTCACTGCAATCTAATATATAAAGCTCAATGTGGGTGTGTGTGCATGTATGTATGTACTGTATGTCCAGGATTGGCATCCGCACCGTCGCAGCTACAGCCACAAAATTTGGCACATTCACACGTCTGGACCCCGAGAGCATCACAGGCTATGTTGTGAGGTGAAATTTTAACCCTGTATGTTCCAATTCACCAAACAATTTTGCCCTATCTACAAAATGGGGAAAAAGTGTATATGTATTGGCATCTGTACCGTTGTAGCTACAGCCACAACATTTTGCACAGTCACACTTCTGGACCCCAAGAGCGTCATAGGCTATGTTGTGAGGCAAAATTTTAACCCCACGTGTTCCAATTCACCAAACAATTTTGCCCCTATCTACATAATGGGGAAAAAGTGTATGCATGTATTGGCATCTGCACCGTCGTAGCTACAGCCACAAAATTTTGCACAGTCACACGTCTGGACCCCGAGAGCATCATAGGCTATGTTGTGAGGCAAAATTTTAACCCTGCGCTTTCCAATTCACCAAACAATTTTGCCCCTATCTACATAATGGGAAAAAAGTGAAAGGAAAGTGTTGGAGGCAAATTGACAGCTGCCAGATGTGAACAAGGGGGACTTAAAGAATGAGAGCAATGGCGCCAAAGAGTATATACCGTACAGTTGCTAAGGTGGGGCCCTGAGATGGGATACTCACCACACACAGGGATATGATCACACACACAAAATGCGCCACACACTACCACGTGCTTCAACACATATACCACCCTCAGCACACATTTCACCACACATACACCAACCTCGCCACATAAAAGTCGAAACACAAAAGTCACCACTCAAAACTCGCTACGCTGTCTCAGAGCTGTTTAAAAGATGAAAAATGAGCTGTGATTGGTTGCTATCAGCAACAGTTTTCTTTGCAGACAGTTGTGGTAACTGAGGCCTATTATTCTTATCATTTCTATGGTGTTATCGTCTATTAGATACACAGCTCAGCAGACAGTATCACACAGAATAGGATTAGATACATGGCTCAGCAGTCAGTATCACACAGAATAGGATTAGATACATGGCTCAGCAGTCAGTATCACACAGTACAGGATTAGACACACGGCTCAGCAGTCAGTATCACACAGGACAGGATTAGATACACAGCTCAGCAGTCAGTATCACACAGGATAGGATTAGATACACTGCTCAGCAGTCAGTATCACATAGGATAGGAAGAGATACACAGCTGAGCAGTCAGTAACACACGATAGGATTAGATACACAGCTCAGCAGAAAGTATCACACAGGAGAGGATACTTGGGTAATCGTTTAGTTAATTTGTGTTTCAAATCTGTAGTGTTGAATATATGATGTGAAATGTTTTTATGTGCAATATAATCATTATAATTCGTTATAACTAACCACAGTTAGTTACTATGCCCAGGCAACGCCGGGCTCTTCAGCTAGTTCACAATAAAATGCTATAGCACTCTATCAAAACGTCACATCTATCCCAAAATGGTATTAATTAAAATGTTGTCTTGTCCCTCAAAAAATAAGCTCTCACATATTTAGCTCCATTGAACATAAAATAAAAATGTTACGTGTCTCTGAAATTGGTGACGCAATGCCAATAACTTTATTTTGAAAACTTCTAATTATTTGTCACCACTAAAAAATTTTAAAAATAGGCCATATTTGATATTGCCGTGATCGTACTGATGAACAGAGTCATATTACAAGGTCATTTTTACCATCGTAAAAACAATTCCCAAAAAACAATGTCAGAATTGAGTTTTTTTTCCACAATTTACTCCCATTTGGAATTTTGTACCGTTAAAATGAATGGTGTCATTCAAAAGTGCAACTCGTCCCACAAAAAAAGCCCTCGTATGTCTATGTAGACAGAAAAATAAAAGTTATGGCTTTGCGGAGAAGGGGAGGAAAAAGCGCAAAAAGCAAAACAGAAAACATATTCAGGCTGTGTGCCCACGATGCGATTTTTAAGCGTTTTTGATTTTCGATGCGAAAACGCTGCAAAAACGTTTAAAAATCTTGTACAGAATGTACCCCATGCATTCCTATGGCATTCCGCACATGCTGTGCTAATGCTGTGCTTTTTTCCGCGGCGGAATCGCATCGCGGAAAAAATCGCAGCATGCTCATTCTTTTGTGCGGAATCGCAAAGAATTGCAGCGATTCCGCACCCATAGGAATGCATGAGAACCGCTTACTTCCCGCATGTGGCTATGCCCACCATGCACGAAGTTAAGCGTCTCGTGCGGTTGGTACCCACGGTGTGGACGAGAGGATTCTGTCCTCCTGGCCCTGGTTACCATACCCCTGTAAAAAAAAGAATAAAAAATAAAAAATCGTGGTATATTTACCTTCCGACGTCCCGCGCTGCCTTCCCGGGCCTCAGCGTTCTCAGTAATGCCTTGCGGCAAGGTCCTGTGATGACGTAGTCTCACGTGACTCTAGCGGTCTTGTGAGATTGCTATAGCAAAGCGAGACCAACGTCATCACAGGTCTCACAAGGCATCACTGGGAACGGGAGCATCGCTGAGACCGCGCGGGACGTCGGAAGGTAAATGTACCCCGATTTTTTATTTTTTAATTATTTTTTACATTATTTCTTTTACTATTGATGCCGCATAGGTGGCCTCAATAGTAAAAACCTGGTCACACTTGTCAAACACTATGTTTGACGAGTGTGACCAACCTGTCAATCAATTTCCAAGCGATGCTTCAAATCGCTTGGAAAGTGCTTGAATATCGCACGCGAAAATCGCGGAAAAATCACGAACATAATCGCGGTAAAATCGTGCGGGGGAAAAAACGCGCGATTTCTGGGAAGGAGTCCGGTTTTCAGTGTCCGGATTTAAACGCAACGTGGGCACATAGCCTTAGGAGGTACATAATGCAGATCCAAATGTTTTGAGGTTCGCAGGAATTGAACATGTAGAATACACCAGAAAGGGTGGTGTTCTTAATAGAATACTATTAAGAAATGAAGGAAAATGGATTCTTGATATGGATGCTCAAGATCCACTTGCTTTAAATGATAAACTGGATGTGTCGGTATGGTTATAACCTATGTATTACCCGCATTTATCTATGTATTTGTTTCTTGTGTTAATTTCACTGTTATGTATTTAACCACTCCACAATACTTGTTTAAAGGAAGTGTAACATCCTGGCTAATATGGACCCATAGAAGGGCATAAACAGCACAAAACGATCGTAGTCCATCAGACTTTCTCACCCTCTCACTCCCCTGCCACCTGCACACCACGCTTTAGCATGATGTTGATGTTATCCTAACATGGATTAAAGAAATTCACCAACAAGGACCGGGTGAGTGCTCCATTTCTTACTGTTTTTGTGCTATACCAATAATTCTTTGTGTATGCACCACCCTGAAGAGGTCCTGGGAATTCAATAGTAGGGTGAGCTTCGGTCAACAAAACATTCTCAAGCTGATTTAATTGGTGCCTAATCTTCTAAAGCGAACTTGGATATATATATACATATATATACATACTGTATATATACAGTTATGTCCATATATATTTGGACAGAGACAACATTTTTCTAATTTTGGTTCTAGACATTACCACTAGAGTTGAGCGAAACGGGTCGAAAAAATTCAAAAGTCGCCGACTTTTGGCAAAGTCGGGTTTCATGAAACGAAACCCGACCCTAGGATGAGGTCGGCCACGAGGTCGGCGACTTACGCGCCAAAGTCGCATTTCAAAAGTTTGTTTTGCACTCTTTTTCAGCCAATCAGGATCCACGGACACTGTGGGCAACGTGATGACATAGGCACGGGTCACCACCATCTTTCAGAAGGGCATGCAAGTGATTGGCTTGCTTTGGTGGGCATCACAGGGGGTATAAAAGGGCGTGCACGCCGACCGCCATCTTACTTCTGCCGATCTTAGTATAGGGAGAGGTTGCTGCTGATTCTGTAGGGAGAGCGTTAGGCAGGGAAGAAGACAAAAGAACTGCTTCTGCTGCTAGCGATTTGGCCTGCACAACACACAAGTCACTGTGTGTGCAGTGCAAGGGGAGGCTATATTGTGGTGTATCAGTGGTGTTGGTTGTTGGGCTGCCTTCTAAGGCTTCCTGACACGCTGGCATTGCTGTTTACCCACTGCTCCGCAAACTGCTTTTTTAAAAGCAATCCAATCTCCCTTATCCTCTAGTCACTTTTGTCACAGCTGTGCCATCGAGCGTGTCACATAGCGCTCAGATATCAGTGGGCCTCACACAATCTACAAGTGTCCAGTGTCCAAAAGTGTACGCAGAGATTCAAAATCTCCATTATCCTCTCGTCACTTTGGTCACAGGCAGCTGTGCCATCGAGCGTGTCACATAGCGCTCAGATATCAGTAGGCCTCACACAATCTACAAGTGTCCAGTGTCCAAAAGTGTACGCAGAGATTCAAAATCTCCATTATCCTCTCGTCACTTTGGTCACAGGCAGCTGTGCCATCGAGCGTGTCACATAGCGCTCAGATATCAGTAGGCCTCACACAATCTACAAGTGTCCAGTGTCCAAAAGTGTACGCAGAGATTCAAAATCTCCATTATCCTCTCGTCACTTTGGTCACAGGCAGCTGTGCCATCGAGCGTGTCACATAGCGCTCAGATATCAGTAGGCCTCACACAATCTACAAGTGTCCAGTATCCAAAAGTGTACGCAGAGATTCAAAATCTCCATTATCCTCTCGTCACTTTGGTCACAGGCAGCTGTGCCATCGAGCGTGTCACATAGCGCTCAGATATCAGTGGGCCTCACACAATCTACAAGTGTCCAGTGTCCAAAAGTGTACGCAGAGAATCAAAATCTCCATTATCCTCTCGTCACTTTGGTCACAGGCAGCTGTGCCATCGAGCGTGTCACATAGTGCTCAGATATCAGTGGGCCTCACACAATCCAAAAGTGTCCACTGTCCACAAGTGTGTGCAGAAATTCTAAATCTCCCCTGTCCTATAGACACCTTTTACCTTGTTTTACATTACTATATAGTTTGTTGGATTTTGTCTACATTTCTACCAAAAATGAGGAAGGCTGGTGGAAGAGGCCGTGGAATTGGGCGGGGGTTGGCAGCTGGTAATGATGGTGTTGGTGGTGGATCTGATGGTAGTGGCAAGAGCAAAATAGGACCGAATGCAGGAGGTGCTGACCCTGCGTCATCGTCTGGCTACATAAGGCCTCGAACGCTTAGTTTTCTAGGAGTTGGCAAACCGCTTTTAAAGGCAGAGCATCAGGAAAAAGTTTTGTCTTACATTGCTGACTCAGCCTCCAGCTCTATCGCCTCCTCTTCTTCAGTTGTAAAAAGTAAAAGCACTGAGTCGTCATTGGAGGCTCATGTTCATGAACCACACCTTTCCTTGTGTCCTTCACCCCAACCAAGATTGAAGGATGACGCAGGCCATCCTACTGATTACTCCATGGAGCTGTTTTCACATACCATGCCTGGATTATCAAGTCAAATGGTGAATTACCCAGGCCAAGATGAATCTGACATGGAGTGCACTGATGCACAGCCGCTGATGGATGATTCTGCTGGTACATTCACTCAGAGCACTACATTGTCCTCGCAGTGTACAGAGCCAGATTTTGACCCTGATGAGACTCAGGTGCCCCTTCCCGCACACTATACCACCATACACGGTGACACAGAGAAAGGTGCACATGACATAGAAGAGGAGGTGATGGATGACCCAGTTGTTGACCCAGATTGGCATCCATTGGGGGAAGAGGGTGCTGCTTCCAATAGCTCAGATGAGGAGCATCCACAGCAGACATCGACATCGCAACAACTGTTATCTGGCAGGCCCGGAGCACTCCAAAGACAGGTTCCAAACATCAAAAGAGTTGCTGGACAGCTTGTCCAGAGGGTCAAAAGATCACAGCGTGCTAGGCCGCAAAATGTCTGCCAAAGTAGGAAGAGTGCAGTGTGGCACTTTTTTGAACAAAATCCTCATGATCAGGCCAAGGTTATCTGTAAGAAGTGCGCAAAGACCTTTAGCCGAGGGAAAAATCTGAAAAATTTGAATACCAGTTGCATGCTTAGACATTTAACCAGCATGCACTTGCAAGCGTGGACACAACACCAAACCTCAAGTGCCACATGTGCAACTGATCACAACGAAGGTAGTCAGCAACGCTACATTATTTCCCCCACTGTAAGCCCACCGGTTAGCACAGCAGCAAATGTTGAGGTGTCGTTGCAAGGCCATAGCAGTCAGGGAATCCCACTGTTATATCAACGAAAGACTGATTCTAGGCCATCAGAAAGAACACCAACTCCATCACCATCATCAACCCTCTCTCAGTCCGCCCTGTCCACCGCTACTTCCACCATATGCAGCTCTCAAGTCCAGCTCACCCTCCCAGACACTATGAGTAGGTCAAGAAAGTCTCTCATCCGCGTACACTGGGTTTGAACACCCACATTGCCAAACTAATCTCGTTTGAGATGATGCCCTTTCGGTTGGTGGAAAGCACAGCTTTCCACGAACTCATGGCCTATGCAGTACCACGCTATGACCTACCCAGTCGCCACTTCTTCTCTCGCAAAGCCATCCCAGCCCTCCACCATCATGTGAAAGACCGCATTGTCCATGCACTCAAGCAGTCAGTGAGCGGAAAGGTGCACCTCACAACTGATGCATGGTCCAGTCGGCATGGCCAGGGCCGTTACGTGTCCATCACTGCGCACTGGGTTAATGTGGTGGATGCAGGGTCCACAGGGGACAGCGGTGGTGGGACAGTGCTGCCTAGCCCACGGTATAGGAAACAGTTGGCTGTAGGCGTTCCACCCTCCTCCTCCTGCTCCTCCTCCAGAAGCGAAAGCTCATCCACAGAGCGCAGTCGTACGAGCACTCCATCTGTAGCTGCCACTGTTGCACACGAGGTGTCCCCCTATCGAGCAGCTAGTGGAAAGCGTCAGCAGGCTGTGTTGCAGATGATGTGTTTGGGCGACAGACACACCGCCGAGGTGCTGGCCGAGTACTTGAAGCGACAAACTGAGTCATGGCTGGGCAGTGTACATCTTGAGGCAGGCAAGGTAGTTAGTGATAACGGCCGTAATTTTGTGGCAGCCATAGCCCTTTCAAAACTCAGCCACATACCTTGCTTGGCTCACACATTGAACCTGGTGGTGCAGTGCTTCCTCAAAAATTATCCGGAGTTAACAGCCCTGCTCCAGAAGGTGCGAAGACTGTGCGCGCACATCCGCCGGTCGCTTGTACACTCCGTTCGTATGCAGAAGCTGCAGCGATTGCTCCACCTTCCCAACCACCGCCTCATTATCGACATTGCAACAAGGTGGAACTCCACCCTGCACATGGTGGAGCGGCTGTGCGAGCAGAGGCAGGCCATAATGCATTTGTGGGAGGATACACGGCCAGGCACTTTGAGAGCAGACATGGAGTTGACAGGCGTGCAGTGGTCGAAGCTGAAAGACCTTTGTAAAGTCCTTCAGTGTTTTGAGGAATGCACACGGCTGGTAAGCGCAGACGACGCCATCCTAAGCATGAGCATCCCACTTATGCGTCTGCTCATGCAAACTTTGACGCACCTTAAGGAGCAGGCGTCTGCAGCCAATGTTGATGAGGAGGAAGAGGAGGAGGGAATCCTTGATGACATTCAGCCATTGTCTGCTCAGGGACCTCTCCTGGACGAAGTGGAGGAAGAAGAGGAGGAGGAGGAGGAGGATGATGGGGATGATTACTTAGGGGAGGAGGATGCATCTCGTGGGGCAAGTGAAAATGTTGGCGTGGCAAGGTCTGGTACAGGGTTTGTGCGTGACTGGAGGGATGTGGATTTGCCAGAAAGTGCTCCTCCACCCAGCACTCGCAGTGCATCATTGACACCGGGAACATTGGCCCACATGTCAGATTATGCCTTGCGGATCCTAAAAAGGGACCCCCGCATTGCCAAAATGATGAACGATGACGACTACTGGTTGGCCAGCATCCTGGATCCACGCTATAAAGGCAAATTACAAAACATCATGCCACAGGAGAACCTGCTAATAAACAAGCAACTCTGGTAAATCGGTTGCTTGAGGCATTCCCAGCACACAGCAGCGGTGATGGTTCTCACACGAGCCGTACGGGCCGGGGGCAGCTTGGCAGAGGTGTTCGTGGTGCACACAGCAGAAGTGGCGTTGGAGACAGGGGTTTCATGACAATGTTGTGGACTGATTTTTCAAATACCGCTCACACAACTGGTAATACTGCATCGATGGAAAGTGACAGGAGACAGCAGTTGTCAACTATGGTTACAAACTACTTTTCCTCCCATATCGATGTTCTCCCACACAGGTCATTCCCCTTTGACTATTGGGCCGCTAAACTGGACACCTGGCCTGAATTGGCCCAATATGCCTTACAGGAGCTCGCTTGCCCAGCTGCAAGTGTGCTATCGGAAAGAGTCTTCAGTGCAGCTGGATCAATCCTGACAGAAAAAAGGACCCGTCTGTCAACCCAAAATGTGGATGATCTAACCTTCATTAAAATGAACCACGCATGGGTTTCCAAGGATTTTGTCCCACCTTCCCCTGATGACACATAGGGTGACAGAAAAATGGCTTGCTTTGGTCCACCTCTTCCTGGTACTTCACCTATTTCGCCTTTTGCATCAGCTGAATGTCCAACATCAACATATGCCACTTTCTAAAACTCCCTAACTGTGCTGCCTCCCCCCCCATGGCCGGGGTCACCACCTACCGCATGACACCGTGCGAGTGCCGTTGCCCTGGACAGGTGGGTAGGCCGACTCTTGGGCGCGGGCACTGGCACAGGGTCCCTCATAGTGCAATCACGTGTCTCTGACGGCGGTGGTGCACACCCGCCGTCAGACACACCGCTGTACTATGAGGGGCCCAGTGCCAGTACCGACGCCCACGAGTGGGCCCCCCTTGCTTGGGCAGGGCCCCAGCATTTGCAATCTTTACCTCTCCCTGCTCCTCCTCTGTGTAATCTGGGCCGTCAAATCCATACTGTGCCTGACACCGTCTGAGCCTGCCTCCTGAGACATATATTTTGAATGTGTACGCTATCCATACATGTTATCCGGGGATACGGTACCCTTTCTAACCTTTGTGCAATGACGTGCAATCCATACTGGGCCTAACACCGTCTGAGCCTGCCTCATGCTGTATAGACATATATTTTGAATGTGTACGCTATCCATACATGTTATCCGGGGATACGGTACCCTTTCTAACCTTTGTGCAATGACGTGCAATCCATACTGGGCCTAACACCGTCTGAGCCTGCCTCATGCTGTATAGACATATATTTTGAATGTGTACGCTATCCATACATGTTATCCGGGGATACGGTACCCTTTCTAACCTTTGTGCAATGACGTGCAATCCATACTGGGCCTAACACCGTCTGAGCCTGCCTCATGCTGTATAGACATATATTTTGAATGTGTACGCTATCCATACATGTTATCCGGGGATACGGTACCCTTTCTAACCTTTGTGCAATGACGTGCAATCCATACTGGGCCTAACACCGTCTGAGCCTGCCTCATGCTGTATAGACATATATTTTGAATGTGTACGCTATCCATACATGTTATCCGGGGATACGGTACCCTTTCTAACCTTTGTGCAATGACGTGCAATCCATACTGGGCCTAACACCGTCTGAGCCTGCCTCATGCTGTATAGACATATATTTTGAATGTGTACGCTATCCATACATGTTATCCAGGGATACGGTACCCTTTCTAACCTTTGTGCAATGACGTGCAATCCATACTGGGCCTAACACCGTCTGAGCCTGCCTCATGCTGTATAGACATATATTTTGAATGTGTACGCTATCCATACATGTTATCCGGGGATACGGTACCCTTTCTAACCTTTGTGCAATGACGTGCAATCCATACTGGGCCTAACACCGTCTGAGCCTGCCTCATGCTGTATAGACATATATTTTGAATGTGTACGCTATCCATACATGTTATCCGGGGATACGGTACCCTTTCTAACCTTTGTGCAATGACGTGCAATCCATACTGGGCCTAACACCGTCTGAGCCTGCCTCATGCTGTATAGACATATATTTTGAATGTGTACGCTATCCATACATGTTATCCGGGGATACGGTACCCTTTCTAACCTTTGTGCAATCACGTGCAATCCATACTGTGCCTGACACCATCTGAGCCTGCCTCCTGAGACATATATTTTGAATGTGTACGCTATCCATACATGTTATCCAGGGATACGGTACCCTTTCTAACCTTTGTGCAATCACGTGCAATCCATACTGGGCCTGACACCGTCTGAGCCTGCCTCCTGAGACATATATTTTGAATGTGTACGCTATCCATACATGTTATCCAGGGATACGGTACCCTTTCTAACCTTTGTGCAATCACGTGCAATCCATACTGGGCGTGAGAACGGCTGGCGAGCTGTTAAGCAAGCTACAGCACCTGTCCAGACAAGTACAGGGATTCCCTAGCGAGGAGATTTATTTGATTGTTTTCAATGTTGGGACAGCAATTTTTGGGGAGCACTATACTCTGGAGAATGATAGATGGGGCCCACCATACACTGGAACATTCCAAAGGTGGACATCAGACACTGGAGCAGCATTTACAGGGCCCATTATACACTAGAGCATTAGAAATGGGGCCCATTATGTTTGGAGCATTATTTGGGCCCATAAGACAGTGGAGCTTCATCCATGGGGACCAACATATACTGTAGCATTATGTGGAGCTCATCATATACTGTTTCAAACATTATATGGGACCAATGATTCTGTATGGAGAAATAGATGGGCCTCGTCATGAGATGTAAAAAGTGAGGTATTTTTCATTGTACTATACCGCTATTTCTCTGCCGTATCGGAGCATGATGAGTTGTGGTATGTGTTAAAGGGGCGCTCTTTCGCCCAGGGCACATGAAAACCTGGAGCCAGCCCTCCCCCCCCACAGTTTGTAGCCAAATAACCCCCATTTTTCAGTGCGTAACTTGTATTATGAAGTTAATTAAGGTTGACAAGCTTAAGAAAGAAGAATTGATGCTTTTGGCATTCAAATGGGCACTGTAGGTGTGTTTCCTGTCCTCCTCTCACTGCCGACTTTTATTCCCCATTGACTTACATTGGGTTTCGTGTTTCGGGACGACCCCGACTTTTCCCTATAATCGGACGATCTTGCTCAACCCGACTTTTGGAAACGAAACGCGACCCTAAAAAACCAATAGTCGCTCAACTCTAATTACCACAATGAATTTTAAACAAAACAATTCAGATGCAGTTGAAGTTCAGACTTTCAGCTTTCATTTGAGGGTATCCACATTAAAATTGGATGAAGGGTTTAGGAGTTTCAGCTCCTTAACATGTGCCACCCTGTTTTTAAAGGGACCAAAAGTAATTGGACAGATTAAATAATTGTAAATAAAATGTTCATTTCTAATACTTGGCTGAAAACCCTTTGTTGGCAAAGACTGCCTGAAGTCTTGAACTCATGGACATCACCAGACGCTGTGTTTCCTCCTTTTTGATGCTCTGCCAGGCCTTCACTGTGGTGGTTTTCAGTTGCTGTTTGTTTGTGGGCCTTTCTGTCTAAAGTTTAGCCTTTAACAAGTGAAATGCAAGCTCAATTGGGTTGAGATCAGGTGACTGACTTGGCCATTCAAGAATATTCCACTTCTTTGCTTTAATAAACTCCTGGGTTGCTTTGGCTTTATGTTTTGGGTCATTGTCCATCTGTAGTATGAAACGACGACCAATCAGTTTGACTGCATTTGACTAGATCTGAGCACACAGTATAGCTCTGAATACCTCAGAATTCATTCGGCTGCTTCTGTCCTGTGTCCCATCATCAATAAACACTAGTGACCCAGTGCCACTGGCAGCCATGCATGCTCAAGCCATCACACTGCCTCCGCCGTGTTTAACAGATGATGTGGTATACTTTGGATCATGAGCTGTACCACGCCTTCGCCATACTTTTCTCTTTCCATCATTCTGGTAGAGGTTGATCTTGGATTCATCTGTCCAAAGAATGTTCTTGCAGAACTGTGCTGGCTTTTTTAGATGTTTTTTAGCAAAGTCCAGTCTAGCCTTTTGATTCTTGATGCCTATGAGTGGCTTGCACCGTGCAGTGAACCCTCTGTATTTACTTTCATGGAGTCATCTCTTTATGCTACATTTGGATATTGATACGCCTACCTCCTGGAGAGTGTTGTTCACTTGGTTGGCTGTTGTGAAGGGGTTTCTCTTCACCTTGGAGATTATTCTGCGATCATCCACCACTGTTGTCTTCCATGGGTGCCCAGGTCTTTTGGCATTGATGAGTTCACCAGTGTTTTCTTTCTTTCTCAGGATGTACCAAACTGTAGATTTTGCCACTCCTAATGTTGTAGCAATTTCTTGGATGGGTTTTTCCTGTTTTTGCAGCTTAAGGATGGTTTGTTTCACCTGCATGGAGAGCTCCTTATCCGCATGTTTCCTTCACAGCAAAACCTTCCAAACGCTAGTCCCACACCTCAAATCAACACCAGGCCTTTTATCTGCTTAATTAAGAAAGACATAATGAAGGGATTGCCCACACCTGTCCATGAAATAGCCTTGGAGTCAATAGTCCAATTACTTTTGGTCCCTTTAAAAACAGGGTGGCACATGTTAAGGACCTGAAACTCCTAAACCCTTCATCCAATATTAATGTGGATACCCTCAAATGAAAGCTGAAAGTCTGAACTTCAACTGCATCTGAATTGTTTTGTTTAAAATTCATTGTGGTAATGTCTAGAACCAAAATTAGAAAAATGTTGTATCTGTCCAAATATATATGGACCTAACTGTATATATACAGATGAAGTTCAACTCACTCGTCGGTGCATGGAGGTAGAAAGCAGGAACGCTGTCTCTTTAAATCTTCAGCTGGTTTATTATATGGCAGCATAAACCAACAAGAAGGGGAAAGTAAAACACAGCCCTTCAGGCAAAAACAGGAAAACAGCAAAGAAAACAAAATGCTGTCAAACAGTCCAAACTTCTCCAGGTAGCAGCCCACTCTGGAGCAACGCAGGTTCAGTCCTTCCTCCTCAAGCCACAAACCATCCTCCCTTCAGTCCTGATGAACAAAGCTGCCTCTGAAGCCCAGCTATTTAAACCCCAGAGCACACCCTGGGGTTGAGATAAGGTGGACAACCTACCACCTGCTCTATGGAGGTCCACATAAAAGCCAGCCCATTATGAAAATTAATTAGCTTAACCCCTCATAGCACTTAGTGTGCTGGAGGAAAATACTCCAGAACTTTACTAGTGACTTTGCCATAATATATAATAATAATAATGTTTATTTATATAGCGCCAACATATTCCACAGCGCTTTACAGTTTAACAGTTTCAAAACACAAGTCATAAGTAACAACGTTAACAATACAATAATTAAAGCAAAGTAAGACAAAATAAGACGACTCTGCTTGTGAGAACTTACAATGTACAATGAGGTGGTGGAGATACAAAGTACAGGTGTGTATTTACAATGGTGTATTTACAATGAAGGTCCAGCCATCTTGAAGGAGTGAGGGATGGATGGAGATAGTGATTGGGCTACACAAGCACACTTACACATAGAATGACTTTGATTAGTGAATGTGATAGGCCGCTCTGAACAAATGTGTTTTGAGGGAGTGCCTGAAACTGCAAATTGTGGATAGTCCTGATTTCTTGGGGTAGAGCAGGGTTCCCCAACTCCAGTCCTCAAGGCCCACCAACATATCATGTTTTCAGGATTTCCTTAGTATTGCTCAGGTGATAATTGCTTCACCTGTGCAATACAAAGGAAATCCTGAAAACATGACCTGTTGGTGGGCCTTGAGGACTGGAGTTAGGGAACCCTGGGGTAGAGCATTCCAGAGGATAGGAGCAGCACGGGAGTAGTCTTGGAGTCGGGAGTGCGAGGTACGGATTAGTGCAGAGGTTAGTAGAAAGTCATTTGCAGAGCGCAGTGGTCGGTTAGGTCGATGGACAGAAATGTGGGAGGAGATGTAGAGGGGTGCTGAACTGTGGAGAGCTTTGTGGGTGAAAACAAGTACTTTGAATTGGATCCTATAATGAATGGGCAGCCAATGTAAGGACTGGCAAAGAGCGGACGCGTCCGAGTACCGATTAGTCAGATAGATGACCCTGGCTGCTGCATTAAGTATGGACTGCAGAGGGGATAGTTGTGATGGGGAGGCCAATTAATAGAGCGTTGCAGTAATCCAGGCGGGAGAGGATCAATGCTACAGTGAGGGTTTTTGTTGTTTCCATGGTGAGAAAAGGGCAGATTCTAGAGATGTTCTTTAGGTGTAAGCAGAAAGAGCAGGCAAGAGATTGTATGTGGGATGTGAAGGAGAGATTGGTGTCAAACATAACACCCAGACAGCGCGCCTGCTGCCGGGGTGTTATTGTGGTACCACCCACGGAGAGGGAAATGTCAGATTTAGGGAGGATAGTAGATGGCGGGAGCAGAAGAAGTTCAGTTTTGGAGAGGTTGAGTTTCAGATAGAGATTGGACATGATGTTGGAGACTGCGGACGGACAGTCACTGGTGTTCTGTAGTACAGCGGGGGTAAGGTCGGGGGAAGATGTATATAGTTGTGCGTCATCAGCATAAAGTTGGTACTGAAAGCCAAATCTGCTGATGGTCTGTCCAATTGAGGCCGTGTAGAGAGAGAAAAGAAGGGGGCCAAGGACTGAGCCCTGAGGTACCCCGACAGCAAGAGGAAGAAGAGATGACGTGGAGCCAGAGAACAAAACACTGAAGGAGCGGTCAGAGAGATAGGAAGAGAACCAGGAGAGAGCAGTGTCATTAATGCCTAGTGGCTGGAGCCTAGAGAGTAGGAGATGGTGGTCAACAGTATCGAAAGCTGCAGATAGGTCAAGAAGAATGAGCAGAGAGTGGTCACCATTACGTTTTGCTGTCAGAAGGTCATTGGTCACTGTCATGATCTCAGTGCGGGCTTGACTCACACATGTGGGGTTAACCCCTTCATGACCCAGCCTATTTTGACCTTAATGACCTGGCCATTTTTTGCAATTCTGACCAGTGTCCCTTTATGAGGTAATAACTCTGGAACACTTCAACGCATCTTAGCGATTCTGAGATTGTTTTTTCGTGACATATTGGGCTTCATGTTAGTGGTAAACTTAGGTCGATAATTTTTGCGTTTATTTGTGAAAAAAACAGAAATTTGGCGAAAATTTTGAAAACTTCGCAATTTTCAAATTTTGAATTTTTATTCTGTTAAACCAGAGAGTGATGTGACACAAAATAGTTACTAAATAACATTTCCCACATGTCTACTTTACATCAGCACAATTTTGGAAACAATTTTTTTTTTTGTTAGGAAGTTATAAGGGTTAAAAGTTGACCAGCGATTTCTCATTTTTACAACAATATTTACAAAACCATTTTTTTTAGAGACCACCTCACATTTGAAGTCACTTTGAGGGGTCTATATGGCAGAAAATACCCAAAAGTGACACCATTCTAAAAACTGCACCCCTCAAGCTACTCAAAACTACATATATTAGGAGATTATTAACCCTTCAGGTGCTTCACAGGAACTAAAGCAACGTGGAAGGAAAAAATGGACATTTTATTTTTTGCACCACAAATTTTCTTTTATCATTAATTTTTTTCATTTTCACATGGGCTACAGGATAAAATGGATCCTAAAATTTGTTGGGCAATTTCTCCTGAGTACACTGATACCTCATATGTGGTCATAAACCACTGTTTGGGTGCACGGCAGGGCTCGGAAGGGAAGGAGCACATTTGACTTTTTGAATGGAAAATATGCTGGAATATTTAGCGCTTGCCATGTCGCGTTTGGAGAGTCGCTGTGCGCCTAAGCACTGGAGCTTCCCCACAAGTGACCCCATTTTGGAAACTAGACCCCCCAAGGAACTTATCTACATGCATAGTGATCACTTTGAACCCCCCAGGTGCTTCACAAATTGATCGGTAAAAAAAAAAAGTACTTTTTTTTCACAAAAATTTTCTTTTGGTCTCAGTTTTTTCATTTTCACATGGGCAACAGGATAAAATGGATCCTAAAATGTGTTGGGCAATTTCTCCTGAGTGCACAGATACCTTATATGTGGTCATAAACCACTCTTTGGGCGCACGGCAGGGTCCGTAAGTGAAGGAGCGCTATTTGACTTTTTGAATGGAAAATTCGCTCCAATCGTTATCGGACACCATGTCGTGTTTGGAGAGCCCCTGTGTACCTAAACATTGGAGCTCCCCCACAAGTAACACCATTTTGGAAACTAGACCCCTTAAGGAATTTATCTAGATGTGTAGGGAGCACTTTGAACCCCCAAGTGCTTCACAAAAGTTTATAACATAGAGCAGTGAAAATAAAAAATCATTTTTTTTCCTCAAAAAAGATTTTTTAGCACGCTATTTTTTATTTTCACAAGGGTAACAGGAGAAATTGGACCACAAAAGTTGTTGTCCAGTTTGTCCTGAGTATGCTGGTACCCCATATGTGGAACCACTGTTTGGGCGCACGGCAGGGCTCAGAAGGGAAGGAGTGCCATCTGACTTTTTGAAATGAAAATTAGCTCCAATCGTTAGCGGACACCATGTCGTGTTTGGAGAGCCCCTGTGTGCCTAAACTTTGGAGCTCCCCCACAAATGACCCCAGTATGGAAACTAGACCCCCTAAGGAACTTATCTAGATGCATAGTGAGCACTTTGAACCCCCAGGTGCTTCACAGAAGTTTATAACGCAGAGCCGTGAAAATAAAAAATATATTTTTTTTTCTTAAAAAAAATATTTTTAGTCCGCAATTTTTTATTTTCACAGGGGTACCAGGATAAATTGGACCCCAAAAGTTGTTGTACAGTTAGTCCTGAGTACACTGGTACCCCATATGTAGGGGGGGACAACTGTTTGGGCACACGTCGGGGCTCAGCAGGGAGGTAGTGACATTTTGAAATGCTGACTTTGATGGAATGGTCTGAGGGTGTCATGTTACATTTGCAGAGCCCCTGTGTGCCTAAACAGTAGAAACCCCCGGCATGTGACCTCATTTTGGAAACTAGACCCCCCAAGGAACTTATCTAGATGTGTGGTGAGCACCTTGAACCCCCAAGTGCTTCACAGAAGTTTATAACGCAGAGCCGTGAAAATAAAAAATCATTTATTTTCCTCAAAAAAAAAAGATTTTTAGCCCGCAATTTTTTTTCACAACAGTAACAGGATGAATTGGACCCCAAAAGTTGTTGTACAGTTTGTCCTGAGTACGCTGGTACCCCATATGTGGGGGGGAACCACTGTTTGGGCACACGTCAGGGCTCGGAAGGGAAGTAGTGACATTTTGAAATGCTGACTTTGATGGCATGGTCTGCAGGCATCATGTTACATTTGCAGAGCCCTTGATGTACCTAAACTGTGGAAACCCCCCACAAGTGGCCCCATTTTGGAAACTAGACCACATAAGGAAGTTGCCTAAATGTGTGGTGAGCACACTGAACCCCCAAGTGCTTCACAGAAGATTATAATGCAGAGCCATGAAAATAAAAAATAATTTTTTTTTCCTCAAAAAATGATTTTTTAGCTCTCAATTTTTTATTTTCACAAGGGTAACAGGAGAAATTGGCCCCCGAAAGTTGTTGTACAGTTTGTCCTGAGTACGCTGATACCCCATATGTGGGGGGAAAACCACTGTATGGGTACACGTCAGGGCTCGGAAGGGAAGTAGTGACATTTTGAAATGCTGACTTTGATGGCATGGTCTGCGGGCGTCATGTTACATTTGCAGAGCCCTTGATGTACCTAAACTGTTGAAACCCCCCACAAGTGACCCCATTTTGGAAACTATACCCCATAAGGAAGTTGCCTAGATGTGTAGTGAGCACACCAAACCCCCAAGTGCTTCACAGAAGATTATAACGCAGAGCCATGAAAATAAAAAATAATTTTTTTTTCCTCAAAAAATGATTTTTTAGCTCTCAATTTTTTATTTTCACAAGGGTAACAGGAGAAATTGGACCCCAAAAGTTGTTGTCCAGTTTGTCCTGAGTACGCTGGTACCCCATATGTGGGGGGAACCATTGTTTGGGCACACGTCAGGGCTCGGAATGGAAGTAGTGACGTTTTGAAATGCAGACTTTGATGGAATAGTCTGCGGTCGTAATTACGTTTGCAGAGCCCCTGATGTGCCTAAACAGTGGAAACCCCCGGCATGTGACCTCATTTTGGAAGCTAGACCCCCCAAGGAACTTATCTAGATGTGTGGTGAGCACCTTGAACCCCCAAGTGCTTCACAGAAGTTTATAACGCAGAGCCGTGAAAATAAAAAATCATTTTTTTTCCTCAAAAAAAAAAGATTTTTAGCCCGCAATTTTTTTTCACAACAGTAACAGGATGAATTGGACCCCAAAAGTTGTTGTACAGTTTGTCCTGAGTACGCTGGTACCCCATATGTGGGGGGGAACCACTGTTTGGGGACACGTCAGGGCTCGGAAGGGAAGTAGTGACATTTTGAAATGCTGACTTTGATGGCATGGTCTGCAGGCATCATGTTACATTTGCAGAGCCCTTGATGTACCTAAACTGTGGAAACCCCCCACAAGTGACCCCATTTTGGAAACTAGACCACATAAGGAAGTTGCCTAAATGTGTGGTGAGCACACTGAACCCCCAAGTGCTTCACAGAAGATTATAACGCAGAGCCATGAAAATAAAAAATAATTTTTTTTTCCTCAAAAAATGATTTTTTAGCTCTCAATTTTTTATTTTCACAAGGGTAACAGGAGAAATTGGCCCCCGAAAGTTGTTGTACAGTTTGTCCTGAGTACGCTGATACCCCATATGTGGGGGGAAAACCACTGTATGGGTACACGTCAGGGCTCGGAAGGGAAGTAGTGACATTTTGAAATGCTGACTTTGATGGCATGGTCTGCGGGCGTCATGTTACATTTGCAGAGCCCTTGATGTACCTAAACTGTTGAAACCCCCCACAAGTGACCCCATTTTGGAAACTATACCCCATAAGGAAGTTGCCTAGATGTGTAGTGAGCACACCGAACCCCCAAGTGCTTCACAGAAGATTATAACGCAGAGCCATGAAAATAAAAAATAATTTTTTTTCCTCAAAAAATGATTTTTTAGCTCTCAATTTTTTATTTTCACAAGGGTAACAGGAGAAATTGGACCCCAAAAGTTGTTGTCCAGTTTGTCCTGAGTACGCTGGTACCCCATATGTGGGGGGAACCATTGTTTGGGCACACGTCAGGGCTCGGAATGGAAGTAGTGACGTTTTGAAATGCAGACTTTGATGGAATAGTCTGCGGTCGTAATTACGTTTGCAGAGCCCCTGATGTGCCTAAACAGTGGAAACCCCCCACAAGTGACCCCATTTTGGAAGCTAGACCTTCCAAGGAACGTATGTAAGATGTGTTGTGAGCACTTTGAACCCCCAAGTGCTTCACAGAAGTTTATAATGCAGAGACGTGAAAATGAAAAAATCATTTTTTTCCACAAAAATAATTTTTTATCCCCCAATTTTTTATTTTCCCAAGGGTAACACGGGAAATTAGTCCCCAAAAGTTGTTGTGCAATTTTTCCTGAGTACGCTGATACCCCATATGTTGGGGTAAACCACTGTTTGGGCACATGTCAGGGCTTGGAAGGGAGGGTGCACCGTTTGACTTTTTGAACGCAAAATTGGCTGGAATCAATGGTTGCACCATGTCGCGTTTGGAGACCCCCTGATGTGCCTAAACAGTGGAAACCCCTCAATTCTAACTCCAACCCTAACCCCAACACACCCATAACCACAGCCCTAACCCTAACACATCCCTAACCACAAGCCTAACCCTAATTCCAACGCTAACCCTAATTCCAACCCTAACCCTAATTCTAATCCTAATTCCAACCCTAACCCTAATTCCAACCCTAACCCTAATTCAACCCTAACCCTCTTTCCAACCCTAACCCTCTTTCCAACCCTAACCCTCTTTCCAACCCTAACCCTCTTTCCAATCCTAACCCTAACCCTCTTTCCAACCCTAACCCTAACCCTCTTTCCAACCCTAACCCTCTTTCCAACCCTAACCCTCTTTCCAACCCTAACCCTCTTTCCAACCCTAACCCTAACCCTCTTTCCAACCTTAACCCTCTTTCCAACCCTAACCCTAACCCTCTTTTCAACCCTAACCCTAACCCTAACCCTCTTTTCAACCCTAACCCTAACCCTCTTTTCAACCCTAACCCTAACCCTAATGGAAAAATAAAAATATTTTCTTTACTTTATTAGTTGTGCCTACCTATGGGGGTGATAGTCGGGGGGTTTATTTACTTTTTCTTTCATTTTGATCACTGTGAGAGTGATCAAAATGAAAGAATGGAATCTGCAGCCGGCAGATTCGGGCGGGCGCACTGCGCATGCGCCCGCCATTTTCAAGGTGGCGGCGCCCATGAACCGGACCCGCCGGACACCGGGAGCGACAGGGGGACTTAGAAGGTGCCGGGGGAGGTGAGATGGGGTGAGGGGGTTATCGGAAGCTGGCGGGGAGCAGAGGGAATGGGAGGGGGGCAGATGATGACAGAGGCGGCAGATCGCCGCTGTCATTCAGTTGCGGGGGGGCGATCGCCGGTGGAGGGGGGTGGAATCGGTGTCTCCAGCCATGTCCGATGCTACAGCAGCATCGGCCATGGCTGGATTGTAATATTTCATCAATTTTCATTGATGAAATATTACTATCGCTCTGATTGGCTGTTTCACTTTTAACAGCCAATCAGAGCGATCGTAGCCACGTGGGGGCGAAGCCACGCCCCCTGTGGCGAAGAACAAAGCCCCCTGTATCTGCGGGTCGGGTGACCTTTCAGTGACCTAGGTCACCCGACCCGCAGGGGGGCTTTAAAGTCATGACGCTACATAGGCGTCATGGGTCGTTCTGGCACGACTTTTCATGACGCCTACGTGGCGTCAAAGGTCGTGAAGGGGTTAATGTCTGGAACCAGTGCTGATGACTGGCATTTCTGGGGTTAAAGGTTGTGATCCCAGTGCAGGCTTACCTACACACCTGGGGCTTATGATTGTGGCCTCTCCCTGGTTCTGGGAAAGCTTCTTATAGCCTCAGGACGCTCCCATCCCCGTCAGTTATACTTTCGCCCTTGGCATTGTGTGGTGACCCCTGAGTGTGTTGGTGCTGTGTTCTTGTTTATCTGATACTCTGTGTATGACTCGGTCTATTCTCTGGATACTGCTTGTTGGATTCTGCTTGGTACCTTCTATGTCTGTTTGGCTTTGACCCTGCCTGTCCCTGACTATCCATTCTGTCTCATCCCTGGTACTTTATTGTTTTCTCTGTGTATGACCTGGTTTGTCTGACTTTGAGTATTCCTGTATAGTATTTTGCCTATCTCTGACAGCAGGACGCTAAGCCCCGCCCCCTTGCGGTCACATGACCATAGGTCCTTCACTGCTCACTGACATTAGCTTCTCAAGGTCCTGATTGCTTGAACTATCCGGCCGTGTCTGACCCCGGGCCCCTCTGCAGTGTGGGTGAGTCGCTGCTCCGTGGTGGCTGCACGCCGGCGCTGACAGGACCGTGACATTATAACTGACCGTTTAGTTTTTTTTTTTTTCTCTGCTGAGAAATATGGATCCCATACAATCTCTAGCTGAGCAAATGAAAAATCTGAGTCAGATGTTTCAGGGTTTATCTCTGGAGCAGCAAGCTCTGGCTCGTTCTCAGCAGCAGGTTTCTGAGACAGTGCGGGGGGCTTTAGCTGCTGGGTCTCTGGGGACTGGGGCGAGTGATGTTGTTTTGGTGTCCCCAAAACCACCTGTTAAACTGCCTGATTTCTTTTCTGGGAACAAAAAGGAGTTCAGGGTCTTCCTGGAGGGGTGCAAACTCTTTAGTTTGAGGCCACGTTCCTCTGGGGACGAAAGTCAGAAGGTTGGGGTCATTATGTCTTTATTAAGAGGGTCCCCATAAGCTTTGGCTTTCTCCCTTCCTCCCACTGCCCCTGAGAGAGTGTCTGTGAATGCGTTTTTTGAGGCCCTCGGGCACATATATTATGAGCCGGACCGAGTGCAATTGGCAGAGGGCATGGTGATGAGTGTCTGTCAAGGGAAACACTCGGCTGAGTGGTTTTGTACGGAATTCCGTCGCTGGCCCGCAGAGGTCTCTTGGTACGACGACGCACTCCGAGGACTCTTTCGCAGAGGCTTGTCCGAGCGGTTACAGGATGCCTTGGAATTACATCCCCCACCTAACTCACTCGAGGACGCCATAACCCAGGCCATCCGGATGGACCACAGGCTGCGGGCCAGGGGGGTGATGCAGGCAGAGACTCCATTGTTCTCTAGTGGAAAAGAGACTGTTTCTGTGCCCATGGACGTAGGGGCTCTCTCCCTGAAGGAAAAGGAGAAACAACGCCGAAGAGAAAAGCAGTTATGCTTCTACTGTGGTAAAACAGGACATTGGAAAAGGGAGTGTCCTGATTGTCCATCCTCAACCCGGTCGACGGGAAACGACTAGGTCTGGGTAGTCAGCGGGGAGACTATTCAGACCCTCAGGTACCCTTTTCCTCATTTTCTAAGGTGTTGCTTCATGTGGAACTGTTAGCGGACGGTTGTTGTTTTCCCTCTACAGCTTTTGTGGACTGCGGATCACCCATCAATCTTATTGACTCCTAATTGGCTACACGCTGTAAGATAGGGACAGTTAGACTTAAGGTTCCAATCAAAGTGGTGGCCATTGACTCCTCCCCCTCACTAAAGAGGGAATTCTCTTTATGTCTGAATTGTTTTTGCTCAAAGAGGGCGCTACCCATGTGGAAAACTTAAGTTGTTTGGTTCTGGAAAATCTACCAGCAGGATTGGTGTTGGGCATGCCCTGGTTACAATGCCATAACCCAGTCATTAACTGGAAAACGGGGGGGAGATTGTTCAGTGGGGGTTTAATGATTCGATGTTATGTGATAAATCTGCACTATTGGTTGAACCTGTTAAATCTGTATCTGTGTCATCTGCTGGAAGGTATTCCGGAGTACCTGAAAGAATTCGAAGATGTCTTCTCTGAAAGCGAGGCCGAGACGTTGCCGCCACATAGACCCTTTGACTGCGCTATCGAGTTAGTCCCGGGGGCTAAATTGCCTAAAGCCCGTCTGTTTAATTTATCTGGCCCTGAGAGCTTGGCCATGAAAGATTACATTGCTGAGAGTCTTCGCAAAGGACACATACGTCCCTCAGTCTCACCTGTTGCGGCAGGTATTTTTTTTGTAAAGAAAAAGATGGTGGTTTACGTCCCTGCCTCGATTTTCGTGAGCTCAACAAGATTACTGTACGAAATACGTACCCCTTCCGTTGATTCCCAATTTGTGTAACCAACTTTCAGGGGCAAAATGGTTCTCCAAACTGGATGTTCGGGGGGCATATAATTTGATAAGGGTCCGGGAGGGGGATGAATGGAAAACCGCGTTCCTAACGACCGAGGGACGGTTTGAAAATTTAGTCATGCCGTTTGGTCTTACCAATGCCCCAGCCATATTTCAGAATTTCATCAACGTGGTATTCTTGGATCTCATTGGTCCTTTTGTTGCCATTTACTTAGACGATATTCTGATATACTCTCCTGACAGTCAATCTCATCTGAATCATGTACGAACCGTTCTCCAAAGACTGAGGGAAAATCATCTGTATGACAATTTGGAAAAATGTGTTTTTTGTTCAAGAATTGTCATTTTTGGGTTTAATTGTGTCCTGTGAGGGTTTTCGCATGGACCCCAAGAAGGTGCAGGCCATTGTGGATTGGGTGCAACCCCGAGACCTTAAGGGTCTTCAGCGCTTCTTGGGGTTCGCTAATTATTACCGCAAATTTATTCGGGGGTTTTCACAGGTGGTCAAACCACTCACAGATCTTACATGTAAAGGTGTGGATGTGAGAACCTGGTCCTCGCTCGCAAAAGAGACCCTGAAAAGAAGCTTTACGTTTGCTCCCGTGTTAGTACAGCCAGATCCGTCCAAACCATTTGTCGTGGAAGTGGACGCCTCCGAGGTGGGGGTGGGGGCGGTGTTGTCCCAAGGGCCTGCCACTCTAACCAACCTCAGGCCATGTGCTTTCTTTTCCAAGAAGTTCTCTGCTGCGGAAAGAAATTACGATGTAGGCAATAGAGGGCTTCTTGCGGTCAAATTGGCGTTTGAAGAATGGAGGCACTTTTTGGAGGGGGCCAGTCACCCGGTTACGGTGATCACAGATCACAAAAATTTGTCATACATTGAGTCTGCTAAAAGACTAACGCCCAGACAGGCCCGTTGGACACTTTTTTTTCCCGTTTTCAGTTTACGATTACATTTCGTCCAGGGTCTAAGAATGTCAAGGCTGACGCCTTATCGCGCAGTTTTCAGCCGGTGTCTCCCCCCCGAGCACCATCTTCCATTCTTCACCCAGGGGTTGTGTTAGCAGAGGTCTCGTCTGAATTGGAACGGGAAATTCAGGGGGCCCAGTCGCAGGCTCCGGCGGCCAAGCCGGGGGTAAGTTGTTTGTCCCAGAGCAACTTTGCATGAAACTCTTGCAGGAGTTCCACGAATCCAAGCTGAGTGCTCACCCTGGTATTTCAGCCACGCGTCTGGCGGTGGCTAGGATCTTTTGGTGGCCTACCCTGGGTTTGGACATAAAAAAATTCATTGTTGGTTGTGGGGTCTGCGCTCATTCTAAAAGCTCTCATAGCCGTCCGGCAGGGGAGCTGATGCCTTTGGCAGTGCCCGAAAGACCATGGACTCACTTATCCATGGATTTTGTTGCCAATCTCCCACCATCTAAGGGTAATGTGGTGGTATGGGTAGTGGTGGACAGGTTTTCTAAGCAGGTTCATTTTGTACCCCTGTCCGCACTACCATCAGCTGAGACGTTGTCCAGGTTGTTTGTGCAGCATGTGATCCGGTTGCATGGGGTACCCCTGAATGTGGTGTCTGATCGTGGTGTGCAGTTTGTAGCTAAGTTTTGGCGTGCGTTCTGCAAAAAAATTAGGGATGTCTCTGTCCTTTTCGTCTGCATACCATCCTGAGAGCAATGGTCAGATGGAACGCACTAACGAGTCCCTGGAACAGATCCTCAGGTGTCTAACCTCTGCTAGACAGAATGACTGGAGTGATGCACTGCCGTTGGCTGAATTTGCCTTCAATAGTCGGGTGAGTCAATTCATGGGTATGACTCCTTTTTTGATCAATTATGGCTTCAGTCCTCATTTTGGTGAGTTTTCTCGTCTGGACTCGGGGTGTCCCGGGGCTGAGGGCTCTGTTCAGCGATTATAGAATATGTGGGGCAGAAGTCCAGCGGAGTATATCTAGGTCTCAGGGCAGGTATAAGTTTTTCGCGGGCAGGAAACGAACACCAGGGGCCCACGTTTCAGGTTGGAGACAAGGTTTGGCTCTCCACGCGAAACATTAAGTTGAAGATTCCTTAAGCCAAGTTGGGGCCCAAATTCATTGGCCCATACAAGATTGTGGAAAAAATCCATCCAGTGGCATATAGGCTGTGCCTTCCACCCTCTTTCAAGATCCCTAACGTCTTCCACAAATCTCTCCTGAAACCTTTTGAAACAGTCCGGGGAGACTCCGAGTCCGCTGCTCCTCCTGTTTTGGTCGAGGAGCAGGTGGAGTACGAGGTTGGTCATATCGTAGATTCCAGGTTGGTATGGCGGTCGGTACAGTGCCTGGTTCATTGGAAGGGGTATGGACCGGAAGACAGATCCTGGGTACCGGCCCGGGTGATGCATGCTGATCGCCTGGTGTGGGCTTTCCATGCTAAGTACCCGGGCAAGCCTGGGGGTCCAGAGGCCCCCCGTTGAGAGGGGGTAGTGTCATGATCTCAGTGCGGGTTTGACTCGCACATGTGGGGTTAATGTCTGGAACCAGTGCTGATGACTGGCATTTCTGGGGTTAAAGGTTGTGATCCCAGTGCAGGCTTACCTGCACACCTGGGGCTTATGATTGTGGCCTCTCCCTGGTTCTGGGAAAGCTTCTTATAGCCTCAGGACGCTCCCATCCCCGTCAGTTATACTTTCGCCCTTGGCATTGTGTGGTGACCCCTGAGTGTGTTGGTGCTGTGTTCTTGTTTATCTGATACTCTGTGTAAGACTCGGTCTGTTCTCTGGATACTGCTTGTTGGATTCTGCTTGGTACCTTCTATGTCTGTTTGGCTTTGACCACTGCCTGTCCCCGACTATCCGTTCTGTCTCATCCCTGGTACTTTATTGTTATCTCTGTGTATGACCTGGTTTGTCTGACTTTGAGTATTCCTGTATAGTATTTTGCCTATCTCTGACAGCGGGACTCTAAGCCCCGCCCCTTTGTGGTCACATGACCGTAGGTCCTTCACTGCTCACTGACTCTAGCTTCTCCAGGTCCTGTTTGCTTGAACTATCCGGCCGTGTCTGACCCCGGTCCCCTCTGCAGTGTGGGTGAGTCCTTGCTCCGCGGTGGCTGCACGCCGGCACTGACAGGACCGTGACAGTCACTTTGATGAGTGCAGTTTCAGTCGAATGTAGAGGGCGGAAGCCGGACTGTGAAGGGTCTAGAAGGGAGTGAGTGGAGAGGTAACGGGTAAGGCAGGAGTAAACTAGGCGCTCCAAAAGTTTAGAGATGAAGGGGAGATTGGAGACTGGTCTGTAGTTGTTTGTGCAGGATGGGTCGAGAGCGGGTTTCTTTAGTATATAAATATATATATATATATATATACACTGACACTAACTATATATATATATATTCTGTATATATATACAGTGGATACGGAAAGTATTCAGACCCCTTTAAATGTTTCACTCTTTGTTTCATTGCAGCCATTTGGTAAATTCAAAAAAAGCTTTTTTTCCTCATCAGTTTGCACTCTGCATCCGATCTTGACTGAAATATTCAGTCCCTTTGCGCAGACACTCATATTTAAGTCACATGCTGTCCATTTCCTTGTGATCCTCCTTGACATGGTTCTACTCCTTCACTGGAATCCAACTGTGTTTAATTAAAGTGATAAGACTTGATTTGTAAAGGCACACACCTGTCTATGTAAGACCTCACAGCTTACAGCGCATGTCAGACCAAATGAGAATTATGAGGTCAAAAGAACTGACCAAGGAGCTCAGAGACAGAATTGTGGCAAGGCACAGATCTGGCCAAGATTACAAAAGTATTTCTGCAGTACTTAAGGTTCCTAAGAGCACAGTGGCCTCCATAATCCTTAAATAGAAGAAGTTTGGGACCACCAGAAGTCTTTCTAGACCTGGCCGTCCAGCCAAACTGAGCAATCGTGGGAGAAGAGCCTTGGTGAGAGAGGTAAAGAAGAACCCCAAGACGACTGTGGCTGAGCTCCACAGATGTAGTACGGAGGTGGGAGAAAGTTCCACAAAGTCAGCTATCACTGCAGCCCTCCACCATTCGGGCCTTTATGGCAGAGTGGCCCGACGGAAGACTCTCTTCAGTGCCAGACATATGAAAGGCCGCATAGAGTTTGCTAAAAAACACATGAAGGACTCCCATACTATGAGAAATAAAATTCTCTGGTCTGATGAGACGAAGATAGAACTTTTTGGTGATAATTCTAAGCAGTATGTGTGGAGAAAACCAGGCACTGCTCATCACCTGCCCAATACAATCCCAACAGTGAAACATGGTGGTGGCAGCATCATGCTATGGGGATTTTTTTTAGCTGCAGGGACAGGGCGACTGGTTTAAATTGAAGGAAACATGAATGCAGCCAAGTACAGAGATATCCTAGATGAAAACCTCTTCAAGAGTGCTCTGGACTTCAGACTTGGCCGAAGAGTCACCTTCCAACAAGACAATGACCCTAAGCACACAGCTAAAATAACAAAGGAGTGGCTTCAGAACAACTCTGTGAACATTCTTAACTGGCCCAGACAGAGCCCTGACCTAAACCCAATTGAACATCTCTGGAGAAACCTGAAAATGGCTGTCCACCAACGTTCACGATCCAACCTGATGGAACTGGAGAGGATCTGCAAGGAAGAATGGCAGAGGATCCCCAAATCCAGGTCTGAAAAACTTGTTGCATCATTCCCAAGAAGACTCATGGCTGTACTAGCTTAAAAGGGTGCTTCTACTCAATACTGAGCAAAGGGTCTGAATACTTATGACCATGTGATATTTCACTTTTTCTTTTTTAATAAATTTGCAAAAATGTCAACATTTCTGCTTTTTTTGACTCAAGATGGTGTGCAGAGTGTACATTAATGAAAAAAAAAATGAACTTTTTTGAATTTACAAAATGGCTGCAATGAAACAGAGTGAAAAATTTAAAAGGGTCTGAATACTTTCCGTACTCACTGTATATACAGCTCTGGCAAAAATTAAGAGACCACTTTCAAATGTTCAGTTCTTTTGATTTTTCTCTTTATAGGTATATTTTTGAGTAAAATGTAAATTGTTCTTTTAGTCTATAAACTTCTGACAACATGACAACATATATATATATACTTTTATGGGTGTACGCCTTTTCAGTATTTATACCGACAATGATAAAAAAAGGTATATTTCGCCATGAAGAACGGTGAATCCAGTCAATGTTTTAGGAAACTGTTTTGTCTACATTTAGAAAAGACGAGTTGTATAATCAGCATGCAGTTTTCAATGTAATATCCTCCCTTTAGTCGATTACTGTCTATTACTAGGGTGGCTGTGTTAGTGTGGGAATACTTGATAATGGTTTTAGCGTAATACTCTTATAAAAAATGAATAGATGGGGAATCATCAAAACCAATTGTCAATGCATTTTTTCTCCAAGCAATTGCAGCACAGTTCTGTACTCCCAATGCACTTAGTAAATGAGTCATCCAAATCTTTTGTTGCGCAGAAGTGCGAGATAAAAGCAATTATTTCATATTGTTAACAGTAGAAAAGCTTTGTGCAAATAGATTACTGTTACACATGCTATATTTATTGCTTGCTGGGGTCTACCTGCTATAGACAGGCTACAACTTTGATTTTAAGGCATGTGAGGATTACAGAAAATGATTGGTAATGATGGACCAGTCTCCATACATATAACAGTCCTACTGTTATTTTACATTACTACTAAGTATTTTAAGTCTATGGGTACTTTGCAATAAATATAAAATTATACTGTATCAATAAAGGTATCAAAGAGCCCTACAGAGCTGTCAAGAGAGATACACAAAAATAGAGCATGATTTCCAAAAGTACTTAACCTGTCAGCAGGTTTTTGTAATATGAGAACACCATAATGTAGGACCAGAGTCCCTGATTACAAGGATGTATCTCTTATTGGGTTATATTTTGCTGCTTCATTACAATCAGTGATTTATCAGCAGGAGATTATGCAGGACAACTTGGCATGTACAGAGTAGTCCAACCACACCCCCAGCACTGATTACCAGCTCACGGTCACTATATACAGTAATCTACACTGAAAGCTGTGGTGTGGACGGGGTTATACACAGCTCAACTACTGAGCTCTGCTAGATCTGCAGCAGAGAAAACAGTGACAATATAATTACCCTCAGTCACAAATTTACCTTTCTTTCCTTTCTTTTGGATAATGATAAACATGAAATTTTAGAGTATGAAAGCTTCATGCTGTATCTAGCCAATCCAGAATTACATGAACCCAATCTAGAACATTTTTTTAGTACTGTCTTGTAAGGGGATGAAGGATTATGTTTCTTTGTTTCTTTTCTCTTCTGTTGTGATGTATATATATGCTATTATATGATGGCATTGCTACATGATTGCATGTATTACTGCCTACTTACAATACTTACCTACTGCTTCACTCTTAGTGTATTATCGTTTCATGTAAATATGTTTTATTTGCACAAGTTTCAGGGAAAGTGTAGTTCACCTGTTGGCCATTAGAGGAGGGGAAGTTTTAGTGCACATGGTTCCTAGATAGTAAACCAAGTAAGCACATGGTTAATTGTAGGAGGGGCTGCTGTGTGGTAAGGTAGTTCATAGTGTTAGTACAAGTCAGAGGGCTAGGGATGCCCGTACCTCCACATGGGCTATAGGCCCAGGACATCACAGCAGTCATGTAACTAGAAGAAGAGTTGAATCTCAGCCATCCACAGCTAGAGTATAGGAAAACAGTTGGCTAGTACAGTTTGGAAGACTCAGAATGTGGCAACTAATTGTCTGGGCAGAAACCCTTAGATCCGGGGCAAAACAGTCAAGGAAGCCCACGGAAGCAGTGGGAACGTACAGTAAAAACGTGTTGCAAAGGCAGAAGGCAGAACAGAAGGCCAGTGCTCTCTTTCAGTGGCTTTATACTCCAGAGATTAATGATCTTGAGTCTGGGGCTAAACAGACCAAGGGAAGCATACCCTTAGTGGAGTTGCACAGAGAAAATGCTGAGGAACCATCAGGGACGTTCTGACCCGCACCCACGCTTTGTGATCACGAGAGTAACACAGGGAAAGAAAAAGAATATTGTTTTGTAAAGCCCACTGTAAAGAATGTGAAATCTTTGGATGTGCTGTGTACCGGAACCAGTAAAGATGTTATTGTTGAAATTGATTTGGACTGTGTCTCAATTGATGTAAATCCGCCTGGAGAGGGTCCCCCTCGACGTAGGGAAGATCCTGAAGAAGCTGGACCTGGAGACACAGGTATGCTGACCAGAGGACATTGCTTTTCTGTGAGGGGAGGCCAGGACACTAAAACTCAGGTGTCCTCGGCTACGACTACGGTCCTGGTCGACCCTTACAGTCTCCTTAAAAAAGACCCCTAGTAGCTAAATATGGCATAATAACTGTATGAATGAACATGTAGTTTAATCATTAATTTATTGTTGCGGCATTCCTCTGTTTTTGCACTAGGGGGCTACTCTAATGTAACTGATGTGTCCAGGACTGTTGAAGAAGAAAGTGAAATCATTGATTTGGCATCTGAACCGGTATCTGTGTGTTAGGCTGGCGTAAGGCACCAAATAATAAAATGATAATGAGGTGCATTCGCAGCCTGGAGTCCTCCGTGCAGAGATGGAATACTGCTGCTAAGTAATGGCGGAGACTATACGGCAAATAATAAATGAACATACGGGTTAGCGTCACCCGGTGTATACAGGAGCGAGTTCTGCTAATTCACAGAACCACAGTGCCGCACAATGTAGATGCCGAAGCCTGTTAAACTCACAGCGCTCGGTCGGATGAGCAAGAGACCAACAGAGAAATAATGCACCAGTGTGCACTGCACCGCTCTGGCGGACGCCACTAACCACCCAGAGTGGGGAGGAAAGCGCTAGAATTGCGCACGGTGCCACACTGGCGGCTACTGCTACCTGGCACGGTACGACAGTGCCCTGAGCAGGGAGGCACAATCAGACGCTAGCAAGTGCAAAGGACTGGAATGCACTGTGGCATATAGCCTAGCCATTGACAGGCACTGACTCTAACCACTAGACCCTAACAACATACACAACCAAGGGTAGGGGTTTCATAATGAGTCATTCGCAGTATCAAGCATCCATCATCATACATACCATAAGCCACAAAAGTCTATACTAGCGCATGGCCGAGCGGCCATGCGACTCTTTTATAGCAGCGTCCTACCAGGACCTTCCCATTGGACCAATCAGAGTAGGAACGGGACCTGCGCATGTGACCTCCGACCTCCAATGAGAGGTCATCCCATGGGCATGCTCAGTAGGCAAAATACAGGACTTGGTCCCTGGAGCGTCTGTTGCTGCTGACTCAAGCATGGTGTTACAGCAGAGCGTGAAGGAGCAACCAGACGCCTAGCATTAGCCTGGGCAAGACGCCTGGACCGACGTCTCTGCTGAGCAGGAATCTCTGCGGTCGCAGAGGAATGGGAGACCACAGAGCACATGGCTTGAGATTCCCCCTGTGCAGTGGGGGAAACTCGATGCCTAACATTGTGTCTGTTATTTCAACACTGAGCACTGGAAGCAAGAGTGCAGGAGCTGAGTCGCACTGCATTGGAATCTCTAATGGTGGACCAGCACCTCGAACAGGTACGCCGGTAGAAGCTGATGGCTTTTCTGTGGGAGGAGGTCAGGACAACAGAGCCCTGGTGTTCTCGGCTGTGACTACCATCCTGGCCCTTGCTTACATTTGGCATAGTCGGCAGGATGTGACTACCTTGCAGAGTGGAGAAGATGAAAAGTGATGTGGGGATGGAATATGTGCCCCTGAAATCTAGCAAAGTAGAAATTGTGCAAAATCGTGTACCACTGCATGTGACTGACCAACTGTACTTCAACCTGAATTTGTGTTATCCAAGATAGTGGCCATGGAGTTGGCAGAAAATGGCGCAGCAGGTGGAGAAGATAACATAGCCCTCACCCTTCGTGGGTGTTTCCATGCCCCCTTGGTGCCAAAACTTACCTGTCATTGCACCCTGGCCCTTCCCTGGTGGGAGTGGGTGAAAAGAAGAAAACCTTGCTCTCCTCTACAGAATTCCTATACCTCGGTGGAGCTGACAGGGGAGTGGCCACCTGGAAAGGGGTATGGCCTCCTAGAAGTTTCCCTGGCCCTGGTCTCCCCTGACCAAGTGGGATTTGTCCCAGGGAGGCAGGCTAGAGATGGCACTAGAAGAGTGATTGATTTGATGGATTTTCTTGAGTCCAGTGGTACCCCCGGTGTATTCCTGTCTCTAGATGCAGAAAAAGCGTTTGACAGGGTACACTGGGGCTATGTGGACGCCGTTTTGGACACATTTGGTTTCTCTGGTAATATAAAGGGTGCTATTATGGCCTTAAAGAAAAAACCAAATGCTTCGGTCTGTTCAGCTGGCTTCTATTCTGATAGATTTGACCTGACTAATGGGACCCGCCAGGGTTGCCTCCTTTCACCTATAATTTTTGCTTTAGTCATGGAGCCCCTGGCGGAGTCCATTAGGCTCAACCCGGAAATCTCTGGAGTTAAAATAGGCCCTGTAGAGCATAAGATCGGTCTATATGCAGACGATGTAATTCTCTCTTGCACTGATAGTGAAAGATCATTTATAGGGATCAAAAACGCTCTCCTTGAATTTTCTAAGATTTCATATTACAAGCTAAATGAAGGAAAATCGGTTCTCTTCTCGGTTAATGTTCCACCATCTGTTAGAAATAGAATCTCCTCACTTGTCCCATATACTGGGGCCCGGGACGGCTTCTTGTACCTAGGACTAAGGATTTGTAAACTTTCCAATATTGTCAAACAGAATTTTAATGCTCTGCTTGATTCCATTCGAAAGGACATAGACAATCAAATACATTTACCCCTTTCCTGGATGGCGCACATTCAGCTAGTTAAGATGATGTTCCTACCAAAAATTATTTATTTATTCCGTTGTCTTCCCTTGAGGTTCCCCAAGAGGTTTCTCTCTCTTCTGCAGGCAGTTGTGAGCAGATTTATTTGGGCAGGAAAGAAACCTAAGGGTTCGTATGTCTACCTTATTTTATAGTTATTCACATGGTGGTCTTGTACCATAAAGCAGCAGTTCTAGAGGTGTTAAGGGAGTGGTATGATGATTCTAGTACTTACAAATGGGTGCTTGTGGAGAAATACTTGGCCTCGCGTGGGACTTTGAGATTTCAACTGGAGGCCCGAGTACTTCGTTCTTTTGCCCCCTCTCTTCCCTTGCAGACAATGAAAGTGGCATTTTCTTACTGGTCTGATCTGGTCTCTTCTCGTCAGGTGATTAAATTTGAGTCTATCTCTATTAGAGCCTTGGAGCTTCATGTGGATGGCCTCACGTTAGGCAATTGGGTGAGGAATGGTATTGTGGTCATGAAAGATATCCTCTTAATTCAGGAGTTGAAACCTTTCTCTGTCCTAATGGATGAATTTGGCCTTCACAGAAATAACTTCTACCAGTACCTGCAAATTCGGCATTTTTTAAATTCATGTGTATTTCCCTTATCCTGCCATAATGCTGTTTGCTCGCCAATACAGCGGTTTTTTAGTTCTTCCTCCTCTCAAAAACACGGCCTCTCGGTAGTATATAAAGTGTTTAATTCCCCCGGTAAAGGTCCTAAACAAAACAAGCGTATATGAGGCGCTGGGAATGGGCTCTTGCTTTCTCCTCAACCCCGGACCAATGGTGGTCCGCTTCTGGCGACTTGCAGAAATATTCCTCCTGTATCAATCATCTTGAGCAGCTTGAGAAAGTTCACTTTGACTGGTATTACACCCCGCTGAAAATGTCCAAATTCCGGGGTTCCTATCCCCGATCCTGCTGGAAGGGCTGCTCGGGTGTTGGTTCCCTAGGGCACGTGTGGTGGGATTGCCCGCTCATCCGGCCTTTTTGGGAAGAAGTGTCTAACATTATTACCTCAGTTACAGGCCTGGCTGGAAGTTTGAGCGGTCCGCTAGTGGTTTTGGGGATCGGTTTACATATGTTCCCTGGCAATTTGAGACCAATTTATCACACATTCTAATAGCAGCATGTATGTGTCTGGCAGACCACTGGAGAGAAATAACTATCCCCTCTAAATTGGAAATTATCCAAAAAATCAATAAACATTACCAATACGAGCTCCTTCTGACCTCAGATATGTTTACCAAAAATAAAATAAGGAATCGCTGGTTCCCCTGGGTGGTGTCCAAATTCTCGTCCTTCCAGTCCTGATTGGTGGACCTGTGATCTTATTATCTATCATCCCTACCCTTGCTTCCTATGTTGCACATTGTATCCCCTAACCCTACTATGCAGAATTTTCAGCTGTTATCTGTTTTTACTTTGAATTTTATTGTCCTGCTGTTATAGGACAAATTTTTCAACTGTCCGCATGTTTGTTGCGGTGTATAATCTGTTTTATATAAAATCTTAATAAAAATTATTGATATAAAAAAAAAATATTTGCTCAACAACATTTATACAAGCCAGTGAAATACTGGGAGAATATAGTTTGGTCAGAAGAGAACAAAACTGATCTCTTTGGATGCCATAATACATACCATATTTGGAGGCCAAAACGCACTGCATATCACACACAAAACACCCTATTCCAACAGAGACATTTGGAGGCGAGAAAATCATGGTGTGGGTCTGTTTTTCAACATATGGCAACTGGCAAAATTCATTTGACTGAAGGATGAATGGACAAATGTAACTTCTTGATAAAAATCTGCTGCCATCTACCTGGATGATGAAGATGAAGCAAGGGTGGACTTTTAAGTTTGCCAATGATCTCAAACACAGCCAAGGAAACTCTCAATTGGTTTCAGAGAAAAAAAATAAAGCTGTTAGAATGGCCCAGCCAATCACCTGACCTGAATCCAATAAAAAAATGTATGGAAAGAACTAAACCTCAGAGTTTATAGAAGGAGCCCACAGAACCTTCAAGATTCTAAGAGTGTTTGTGTGGAAGAATGGGTCAAAAGCACACCTGAGCAATGCATGCTACTATGCTAGTAGTGTCTCCATATAGGGGGTGTCTTGAAGTTGTCATCACCAGCAAAGGCTTTTGTACGAAATATTAATTAAATTTCAGTAAGTGTGTTCAATACTTTTTTCCTGTGTCATTTCTCATTATTACACATAACTTAAAGAGGTTGTCTGCTACTTTATCAGTGCTGACCTATCCTTAGCATCGGTTATCAATATCTGATCGATCAGGGTCCGACACCCAGAACTGATCACTTGCAAAGCTGATAGTGGCCGCGGCAGGCTACTGCTCATCCAATTCCTATTGATTTTAATAGGGAATTTAATACATGATGACAGAGAGCACGTGAATTCATGCACCCATTGGCATGCCCATGACATGATCATGCGGTGTCGATGGGTTGTTACGACAGTCATTACAGTCCTATGAAAGTCAATGTTTAGCTGGCGTTTAAAGGAGATCGTTATTTTTACTATACATAGCGATCACAAGCGATAAGATATTTGCAGCTTCAAGTCACCTAATTAACTCCTTCAGCCCCAAGCCTGTTTTCACCATCATGACCAGGCCAAATTTTACAATTCTGACCAGTGTCAAAGTATGAAGTAATAACTCTGGAATGCTTCAACGGATCCCACTGGTTTTCAGAATGTTTTTTGTGACATATTGTAACTCATGATAGGAGTAAAAATTATTCGATATGGCTTGCGTTGATTTGTGAAAAAAAAACTGAAATTTGTCGAAAATACTTCAATTTTCAAACTTTTAACTGAAATTTGTCGAAAATTTGGAAAATTCTTCAATTTTCAAACTTTTAATTTTTATGCACTTAAATCAGAGTTATGTCACACAAAATAGTTAATAAATAACATTTCCACATGTCTACTTTACATCAGCACAATTTTTTAAGCTATTTATTTTTAATCTGTTATATAATAATGAGGGAAAAAGCAAGCACAGTCAGTGGAGAGCCAAAGGGTCAATACCAGACAAAAGGCAGAAGTAGCAGGGACAAGAGGCAAAGGCAAGTCAGAGGCAAAATCGAGTCAAGCACCGGGAAATCCAAAAGAAATCAGGAAACACTAAGACAGGACAGACAGAGAGGGAGAAACAGACACGGGCAAGGTCAGAAAGCGCTGCAGGACAAATCAGGGTACTACCAGAGTCAGATGCTCACACCGTAGGCAGAAAATATAACTGACATGGCCTGCAGGATGCAGCAGGAAGAAATAGCAGACCTTAACCCAAAATGAGGCCAGACAAAGTTAACCCTTGACATAATCAGCCGGGAAAGGGGCAGACAGGTCTCAAAACCAGGACTGGATCATGACATGAAGGTTGCAAACTGCCGTTGTAGTAACCAGTACATTATAGTGATCAGACCAGTACATTGTAGTGACCAGCTCATGCTTTTGGAGACATGGACCCGTAAATTAGGATGGATCTCATTTATCCAGAAATGCCAAACGTGGACGCTAAATGTGGCTTAGGCACACTGTTTGCCTTAGAAGTGAAGGGGTGTTTGGATTTGGGAGCGCAGAATTTTCTGCATTTCTTTTGGAGGGGCCAGGAGCCATTTCACTTTTCCAGAGCCTTTGTGCTGCCAGTAACGTGGAAGCCCCCTATAGTTCCATTGAAAGATGACTGACCCAAGTGTGGACGTTTTTGTGGATGTAGTTAAAGCTTTTATTGGAAACATTTTACATAACATTGCATTATACACTGAGCATTTACATTTGGGTTTTCAACTAAATGTCTGAGTGAGGTGATTCTAATGAAACCCCCGAAGGATCCATTCACTATCAAGAGGCTGCAGAGTTACTCTGCACTCCGTCTGGCCTCTGTTCAGCTATTTTCTTTTTATTCAGAAGTGAACAAAACTGTGATGGACCGCGTTTTAATGCATGCCTAAAAAGACACCACGGGTCCTTGGGGCAGACGGAATCCACAGTGCCCCCCTCTGCCCCATTATAGATAATCTTCTGCAGGGGGTTCCATCTGAATAGCATATTTCATTTACACAGAAAACTCGGTGCAAGTGCTCAGCGTAGAACGCAGAATAAATGTACGTCGAGCCTCACTGCAATCTTTGAGAGGTAGAATGAACAAATTAACAGCAGGTGAAGAATTGGTTTTATTTATTTTTTATGCTGTTCCATGTGCAGTATGTCATGATCTGAAGTGATCTGACAGTTTTAAAAGCACTGTGTGAACTTTTTTTCCTTTTGGCAAGTTGCCAAGGTGACTTGACTGTCCCCGGTGGTGGTTAGTGGTATCACACCTTAGGTTTCAGTTAATGTGCACGTAATTAGGAATCAGGTGTGGGGCTCTATAAAGGAGTCTCAGGGTGTGCAATCACTGCTGGTGATACTGATTCATTTATTCTGAGTTTGTGAGAGCCTGGTGAAAGGTTGGAGCTGAGGAGGAGTCCTGCGCAGCTTAGCCAGGGGGGACGTGTGTCAGCGATGGTGTCTGGACGAAGGGCTGGCATGGCGTGGTGGAGTCGCAGTGATGGTGTCAGCGGGAAGTGTCTGCATGGTCTGGTGGAGTGGCTACTATGGAGAGTGGCACTCACCATGTGGGACTTGGCTGCTGAGCTGGACTCAAGCATGCTTGACTTCGTGGCAGAAGCTGAACTCATCCTTGGGACTCTGTTATTAAGCTGCAGCAACTGGTGGTGGACTCTGCTCCTAGGCAGCACTATGGTGCAGGATCCTGTTATGGTGATGGATCCGGGTGGAGGAGAAGACGCACGCAGGTGGAGGGCTCTGTTGCAGGAGCATAAGCACAGAGCATAAAGCTAAGTGGTGTCCCCCTGTATTGTCTCTTTCCCTCATGTGTGTTATTAGTGCAGTGGTGGGATTAGTTTCCGCACCGACCTTTTCCCTAGTGAGGGTTTAGGGTCAGGGCGAGCTAGGGCGTTGAGGTACGCGTGCGGCGCCCGGTGCGAAACCGGCACAGGGAATGTTAGGAGTGCAGGGACACTGGCTCAGGGGAGCTCAGGAGGTCTCCAATTCCCTTTTCCCTATCGCAGGGCCCACCACTGTTAATGTTTCCCAGGTCCCCCTTATTATTTAAATTCGCCGTACTGGAGGCGGGGTTTCCAGAATGTTTATTAACGTGTAATACCTAAATTCGCCTGGTGGAGGCGGTGTATCCATCTGCACGTATTATTATTTAAATTCGCCCCACTGGAGGCGCTGTATCCAGGGTCACGTGTGTTATGGGTTCGCCTTGCGGTAACACCTGCGCCCAGACACACAGTGACCATGACACAGTATAAGTGATTAGATGACTTTATTCTTTGGGTCAGTGCGATTACAGCGATACCAGATTGATATCGGGTTTTTATGTTTGACTACTGTCACATACTAAAAGACGCTTTTTATTGCAAAAACTAGTTGCATTTTGAGAGCTATAATTTTTCCATATTTTGTCTGACATAGTCATACATCATATACTTTATAGTCATACATCAAAGGTCGGTAAGTACCAGCTGACCATGGCGCATGGATACGGTCCAATGTCGGGTAGGGGTTAAATACAGTAATAGTTCCCACTATTAAATACAGTAAAAAGTTTAAAAAAGTTTAATATGAAAAATTAAAATTTAATTCACCCCCTTTTTGCTCCATTAAAAAATAAAACAATTTAAAAAATAGACATATTTGGTATTGCTATGTTTGTAAAAGTGCAATTTATCAAAATATAAAATAAATTAATCTGATTGGTATATGATTAACAAAAACAAAATAAAAAACTAGAATACATTTTGTTTTAAAACATTGTATTTACCCCAAAATAATATCAGTAAAAATGTCAGCTCAGGGCACAAAAATTAAGCCATCACATAGCCCATATCCCAAAAAATAAAAACATTATGGGTCTCGGAAATGGCAACTTCTTAAATAAAAAAAAAACTATACAAGAAACAAACTTCCTTTTGTTTTTGTGGCCCCATTGGTTACAATGGGGGCCGTGTCTGTACATCGTATAAAAGATCGAGCAAAATTGAGGAATCTATTGGGGCCGCAAAATTGGCCCGCAAAAACACAGTTAGTGTAAAACTAGCCTTAATGGCATATCGCTAGGTTTTGTCATGAATGTTTGATCAGATGGGTTTACTGCAAAAACTGAATAGAAGAGGATAGCAAAATCTAAAAAAATCCTCATGCTCGATAAATGCCAGCAATCCTAGTGATATGCCATCAGGATCCATAAATCCTACAGAATATATTTGCAGAATACAGAATAGTATTCAGGATAGAGAGGATAGAAAATTTCAAAACCAATTCTAATAGTAAGTTATGCATTCTTCGTATAGGATTTGCCTATTCTTGTTAAACTCTTGTTTTTTTCTTCTTGCATAGAATCAGACACAATGAAATAATGTGGCGTGACCTAAATCTCTTTCATATGTTAAAGTTAGTGATGTGCTATAAAATGCATATCTGTCAGAATAACAAACCACGTTTTTATGTGGATATGGCGAGAATGTTTTTTTCTCTATTACAAGCAATGTGTGGAAATATAATTGAAATTGACTGCACTTATTTATTTAGACTAATTTCTGAGCCCTGATGATCCCTATCAATGTTAGCCTGTATGACCTTGCCTATTACACAAATATTTAAAGTGCTATGTGGATCATTTCTACATATAATACAATTACACAGTGACTCATGTTTATCTCTGTAATCAAAGAAACACTTCTGTTACCTGGTTATAAATTGAGATAATGTCAATCTTTAGTCAATATAATCATATATAGAGGGAAAACTCCCATGTCCCGGTGCCAAATATCTACCTGGGATTAGTGTAACGCCATTTACACCATCGTGCTAGAGTGTGAATGGTCCATGCAGTAAGTCTTATTTCATTTGATCTTAAGATACCTATTCATAAATAATAAAACAATAAATAAAACAATAGTAATTGGGTATCGCTACTCAAAAAGACGCTTTTTATTGCAAAAACTAGTTGCATTTTGAGAGCACTACTGAGATCCACTGCAATAGGTAAGAAAATACGCAAATGTTAGCGCCATTTCACACACAGCTGAAATGTCACAGAGCAGACTAATGACGACAGGCGCGGAGTCCCCATTTTGCAGCTATCACATCACATGGTCTAGTGTAGCCAATCCTGGAGGACTATCACAGTAAAAAGGATAAGGGAAAGGCCAACCAGCAACATATTATGCTTTTGCAGAATAGTGATAGCGGTCAGCTCATTGCACATAGGGACAGAAAAAGGCACTGGAGTTGATGAACACTTACTTATATCAATAAGGAGAGAGACATAAGGAAGGAGGCGGCAGCATCAATCTAACTGAATAATGGACTCTAATTACAAAAAAATATATATCCATGACATATCAGTCTCCTCTTATTCTGGGTATAGGGACATATCCAGGGTGGGGTATAGAAGTCCATGACATATTAGCCACCTCTTAGTCTATGGCAGGCACTGACATATTTCGCTGCTATGGCTGCTGCACTTTCCTCTTCCCCCAGTATTATCGGCAGTTTCTCTTCCTCCTCCATGGAGGTGAAGTCTGGGAGGAGATCAAACAGTCTCTTGAAGTGAGTATCCCTCACTGCCGAGTATATGGGGCACCTCAGCAGGAAGAGGGCCTCGTCCTCCACTGCCTCCTGGGGGCACTGCTGGAAGAGTCTGCTCTCTCGGGGCTTGTAGTTCTGTCGGTGCCGCCCGGTTTTTATGAGTAGGCTGTGGACGCTCAGTCTGTATCGGCTCAGGACCTGTCGCTCTCTGGGGTTTTCTAGTTTCTCTAGATATGGGGCCAGTTTGTTCTCCCTCTTTAGGTTCTGGTATATCATCAGGTTCTGGGATTTGTTTATGTTGTTCCTCCATTTGCTGAAATATTCCTCTTTGATTTTGTGTACCTTCTTCCGGATTTCAGCTTTTGTCAGGCCATGTAGGTTGACGGCTTGGCCAGGCTGGCTTTGGGTACTTTGTGTTGGGAGACTTCCTGGAGCTTCCTGCTGTAAGAAGGAAGGTTTTTTGATGGTGGGAGCTGGGACTACTACTTTGTAGATGAGCCTTCTTCTGGATTGCGAGGTGTATCTCTATCCCTCTCACCTGTCTTTCTTGCTTCTCTTATCTCCTCTATTTTTTCTCTCTCCTTTTTTCTATTTCCTCTCTCTCCCATTAGGATATATTAATAACTAGCTGAAGAGCCCGGCATTGCCTGGGCATAGTAACCAACTGTGATTAGTTATAACAAATTATAATGATTATATTTCACATAAAAACATTTTACATCATATATTCAACACTACAGGTTTGCAGCACAAATTAACTAAATGGTTACCCAAGTATTGATAGTATTTTATTTTCAACTCATTCAAGAGCCTTTTGATAAACAATATGTTTGGTTTTTCCTTTCGGTGCAAAGATGAACAGATTTTTGGCAGTTCCAACTCTTGAACAGATCACGAAAAGTTGACCATGAGAAAATCATGGATATTGCAAATCGATCCCTACTACTTTCAAGGACTGTCCCTGAGCATTGTTAATGGACATTGCAAATAGCAGTTGAACTGGAAACTGGAGTCGTTTAAAATCAAAAAACAAATCAGATGGAATGAGTGGAATTCTTGGAATGAAAATGTCCTCTCCTTTGGCACATGCTGTTTCTGAGCTGTGTATCTAACCCTATCCTGTGTGATAATGTCTGTTGAGCTGTGTACCTAATCCTCTCCTGTGTGATACTTTCTGCTGAGCTGTGTATCTAATCCTATTGTGTGTTACTGACTGCTCAGCTGTGTATCTAAACCTATCCTGTGTTATACTGAGTGCTGAGCAGTGTATCTAATCCTATCCTGTGTGATACTGACTGCTAAGCCGTGTACCTAATCCTATCATGTGTGTTACTGACTGTTCAGCCGTGTATCTAATCCTATCCTCCTGTGTGATACTGACAGCTGAGCCATGTATCTAATCCTATCCTGTGTGATACTGACTGCTGAGCCATGTATCTAATCCTATTCTGTGTGATATTGTCTGCTGAGCCATGTGTCTAATCCTCTCCTGTGTGATACTGACTGCTGAGCTGTGTATCTACTGGGCTCCCCCTGCAGTCTGTGTCAGAGGGTGGTCTGTGTTGGCACAGTAATAAATTGTGTTATTCCCAGCTTTACAGAAGTCGATAACACCATAGAAATGATAAGAATAATAGGCCTCAGTTACCACAACTGTCTACAAAGAAAACTGTTGCTGATAGCAACCAATCACAGCTCACTTTTCATCCTTTAAACAGCTCTTGGACAGTGTGACAAGTTTTGAGTGGCGACTTTTGTGTTTTTATGTGGCGAGGTTGGTGTATGTGTGGTGACATGTGTGCTGTGGGTGGTATATGTGTTGAAGCATGTGGTAGTGTGCGGCGCATTTTGTGTGTGTGTTCATATCCCCGTGTGTGGTGAGTATCCCATGTCAGGGCCCCACCTTAGCAACTGTACGGTATATACTCTTTGGCGCCATCGCTCTCATTCTTTAACCCCTTTCGGGCATCAGATGTACTATCCCGTCCATGGACGGGATAGTACGTCTAGCGCGATCAGCGGTGCTCATGTGGTGAGCGCCGCTGATCGCGGCCGGGTGTCAGCTGATTATCACAGCTGACACCCGGCACAATGTGTCAGGGGCGGTCATGGACCGCCCTCAACACGTTAACCCCTTGCACACTGCGATCAAACACGATCGCGGTGTACCGGGGGTTAAAGGGAAGCATCGGCAGGGAGGGGGCTCCCTCCGTGCTTCCCTGAGCCCCCCCACAGCAGCGCAATGTGCAGACACGAGGAAGCCAAGTGCAGTGCCTGTGACAAATCGCTGATCTGTCACAGTGATCTGTGATGTGACAGATCAGCGATCTGTCACATGACAGTTATGTCCCCCATGGGACAATGTAATAAAGTTAAAAAAAAAAAAAGTGTAGAAATAATTTTAAAAAAATCGCTAAATAAATTAAAAAAAAAAAATATTCCCTAATAAATTCATTTTTTGGAAATAAAAAAAACCAATAAAAGTACACATATTTGGTATCGCTGGGTCCGTAACGACCCGCCCTATAAAACTGTCCCATTAGTTAACCCATTTAGCGAACCCCTTAAAAAATAAAAATAAAAAACAAAGCAAAAAATAGTGATTTATTATCATACTGCCGAACAAAAAGTGCAATAATGCGCGATCAAAAAGACGCATATAAATATCCATGGTACCGCTGAAAACGTCATCTCGTCCCGCAAAAAACAAGCCACCATGCAGCATCATCAGCAAAAAAATAAAAAAGTTATAGCTTGCAGAATAAAGCGATGCAAAAACAATTATTTTTTATATGAAATTGTTTTCATTACATAAAAGCGCCAAAACATAAGAAAAGACCTAAATTAGGTATCGCTGTAACTGTACCGACTCGAAGAATAAAACCGTCTTATCAATTTCACCGCACGCGGAACGGTGTAAACGCACCCCTCAAGAGAAATTCATGAAACGCTGGTTTTTGTTCATTCTGCGTCCCAAAAATCGGAATAAAAAGCGATCAAAAGATGTCATGCACCCGAAAATGATACCAATAAAAACGTCAACTCGTCCCTCAAAAAATAAGACCTCACATGACTCAGCGGGTCAAAATATGGAAAAATTATAGCTCTCAATGTGTGGTGATGCAAAAACTATTTTTACAATAAAAAGCGTCTTTTAGCGTGCGACAGCTGCCAAACATAAAAACCGCCATAAATAGTAAATCAACACCCCGTTATCACCCCCTTAGTTAGGGAAAAATAACAAAATTAAAAGAAAATGTATTTATTTCCATTTTCCCATTAGGGCTAGGGTTAGGGCTAGGGCTAGAGTTAGGGCTGAGATTAGGGTTAGGGGTGTGTTGGGGTTAGGGTTGGAGTTATAATTGGGGGGTTTCCACTGTTTGGGCACATCAGGTGCTCTCCAAATGCAGCATGGCGTCTGATCTCAATTCCAGCCAATTCTGCGTTGAAAAAGTCAAATGGTGCTCCTTCCCTTCCAAGCTCTGCCATGCGCCCAAACTGTGTTTTACCCCCACATATAGGGTATCAGCCTACTCAGGACAAATTGCAAAGCAAATTTTTGGGTCCAATTTCTCCTTTTACCCGTAGGAAAATAAAAAATTGGGGGCAAAAATATCATTTTTGTGGAAAAAAATGATTTTTTTATTTTCACGGCTGGGCGTTATAAACTTCTGTGAAGCACTTGGGGGTTAAAAGTGTTCACCATACATATAGATAAGTTCCTTGGGGGGTCTAATTTCCAAAATGGGGTCACTTGTGGGGAATTTCAATAGTTTAGGCACATCAGGGGCTCTCCAAACGCACATGACACCCGCAGACCTGTTATGAATGAGTCACCGAGGACGAAAAACAAAAACAAGCTAAGCCACAGAAAACCAGAGAGGTTGGTAACTAAGCGGATTGCAGACCCCTGATCCTATCCACACAACTAGCAGTAGCCGTGGAGCGTACCTACGATGATCCTAGATGCCTCTTCACAGCCGGAGAACTAAATAAGCCTAAAACAAGAAAAGGGGAAATCTAAACTGCCCCAGAGCAAACCCCAAAGCAATAGACAGCCCCAAACATGTATTGTCGGTGAGACAAGATGAAAACACAAACACAGATAGAAAAATAGGCTGAGCAAACGATGGGACCCACACTAACTAGAAAGGACAGGAAAGGAAAGATGCTGTCTGCAATCATGCACAAAACCCTGCCAAAAAATGTCCAACACTTTCTGATAACAAAAACTCTGAAGTTGCTGGACTTCAATTCCCTATAACAGCACTCTGGTATATTCTGAAGACAGAGCTAAAAGAGACCAATCTGATCAGGGACAAAAAGCAAACTGGCATAAACAGAGACATAAGAATGGAAATTCAGCACAGCCCCAGCAGGGGCTGGCTGACCACAAAAACTGAGTAAACCAGACCAAATCTCATGTGAGAAAATAGCAGAGCACACTTAGCTTTGAGAAGGCAGGAACAGAACTGGAAACCAGAACCTCAGGGCAGGAAAAAATCACCAGCACAAAATTAGGGAGTCGGCTGACTTAAATCCAGTCAGAGACTCCTGATGTCCACTCACAGTCCTCCTCCTCAGGTGGCAGGTCTCTGCCATTTAGATCAGCTTCATTACCTATTGTCACCACTAGAGGGAGCCCGGATGGAAAACTCATGACTCCTCTGTCAACACAGCCAGCTCCACCACCCTCACCAGAAGCCAGAGGTAAACCAGAAAATGAGTTCACAACACAGACCATTCCATCAAAGTCTGCATTCCAAAACGTCACTACTTCCCTTCCGAGCCCCGACGTGTGCCCATACAGTAGTTTTCTCACTCATATGAGGTATCAGAAAACTCAGGACAAATTGGACAACAACTTTTGGGGTCCATTTTCTCCTGATACCCTTGGGAAAATAAAAAAATTGGGGACTAAATGATTATGTTTGTGGAAAAAATAAGATTTTTTTATTTTCATGCCCGGGCATTATAAACTTCTGTGAAGCCCTTAGGGGTTCAAAGTGCTCACCACACATCTAGATAAGTTCCTTGGGGGTCTAGTTTCCAAAATGGTGCCATTTGTGGGGGGTTTCCACTGTTTAGGTACATTAGGGGCTCTCCAAAGGCAACATGACACCCGCAGAGCATTCCATCAAAGTCTGCATTCCAAAACGTCACTACTTCCCTTCCGAGCCCTGACGTGTGCCCATACAGTAGTTTTCTCCCACATATGGGGTATCAGCGTACTCAGGACAAATTGGACAACAACTTTTGGGGTCCAATTTCTCCTGGTACCCTTGGGAAAATAAAAAAATTGGTGACTAAACGATCATGTTTGTTGAAAAAATACGATTTTTTTATTTTCATGCCCGGGCGTTATAAACTTCTGTGAAGCACTGGGGGTTCAAAGTGCTCACAACACATCTAGATAAGTTCCTTGGGGGGTCTAGTTTCCAAAATGGTGTCATTTGTGGGAGGTTTTCACTGTTTTGGTACATCAGGGGCTTTCCAAACGCGACATGGTGTCCGATCTCAATTCCAGCTAAAAACGTCAAATGGCGCTGCTTCTCTTCCGAGCTCTGCCATGCGCCCAAATAGTGGTTTACCCCCACATGTGGGGTATCAGCATACTCAGGACAAATTGCACAATAACTTTTAGTGTCCTGTTACCCTTGGAAAAATTAGAATTGAGGGTGAAAAGATCATTTTTGTGGAAAAAATATGATTTTTTAATTGCATGGCTGTACGTTATATACTTCTGTGAAGCCCTTGTGGGTTCAAAGTGCTCACCACGTAACTAGATAAGTTCCTTGGGGGGTCTAGTTTCCAAAATGGGGTCACTTGTGCGGGGTTTCCACTGTTTAGGTACATCAGGGGCTCTCCAAATGTGACATGGCTTCCGATCTGAATTTCAGCCAATTTTGCATTGAAAAAGTCAAACGGCGCTCCTTCCCTTCTGAGCTCTGCCATGCACCGAAACAGTGGATCCCCCCACATATCAGGTATCAGCGTACTCAGGACAAATTGCTCAATAACTTTTGCAGTCCAATTTCTCCTGTTACCCTTGGCAAAATAAAAAAAATTGAACCTGAAGTATTTTTTTGTGAAGAAAAGTTAAATGTTCATTTTTTTAAAATATTCAAAAATTCCTGTGACGCACCTGAAGGGTTAATAAACTTCTTGAATGTGGTTTTGAGCACCTTAAGGGGTGCAGTTTTTAGAATGGTGTCACTTTTGGGTATTTTCTATCATATAGACCCCTCAAAGTGGCTTCAAATGTGATGTGGTCCGTAAAAATAAAATGGTGTTGCAAAAATGAGAAATCGCTGGTCAACTTTTAACCCTTATAACTTCCTAACAAAAAAAAATTTTGGTTCCAAAATTGTGCTAATGTAAAGTAAACATGTGGGAAATGTTACTTATTAAGTTTTTTGTGTGCCGTATCTCTGTGATTTAAGGGCATAAAAATTCAAAGTTGGAAAATTGCAAAATTTTCACCAAATTTCCATTTTTTTCACAAATAAACGCAAGTTATTTTAATGAAATTTTACCACTAACAAGAAGTACAATATGTCACGAGTAAACATTGTCAGAATCAATGGGATCCATGGAAACGTTTCAGAGTTATTACCTCATAAAGGGACAGTGGTCAGAATTGTAAAAATTGGCCCGGTCATGAACGTGCAAACCACCCTTGGGGGTGAAGGGGTTAAGTCCCCCTTGTTCACATCTGGCAGCTGTCAATTTGCCTCCAACACTTTTCCTTTCACTTTTTCCCCATTATGTAGATAGGGGCAAAATTGTGTGGTGAATTGGAACGCGCGGGGTTAAAATTTCGCCTCATAACATAGCCTATGACACTCTCGGGGTCCAGACGTGTGACTGTGCAAAATTTTGTAGCTGTAGCTACGACTGTGCAGATGCCTATCCCGGACATACACACAAACATACACTTATTCCCCATTATGTACCTAGGGGCAAAATTGTTTGGAGAATTGGAACGCGCGGGGTTAAAATTTCGCCTCACAAAATAGCCTATGACGCTCTCAGGGTCCAGACGTGTGACTGTGCAAAATTTTGTGGCTGTAGCTATGACGGTGCAGATGCCAATCCCGGACATACACACGGACACATTGAGCTTTATATATTAGATAAAACAGATTCGATACAGTTTTAGGTGATGGAAATATGTTCTACACACTTCCACCAGTTAGGCATGAAGGCTAAGACTGGCTGTGATGCCAAGGTGTAAAAGGCAGTTGTCCGGAGTCCGAAAGGGATCGTAAGCTGGACAGAGTGGTCTCTCTTTAGACAGTGTGGTCTCTCTCTCTCTCGGTAGTGTGGTCTCTCTCTCTCTAGACAGTCTGGTCTTTCTTTCTTGATAGTGTGGTCTCTCCCTGGACAGTGTAGTCTCTTTCTCTCTCTAGACAAGTTGGTATCTCTACAGACATTGTGTTCTCTATCTCTTTCCAGACCATGGACTCTTTCTTTCTTGATAGTGTGGTCTCTCTCCGTAGACAGCATGGTCTCTCTCTATGGATAGTGTGGTCTCTGTCTAGACAGTATAGTCTCTCTCTGAACTGTGTGGTCTCTCTAGACAGTGTGGTATCTCTCTAGATAGAGTGGTCTCTATCTCTAGACAGTGTTTTCTCATTATGGGTAGTGTGGTCTGTCTCTTTCTAGCAGTGTGTTCTGATTCTGGACAGTGTAGTCTCCCTCTAGACAGTGTGATCTCTGTCTGGACAGTGTTGTCTCTTTCTCTAGACACTGTGGTTTCTCCCGCTCTCTGTACACAGTGAGGTCTCTATTTCTAGACTGTGTTCTCTCTCTGGACAGTGTGGATTCTCTCTCTAGACAGTGTGTTCTCTCTCTGGATAGAGTGGTCTGTCCCTCTTTCTCTAGACAGTGTGTTCTCTCTATGGACAGCTTGATCTCTCTCTTTAGACAGTGTTTTCTCTCTCTGGACACTGGTCTCTCACTCTAGACAGTGTGATCACTTACTAAACAGTGTGGTCTTTTTCTCTAGACAGCGTGGTCTCGCCCTCTATTTAGACAGTGTAGTCTAACTTTAACAGTATGATCTCTCCCTCTCTCTGTAGAGTGTGATCTCTCGCTAGAAAGTGTGGTCTCTCCCTCTCTCTGTAGTCAGTGTGGTCTCTCTCTAGACAGTGTGGTCTCTCTCTGGACAGTGTGGTCTCTCCTTCTCTCTGTAGATAGTGTGGTCTCTCCCTGGACAGAGTTGGGTTGCTGCTCAAAAGTAGACATGAGCGAATAATTCAATATTCAGTTCGGATTATGGTAGCCGTATTTGCAATGTTCGCCGAACGCCACTAGAGACAATGGAAGTACAGATGAGCGAATATGGTCAGAAAAAGTCGTCAAACATTCTGTAAATTTAGCACAAATATGGTACAAATATGGCAGGAATATGGCAAATTTGGATTCGGCTATCGTTTTCCAAACATATTTGCTCATCTCTACTCACAACCTGCATGCATGCGGAAGGTTCAGGTTGCTACTATTGTATGTGTAAGGCCGGAGTCACAGTTAGCGTATGAAAAATCAGTCCGGTTCTCCCTGCCGAGAGTCGCACAAGTGTTCTCCGTATGGACATCCGTGTGTAATGCGTTTTCAATGCGATGATGCGATTTTCTCGCACCTATGTATCCGTATGACATCTGTATGACATACATATGGCTATACATTTCTCACTGATTTTCCCAATTGAATTTAATGGCTCAATGGGCTGAAATGAGGAAAATATGTGCGTATTTGCCGCAAGCTACATTGTTGGTCCGTGTGGTGTCCGATTTTTTCTTGCACCCACTTGCATTGGTGAGACTTGGCCAATATACGTGTACAATCGCAGCATGCTGCGATTTCACTCGCACGTAGAATTCGCTCGAGAAAAAAACGGTGATGGGTGTCACATTCGTAGTTTGTGGAACCACTGTGCCACAGACCGTGGAGAGCCTGGAGGGGCATGAGTAAGCAAACACCTGACTATTCACTAGAGCCTCTGATGGTGAGGATAGACTTGACTCCCGATGAACGCCAGGTACCACTCCAGGGCAGACCAACTGTCGTGCAGCAGCTGGACCCGAAGAACAGGCTAGATGGAGCAGCATGCGGAGCTTGTATCAGAGAATTTGTGTCAGAGACAGAGTTTGCGTCAGAGTGCAGCAGGCAGAATTGGCAGCAGGCAGGATTTGTACTTGGAGTACAGCAGGCAGGATTTGTATGTAGAGTACAGCAGGCAGGATTTGTACGTAGAGTACAGCAGGCAGGACCTGCATTGGTATGCGACCTTACACAACATAGACTATAACAGGAAGGTTGCTCAGACACCTCCCCTGTGGAGAGGAAGCAATATATACATAATGCCTCAAAACCATTGGCAGGGGAGGAAATAGCAAGTGCACGTGCTGGCCCTTTAAGAGGACGGGAGCGTGCGCACCCTTAGAACATGGCCAGAGGCCTGGCTGGAAGTGCTGCTGGGAGCATGCGGAGCATGAATGGGAGAGGGGCCAACTGCAGCACGGGTAAGTGGACTGACACGCCGGGAAGCCGGCATGGTGCTAACAATGGGAGCTACCCCATAGATTAACAGTGGTCCGAGTGCTATGCAATGTTTTCTCGCATAGCACTCGTCCATATTCAACGCTATTGTGACTTCGGCCTAAGACAGACAGGGAAGTCGTACTGTAGAGTAAGTTCTCAGACGAACAATATTTAGTTTCTCTTGCTTTGACCTTACAGCCCGTATGTATGTTGTCTGTACTGAATATATGATACCAATAAAAGCCAGAAAGGAGCCGAGCTTTGGACAATACGTATACACAATACTGATATGAAAAGAAGACATCATTTTGTCATCATACCTCCTATGTGTCTGTGCTATGATAAAAACTCCCAACTACCCTGAGTAATGGCGAGTGACTAACTCTCCTGCACGTTCCTATAATCCTCTGATACATTTTAATCCCATTACATTTTCCATGTGGCTATTTTAAGCAGGCCTTGTGAACAACAGATGTTGTTTAATTAACAATTTTGCTGCCAAAAACTTTGTTGATGAGAAAAAAAAAATGGACGTAATACATTTTTAATTTTATTGTAGAAAAACTAATTCAGACATTCAGGTGGGTCTTGTAAGGTGAATGCTTATTAATTACACGGAAAAAAATTGTCCCTAAATCCTATGCAGGAAATAAATGCTACAGAATTACCGTACATGAAAAGTGCATTGAGCTACACATGTAATGCAAGGGGACTGCAGGAAACTATCTGTGCTTTAAGTGCTCATTTGTCAGCACGCTGAGCATTCGTGTCACAGTGCTTTTTAGAGCAGTGATCTGGTACGATATTATTGAAAAGGAATCATATAAAATCCTATTTCTAGTATATAAAAGTTTAAATCCCTTCCCTTTTCCCATATAAAATAATAAAGAAATCTAAAGAATACAAAATATTAATTGTCATCTCAATAAAATACACTGCTCAAAAAAGTAAAGGGAACACTAAAATACCACATCCTATATATCACTGAATGAAATATTCCAGTTGCAAATCTTTATTCATTACATAGTAGAATATGTTGAGAACAATAAAACATAAAAACGATCAATGTAAATCAAAAATTTAATATCTGGAGGTCTGGATTTGGAATGATACTCAAAACCAAAGTGGAAAATCAAATTACAGGCTGATACATCCTCTGGACAATGTGCTGACAGATACAGCTACCCTTCTTGCCACAGCTAGCATTGATGTGCCATCCTGGATGAGCTGCATTACCTGAGCAACTTCTGTGGGTTGTAGACACCGTCTTATGCTATTTTACTGTACCTCTAGGGGTGAGAGCAATGACAAAATGCAAAGGAGACCAAAACAACAGCCAAAAAGGATGACAACAGAGAAATTTTCTGTGGTCACCGTTCTGCCCCGCCTCTGGCGGCATGTGATCTGCGAACCCTACCTTTAGCATTAGGTACGCAGGCCATGCTGATGAATGCAGATGCCTCTGCATGCGTCATTTTGACGGTGCAGCGGCCTGCGCCAAATGCAGCATGTTGCATTTTGGTGCGCTCACCGCACCATCAAAAAGACACATGCGGAGGTATCCGCATACATCTGCATGGCCTGCGTGCCCAATGCTAAAGATAGGGTACGCAGGCCGCATGCCGACAGAAGTGGAGCTGACCGGAGGAGGCGCTCAGGGGCGGAGCTTCATGGAGGAAGGCCGCAGCCCTCTGCACCTCGGCCATATGCTAGTATGAAACTAGCCTTACATTTATTATGCTATAGGATCTCTACAGACCTCAGAGCATAAAGGGGGAAATAAATTCCCTGCAAAATAAATTAGCCCTCACAAAGGTCCAATAAAAATAAAATAAAAGTTCCAGGTCTTACAAAAGTTCCAGGTCTCAAAGTTCAGAATTTATTTTGTAACTAGTAAGATATAAAGAAATATCTTATACATTTGGTGCTGCTATAATTGTACTGACCTGAAGACTTATGTTGGCAGGCCATTTTTACCTCACAATGGACGTTGTAAAAACACAACCTAAAAACATTGGTAGATTTATGATTTTTTCCCCATCTTTTTTCATAGTTCATTCCACATGAAACTTACTCCAATTTTTCAATACATTATGTTGTAAAATAAATTATGTCATCTAAGCCTACAAATCGTTCCATAACAAAGCAATATTCATATGGCTGTGTCAATGAGAAAAAATAAAAAGTTTTGGCTCTTGGAAGAAGCGGATGAAAAATTAAACAGCAAGATCAAAAAGGGGATAAAACTTATGAAATAGAGATCATTACAATCGAAACAGGAAACTGAATTGGAAGCTTGGAATTTAAAAGCAATGGTTTCATTGTTAAAACCATGGCCTCCACTGCTAGACTCTAGATGTTCAGGACTGCATCATAATTTCTACTGTAATATTTGATCTATCAGAAAGATTTTTCTTAGTTTTAAGATTTTAGGGGTGAACTTTCTTGCTGTATATGTCAGAAAATATGTCAAATAAATTCTGAGCTCATATGTGATGGAGATACTACTGTACACGTGGCAAAAAATTGAGCACTGAGGAAGAATCATTGTGGACAGGTTTGTTTTGTAAACTCGTTAAAGGAGTTTGGCATGATAAGACCTTAGTCGGATAGAAACTGCTTTAAAAGAGACACACGTAATATTGAAAATGCAAAAATAAAGCCGTAACTTGTCTGTGAAAATGATTTTTTAGTGAAAATGAATAAATTATGGGGTATGTTTACTGAAGGAGGATATGTCACATTTCCAAAAAGTAGAATAAGTATATCATATTGCCAAGTGGCAAAACAGCTCTATAACTATGAAAATTAGCATATATTTAAAAAATGAATGATCATAGTTAGGTTGTATTTATTGCATGCGATATAATTTCACATTATCTTCTATCTATTGTAAGGTAGCGCTTGTTATTCGTGTTGGGGACACACGCTTGGCAGCCGATTAACCAGGTCCGGCACGGGTTTTTCAACATAAACAGTCCATGCGGTTTATTAACCCTTTTACTCCCAAGGGTGGTTTGCATGTTAATTCCCGGGCCAATTTTTACAATTCTGACCACTGTCCCTTTATGAGGTAATAACTCTGGAACGCTTCCATGGATCCTGGTGATTCTGACACTGTTTTCTCGTGACATATTGTACTTCATGCTAGTGGTAACATTTAATTCATATAACTTGCATTTATCTGTGAAAAAATGGAAATTTGGCGAAAATTTTGAAAATTTCGCAATTTTCCAACTTTGAATTTTTATGCTCTTAAATCACAGAGATATGGCACTCAAAAAGCTTAATAAATAACATTTCCCACATGTTTACTTTACATCAGCACAATTTGGGAACCAAAATTTTTTTTTGTTAGGAAGTTATAAGGGTTAAAAGTTGACCAGCGATTTCTCATTTTTGCAACACCATTTTATTTTTACGGACCACATCACATTTGAAGTCACTTTGATATGATAGAAAGTACTCAAAAGTGACACCATTCTAAAAACTGCACCCCTCAAGGTGCTCAAAACCACATCCAAGAAGTTTATTAACCCTTCAAGTGCTTCACAGGAATTTTTTGAATGTTTAAAAAAAATGAACATTTAACTTTTTTTCACAAAAAAAATTACTTCAGGTTCAATATTTTTATTTTACCAAGGGTATTAGGAGAAATTGGACTGGAAAAGTTATTGTGCAATTTGTCTTGAGAACGCCAATACCTGATATGTGGGGGGAGCCACTGTTTGGGTGCATGGCAGAGCTCGGAAGGGAAAGAGCGCCGTTTGACTTTTTCACTGCAAAATTGGCAGGAATTCAGATTGGAGGCCATGCCACGCTTGGAGAGCCCCTGATGTACCTAAACAGTGGAAACCCCCCACAAGTGACCCCATTGTGGAAACTAGACCCCCCAAGGAACTTATCTAGATATGTGGTGAGAACTTTGAACCCACAAGGGCTTCACAGAAGTTTATAACGTACAGCCATACAATTAAAAAAAATCATATTTTTTTCCACAAAAATGATCTTGTCACCCCAATTTTTATTTTCCCAAGAGTAACAGGACCCCAAAAGTTGTTGTGAAATTTGTCCTGAGTACGCTGATACCCCATATGTGGGGGTAAACTACTATTTGGGCACATGGCAGAGCTCGGAAGGGAAGCAGCGCCATTTAACTTTTTTGGCTGGAATTGAGATCCGACGCTGTTTGGAAGCCCCTGATGTGCCAAAACAGTGGAAACCCCCCCAATTCTAACTCCAACCCTAACCCTAGCCCTAACCCTAACCTCAGCCCTAACCCTAGCCCTAATGGGAAAATGGAAATAAATAAAAAAAAATTATTTTATTATTTTTCCCTAACTAAGGGGGTGATAACAGGGGGTTTGATTTACTATATATGGCGGGTTTTTATTTTTGGCAGGTGTCATATGCTAAAAGACGCTTTTTATTGTAAAAATAGTTTATGCATCACCATATTTTGAGAGCTATAATTTTTCCATATTTTGACCCACCGAGTCATGTCAGGTCTTATTTTTTTTGGGATGAGTTGACATTTTATTGGTACCATTTTCAGGCATGTGACATTTTTGATCGCTTTTTATTCTGATTTTTGGGACGCAGAATGAACAAAAACCAGCGTTTCATGAATTTCTTTTGGGGGGTGCGTTTACACCGCTACACATGTGGTAAAATTGATAAAGCGATTTTATTCTTCGGGTCAGTATGGTTACAGCGATACCTCATTTATGTCATTTTTTATGTTTGGCGTTTTTATGCAATGAAAACAATATATATAAAAAATAATTATTTTTGCATCGCTTTATTCTGCGAGCTATAACTTTTTTATTTTTTTGCTGATGATGCTGTGTGGCAGCTCGTTTTTGCGGGACAAGATGACGTTTTCAGCGGTACCATCGATATTTATATGCGTCTTTTTGATCACGCATTATTGCACTTTTTGTTCGGCGGTATGATAATAAATAATTTTTTGCTTTGTTTTTTATTTTTATTTTTTAAGGGGTTCTCTAAATGGGCTAACTAATGGGACAGTTTTATAGGGTGGGTCATTACGGACGCGGTGATACCAAACGTGTACTTTTATCATTTTTTTGTTTTTTTTTATTTTCAAAAAATGAATTTATTAGGGAATATTGTTTGCTTTTAATTTATTTAGCGATTTTTTTAAAATTATTTTTACACTTTTTTTCACTTTATTAATAATAATAATAATAATCTTTATTTATATAGCGCCAACATATTCCGCAGCGCTTTTAAGTAACAACATTAACAATACAATAATTAAAGCAAAATAAGACGAAATAAGACGACCCTGCTCGTGAGAGCTTACAATCTACAATGAGGTGAGGGAGATACAAAGTACAGGTGTGTATTTACAATGATGTATTTACAATGAAGGTCCTGCCATCTTGAGGGAGTGAAGGATGGATGGAGATAGTGAATGGGCTACACACGCACACTTACACATAGAATGACTTTGATCAGTGAACGTGATAAGCCGTCCTGAACAAATGTGTTTTAAGGGAGCGCCTAAAACTATGCAAATTGTGGTTAGTCCTAATTTCTTGGGGTAGAGCATTCTAGAGGATAGGAGCAGCATGGGAGAAGTCTTGGAGTCGGGAGTGGGAGGTACGGATTAGTGCAGAGGTTAGTCAAATGTCGCTTGCTAGGCAGATAGACAGAAATGAGGGAGGAGATGTAGGAGGGTGACGCACTGTGGAGAGCTTTGTGGGTGAGAACAAGTTCTTTGAATTGGATCCTATAATGAATGGGCAGTCAGTGTAATGACTGACGAAAAGTGGACACGTCCAATTACCGATTAGCCAGATGGACGACCCTGGCTGCTGCATTAAGTATGGACTGGAGAGGGGATAGTCAAGTGACGGGGAGCCAATTAATAGAGCGTTGCAGTAATCCAGGCGGGAGTGGATCAATGCTACAGTGAGGGTTTTTGTTGTTTCCATGGTGAGAAAAGGGCGGATTCTAGAGATGTTCTTGAGGTGTAAGCGGCAAGAGCGGGCAAGAGATTGTATATGGGATGTGAAGGAGAGATTGGTGTCAAACATAACACCCAGACAGCGCGCCTGCTGCCGGGGTGTTATTGTGGTACCACCCACGGAGAGGGAAATGTCAGATTTAGGGAGGTTAGTAGACGGCGGGAGCAGAAGAAGTTCAGTTTTGGAGAGGTTGAGTTTCAGATAGAGAGTGGACATGATATTGGAGACTGCGGACAGACAGTCACTGGCATTCTGTAGTACAGAGGGGGTAAGGTCGGGGGAAGAGGTATATAGTTGTGTGTCATCAGCAAAAAGATGGTACCGAAAGACAAATCTGCTGATGGACTGTCCAATTCTGGCTGTGTAGAGAGAGAAGAGAAGGGGGCCAAGGACTGAGCCCTGAGGTACCCAGACAGCAAGAGGAAGAGGAGATGAAGTGGAGCCAGAGAACAAAACACTGAAGGAGCGGTCAGAGAGATAGCAAGAGAACCAGGAGAGAGCAGTATCCTTAATGCCTAGTGACTGGAGCCTAGAGAGTAGGAGATGTGGTCAACAGTATCGAAAGCTGCAGATAGGTCAAGAAGAATGAGCAGAGAGTGGTCACCATTATGTTTTGCTGTCAGAAGGTCATTGGTCACTTTGATGAGTGCAGTTTCAGTCGAATGTAGGGGGTGGAAGCCGGACTGTGAAGGGTCTAGAAGGGAGTGAGTGGAGAGGTAACGGGTAAGGCGGGAGTAAAGTAGGCGCTCCAAAAGTTTAGAGATGAAGGGGAGATTGGAGACTGGTCTGTAGTTGTTTGTGCAGGATGGGTCGAGAGCGGGTTTCTTTAGTAATGGAGTAACGATGGCGTGTTTGAAGGAGGATGGGAAAATGCCTGAGGAGAGGGAGAGATTAAAGATTGTAGTTAGGTGGGTTGTGACGACTGGAGAGAGAGACTGGAGGAGATGTGAGGGAATGGGGTCGGTAGTGCATGTAGTCGGACGAGAAGAAGAGAGGAGTCTGGAGACTTCTTCTTCTGTGATAGGATCAAATGTGGAAAGTGAGCCAGAGGAGATGCAGGAAGGGATGGGAGTCACAGCACTTGGTGATTGGGAGCAGATTTCCTGACGGATATTATCTATTTTTTCTGTAAAGTGGGAGGCCAGGTCATCAGCACAAATGTCTGTGATAGGGGCTTGTGCTTTTGGCCTGAGGAGGGAGTGAAAAGTGTCAAAAAGTTTCTTGGGGTTGTTGGCTAGTGAGGAGATCAGGGTGGTGAAGTAGGTCTGTTTGGCGAGGTGAAGGGCAGCGTTATAGGTTCTTAACATAAATTTGAAGTCGATGAAGTCTTCTGGTGTGCGGATAGAGCATCGCTGGAGAAGTTGAGTTTGCGATGTGAGCCAGGGCTGTTTTACTCTGTACTTGGAGGTTCTGAAGGTGAGGGGAGCTACTTGGTCAAGGGTGCTTCTAAGGGTGTCATTGTAGTGATGAACAGCCAGATTAGGATAGGAAAAAGAGGAGATTGGGGACAGTGATGAGTGTAGGGAGTCTGAAAGTGTCTGAGGGTTAATGGCTTGTAGATTTCTGACTGTGTGGTAGGTAGGAGTGAGCTGGGGTGGGCGAGGATTTGTGAGCGTGAAGGAGAGAATGTTGTGGTCAGAGAGTGGAAGCGGTGAGTTATTTAGGTGGGAGATTGAACAGAGCCGGCCGAAGACCAGATCAAGGGTGTTACCGTCCTTGTGTGTTTCAGAGGTTGAAAGCTGTGAGAGGCCTAGAGAGGTGGTTAGTGATAGAAGCTGGGATGCAGATGTGGAAGTAGGGCTGTTAATGGGGATGTTGAAGTATCCCAGGATAAGGGTTGGAAGTTCTGAGGACATGAAGTGCGGCAGCCAGGCTGAAAAGTGGTCAAGGAAGTGGGTGGGTGAGCCTGGGGGCCGGTATATGACCGCTACTCTGAGGGAGAGGGGATGGAAGAGCCTGATGGTGTGGACCTCAAAATAAGGGAATAAGAGTGATGGAACTGGGGGGATGACCTGGAAAGTGCATTGTCGGGACAGGAGTATGCCGACTCCACCACCATGTCTGTTTGTAGGTCTTGGGGAGTGAGAGAATTGTAAGCCACCATAGGAATTGGCAGCAGGAGAGACAGTGTCAGAATCCTGAATCCAGGTTTCAGGGAGGGCCAACAGATTAAGAGAGTTGTTCAGAAAGTAGTTGTGTAGGAAAGGAAGCTTGTTACAAGCAGACCGTGGATTCCAGACGGCACAATTAAAAGATGGAGATGAGGGAGTGCAAGTAATATTAATAAGATTATTATGGTTTCGATATGAGGTAAGGTAGGGGTTGAGGTTGGGGGATGGTGGACCAGGGTTGGGGGAGATGTCCCCTGAAATCAGTAGAACTAGGAAGATAAAGAGCAAATAGTTGTTGGAATTGTAAGTAGGTTTTTTCTGCCATGTGTTTGGGCAAGATGGGCTGAGGTTTCTCAGGAAGGTAAGGAGTGCATGGGAGCTGTACATGGGAAAGGGAAGTATAGAGGGGCTGATGTGAATGAATCGTGATGGAGGGGGGATAGGGTGGTGAATGTGGATGGCAAGGGAACACAGGAGGATAAAAATAAAGCACATGGTTAAAGGGGAAGGCAAAGTGTTGGTTACCTGACTCCTGCCCTGACTAACTGCCATGTATAACTGCCGTTTTCCTGATGCTTAGTTTTTGTGATGCTTTGCTTATGGGATGAATGCGTGCTGCACCCCACACTGCGTGCTTGCCCTTAGGAACTACTACATATATAGGCCACACTACAGGGTCAGGAGAGAGGGATTGTGGAAGCTGGTTGGGTATAATTTGGCAGCTGGGGCCAGCACACCAGGGGATGGTTAGATGATCAAAGGCACTAGACCAGGCTGTGTCAATATGCTATAGAGCCTTCCACCTGATAAGATCTAGAGAGGCCCCAGTCACAGATCTAAAGCAGTAAGTATTATATACAGTGCAACAAATGAATTTTACCAAAGCTTTAGCAAGCACATTAAAATATGCAGCAAAATGGTAAAGCAGCAGAAGAACGGAGTTGTACCATTTTGATATATTGCAGCAGAAAATAGAGGCAGCAGAGGTGGGAAGTTGTACCATTCAGGCTGCTTGCTGGCAGTGAATGGAGTAAATACATGCAGGGTGGCTCAGTTGATTACCATTCAGGCTGCTTGCTGGCAGTGAATGGAGTAAATACATGCAGGGTGGCTCAGTTGATTACCATTTGGATATATTACAGCAGAAAATAGAGGCAGCAGAGGTGGGAAGTTGTACCATTCAGGCTGCTTGCTGGCAGTGAATGGAGTAAATACATGCAGGGTGGCTCAGTTGATTACCATTTAGATATATTGCAGCAGAGAATAGAGGCAGCAGAGGTGGGAAGTTGTACCATTCAGGCTGATTGCTGGCAGTTAATGGAGCAAATACATGCAGGGTGGCTCAGTTGATTACCTGTGTGAAGAGAGAAGATGAATGTTAATTCCATGCCATGTATAACTGCCGTTTTCCTGATGCTTAGCTTCTGTGATGCTTTGCTTATGGGATGCTTGCGTGCTGCACCCCACACTGCGTGCTTCCCCTGAGGAACTACTACATATATAGGCCACACTACAGGGTCAGGAGAGAGGGATTGTGGGAGCTGGTTGGGTATAATTTGGCAGCTGGGGCCAGCACACCAGGGGATGGTTAGATGATCAAAGGCACTAGACCAGGCTGTGTCAATATGCTATAGCACCTTCCACCTGATAAGATCTAGAGAGGCCCCAGTCACAGATCTAAAGCAGTAAGTATTACATACAGTGCAACCAATGAATTTTACCATTATAATGTCCCAAGGGGGACATCACTGTCCTGTGACAGATCAGCAATCTGTCACAGGCACTGCTGCAGGCTTCCTCATGCCTGCGTTCTGCAGCCAGTGAGGAAGCCAGCTCCCTGCAGGCCCCCGAAGGTCCCCGTCGCCATATTGGTTCCGGGGACCTGCAGGGAAGGCGACCCCCGCAGAGGCGCTGCACATTGCGCTCCTGTGGGGGTCGCAAGGAAGCACGGAGGGAGCCCCCTCCCTGCCGATGCTTCCTTTAACCCCCGGTACACTGCAATCATGTTTGATCGTGGTGTGCCAGGGGATAACGTGTCAGGGGCGGTCCGTGACCACCCCTGACACATTGTGCCGGGTGTCAGCTGTGATAATCAGCTGACAACCGGCCGCGATCAGCTGCGCTTCCCCCGTGAGTGCAGCTGATCGCATTAGACGTACTATTCCGTCCTTGGGACTTAGGTCCCAGGTCACATGGACAGAATAGGAGGTCTAATGTAGGAAAGGGGTTAATCAGCACAAACCATATAATGCAATAGGCTTATATCCAGCAACAGAAAGTTCATGATAGAGCTCCGCTCTCTCAGACCTGTGGTCACACAGGTTGTGCAATGTCCAGCAATCAGGCTTTATAGCCTCACAGTTATTTCCCCCTGTCTGGGGTTACCTCTTAGTTAATTCTCATTCAGGACATCCATTCCCTCCTGGGGACTGTCCCACACACACAGGCCAAAATACACAGGCCTCACCCGATCAGCGGCCTCCGCATGTGCGCTTCAGGAAGGCAGCACACCTTCTAGCACGTCGGCCTTCCGGGACCTTCCACACGGACCAATCAGATCCAGGCACTCACTCCCATGTGACCTACCCTGGTCACCTTATATGGTCCTTAGTCACGCCCACCGAATCACATGGCTATGACCTCATTGCAGGTCTTATTTCAGACCCCCAGCCATACACACATATATACAGGCTTACTATGGGCGTTTAGACACAGGGGAGGGTGGGTTTGTAGGTGACTGGTCCCACTCGTCTCACCAGCCACCTGGAAGCTCTCCCTGATACACTGTAACAATAACCTCAGCAGTACCTCTGCTGATCAACAAACGTTCAAGCTTCCATCCCAGGGCCACCCAACCTGGGATACATAATGTCATTTACCATCCTATCTCCATTACCACAATGGATATGCCTGTGTGCATGACCCATACAGTGCCCCCTAGCTGTCACAGCGGTCACTGCACCACACTATCATATCAAAGATCAGAAACAGTACACCTTTTCTTGTGAGGAAGAGACCTTTCTCAAGTCCTTGCTGTTAGGACCGAAACGTCGCCATCATGGGCTTAATAAATTAGCTCTCCTCTTCACAAGAAACGGTGTGCTGCTCCTGATCTTTGATTTGCTGTATTCAAGGTTTGGTATTTGCGTTTAGGAGTGTTTTCTTGCACCCAGACTCTCTATATTTGTCTTTTGTGCTGCTCCAAGTTTACTCTATCTATCTATCTATCTATCTATCTATCTATCTATCTATCTATCTATATATTTTTCTTTATCTATCTATGGCCAAAGTCACACTACTGTAGAATACGGGAGAATGCTATGCGAGAAAACATCTAATAGCACTCAAACCAGTTTTAATCTATGGGGCAGCTCACATCACCTTTTTTTTCTCAGGCGTATTTGACGTGCATGTAAAATTGCAAAATGCTGCGATTGTGCGCCTATATCGTCCGAGACTCACCAATTCAAGCCTATGAGTGTGAGAAAAACTCAGACACCACATGGAGCATCCGTGTAGCTTGCGACAAATGCCCACACATTTTCCTGCTGACAGGAAATTGCATCAGGCAAGAACAGGAAGCTTATCATGCATACGTATTTTCCTGGCAACCTCTAAAAAAGCCAGGAAAACGCCTCCACAGATGCACAATCGCTGGGTAAGGCTCCCCAAAATGTTGAGACAAGACCCAATGGAAAAGAACCAGCTCAGTTGTGTTGAAGGTTAGCCTGTCACACATGCTTGACACAAACCAGCAAAACCAATACACCAGCAGGGCCTCTATTTCAAAGATTGGAGGAAGGAACTTATTGGGGAGTCAATATATAGGCTACTTGATTAGGTTTTTATATATTTCAGCCCACTGAACCATTTAATTCAATGGGCAAAGTCAGTGAAAAATGTAAAGCCATACACATGTCATACAGATCTCACTCATATGGATACACGGCTGAGGGGAAATCGCATCATCGCATTGCAAACGCATTACACATGGATTACCAAACGGAGAACACTCGTGCAACTCTCGGCAGAGAGACTCGGACCGATTTTTTGTACATTTAGTCTGACTCTGGCCTATCTTTCTAGCTGTCATCAGTTTGTTTGGTAGACAGCTACCTTCCCTAACGCTACAATATACATGAGTGGTGAGACAATTATAAGGCCAATATTAACAAGAAAATGGAGATGAGTGAATCGCTTTGAAGCAAATCAATTTCATGTTGAACTTCAGGAAAAATTTGAGATTCGATTTACCTAAATTAACAAAAATGCCTACCATAATTTCACACATCACTGAAGATTGCTTCAACCAAAAAGGCTCAGGGGTGACTACACAGGCTACTTCATAATTCCTTGCAATTATCACATCATATGGTATAGCCTAGCTAATCTGAAGGGACTGGTAATAGCCTGTATAAAAGCCTATACAGGGAATGCAGCAGCCATCCAAGGGTGACTTAGGATAATGAGAGGACCTCAGAGCTCACAGCTCAGCAATAAAAATAGGAAAAGCCCTAAAGCATTGGACAAATATTCCAGACAGCAAGGAGGTGCATAATTGCAGCAGTGAAAAAGATGAGTGTAATAGTGTAGTAGGTGGGATCCCACAGTTGCCACCAATTGTGAAGGATATATACCTGGGGGAGTCAACCTACCCCAATCACTGTTAGCACTTTGTCACGGGAACACAACTCTCTGCTGCCAATCAGCGCAATTACGCAGTTGGAGCGCCCCCACAGGGCCTTAGGTTACTCGGTACCTGGCCGGTCAGGTTCTTTAAAGGGGGATGTGTCACGGTGGCAGCGACCCGGTCCGTGGCCCTGGGCGTCCAGTAAAGATGGATATTTAATGAAAGATGTTGGATGACAATGGGGAGAAGATGATGGGAAAATGGGAAGGAAAATGGAATTGTGACGCCACCTGTGGTTTCTGGTCAGAGGTGACCAGCGATGCAGAACAGATCCTCCGAGGCCGATGATGATGCAGCTGAGTTGTTACCGCTCTCCACAGGCAGAGCTTTGGTCCCGGGGCAGCTAAGATGTTACAATTGAGTCAGTGATGTGATGGTGCACGCGGTGCAGGGCAGGCGAGCCACGAATAACACAAGGGACACAGTGGGGTACAGTTTCACAGTTTTTACTCACTGTTTTAGTACGGTTACCTGCTTGGCACTGTGTCCTCCAGGTCAGAGGGCCAGGAAACTCCCAGGTAGTTTGGGAAGCACGTCTCCAGGACTCCCTTTTGTGTCCGCCTTTCTTGGCAGTCTCACTGTGCCAATCTCCACCTCTACTGCTCTGTGCCTTCACAAGCAGTGTCCCCAAGCCAGCAGCCTTGGACCTTGCCAGGCAACGTGGGTCACACCCCGGGATCCTCTATCTCTATGGCTAACTTTTTGAGGAATGTTTGTGGTTGTGTCTGAGGCACTTAAAGTTACTTCAACCTCCGGCTTGCTAGCTGAGCCTCGTTTGTTATTCTCCACTAGACTAGGGGCCTGCTCCCTCACTGCGACCTGGTCCTTCCTCTTCTGGATACGGGCTCCACGGTTGGCTTCCGCACTACCAGTGCCCCTAGGACCCCGTCTGTCCTTCTGGAAGCTTCCTTCAGCTCTCCTCACTCCTTTCTCTTCCCTGCGTCTGACTGACTCCTCCGTTGTCCCGTCACCAACTGACTCTTTCTTGAATAATCTTCCTTTTACCTCAGCTTTAACTCTACTCATCAATTGTCACTGATTGGATACCCTCTGTCACACCACCTCCTAAGCTCCTTCTTCCCTTCTACCTACCTTTCCCCACTGACTCCCCAACACCCTTTCCTAGCCAGCCTGGGATGAGGCCATCCTCCCGAAGGGTACACCCAGATGCCCTGACTGAACTAGCATGTGTTGGTTGCAAGTGATGGAGTCCTAGGTGGTGCTCCCTCCTTACCTGAGGGTGGGATACCACACCTCTGGATGAGGTGCAGTACCTCTGTGGCGATTGGAACCTCAGGGGTGTCACATTCCCCCACCTATTAAACACAGCAAGTCCACAGGCTGGAACAGAGTAAAAACAGGTGTTACAGAAACATACAAAATTTTTGAACATGCATGTCAACAGGTAAATATAATAACACAACTTCCCTTTAAGGGAGGCACTTTTTCTTGAATGTTACATATAACTACTGTCAGGAACACCGCACTACACTCGCTCACTGAGCCAGTGCGCATGTCCTGAGTACAAAAAACCGTGCTCAAAGATACCTGTGGAGCAGGGCAGCAGCGGTGACAATGTGTGCTTCAAACTATCAGGACCTGAAGCATGTGACTGCTGGGGGAGTGGCCTAAGCTGCACAGAGCTAGGAGCTGCAGGGAAACTCCTAGAAAGGTAACTACGGGACAAGTTACCAAGGGGCATAGACAGGGGCGGAAACCAGATCAAGTCGGGGTCAATGCACGAGATAGCAGGACAGTACCAAAGGGTTAGACAGAGTGGATAGTCAGGACGTAGCAATAGATCAGAAAACCAGAACGGGCAATAGACGGTACAATATGGGCAAACGGTAGCGGAGTAACAATAGCCAAGCCAGGAGGTCAGAACCAGAGTAGAAAATAGTACCTAAAACGTGAGACGGAGTTCAAAGTGAGGGGACAGGCCGGGTCATACACGGGAATCAAACAAGCAATGCAGTACACGCACACCAGGGGGGTCGGTCAGACACACAGCCAGAATAACAGTATAGCTGACAGAGAATGCTTGTCTGTAGTAAGTATAAATACCCCTCCCAGATCCAAAGAGAGGCTGGCAAAAGTTAACCCTGTGAGAACAGGACATTAACCATGTCCTAACCATGACAACTACTATCTTATAAATATATTCATTAGAAATATAATTTAGCAAGTATTAAATAAATATACCCCTCTGCTACCATACTATATAAACATATATAAATCTATTATTACACACTGTAAACATACAACTCATGTGCATTACAATATAAATATATAATCATTTGAAAAGCAATATAATTCAATATAATTACATTACTCATAAACATTTTTCAATATAAAACAGCAAAGTTCAGTTATATCCAAACAGGGTATTTTCCTCTTTTGTGCAATATGGGGGACCCGTATCCAACCCCCAATGTAGGCCTTGGGCGGGCTACAAGTCATAGTTGGTCTCTACGTTGGACCACGTTTTCGGCCACGCCAAATGGGTTTTTGTTCTGTGGTCAATTAAGGCACTTTCATAGGCTTGACATAAAACCAAGAAGGAGCACCTTAAAAAGTACTAACTTTTTACATTAAAAGTTTTGATCACCCATAGTTCAGTGACCCAATTGTCTCTGTAAAACTTTAAGAAATGTTAACGAAAACACCTAACCAGGTAAACTGTACAAACATAAATCAAGAAATACTAACAAACATACCAAAACCAGGTAACTTCACTAACTATATACAGTCATATATCGTGGTTATTCATTTATGCTTGCTTCCAGGGTAGTACCTGAGACTGGCCACTACCTGGCCGGGACAGTTCTTGCTGCATGACAACACCTGCATCAGTACCAGCCATAGTACCTTCTGGATCAGCCTCCTTTGACTCCCACCAGCCAGCCGCGGTCAGAGACAGGTCCTGGAGCTGGCTACTCAGCTCCTCTGCATAGATGTTTTTTATTCTCTGCACTCAGGCTATTGCCACCCTCTGCATACTTTGCCACTGCCATATTTATTGTTCTGTCTCCTGTACTTTTTCTGCTTGTCCCTGACTCCTTCCTTTCCTGGTCCAACACTTGCACCCAACACAAGCTAGTTCAGTCAGGGCATCTGGGTGTACCCTTCGAGAGGATGGCCTCATCCCAGGCTGGCTAGGAAAGGGTGTTGGGGAGTCAGTGGGAAAGGTAGAGAGTGAGCTTAGTGAGTGGTGTGAGAGAGGGTATCCAATCAGTGGCAGTTGGTGGGCAGAGTTAAGTTGGAGGAAAAGGATTGTTCTGAAAAGATCCAGTCAGTCGGAGGGAGGAGAGCTGAAGGAAGCTTCTGGAAGGACAGAAGGGGACCTAGGGGTACGGGTAGTGTGGAAGCCAACCGTGGGGCCCATATCCTGGAAAGGAAGGCCCAGGTCGCAGTGAGGGAGCCAGCCCCTAGTCTAGTGGAGAATAACAAACGAGGCTCAGCTAGCAAGCCGGAGGCTGAGGTAACTTTAAGTGTGTCAGCCACAACCACATGCATTCCTCAAAAAGGTAGCCATAGAGATAGAGGATCCCGGGGCCTGACCCATGTCCCCCAGCAAGGTCCAAGGCTGCTGGCTTGGGGACACTGCTTGTGAAGGCGCAGGGCAGTAGAGGTGGAGATTGGTGCAGTGAGATGGCCAAGAAAGACAGACACAAAAGGGAGTCCTGGAGACATGCTTCCCAAACTACCTGGGAGTTTGCTGGCCCTCTGACCTGGAGGACACAGTGCCAAGCGGGTAACCGTACTAAAACAGTGAGTAAAAACTGTGAAACTGTACCCCGCTGTGTCCCTTGTGTTATTCGCGGCTCGCTTGCCCTGCACCACACGCACCATCACATCACCGACTCAATTGTAACATCTTAGCTGCCCCAGGACAAAAGCTCTGCCTGTGGAGAGCGGTAAGAACTCGGCTGCATCATTGGCCCCGGAGGATCTTTTTCGCAGTGCTGGTCACCTCTGACCAGAAACAACAGGTGGTGTCTCGATTCCATTTTTCCCATCCTCTTTCCCCATTATCATCCATCATCCTTCATTAAACATCCATCTTTACTGAATGCCCAGGGCCATGGACCAGGTCGCTGCCACCGTGACACATCCCCCTTTAAAGAAACTGACCGGCCCGGTACCAAGTAACCTAAGGCCCTGTGGGGGCACTCCACAATTGTCTGACAAGTGATGGATGAGGCTGCAGCTACTTCCACTACTAGACCAGTTATTGGAGAACTCCCAGTGATTGTGTGGTATATTTACCTCTGATTCCAACCTTTCTAATATATGTATATAACCCCCATAGGGTCACTGCCAACTCTGCAATAACAAAGAGAACTACTTACTAGCTGCCGCCATCAATTGTTTACAAAACTCGTTTTTACACTTGTTACAGATAGCGTATGGCTTCAGGGATGCACTTTATCGAACAAGAGAAACAGAGTTATTCAATTTTATATTTAATCCAGAAAGATAGGCAGTGTATATAAAAAATAAACAAGATGATACACAGTGGGAACAAAACAATATGATATATACAATTATAAACAATATAAAGGAATAACTAAAGAAAACTACTAAACCTGGCTCAGAGGTTAGTGAAGGGAAGCACTTGGATTGAGAAAATGAAGAGAACCTCCACTGCGAACTATGTCTTTCAAGGACTGACAATAACCCATAGCAAAGATTCTGTTTTTAAGCAGCTCTAAGTTACACCCTCACAATTCCAGAGTTCATGCTGTATATGCTGCCACTGCTGCCCCACACTCCAATGCGCGTTTCACATGTTGCTTCCTCATCACTCGCCTCCCGAAGAAGGAAAGTGAAACGCGCGTCGGGGTGGAGGGACGCCAGTGGATTATCACACAGACCAGTCTACTTTAGGTAAACGTTTTTTCATTTATGCCTTGATAAGGATCTGAAGTGTTATTATTGACTCTATTTAACAATACTTCTTTCATGATCGAGCTTAACTCCAGTACACATTGATGCAGTTACCCCTATGTTAGTAAATGCCGAGTGTACAAATATATGTAGGAGGATATGCTGCATTCTTATAGGAGTATACTTGTTGTGTTATTAGCAAGTTGAGTTGTTGTGCAATTTATTAACTATTTAGTTGCCAATTTTTCCATAGTGCTTTCTTACAGCATACTGTATGTTGATTAAACCTTTAGTTTTGATATTATAAAATTGTGATTCCCATGAGGATATTGTCTCTCATCATTGGATTCTGCACCTTTTTTCTCTTTTACTGTTTTTAATTGTTATATCAATAACATTATTTTTATCATAGTACCATTATTAGGGGCCTTTATTTAATGATATGGTCTCCCTCTTTAAGTAATGATTATTTCATATGGTACATGCACTCGGGTATTGGGGTGCCTTTAACTCTTTTGGGGCTTTTTTGTGATACTGCTAAAGAGAAATGAATATTTATTTCTCTTATCGTGCACACAGTGACACCCACAGAAGACATTCTACTTACACTCCTGCGCGCCCCTCACAGCATCTCGTTGGTCCCAGCGCCCTCACAGCATCTCGCTGGTTCCGGAGCCGGTAACTCTTCCTGTGCCGAGAGATCATGTGGCCCCGCTGATTAAGTTAATGAATATGCATGCCTCTCCATTTCCATAAGCGTGGAGGGAATATTCATTTCCTTAATGAGCGAGGTCACGTGATCGCTTGGCACAGGAAGAGCTGCAGGCGCCGGGACCAACGAGATGCAGCAAGGGCGCGTGGAAGGTGAGTAGGATGTTGTTTTTTTAATAGGAACCATTCATACAATGATAGGGGATAAGGAACCATGCATACCATGACAGCGATGGGGAAGCCGTGCATACCAGAACAGGATGGGAGAGCCATGCATACCAGGGCAGTCAGGGGAGCCATACATACAAGGACAGGACAGGAGAGCCATGCATAAAAGGACAGAGACAGGGGAGCCATGCATACCAGGACAGGTTGGGGGAGCCATGCATACAAGGACAGGGACGGGGGAGCCATACATACCAGGATGGGGATGAGGTGACAATGCAAACCCGGCTTACAGAAAAAAGTTGATTCAGCTCACCCTTATAGTGATGTCCACACCGCACATGAGTAGTTCTATCCGAGCAAGGAAGCGTCTCTGCTTGACGTCAGGTACTTGTGAAAAAAGAAGGTATCCAGCTCCGGAGATAAAATCCAAAATCTTTATTGAAACAAATTAAAAGGTAATAAGCTGCTTGATAACCAGTGTATACTGGAGGAAGGAATGTCCTAGATAACTGGACGCGTTTCGAACACGTATAGTGCTCTTAGTCCTCAGAAACTGCTTGCACCACAGTATTAGCACAAAAGTTTTATATTATGAAATAAGGCCTGGTGTCTGTACTAGAGTATTAGTGAAAACCATTTTGATTATGACATTAGGCCTAGTGCCTGCACCACAGTATTAGCACAAAAGTTTTAGATTATGAAATGAGGCCTGGTGCCTGTACTAGAGTATTAGTGAAAACCATTTTGATTATGAAATTAGGCCTTGTGCCTGCACCACAGTATTGGTGCCCGGGCATAGTAACTAATTATGGTTAGTTATAACAAATTATAATGACTATATCTATATATATATAAAGCTGAGTGTATAGCCCTGCCCACGCTGCATATCCACATTCTCTATAATATCCCACATTATCCCGTCAGCCAGAGCTACCGGACTACTACCCCTAATATACCATATCGTCCGGTCAGCCAGAGCCACCGGACTACTAATATCCCACATCATCCCGTCACAGCCGCCGGACTACTACTCCTAAAATCCCACATCGTCCCGTCAGCCAGAGCCACCAGACTACTAATATCCCACATCATCCCATCAGCCAGAGCAATTGGACTACTACCCCTAATATCCCACATCATCCCATCAGCCAGAGACACTGGACTACTAATATCCCACATCATCCCGTCAGCCATAGCCACCGGACAACTACTCCTAATATCCCACATCATCCCGTCACAGCCGCCGGACTACTACCCCTAATATCCCACATCATCCTGTCAGCCAGAGCCACCAGACTACTACCTCTAACATCCCACATAATCCCGTCAGCCAGAGCCACCGGACTACTCCCCCTAATATCCCACATCATCCCATCAGCCAGGGGTCAGAACCAGAGTGCTGAGTGGAATGACCCTAACTTCCATACCAGGGATCCCTTTAATAGAAGCCTGGGGTGAGAATCAGAGCGCTGAGGGATTTACCCTAACTTCCATACCGGAGATCCCTTTTAGAGAGGCCTGGGGTCTGTACCAAAGCGCAGAGTGGATTTGTCCTCACTTTAGTACTGGGGATCCCTTTAAGTTGGGCCTGGGGTGAGAATCAGAGTGCAGTGTGGATTTGCCCTGACTTGCATACCAATGATCCCTTTAATAGAATCCTGGGGTCAGATTCAGAGTGCTGAGGGATTTGCCCTAACTTCCATACAGGAGATCCCTTTAAGAGAGCCTGGGGTCAGTACCAGAGCATTTGAAGGCAATTGCCCTGACTTCCATACCGGGGATCCCTTTAAGAGAGCCTGGTGTCAGAACCAGAACGCTGAGTTGAATTGCTCTAACTTCCATACCAGGAATCCGTTTAAGAGAGGCCTGGGGTTAGAACCAAAGCGCTGGATGGTTTTGCCCTGACTTCCATACCAATGATCCCTTTAATAGAGGCCTGGGGTCAGAATCAGAGCACTGAGGGATTTGCCCTGACTTCCATACCAGAGATCCCTTTAAGAGTGGTCTGGGGTCAGTACCAAAGCGCTGGATGGATTTGCCCTCACTTCCATACCAAAGATCCCTTTAAGAGGGAAGATGAGCCTATTGGATGGAGGATGTGTGATGTGTATATGGGCACGGGAGGGGGGGATTCATTTCTGTCATGCTCTCTGCTCCTTTCTGGGGGGCAGACAATGGCTGGGAGCTTATGTTCCCAGGAATGCTAGATTTCTCTCACCATGTCAGTGTCTGCTGAGGTGTTTTCTGGAGTGGGAAAACTGTTGCTCATAGCAACCAATCACAGCTCAGCTTCTTTTAAACAACTCTGGTGAAATGAAAAATGCTTTGTGATTGGTTGGTGATACACACACACACATTCATTTTATATATAGAGATATGTGGGCTGAGGCCTGCACTAGAGTATTAGCCCAAATGATTTTGATTACGAAATGAGGCCTGGTGCCTGCACCAGAGTATTAACCCAAGTGATTTTGATTATGAAATGAGGCATGGTGCCTGCGCCAGAGTATTAGCCCAAACTATTTTGATTATGAGACCTGGTGCCTGCACCAGAGTATTAGCCAAAACCATTTTGATATGAAATGAGGCATTTTGACTGCACTAGAGTATTAGACCAAAAGATTTTGATTACGAAATGAGGCCTGGCACACCAGAGTATTAGCTAAAACCATGTTAACTATGAAATGTGGTCTGGTATCTGCACCAGAGTGTTAGCTCAAACAATTTTGATTCTGAAATCAGACCTGTTGCTTGAACCAGAGTATTAGCCAAAACTACCATATTTTTTTGCTTTATAAGATGCACCCCCAAATTTGGTGAAGAAAAAGGCCCCCCTGTCCCTATATTCCCCCCTGCTGGCATTCACATGGCCCCCTCGTTCCTATATTCCCCCCTGCTGGCATGCACATGGGCCCCCCGTCCCTATATTACATCCTGCTGGCATGCACACGGGCCCCCCATCCCTATATTCCCCCCTGCTGGCATGCACACGGGCCCCCATCCCTATATTCCCCCCTGATGGCATGCACAAGGCACCCCGTCCCTATATCCCCCCTGCTGGCAAGCACATGATAAAATAACAAACACTTAACTCACCTTCCGATGATGGCTCTGTGCTCCCAGCTCCCCCTGGCTCATTGTAGCTTCAGGACCTTCCGTCACGTGACCATTAGGACCTGCAGTCACGTGACTCGCAGTGCACACTGGTAGTCACGTGACCGCAGGTCCTATTGGTCATGTGACGGAAGGTCCTGAAGCTACGATGAACTGCCTGAATGAGCAGCTCCTGGCATGACCTCGCAGGAGGAGGATGTTGGCACAGACACAGGAAGAGCCACGGGGGAGCAGGGAGCAGGAGCCATCATCGGAAGGTGAATATAGTGACGTCTTATAATCCGAAAAATACGGTATATTGATTATGAAATATGGGCTGGTATCTGCACCAGAGTATTAGCTCAAACAATTTTGATTATGAAATGAGACATAGTGCTTACACCAGCGTATTACCCAAAGCTATTTTGAATAGGAAATGCATCATGTTGGAATTTTAAGCGGGTGCGCATCATCAAAACGACGCATGCAGAGGCATCCGCATACATCCGCACAACCTACGTACCCAATGTTAAAGATAGGGTAGGCAGGCCGCATGCAGAAGTATGCAGACGTAGGTGGAGCTGACCGGAGGAGATGCGGCCGTGGGCGGAGTTTCACGGAGGAAGTCCGCAGATGGCCACAGCTCCTCCATATGCAAATGTGAAACTAGCTTTAGGGGCCCGCTCGCAAGTTTGCACTTCAAAGGTGAGCTGTGTAGTGGGCATGTCAGGGGAGTAGCAGCCTCTGGGAGCTGCAGCCGCTCATTGGCTATGCAGCTCCATGCTTTGATTGGCTGCCAGGCTGCAAATGGCCTTATGCTGATTGGTTCATTAGGGCAGCGAAGTCACGCATTCAGGAGCGTGCTCAGTCCCTGAGGCAGGCTAGAAGGTGGAAGGCGCGCATTCAGGAGCGCACTCAGTCCCTGAGGCAGGCTTAGAAGGTGGAAGGTGCGCATTCATGAGCGTGCGATGGCTGTTCTGTGCGCACTGGACCTGTGATGAGGTCACAGGAGGGGAGGAGTCAGGTGTCACATGATCAGGGGCCTCAGTGTATGCAGGACTCTGTTGTGCTGGTTGTCATGGTGCTGGATGTCATGGTGCTGGATGAGGGTAAGTTTATGTGTGGTGTCAGGAGGGGTTTACAGGGTGGATGTAGCAGAGTCGTGTGTATGAGGTGTACAGAGCAGAGCCGTGTGTGTACGAGGTGTACGGAGCAGAGCCGTGTGTGTATGAGGTGTACGGAGTGGAGCCGTGTGTGTACGAAGCAGAGCCGCATGTGTACGAGGTGTGCAGAGCAGAGCCGTGTGTGTACGAAGCAGAGCCGCATGTGTACGAGGTGTACGGAGAGGAGCCGTGTGTGTACGAAGTGTACGGAGCAGAGCTGTGCGTGTACGAGGTGCACGGAGCAGAGCTGCGTGTGTACGAGGTGTACGGAGCTGAGCTGCGCGTGTACGAGGTGTGCGGAGCTGCACGCGTATGAGGTGTGCGGAGCAGAGCTGCGCGTATACCAGGAGTACGGAGCGGAACTGTGTGTGTACGAGGTGTACGGAGCGGAGATGTGCGTGTATGAGGTGTGCGGAGCTATGTGTATACTACGTGTGCCGAGCGGAGCCATGTGTGTACGAGGTGTACGGAGCGGAGATGTGCATGTATTTTGGCACGGGGGCCCCATTTGAAAGTTTGCACCGGGGCCCGTAACCTTGTAGTTACGCCACTGGTTGGACTGTGGAAGGTGTGAGGAGTGGAGGCGGAGCTGGGGTGGAGCCTGGGCAGAGTCTCAAGGGGGCCTGAAAATTTTGACATTATGGGGCCCTGAAATTCCTAGTGGCAGCCATGGCACCAATCACTACATTGGATTAATGCTGCTTTTTTTTCCATTTTTCATGTCTTTCTATCTCTCCATTTGTGTATCTCTCTATTATTTTTTTTAATTAAAATTGGCCTTTTAATTGTCTGAATAATTATGTCTGTGTATTAGGAAGTCAGGAGAGATAACTGCTGACCAAACACTGGCCGATAGCTATCTCATATGTATGTCCAGCCTGGGGCATAATGATCGCTGTCGCACTGGGTCCATGCAGGAGGGGACCTGTCGTCGCCTACTTGAGTTGGATGTCCATCCAAGGATGTATATTCAGCTGAAGTGTATTGCAGTGCAGGGACCCTCTGACTACCTCCGTTGCAATACACACCGCCGCCAATCAGAGGTCGGCATGCCAGTCAAGAGCGACACATGGCAGTGACATCATATACTGCCTGTGTTGGCACACTGAAGTGAGCTGCTGGTAACAGAAGAGAATGCCACATGTCATTGGAGCTGAGGAGGGCAAAAGGAATCTTGTTTTTTTTTTGTTTTGGAAAACAGAACATATAATATACCAGGAAGGGGCCCAGGATCAGGGTCATTAGACAGGATGGTGGACATTGTTACAGGAAAGGGCCAGGATGGAGGATATTATTAGTGAAAGGGATTCATGACATGGGACATTATACAAGGAAGGGGCCCACCATAGGGGATATTTTTACTGGAAGGGGATTGGAAGGGGATTAGGATGGGGGACATTATACCAGGAAAGGGCGAGTGAGGGGGGGACATTATAACAGGAACAAGCCTGGGGCAGGGGATATCATACCAGGAACGGGCCTAGTATGAGAGACATTATTACAGAATGGGGGCCAGGATGTGGAACATTATTACAGAAAGAGGCCGGGACAGGAGACATTATTACAGGAAGGGGACAGGACAGGGTACATTGTTATAGAAATGGGCCCAAGCTGGGGGGCATTATTACAGGAATGGGAAAGAACAGAGGACATTATTACAGAAAGGGGCCAAGATGGGGACATTACTACAGGAACGGGCCATGATGGGGACACTATTGCACATATTTCTTAATTGGATCTAGAAAACTACAGAGGCCCTTATATCTGACCAACATGGAGGTGGGGGCCCATGTCAAAATTTTGCACTGGAGCCCATAGGACTCTAGTTAAACCACTGTGTATAGCTCTAGTAGTTAGTAGAATGTGAGATGATAGCCAGTATACAGAGCTACTGAATTTGTTGCACTATATAAAAAACGAAACATGAATGTGCCAAATAGCTTTTTTTCTGTATTTTTTCTTCTTTTAGTATTGTTGATTGGGAATGAAGGATAAGTGTGTGAAATGTAACTACAGTTGAAATATTACCGTGTGAAAGTGGCTTGAGGCAAGTAGTAAAATGGTTTATAACAAAATTATGTCTGGATTTGGGTTTATAAAGAATAAATGTTTAACTCTTAAGGCATCTTACCATTTAATTATGCTGCCAGCTGTTTTCATTTATAAGAAAATGTCTTAAAAAGAATGCCATCAATAGTAATTATAACATAAATAGACCTAATAGAAAATCTTTGTAACATTTCTGTTTAATTTAAAGTACTAAAAGAAATAAGCTACTACCCAGAAACTTCAAGGGAAGGTGCCATCAAAACAAAAAAAATTTAGCAATTGAAAAAATGTTAAGTATTAATGTTTATTTAAAAAAAATTATAATTTATTTGTAATAAAGTAAAATATGAAAAATATTTTACAAGGTTTAGTATTTCCACTTTTAAGCACTAGGGGGAGCAGCTGCTGAAAGTTGCCATGAAAACTTAGTGTACAACTAGCTCACATTACGACTGCAGTAAATGTGGGATGGATCTGCTCACAAGTGTGTGAAGTCACTCATCTCCTTCCTTTCTGGGTGTTTGCAACAGGATGAGTTAGGATAAAGTTTAGGATCACAGTGGCCTCATTCTGGCATATGTCCCCCATTCTGGTATATGTCCCCCATCCTGGTATATGTTCCCATGCTGGTATATGCTTTTCATCCTGGTATATGGCCCTCATCCTGGTATATGGTCCCATCCTGGTATATGTGCTCCATCCTGGCATATGTCCTTCCATCCTTGTATATGGCCCCCATCCTTGTATATGGCCCCCATCCTGGTATAATGTTCCCCCATCCTGGTATAATGTCCCCCCATCCATCCAGGTATATGTCCCTATCCTGGTATATGTTCCTTCCATCCTTGTATATGGCCCCCCCCTCCTATTATCTGTCCCCATTCTGGTATATGGCCACCATCATGGTATATGGCCCCAGCCTAGTATATGGCTGCCATCCTGGTATATGGGCCAGTCCTGGTATATTTCCCCTTCCTGGTATATGGCTCCCATCCATTCAATGCATAGAAAAAAAATAAATGTTTGTAGCCACCTTCCCTGCACTTCCACGCAGTGTTGTGTCCTACTCAGTTTGTTCCGAGTACAGTAGCATAATGGTTTCTCTGCTGTGCTCTGAACAGGTTGGTGAGGAGTGGTGATCACAGCATGTAGTGTAATACTGATGACACTGATCACTACTCCCCGTTGCCACAGATACTAACCTCATCTGGCACCTCTGCTCCCCAAGCACCTCTTTTCAGAGATTCGTTGGATGCAGTGGAGAGCTAGAGGCAGAGAAGGGGTTAACATGATTTACTGAACAGGTAATTGAACAAGGAATACTCCATGCAGGGAGGCAAGACTAGTACAGCAACGACGGGAATTGCACACAAACACGATGCACGAGAGAAAGATATACAAAAACAAGGTAATTTTTCGATTGCAGTTCTTGCAGGGGAATGGTTGGAAAATCTCCCTATGGCATCGCAAATTGTGGACCAAGTCTCTGGCTCTGTTATGGAGGAATAAGAAGAACTGTTTCCCGAAGGTGCTGATGTATGCGGATTGGCATGGCTTGAGTGCGCTGGAACGTGGAAGCAGGCCTTTGTGTAGATTCCTCAGGAATGGTTCCGAACAAGAACTGTGGGCATGCTCACAGACCATGGCAGTGGGCGGTCTTCTGGAGTAGTCTCTAGAAATGGAGCAGGTCAGCTTATCTGTAACTGCAGGTAGGACAGAGCTGTCCAAAAAAACAGGGAAAGGCCATAACTCAGTAGTATCACAGTCAATCTTAGAGTCAGTACTCCGAGGGATGAATGGCGTGGAGTTGTCAGCCGGAGCAGTGGAGAGGGAGTCAACCTTCTCCTGTCGGTTTCCTGCCAAGTCTGACCCGTTCCTGTGCTCAGTCCTCTTTATATTGCTCGCGCCCCCTGCTGTCCAGCATGAAGGTCCTTCCCTCCGAGAAGAAGCCCCCCCCTGGTGACAGTCCCAATAGTTCCGGCCTTAAAGGGCACCAGAAACCGCTGACTCTGTCTTGGCTCATCTTCATACAATTGCACTCAGTGAGGGGGAAAGTGAAGCCCACAGCGTATGCTACAGGCAACAACAAAATGGCCACAATTGCCTTCCACAGAAGTGACCTGGACAGCCCAGGGGCATGCCTAGGTCACAGCTAGAGGCATGAGAAGCAGCCTTAATGTAATAGATGTAGTCGGATGGCAACCGCAGACTCATGCCCAGGGGCAGCCATATTTGAGGTGTGTTAGTGTGTGCTCAGACACTTACACACTCCGAAATGCAAATGGCAGCCCACAGTGGCCGAAGTAAAAATTAATAAATAAAAAATGATTAAGGTAGTTTATTTAATTTTGTATTTAAAATTGATTATGTAATCAATAATTATTAATACAAAAATAAAAATTGCGTCTCCTTCCCTTTAATAGAAAAAAGAGGCTTGAAGCCAAAGGACTGTACTATCAGTCTATAGATTGAACAGTCTGTACAGGATTGACCTCAAGTCAAATTTCCGTTTCAACGTGAATTCAAACAATCTACAATTCGATTCTAAAGAATTGTCATAAAAGAAAAACCTGCACCATTTTACACATGCTGCACACTCAGTGAGTAGCCTAATGGCATCTGTTGCAGAAGTGTGGGCTTCCCCATAATTGCCTGTAGCAATCCACAGGCATTACAAAACATAGGGGCCCAGCCAAGGAACACTATTTTATGCCTGTACTGTGTAGGGATAGGAACTCAGAAGGCACAGCAAAGAGATAGAAACATTTCTAATGTTATTGTGGTGTACTATTTCAACGTTAATGTACCAGATTGAAAATGGGAGTGATAGTCTGAGTCTGTGAATAGAAATCCAAGTGATATACAGTGAACTGTTATAGCAGTCTCATCATCACCACTCAAAGTGTGACTGTGAATGAATATATCTGTGACATACAGCAGCAACGGCAACGTAATAGCTGTTTTTTTTCATATTGTGTCAGCAAGCAGGGTTATTATTTCATAACTCATTGCAGATTTCGCAACTAAATATATATTCTGAATTCAAGGCTTGTTCTTGGTTGTAAATGAAAGTCCAATCCCTGTGTTTTAAGGTGCGCCATTTTTTTTTAGAAAAAGCAGTCTCCCTATTCCGAGACTTAAACACAAGTGTTTACCTACTAAAGTGTGTGCATCATCTAACATAATTTCTAGAAACACTTCATAACTCCAATCCTAGTCTAATATTAGATGGGTGCACATGCAACCTGAAAACAGCAGCCACTTGCAAACACTTGAGAGAAATGATTCTATCTACATTTTGTGGACCTATCCTATTGTAAAGACACATGTCCTTTTTTCTCTCACCTTTAATATAAAATGTCTCTTAATTTTTGGTGTACCTGTCATGTTTGTTACTGGTTGCAAATTTACATGTAGCAACTTCACAAGTTAGCATTGTAGGTTTAAAAAAAAAAACTTTTAAATTTGGGTGAAAGTCAATATTTAAAAAATAAATGCATATATAAAAAAAAAATAAAAAAAAAAAAACGAAGGGAGGTTAAGCTTTTGCAACCATTTGACTAGTTGCATCTAATAGTCGTAGGCACTACAGCAAAAGTGCTGACTTTTGCCGCATATTACTTTCTGTGCATGTACTTACGTAGCATCCTCTTTATTTAAGCTTAATCTCTTTTGTCAAGAGAGCGAAAATTTGCAAAAAAAAAATTGTTTGTTAGCAAAAGTATATAAACAAAGTTAAATGTTATTTGTTTGTCCAAAATGTATGCTGAACCCAAACATGGTACCGGTGACGGACATGGTAAGGTGATAGAAAATGGTAATTGAGTAAATATGCCATTGCTTAGGGCCCCGTCACACATAGCGAGATCGCTGCTGAATCACAACTTTTGTGACACAACAGCGATCTCACCAGCGAGATCGCTGTGTGTGACAGCGATCAGCGACCGGCCCCACTGCCGGTATCGCTAATCGCTGCAAGAAATCTCTGGACATTTTTTTCGTCGCTGATCTCCCGCTGGCCAGCATGCATCGCTGCTTGTGACAGGCGAGAGACCAGCGATCAGGTGTAAAATAATAAAAAAAATAAAAAATATTGTTATTCTCACCTTCCGACGTCCCACGCAGTCTTCCCGCCTCTCACCACGCTCCGGTCCCAGTAATCCTTTGCAAGAATGACCGCGAGACTTCGCGATCCCGTGAGAACGGACGGCATCGCGGTAATTCTCGCAAATGATTACTGGGACCGGAGCGTGGAGAGAGGCGGGAATGCTGCGCGGGACGTCGGAAGGTGAGAATAACAATATTTTTTATTTTAATTCTATTTTTGACATGAATATTTCATCAGCGGTAGCGAACACAGCGATGCCTGTTTGACAGCTCACCTGCGATCACATAGCGACTTACCAGCGATCCTGACACGTTGATATCGTTGTCGGGATCGCTGGTAAGGCTACTTTCACACTAGCGTCGTGCGACGCACGTCACAATGCGTCGTTTTGGAGAAAAAACGCATCCTGCAAAGTTGCCCGCAGGATTCGTTTTTTCTCCATAGACTTGTGTTAGCGACGCATTGCGACGTATGGGCACTCGTCGCATCCATCGTGCGACGGATGCGTCGTGTTTTGGCAGCCGCGACGCACATAAAAACGTTACATGTAACTTTTTTTGTGCGTCGTGTCTGCCATTTTCGACCTCGCATACGCGGCCAAAACTCCACCCCCTCCTCCCTGGACATTACTATGGGGCAGCGGATGCGTTGAAAAACTGCTTCCGCTGCCCCCGTTGTGCAAAAATTTCACAACGTGCGACGCTACGTCGCCCCGACGCAGGGCGACGTGCATCGCACGACGCTAGTGTGAAAGTAGCCTAAGTCGCTATGTGTGACTCCAGCTTTACTTCAAGCACAGCAGGAATTAATAAAACCTCTGATGGTGACACCAAAGCTAATTCATAGAGCACAGCATCCACCTTAAATATATGTATAGACAATTAGCATACCAAAAACAGGTGGTGCAAAAAATTCTGCAAAGACATTTCTAGTGCAAGGTTTAAAAATACAGAAAGGCAATGGATGAAAAAGAAGGCACAAATAGTTAAAGGGAACCTGTCAGCAGTTTTGGCCGATATAATATGCAACCATCACATTTCTATAATGCTGTAGATAAGACCATGATCTGACCTGAAAGATAAGGAAAATAAGTTTTGTTAGGCCGGAGTCACACTAACCTGCGCAAAATACGGTCCGTAGTTTACTTGCGTAATACGGATGAATGACCACTAAATAGTGCTCCGTAGGTCATCCGTAAGCAAGGTGAGGTCGCGTATTTTGCGCATGTGTGCATCCGTATGTAATCCGTGTGGCATCCGTATGCAATCCGTATGGCGAGATTTTCTCGCAGCCTTGCAAAATGGACATTTAACGGTTTTGAGGCCTGCAAACAATTTAAATCATTAGCCTGCACCCTATTTAGACACTCAGAAACAGGTGGATGCCTACATTCTGTACATTTGTCACCTTGCTTTCACGAGGTGTGTTGGTGTTCTTTGTGCAGCATGGCAGAGGGTCTGCGATTCAATACAACTGAGCAGGTTCTCTTTACCTGGCTTTTGTCACGGCGCTTTGGGCAACCATATCCTGTGATAGTGGATCCGCGTAGGAGGAGACGCATGTGGGTCCATCCACTTTTGAGGCAACGACTCACAAGCGGGCATTTTCACCCCCTCTATTCTTCTCTGTGGGAGCATCCGGATAAATTTTACCAGTACTGTCGCATGAGCATTGCCACATTTGATCGACTCTTGGAGACAGTGCGCCCTGGGATAACCTTTCAGGACACAAGGATGCGCAAAGCCATATCTGCCGAGGAGCGACTTCTACTCACAATACGGTATGTACTACCCAACCACATTCTCTATATTCCTAATGTGTGTGCTAAATTATGTTTTTTGGCCTTCTTGGACAAAGTTTAATGCCATCATCTTACTCCAAATATGATTCACCTGACACAGCAAAATGTTACATCTAATATGTCCAGCATATCACTTAGTCATTGTGCCACCAAATATGTGTGTGTTCTTCTCTCTCATTTCCTAACAAGTTTGGTTGGCATGTAACTGATTTTTTTTTACTTTAGCCATTCTAAACTTTACTATTTCTGTTGTTCTACAGCTTCCTGTCCACTGGCCTGTCTTATGTCGCCCTCCACCATGAGTTTCTCATAGGAAAATCAACCATTTCAGGCATAGTGAGGTCTACAAGTGCAGAAATCTGGACAAGACTCCATCAAGTGGTCATGCCCGAGCCCAGGATGGAAGACTGGTTAAGGATATCAAGGGAGTTTGAGGAGGACTGCCAGTTTCCAAATTGTATTGGGGCCCTGGATGGCAAACATATCAGGGTGCGTAAGCCGCCGAACTCAGGCTCCCAATTCTTCAATTATAAACAATACTTTTCTGTTGTATTATTGGCTCCGGTAGACCCTCAATACAAGTTTATAATTGTTGACATTGGGGCCTATGGAAGGACGGGAGACTCTAGAGTCTTCAATACTTCCATAATGGCTCGGCGGCTACGCACCAACCAGTTGGATCTACCAACACCACGCCAGCTACCAGGCTCCCCCGAACAATCAGTCCCTTATGTCCTTGTGGCAGATGAGGCCTTTCAGTTATCGCGCAATGTCATGAGGCCATATCCCCGGCGCAACCTTGACCACAGGTGCAGAATTTTTAACTTGCGCCTATCACGTGCTAGGCGACTGGTGGAGTGTTCCTTTGGGATTCTTTGTGCCAAATGGCGAGTACTCCAGTCTGCCATTCAGTTGAGTGAGCAAAATGTGAATGAAGTTGTGAAAGCCTGTGTTGTTCTGCATAACTTCACCAGGATACATGATTGTTCCTCCTCTGATGGTGTTGTGCGTAGACCAGACAATGTGCGCAGGGTGAGACCACCTATGAACCCTCAACGTAGACCGCTCTCTGGCCTCAAAGTGCGTGATATTTTCACTAATTACTTTATCTCACCTGAGGGGGCAACTTCTTGGTAAAAGCATGCTGTGTCTATGTTATAATTTGTTGCTTTAAGTGTGTCAAAATATATATTACTCAAGCCTTTATGATTCTATGAGTGTTTCATTGCATTGGCTGATGTCTGTTAGTATGTTGTGAGGGATTGTGAAAAATCACACAGAGACGTTAAGTAGAGTAGACAAATATTTAGTTTTGCCTTTTTTTTTTTTTTCGCTTAAAGGCAAGCATAATTTTGCCATAAGACAAATTTGGCAATGGCCAAAATGACCCTTTGTGCCTTCTTTAACTTGTTGTAAAATGAACATTACATAACAAAACAGCCACAAACATTAGGCAAAAACAACATTGCTGCATCACTAGATTAACCTAGATTTGCCAACAAAAGGTGAGCTCCATCACCAAAATAAAGGCAACAAGATAACACTCACATTTCCTCATAATGTTAGCCAAACATAGAAAGATTCCACCATGACAGGCAAGGCTACCTCACAGCTTTCACACAGATATTACCTGTCTGTAGAACAGACAATATTTAAGCATGCTATACCGGAAAGGATGAAAATACAAAACTCACTTGTTAAGACATAGAGAGAGCGGGTTATTCTGAATGCTTGTCGCCTAGAAATTTTGTACTAGAGATTGCTAACAAAAAAGGTGACTACTTAACTAAGGTGAGCACGCCTTTCCTAGGCGTTAGCAAGTGAGTAGTGTATTTTCATCCTTTCATTTTACAGCATAGCGCATTTAAAGATTCTCTTTTCTACACACATGTAATATCTGTCTGAAAGGTGTGAGGTAGCGTTGCCTGTCATGATGGATTGTTTCATGTTTGGAAAACATTGTGTCATGATCCAGGACGGGATTTCGCTTTGACCCGTCCTGGTTAGACTATGGGTTAATTGTGCTGCCTCTCTCTGGCAGCAGGAGGCTATTTAGTGCTCACTGGACCTGGGTCCGGTGTCAGTTATACTCCTGCCCTCGGCTGAGTTAAGTGACCTCTTGTATACGTGTGCCTTGTGCCTGATATCTTGCTTGCTTGTTCGGTTGTGATCTGGTTCTGTCCCTGTTACGAGTTCTGCCTGACCCTCTTGTACTGCGCTACCTCTCGTGTATGACTCTCTGCTTGTGACCCGACTCCTCTCTGCTCGTCCCCTTGGTACCACATCGCCCTCTTGTGTATGACCTTTGGCTCTGTCTGACCTCCCGTCTGTTTGTCGCTCCTGTGCCTCGTTTGCCCGTACTGCTGTGACCACTGTTTTGCCTGACTCTGAGTTGTTGTATGGTGTCCTGTCCTATCTGAATACAGGACGCTAAGCCCTGCCCCCTTGCAGTCACATGACCATAGGTCCCGTGCAGACTATTCAGTTTCAGTGTCCGCAGGTCCTATGCATCTTTACTTTCCAGCACTGACTGGATCCTGACACTATTAGCCTGAAGCACTCCTGGTCACCTCTGCTGCCCTGCTCCCCAGGTAACTCTTAGCACTGCTTCTGTACTCAGGACACACGCACTGGCTCTATGAGCAAGTGCAGTGCGGTGTCTCTGACATTATAACTGACCCATACCATTTTTTTTTCTCTGCTCCCATTCACCTGTGTGTGTGATGGATCCTGTGCACACTCTTTCTGAGCAGGTTAAGCATCTGACGCAGATGTCTCAGAAACTCTTTGGAGAACAAAGAGTCCTGGCTCAGTCTCAGCAGCTGATCGCCAACACTGTGCAGGGGGTTCTTTCATTGGGGGCTCGGGATGTTGCATTAATTTCCCCTGAGTCTCCAGTGAAGTTACCAGATACCTTTTCTGGAGATAAAAATGACTTCAGAGTTTTCAAGGAGGGCTGTAAGCTTTTTTTTTCCTTAAGACCACACTCTTCTGGGGATGAAAGTCAGAGAGTGGGGGTCATTATGTCTCTGTTAAGGGGAGCCCCCCAAGCTTGGGCTTTCTCCCTTCCTACCACGGCCCCTGAGCGTTTGACTGTGGATGCATTTTTTGAGGCCCTGGGGCATATTTATGATGAGCCTGATCGGGTGCGTATGGCTGAGGACAGGCTGATGAATGTTTGTCAGGGGAAACACTCAGCCGAGTGGATTTGCTCAGAGTTCAGACGCTGGGCTGCTGAGGTCTGCTGGAACGACGCCGCTCTCCGGGGGTTGTTCCGTAGAGGCCTGTCCGAGCATCTGAAAGACGCCTTGGCTCTCCACCCCCCACCTGATGCCCTGGAGGAAGCTATGACACAGGCCGTCCGAATGGATCGCAGGTTACGGGCAAGGGGAGTGATACAAACCGAGACATCATTATTCTCCCAAGGAAGGGGAGCCAGTTCTTCATTGAAAATCACGGCGATGGGAACCATCAACCTTAAGGAGGAAGAAAGGAGACAACGGCACGTGAGAAAATGCTGTGTTCACAGTGGCGAGTCTGGACATTGGAAAAAGGATTGCCCCTCCCGGCCACTAACCAGCAAGCGACTGAGCCCGGGTGATTATCGTGGAGGTCACCCAGGCTCTCAGGTACCCTTTTCTGCATTTTCTAAAATGTCATTTCAAGTGGAACTTTGTTGTGGGGGTGTCTCCACATCCACTTCTGCCTTCGTGGATTGCGGTTCATCATTGAACTTTATTGACTCTGACTTGGTGGCCAGGTGTAAGTTAGGGACAGTTAGGTTGGAAACTCCAATTCACCTTGTTGCTATTGACAAAACACCACTGGTTAAGAATGACATTGTGTTTTGTACTGAAGAGTTTCTCCTTAAAGTGAGTTCCTTACACCAGGAACGTATTTCATGTTTTGTAATGAACAACCTGCCTGCGGGACTGGTGGTGGGGTTCCCCTGGTTACAGCTGCATAATCCTGTGATTAATTGGGAATCTCGGGACATTGTTAAATGGGGTCCCTATTGCTCTGAGAAATGTCTTGTTTCTGTGTCTGTGTCGTCCGTGGGTCTAGAAGGCATTCCGGAGTGCCTGATAGATTATACTGACGTTTTCTCCGAAAAAGAGGCTGAGGTTTTACCACCACACCGCCCATTTGATTGTGCCATTGACCTGGTTCCAGGTGCTAAATTGCCCAAAGCCCGCCTGTATAACCTCTCGGGTCCGGAACGGGCTGCGATGAAGGAATATATTTCCGAGAGCCTCCGTAAGGGACATATTCGTCCTTCTGTTTCTCCTGTGGCGGCAGGGTTCTTTTTTGTAAAAAAAAAAGACGGTGGTTTGCGCCCATGCCTCGATTTTCATGAGTTAAATAAAATAACTGTGAGGAATACTTATCCCCTTCCACTTATTCCTGATTTATACAATCAGTTGTCCGGAGCTAAGTGGTTTTCGAAATTAGATCTACGGGGAGCGTATAACCTTATCCGAGTCCGGGACGGAGATGAATGGAAGACCGCTTTTCTCACTACTGAAGGGTTGTTTGAAAATTTTGTCATGCCCTTCGGCCTGACCAACGCTCCAGCGGTCTTCCAAAATTTCATAAATCATGTGTTCTCCGATTTGATTGGACGTTTTATGGTGGTGTATTTGGATGACATTTTAATCTACTCGCCTGATAAACAGACTCACATTGGTCATGTTCGGGCAGTTCTCCAAAGGCTCAGGGAGAACTGTCTGTTTGCTAAACTTGAAAAATATTTATTTTTTGTTCAGGAACTGTCCTTTCTGGGGTTCATCGTGTCTGCTGAAGGGTATCGCATGGATCCTAATAAGGTGCAGGCCATTCTCGAGTGGGTTCAACCGTGTGATTTGAAGGGTCTGCAACGTTTCCTAGGGTTCGCTAATTATTATCGGAAATTTATAAGGGGGTTCTCACAGGTGGTTAAACCCCTCACAGACATGACTCAAAAGGGGGCCGATATCAAGAATTGGTCAACCGCAGCGGTAGCGGCATTTCAGTTTTTGAAAAAATGTTTCATGTCGACCCCGGTTTTTATCCAACCGGACCCCTCTGAACCATTTATTGTTGAGGTAGACGCCTCAGAGGTGGGAGTGGGGGCGGTATTGTCCCAGGGACCCGCCACTTTGACCAATTTAAGACCTTGCGCCTTTTTCTCAAAGAAGTTCTCCCCTGCGGAGAGAAACTATGATGTGGGGAATCGGGAACTTCTGGCCATAAAATTGGCTTTTGCAGAATGGAGGCATTTTTTGGAGGGGGCTGTTCATCCTATAACGGTAATCACGGACCACAAAAACCTAGCTTACATTGAGTCAGCTAAAAGGTTGACTCCCAGACAGGCTAGATGGTCACTTTTTTTTTCCCGATTCAACTTCTTGATCACTTTTCGACCAGGATCCAAGAATATCAGAGCGGATGCATTGTCACGCAGTCTTGATCCGGTGTCCCCCCCGGAACCTCCATCCTCCATTCTTCAGCCTGGGGTGGTGGTGGCAGAGGTTTCTAATGTGTTGGAACGGGAGATTCGAGAAGCCCAGGCTCTTGCACCTCCAGCTAAACCGTTGGATAAACTTTTTGTGCCAGCTCAGTTTCGTCTCAAGGTCCTCCAGGAGTTCCATGACTCAGTTCTGGGTGGACATCCAGGGATCTCAGCGACCCGGAAGGCCATTGCTAGAATATTCTGGTGGTCTTCTTTAGCCTCTGATGTTGGGGAGTATGTGTCTGCGTGTGAGGTTTGTGCCCGTGCGAAAACTCCCCATAACCGGCCAGCCGGGGAATTGGTACCACTGCCAATTCCTGAGAGACCATGGACTCATCTGTCCATGGATTTCATCACCAACCTTCCCCCTTCCAAGGGTAATACCGTGGTCTGGGTCGTAGTGGACAGGTTTAGTAAGCAGGCACATTTTGTACCTTTAGCAGCTCTACCTAATGCGGAAACATTGTCCAGATTGTTTGTGGAGCATGTGGTGCGGTTGCATGGGGTACCCCTGAATGTGGTGTCTGATAGGGGAGTGCAATTTGTGTCCAGATTTTGGAGAGCTTTTTGTAGTAGGTTGGGTATTGGTCTGTCCTTTTCATCCGCCTACCATCCAGAGACTAATGGGCAGACTGAGCGGACCAATCAGTCTCTGGAGCAAATTCTGCGTTGTTTGACCTCAGCCCGACAGGATGATTGGTGTTCTGTGTTACCATTGACTGAGTTTGCATTTAACAACTGCACTAACCAGTCTACGGGTACATCTCCTTTTTTTTGCAATTATGGGTTTCATCCTCATTTTGGAGAATTCTCCCGCTTGAATTCTGGGTGTCCTGGGGCGGACGAGACGATCCAGCGGTTGGGGGAGGTATGGCGGGAGGTCCAGAATAACATTACGAAGGCCCAGGACAAATTTAAATTTTTTGCGGACAAAAAACGATCCGTGGGTCCAATGTTTCAGGTCGGAGATAAGGTATGGTTATCCACCAAAAATATAAGGCTCAAGGTCCCCTCTGCGAAGCTTGGACCCAAGTTTATAGGTCCCTATGTAATTACCGAAGCAGTTAACCCGGTGGCTTTTCGGTTGAGTCTTCCGCCATCTCTAAGGATCCCTAATGTTTTCCATAAGACCCTTTTGAAACCTGTGAGGTCCAGTGGGGAGGGATCATCATCTTCCCCGACACCGTTCTGGTAGATGGGCAGGCTGAGTACGAGGTGGAACGAATTGTTGACTCCAGGTTGGTCCGTCGCGCCCTTCAGTATCTGATACATTGGAAGGGCTATGGTCCTGAGGAACGCTCGTGGGTTCCTGCTCGATCAGTTCATGCGGATCGGTTGATCCGAGCCTTTCACGCCAAGTACCCTGAGAGACCTGGGGGTCCGGTGGCCCCCCATTGAGAGGAGGGTACTGTCATGATCCAGGACGGGATTTCGCTTTGACCCGTCCTGGTTAGACTATGGGTTAATTGTGCTGCCTCTCTCTGGCAGCAGGAGGCTATTTAGTGCTCACTGGACCTGGGTCCGGTGTCAGTTATACTCCTGCCCTCGGCTGAGTTAAGTGACCTCTTGTATATGTGTGCCTTGTGCCTGATATCTTGCTTGCTTGTTCGGTTGTGATCTGGTTCTGTCCCTGTTACGAGTTCTGCCTGACCCTCTTGTACTGCGCTACCTCTCGTGTATGACTCTCTGCTTGTGACCCGACTCCTCTCTGCTCGTCCCCTTGGTACCACATCGCCCTCTTGTGTATGACCTTTGGCTCTGTCTGACCTCCCGTCTGTTTGTCGCTCCTGTGCCTCGTTTGCCCGTACTGCTGTGACCACTGTTTTGCCTGACTCTGAGTTGTTGTATGGTGTCCTGTCCTATCTGAATACAGGACGCTAAGCCCCGCCCCCTTGCAGTCACATGACCATAGGTCCCGTGCAGACTATTCAGTTTGAGTGTCCGCAGGTCCTATGCATCTTTACTTTCCAGCACTGACTGGAACCTGACACTATTAGCCTGAAGCACTCCTGGTCACCTCTGCTGCCCTGCTCCCCAGGTAACTCTTAGCACTGCTTCTGTACTCAGGACACACGCACTGGCTCTATGAGCAAGTGCAGTGCGGTGTCTCTGACACATTGTTTAAAAATGTGAATGTTAAATTATGTTCTAAATGTTGGTGAAGGAGAACACCTGTTTTTTCATTTAGATTAGGTGCACCAGTTACATCTCACTGGACATCTCCAACCATCAGAATCATAAATCCTCATATGTTGGGGAAGGGGAACATGGAAGAACAGCCTGTGGGTGCTGCTGGACATTGTGGCCAACATCGCCCTGTGTGGGGCCATACTGTTGCCCATGATGCTGAAATTGTCCAGCCTCCTGGGACTGTTGGGGATACTGGCCAGAGTAATGATGATGGTGAGGGGCTTCTTGTTGGCTCTGGTAGGCCCGTGGCTCATACCCACCAAGGTAGCCAGATCGTCCCCAACCAGGTTGGGACCAGCCTCCAACACTGGGTGGGTACAAGTGGCCATATTGGTGGGGTTGGCTTGAGGAAGACATTTGGGGCTGCGGTATAGACGGTTGGGTAGGGGGAGGAAGGGGTTGAGGTGTTGGCCCACGTATTAGGGGCTGTTCAGACCCTGCTTGAGCAAGCATCTGTGTAGATGGTCTCATGCGCATTAAATTTCGTGGTGAGAGCTGCCACCTCTCCAGAAATTCAAAAACCTCATATGGGGTATTGGGGGGGTGCTTGCATCAAGCAGGATCTGAATACGAAGGGCACGGAGATAAAGGGTGAGGCTACGTGCATAGGCCTCCTCCCCATCATCTGTAGTTACTCTGGACAAATAATTGAGCACCCCTGTGTCCACATTGGTCCTGCTCTCTTGAAGAGTGACCTGGCGCCTTCTTCTTGTTCGCCGCGATGCTAGAGCAGCCTGTTGGGAGGACCTGATCTGGGCAGTTGGGCTGCTGCTCAAGTTGCCCGGCTCTTCCAGGATGGGTGAGGTGGTAGCAGCAGACCGTCCTGGTGGTGTGGTGTGTAGGGCAGCCATTGTGTTGTCTTGTGATGCCTCATCTTCAGCCATCCTTCTTGTAGGGGGAGAAGATGGGCCAGCCACCTCATCCCCTACAGGATCTATAATGGGCTCAGCCTCTGAGGCCGTTCCTCGATCCGTAAGGTTGGATTGAGTTCTGTTATGAAATAGAACAGAGGCAAAAATACATCAATATTTTTGTCCCTGTAAAGTATTTGTGTAATGTATTTGTGTAATGTGGTGTGAGGTATGTACTTACGGTATCAGATCCAGAATTGGGGCGAGGAAGTTCAGCCGGTCATAGTATATATATTTTCTTTTGACATGCCCAGCATCCTCACTCCTGGACCGCTGCTGGCGTTCCTGGCGGAACTGGTCCCGGATGCTTCGCCAGCGTTTCATCATATCTTCCACTGCAATGTGACAGGAAAGATTGTCAAAATCACATATTTGAGAGGTCACATTTTCTAACAGTAGTCTAGGCATGGGGCCTTCTGGGGTGTGCTTTCTACCCATGGTGGCATATGTAATTGGGCCGATAGACAGGGTCTCATTAGCTACACTTAAACTAATTTTATTGGCTAGGAGGATGAGGAGCTTGTGGCCTAACCCCTAATTATGGCTGTGTGAAGCCACGTGTCACATCCAAATGGAACGGCCTCATGAGGCTAATAAAATTACATGCCCAGGAAGGGGGGTGCTGTTGTAGAATCATTTTTAAGCGCACGCTAAGGTTAATGATGTTTTTATGGTTGCACTTACGAATTTTATGCTGCTCATCACGTGGTCTGTCACCAAAGTCATGGTACATCTGGTGACAGATGCGCCTCCATGACGCCTCCTTTCTTGTCCGGTTCGCATAATTTGCATCGCGTGGGTCCCATATTTCGGGACGCTCCTGCACCAGCACAATGAGCATCTCAACATTAATATATGTGGACGCCATGCTGCTGCTGTACTCCGTGGAGGCGTACTTCCTGGATGTCTGGAGCGCTTTTTGAGCTCATTTGCATGTCTAGGCTTCCTGATGATGGATTGGCCCATTTCCTGTCACCAGCCAAAAGACCTGCTTATTGCTCGCAGGTCACACGTGTGTTCCGTGTGTAATCCGTTTTTTTGCGCACCCATTGACTTGCATTGGCGTACTACGGGCGTAGTACGCTGACAATCGCAGCATGCTGCGATTGGCACGGAGCGTAGGATACGGATGAGAAATATACGCCTGGTGCGAGTGACCCCATTGAAAATCATTTGTCCGTGTCTAATGCGTGCTTTTTGCACCTCTCACGCGCCCGTATTCCTCGCCAGTGTGACTCCGGCCTTATACTCACCCTCTCTGACCTTGCGCAGTACTTTCCTCTGCCCTCAACAGGGCAGAAAAGTACGCCTGATGCCAGGGAGCGATAAAGCAACAGAAGTGCGGCATCACAAAAAGATGGGAGCCGCAGGACCTGGACCTGCGACACCCATCGGACTAGACCGCACCAGACTGCCCCCTGGGTAAGTATAATAAAACTTATCTTTCTTATCTTTCAGGTCGGACCAGGGGCTTATGGAGCGCCCTGCAGGGCCTTAGGTTACTCGGTACCGGGCCGGTCAGGTTCTTTAAAGGTGATGTCATGGTGGTAGTGACCCGGTCCGTGGCTCTGGGCATCCAGTAATAAATAGAGGATAATTATGTGGTGTTTGGTTGTGACGCCACCCGTGGTGTTTGACAATGGGTGGACAATGCTGCAGTTTTGGTCCACTGGGGCTGTTGGTGTTGCAGCAAAGTTGGTTCAGCTCCCCACGGGTGGAGCGGGGACCCAGGGCAAATATATTTAATTGCTCAGATGGTGGTGAACGTTGGGGTGCAGAGGAAAAGTGAAGGACACAGAGAGGTGCAGTTTTCTTTACCTTTTAATTAAAGGTAAATGCAATCTGGGGTACCACATTCAGATGATGGATTGAGTCCGGCTTGCCTGGAGGCATTCAGGGGACCCACCCTGCCAGGTGGGGTAGGGGACCTTCCTTCTGCGCTCTGTTTTCGGGTCCCTGCTGCTTATAGCTAGGCTGCGTCCCTCTCCTGCGTTATGATTGCTAACCTGTATGGCTGACAGCGTGAGCCTATATCAAGGGCACTGTCCTGTTCACTGTCAGCCCCAGGCTCTTGGTCTGCTGCCTTGCCTTCAGGTGTTCAGTGTGGCCAAGGAACTTGCAGTCACCTCCACTCCAGATTCGGCTGTCAGGGCGTAAGCTCCTGCCCAGCCAAGGACTCTGACATCCCTTTTTATATCAGCGGTTCAAAGTGCTCACCACACATCTAGATAAGTTCCATGGGGGGTCTAGTTTCCAAAATGGGGTCACTTGTGGGGAGTTTCAATAGTTTAGGTACATCAGGGGCTCTCCAAACGCACATGACACCCGCAGACTATTCCATAAAAATCTGCATTCCAAAACGTCACTATTTCCCTTCCGAGCCCCGACGTGTGCCCATACAGTAGTTTTCTCCCTCATATGGGGTATCAGCGTACTCAAGACAAATTGGACAACAACTTTTGGGGTCCAATTTCTCCTGTTACCCTTGGGAAAATAAAAAAATTGGTAACTAAAAGATCATGTTTATTGAAAAAATATGATTTTTTTATTTTCATTCCCGGGCATTATAAACTTCTGTGAAGCCCTTGGGGGTTCAAAGTGCTCACCACACATCTAGATAAGTTCCTTAGGGGGTCTAGTTTCCAAAATGGGGTCATTTGTGGGGGGTTTCCACTGTTTAAGTACTTCAGGGGTTCTCCAAAGGCAACATGACACCCGCAGACCATTCCATCAAAGTCTGCATTCCAAAATGTCACTACTTCCCTTCCGAGCCCTGACGTGTGCCCATACAGTAGTTTTCTCTCACATATGGGGTATCAGCGTACTCAAGACAAATTGGACAACAACTTTTGGGGTCCAATTTCTCCTGGTACCCTTGGGAAAATAAAAAAATTGGTGACTAAAAGATCATGTTTGTTGAAAAATACGATTTTTTTATTTTCATTCCCGGGCAGTATAAACTTCTGTAAAGCCCTTGGGGGTTCAAAGTGCTCACCACACATCTAGATAAGTTCCTTAGGGGGTCTAGTTTCCAAAATGGGTTCATTTGTGGGGGGTTTCCACTGTTTAGGTGCTTCAGGGGCTCTCCAAAGGCAACATGACACCCGCAGACCATTCCATCAAAGTCTGCATTCCAAAATGTCACTACTTCCCTTCTGAGCCCTGACATGTGCCCATACAGTAGTTTTCTCCCACATATGGGGTATCAGTGTACTCAGGACAAATTGGACAACAACTTTTGGGGTCCAATTTCTCCTGGTACCCTTGGGAAAATAAAAAAAATGGTGACTAAAAGATCATGTTTGTGGAAAAAATACAATTTTTTTATTTTCACGCTCGGGCTCGATGCTCACCACACATCTAGATAAGTTCCTTGGGGGGTCTAGTTTCCAAAATGGTGTCATTTCTGGGGGGTTTTCACTGTTTTGGTACATCAGGGGCTTTCCAAACGAGACATGTTGTCCGATCTCGATTACAGCCAAAAAACATCAAATGGCGCTGCTTCCCTTCCGAGCTCTGCCATGCGCCCAAATAGTGGTTTACCCCCACATGTGGGGTATCAGCGTACTCAGGACAAATTGCACAATAACTTTTAGGGTCCTGTTACCCTTGGGAAAATAAAAATTGAGGGTGAAAAGATCATTTTTGTGGAAAAAATATGATTTTTTAATTGTACAGCTGTACGTTATAAACTTCTGTGAAGCCCTTGGGGGTTCAAAGTTCTCACCACACATCTAGATAAGTTCCTTGGGGGGGTCTAGTTTCCAAAATGGTGTCATTTGTGAGGGGTTTCCACTGTTTTGGTACATCAGGGGTTTTCCAATCGCGACATGTGTCCGATCTTAATTCCAGCCAAAAAAGTCAAATGGCGCTGCTTCCCTTCGGAGCTCTGCCATGCGCCCAAATAGTCATTTAAACCAACATATGGGGTATCAGCGTACTCAGGACAAATTGCACAATAACTTTTAGGGTCCTGTTACCCTTGGGAAAATAAAAATTGGGGGTAAAAAGATCATTTTTGTGGAAAAAATATATTTTTTTTAATTGTACCACTGTACATTATAAACTTCTGTGAAGCCCTTGTGGGTTCAAAGTTCTCAACACATATCTAGATAAGTTCCTTGGGAGGTCTAGTTTCCAAAATGGGGTCACTTGTGGGGGGTTTCCACTGTTTAGGTACATCAGGGGCTCTCCAAACATGACATGGCGTCCGATCTGAATTCCAGCCAATTTTGCATTGAAAAAGTCAAACAGCGCTCCTTCCATTCTGAGCTCTGCCATGCGCCGATACAGTGGTTCCCCCCCACATATCAGGTATCAGCGTACTCAGGACAAATTGCACAATAACTTTTCCAGTCCAATTTCCCCTGTTACCCTTGGTAAAATTAAAAAAATTGAACCTGAATTTTTTATTTTGTGAAAAAAAGTTAAATGTTCATTTTTTTAAATATTCAAAAAAATTCCTGTGATGCACCTGAAGGGTTAATAAACTTCTTGAATGTGGTTTTGAGCACCTTAAGGGGTGCAGTTTTTAGAATGGTGTCACTTTTGGGTATTTTCTATCATATAGACCCCTCAAAGTGGCTTCAAATGTGATGTGGTCCATAAAAATAAAATGGTGTTGCAAAAATGAGAAATCGCTGGTCAACTTTTAACCCTTATAACTTCCTAACAAAAAAAAATTTTGGTTCCAAAATTGTGCTGATGTAAAGTAAACATGTGGGAAATGTTATTTATTAAGTTTTTTGTGTGCTGCATCTCTGTGATTTAAGGGCATAAAAATTCAAAGTTGGAAAATTGCGAAATTTTAAAAATTTTTGCCAAATTTCCATTTTTTCACAAATAAACGCAAGTTATTTGAATGAAATTTTACCACTAACATGAAGTACAATATGTCACGAGAAAACAATGTCAGAATCACCGGGATCCATGGAAGCGTTTCAGAGTTTTACCTCATAAAGGGACAGTGGTCAGAATTGTAAAAATTGGCCCGGGAGTTAACGTGCAAACCACCCTTGGTAGTGAAAGGGTTAATGCACCTCATGATCCTGTTTGCTTTGGCAGCCGCTGCCTGGCACTGGCTGCTCCAGGTAAGTTTATCATTAACTAGGATCCCCAAGTCCTTCTCCATGTCAGATTTACCCAGTGGTTTACCGTTCAGTGTGTAATGGTGATATTGATTCCTTCTTCCCATGTGTATAACCTTACATTTATCATTGTTAAACTGCATCTGCCACCTTTCGGCCCAAGTTCCCAACTTATCCAGATCCATCTGTAGCAGAATACTATCTTCTCTTGCATTGACTGCTTTACATAGTTTTGTATCATCTGCAAATATCTATATTTTACTGGGCAAACCTTCTACCAGATCGTTAATAAATATATTGAAGAGAATAGGTCCCAACACCGACCCCTGCGGTACCCCACTGGTCACAGCGACCCAGTTAGAGAATATACCATTTATAACCACCCTCTGCTTTCTATCATTAAGCCAGTTACTTACCCATTTACACACATTTTCCCCCAGACCCAGCATTCTCATTTTGTGTACCAACCTCTTGTGTGGCACGGTATCAAACGCTTTGGAAAAATCAAGATATACCACATACAATGACTCACCTTGGTCCAGTCTATAGCTTACCTCTTCATAAAAACTGATTAGATTGGTTTTACAGGAGCGATTCCTCCTACACCCATGCTGATATGGAGTTAAACAGTTATTCTCATTGAGATAATCCAGAATAACATCCCTCAGAAACCCTTCAAATATTTTACCAACAATAGAAGTTAGACTTACTGGCCTATAATTTCCATTTTCACTTTTAGAGCCCTTTTTGAATATTGGTACCACATTTGCTATGCGCCAGTCCTGTGGAACAAACCACGTCGCTATAGAGTCCCTAAATATAAGAAATAATGGCTTGTCTATTACATTACTTACTTCTCTTAGTACTCGTGGGTGTATGCCATCCGGACCCGGAGATTTATCTATTTTAATCTTATTTAGACGGTTTTGTTGCACCTCTTCTAGGGTTAGATTGGTGACCCTTAATATAGGGTTTTCTTTGTCTCTCGGCATTTCACCAAGCATTTCATTTTCCACCGTGAATACCGTGGAGAAGAAGGTGTTTAATATATTAGCTTTTTCCTCATCATCTACAACCATACTTTCCTCACAATTCTTTAATGGGCCTACATTTTCACTTTCACATTTCATAGTTTTTTAGAGCTTCAACGGTGCCATCCTGCTTTAGTAGTTTAAATGCTTTCTTTTTACTGTTAATTGCCCCTCTTACTTTTTTGTTTAGCCACATTGGGTTTTTCCTATTTCTTGTCCTTTTATTCCCACAAGGTATAAACCGCTTACAGTGCCTATTAAGGATGTTCTTAAACATTTCCCATTTATTTTCTGTATTCTTATTTCTGAGGACATTGTCCCAGTCAATCAGATTAAGGGCATCTATAAGCTGGTCAAACTTTGCCTTCCTAAAGTTCAGTGTTTTTGTGACTCCCTGACATGTCCCCCTAGCGAAAGACAAGTGAAACTGTACCATATTGTGGTCGCTCCCGTTTCTATGACAACTCTCTTGTTCACTCTCTCAGCTGTCTTCTTACTGACTCACTAAGGCTAGTTTCACACTAGCATTTATGAGCGCAGCGACAGCCTGCGCACGGCCGCCGCTAAGCCCCGCCCCCTGCCGCGCCTCCGCCGGTAGCTCCGCCTACCGGCGCATGACGCTGCATGCGCCCTGCGTCCCCTATCTTTATCACTGGGGGCACAGGCCGTGCGCAATATGCATTTGGCAGCCCATGCGTCCTTTTGACGGTGCGCCGACCTGCGCTAAACGCAACCTGCTGCAGTTTGGTGGCGCCGGCGCACCGTCAAAAAGGTGCATGCGCCGCCAAACGCATATTGCGCACGGCCTGCGCCCCCAGTGATAAAGATAGGGGACGCAGGGCGCATGCAGCGTCATGCGCCGGTAGGCGGAGCTACCGGCGGAGGCGCGGCAGGGGGTGGGGCTTAGCAGCGGCCATGCGCAGGCCGTCGCTGCGCTCATAAACGCTAGTGTGAAACTAGCCTTACCTCACCTGCTGGCCAGAATTTATAAGGAAGCTCCCCTTTCTGGCCTACAGCAGGAACTGTCATGTACCTTGTGCTACCTGGCATGGGGACCCCCATCCTGCCTCCAGGCATGACAGCACCCCATAGAGGGAAGAAATGTCACTATGGCAACCGGACTCTGGGGTGTCACATTTATCTACAGCATTATAGAATGCCGTAGATAAGCCCTGAAAGGCAGTGGCCGTATGTTTTATTGGCCAAAACTGCTGACGGGTTCTCTTTAACATCAAAAACCTTTTTGCATGAAGAAGAAAAATTAAAAAAAATAAAATTTATATAAGAAAAAAATCAATAAAATCTCTTTATTCTCTCCACAACCCTTTTTCTGCTTCCATTGAGTGGTATGGCAGATACATTGATGATACACTGCTCATATGACATGGTATGACATGGCGATGTGTTAGGGTTGGCGGAACGCACCAAATATAAATAATAGGTGCGTTCGCCGCCCGGGGTCCACCGTGCGGTAGGTGACAAGACCGCTGCTGAACAATGGCAGATGCACCTAGTAGGTGCGGGACTGTGCTCAGGTTAACGTCACGCTAAGGGCGACTCCGTATAAACACAGAGTCGCTTGGAGAACACTAAAGCAAAGGCACAGGCCCTGTTAGCGTCACAGAGGCCTGCGTGTGGCGTCACAGCCGCGAACACCAATAGTTGCTGTTACTACAGCGCAGCGGCAGAGAAAAGCCGCAAGCATCGGAGCCGAGGACCGGGCGCCGACGGACGCAAGTGGCGTGTAGCTTGCCACAACCCTGGAGCTGACTATTCACACTCGGTCACCACTCGTAATATCAGAGGGTAGGGGTTTCATAATGAGTCAGACACCAGTCCATACATCCATCACCATACACACACAGAATAATATGCTACACTAGCGCATGGCCGAGCCGCCATGCGGGCTTTTTATAGCCATGCACTTCCGGGACCTTCCAGTACTTTAGGAAGGACCAATCAGATCCGACATAGGACCTGCACATGTGACCCCTGCTCTCCACTGAGAGGACAAGTTGCGGGCATGCCCAGTAGCACGGCACGAGGACTTAGCCTCTGGAGCAGTTCCCTGCAAAGCAGGTTGCGCTACCATTGCTGCACCAGAGGTGGCAGCAACATCCAGGCTCACAGAATGAGTCTGAGGGGAATTCCTGGCTCGCCGTGATTGCTGAGCAGGAGTCTGAGTGGTCAGATGAGAATGAGAGACGGCAGGATGTCTGGCCCTTGATTCCCGCTGTGCAGTGCCAGGAATTCGACGCCTAACATCACCCCCCCCTAGGGCCCCCCCCCCTCTGAGCCTCACTGCGCTCAAAGGCCACGATCAGGAGCGGTGCATGAATGTTTTCCACCAGGTCTGAGCCTCGGGCCCATGATCCTTCCAGTCCACCAAATAAATTTTTTTGCCACGGACAAACCTGCGCCCCACGATGGCGTTAACCTCAAACTCATCAGACGATAAGTCTAATGACCCGGCAGATGACTCAGAAAACCGGACCATGTGAACTGGTTTGAGGAGGGACACATGGAACACGTCCGAAATGGCCAAATGTGGAGGAAGAGCCAGGCGGTAGATCACCGAGCTAAGTCGCTCGAGGACCTTTAATGGTCCAATGTATCGCGGTGCGAACTTGGGAGACTCGACCCGCAGTTTAATGTTTCGGGTGGAGAGCCATACCATGTCGCCAGGGGAGAAGCTTGGCGCGGGCCGCCGATGCGTGTCGGCGGACGCCCTCATACTTTCTTTAGATGCCCGGATAGCATCCTGAGTGCGATCCCAAATGTCCCGGGGCTCCACTGCCCAGTCTGCCACCCTGGAGTCGGTGGAGGACACTGGCATCGGGACAGGGACGCGTGGATGTTGACCATAGTTTAGGAGATGCGTGTCGGCGGACGCCCTCATACTTTCTTTAGATGCCCGGATAGCATCCTGAGTGCGATCCCAAATGTCCCGGGGCTCCACTGCCCAGTCTGCCACCCTGGAGTCGGTGGAGGACACTGGCATCGGGACAGGGACGCGTGGATGTTGACCATAGTTTAGGAGAAAGGGCGACTGACCAGTGGAATCAGCCACCGCATTGTTTAGGGCAAATTCAGCCCAAGGTAGCAAGGATGCCCAGTCATCCTGCCTGGCAGAGACAAAATGCCGTAAATAGGTGACAAGGTCTGATTGGCTCTCTCGACCAAGCCATTCGTCTCGGGATGGTAAGCGGAGGATAGATTTAGCTCGATGCTGAGTAAACTGCAGAGCTCCCTCCAAAACCGAGATGCAAACTGGGGACCGCGGTCACTCATGATTTTGTCCGGCATGCCATGTAAATGGAATACGTGCTTAATGAACAAGGTGGCCAGACCTCGAGCGGAAGGCAGGCGTGCGAGTGGCACCAGATGCACCATTTTGGAAAAATGGTCGGTGACCACCCAGATGACCGTACTGCCACCAGACTTGGGAAGGCCAACTATGAAATCCATGCCAACCATCTCCCAAGGTCTATCCGCCACTGGCAGGGGAAACAACAGCCCCACCGGCCTCTGTCTAGAGGGTCTGTTCCGAGCACACGAAACACATGCTTGCACGTATTCCTTGACATCTCGAGCCATATGTGGCCACCAATATGACCTTGCCAGGAGTTCAGCGGTCCGTTTATTACCAAAATGGCCACCCACCCTGGAGGCATGTGCCCAGGCGAGGACCTCCGGCCGTAGCTGAGGAGGCACCAAGGTCTTGCCCGGTGGTACCGACTCGAGAGCAACTGGAGCCACGGTCGTAAAATTCTCCGGCGGGAGAATTAACTGAGGCTCAGCTTCTCCTTCTTCCGCTGAGACCACTGAACGTGAGAGAGCATCCGCACGGACGTTCTTCTCTCCAGAGAGGTAGTGGAGGGTGAAGCGGAATCGGGAAAAGAAGAGCGACCACCTGGCCTGACGGGAATTCAGGCGTTGGGCCGTCTGTAGATAGACCAGGTTTTTATGGTCCGTATATACCTGAAAGGGAAACCGGGCTCCCTCCAGGAGATGTCTCCACTCAGAAAAAGCCAAATTCATGGCTAGCAGCTCCCTGTCGCCGATGGAGTAATTTTTCTCCGCCGGTGAGAAGGTCTTGGAATAGAAGAAGCAAGGATGCTTCCGACCTTGAGCATCCTTTTGATAAAGGACTGCTCCTGCACCGACGGAAGAAGCGTCTACCTCAAGGATAAACGGCTTATCCACATCGGGACGATGTAATATGGGAGTGCCAGCAAAATGTGATTTTATAGCCGAGAAGGCCTTGGAGACATGTTCTGACCAAGCATTGGGGTTAGCTCCCTTCTTGGTGAGAGCAACCAAAGGAGCCACCAGTGTGGAAAAGTGTGGTATGAACTGGCGGTAGTAATTCACGAACCCCAAAAAGCGCTGCACCGCTTTGAGGGAATGGGGTTCCTGCCAGTCCATTACCGCTTGTAGTTTGGCAGGATCCATGGCCAGCCCCTGGGCCGAGATGATATAGCCCAGGAACGGCAAGGACTCCTGCTCAAACTGGCACTTCTCCAGCTTGGCAAATAGCGAGTTCGCCCGCAGACGGTCGAAGACCCTGCAGACGTCTCTCCGGTGGGTGGTCAAATCTGGCGAAAAGATGAGTATGTCATCCAGATAGACCACCACCGAGGTAGAGAGCATGTCGCGGAAGACGTCGTTGACAAAATCTTGGAAGACAGCTGGCGCATTACAAAGGCCAAAGGGCATAACCAGGTATTCGTAATGGCCATCCCTGGTATGAAAAGCTGTCTTCCATTCGTCTCCTTCGCGAATGCGGATCAGGTTGTATGCACCCCGTAGATCTAATTTAGTAAAGATCCGGGCCCCCCGCAACCTGTCAAATAACTCTGAGATCAATGGTAGGGGGTATTTGTTTTTAACCGTGATAGCATTGAGACCTCGGTAGTCAATGCAGGGGTGTAACTCTCCGTTCTTCTTCTGTACGAAGAAGAACCCTGCACCAGTCGGTGACACAGATTTTCTGATGAAACCCCTAGCCAGGTTCTCCCGGATATATTGGGACATAGCCTCCGTCTCAGGGAGTGATAAGGGGTAAACACAGCCTCGGGGACGCTCTGTGCCTAGCAGGAGATCAATCGGGCAATCCTAGGAACGGTGCAGTGGGAGCGTCTCCGCAGACTTCTTAGAGAAGTCGTCCGCGTACTGGTGGTAGGGTTTGGGGAGCGCGGAGAGATCCGCAGGCACTTCAGTGGAAGCCACCTGAACGCTGCCCCTCAGGCACCATCCCTCACAGTCCTTGCCCCAGCCCAGTATCCTCCCCGAAGCCCAGTCAATATGAGGGGAGTGGCAACGAAGCCAGGGAACTCCGAGGAGCACCTGATCGATGCTATTGGGCATAATAAGCAGGGACAGAGTCTCCTGATGTGAGGGTGAAATAGAGAGTCCGAGTGGGGCTGTCTGATGGGTCACCTGAGACAGTAACGGTGCCCCATTTACCACCCTAATGGTCAGAGGTTGGGAGAGTAACACCAGAGGGATAGCGTGTCTCTGGGCAAAAGTCGAGGACATAAAGTTCCCCTCGGCCCCGGAATCCAGGGTGACCTCTGCCTCCCAGGTGGAGGACCCACTATCTAACATACCCCGGAACACCGGTTTGGGTGAAAAGGGTCCCACCTTGGATTGACCACCACCTACGGCCACTGAACGTGGTCGTCTTTTCGGCCGCTGAGGGCATGTGCCAGCCGAGTGGCCAAACTGTCGGCACTGATAACAGCGCACAGAGCTTCGCATCGGACGCGACTTAGTGCCGGTGCGAGACACCTCCATAGGCTCAGAGGAAGGGAGCTCCTGTGCGGGATATATCAGCGGCTCGGTAAAGCTGGGAGACAAATTAACCCTATGTCTGGATTGCGCTCGTTCCAACCCGCGCTCCGTGAAGCGGAGATCAATGCGGGTGGAAACAGGTGATCAACTCTTCCAGACTTGTGGGAATTTCGCTAGTAGCTAGAGCATCTTTTACTTGCTCAGCCAGGCCTCTCCAAAACACCGAACCAACACTTTGTCCGGCCACTCTAACTCGGAAGCCAGTGTCCGAAACTGGACAGCATGATGGCTAACCGAAAGTGACCCTTGTGTTAAGGATAACAGTTGGAGTATCGTGTGTGACCCGTGGTCCCAAGAAGACTTGCTTCAGAGCCGCGAGGAACTGAGCAGCTCCCTGTACCACGGGATCATCACGTTCCCACAATGGCGTGGCCCACTGTAATGCCCGGCCAGACAACAGGGAGACAATAAATCCCACCTTAGCGTGCTCTGTAGGAAACCGTGCAGCCAGCAACTCCAGCTGAATGGAGCACTGACTAACGAATCCCCTACAGGAGGCACTATCACCCGAAAACTTATAGGGGAGCGGGAGGCGAGACTTTGTCGGCAAGGGCAAAAGTGTGGGCGCACATGAGACAGCCTCAGCGACTGTCTGAGCAGCAGCTAGCGCAGCATTCGCAGCTGAGTTGGTGCTCTCAATAGCCGCCAACCTGCTCTCCAGCTGCCGAATGTAGCGCTGCAGCTGCTGCACGTCTGCCATTGCCAGTCAGACCCTGGCGCTAGTGTAATGTTAGGGTCGGCGGAATGCACCAAATATAAATAATAGTAGGTGCGTTCGCCGCCCGGGGTCCACTGTGCGGTAGGTGACAAGACTGCTGCTGAACAATGGCAGATGCACCTAGTAGGTGCGGGACTGCGCTCGGGTTAACGTCACCTGAACGCTAAGGGCGACTCCGTACAAACACAGAGTCGCTTGGAGAACACTAAAGCAAAGGCACAGGCCCTGTTAGCATCACAGAGGCCTGCGTGTGGCGTCGCAGCCGCGAACACCAATAGTTGCTGTTACTACAGCGCAGCGGCAGCGAAAAGCCGCAAGCGTCGGTGCTGAGGACCGGGCGCCGTCGGACGCTAGTGTAGGTGTGGAGCAAGTGGCGTGTAGCTTGCCACAACCCTGGAGCTGACTATTCACACTCGGTCACCACTCGTAATATCAGAGGGTAGGGGTTTCATAATGAGTCAGACACCAGTCCATACATCCATCACCATACACACACAGAATAATATGCTACACTAGCGCATGGCCGAGCCGCCATGCGGGCTTTTTATAGCCATGCGCTTCCGGGACCTTCCAGTACTTTGGGAAGGACCAATCAGATCCGACATAGGACCTGCACATGGGACCCCTGCTCTCCACTGAGAGGACAAGTTGCGGGCATGCCCAGTAGCACGGCACGAGGACTTAGCCTCTGGAGCAGTTCCCTGCAAAGCAGGTTGCGCTACCATTGCTGCACCAGAGGTGGCAGCAACATCCAGGCTCACAGAACGAGTCTGAGGGGAATTCTTGGCTCGCCGTGATTGCAGAGCACGAGTCTGAACGGTCGGAGGAGAATGAGAGACCGCAGGATGTCTGGCCCTTGATTCCCGCTGTGCAGTGCCAGGAATGCGATACCTAACAGCGATGTGTCTGCAATACCACTCTTTGGTCAGTATATCAACAGAATCAATTTTAATTTGCGTTTTACTTTGGTTCATCCACATTGTGATATTTCTTCTCTTGATTTAAATTTGGCAGGTGTTTCTGGGGATTTTATTATTACATCCATTTTTCATAAATCTTCAGCAGGCAATTCCATCATGCATGCTAAAAGTGGCCATCCAAAACATGTTGCAAAGGCAATCCCTGTCGGTTAATATATTCATGTCAAGCATAACTGCAGCAATTCCTATGATTGTAATGAGAAAATATTAAAACTTAACACCAGATTAAAGAGTCGTGGTTAATCTAGGTGGATGTTGAGTCGAGTGCAAAACATTGTCACAAAGAAAAAACGCTGGGAACTTATTGATTACAATAGAAACAAATTTCCAAGATGGAATAAATATGACAAACTTTTATTATTATTATTATTATTATTATTATTATTATCATGCATTTATATAGCGCCATTTATTCCATGGCGCTTTACATGAGAAAAGGGGAAATATAGACAAGTATAATAAACATGTGTAAGACAAGGGACACACAAGTACATAAGGAGAGGGGACCCTGCCCGCAAGGGCTAACAGTCTACAGGGATAGGTGAGGATACAGTAGGAGAGGGTAGAGCAGGTTGTGCGGTGGTTCAGTAGACCGAGGATTATTGCAGGCTGTAGGCTTGTCGGAACAGGTGGGTCTTCAGGTTCTTCTTGAAGGTTTCCGTTGATGGTGAGGTCTGATGTGTTGCGGCAGAGAGTTCCAGAGTATGGGGGAAGCACGGGAGAAGTCTTGTATGTGGTTGTGGGAAGAAGAGATAAGGGGGGAGTAGAGAAGGAGATGTTGAGATGATCGAAGGTTGCGTGCAGGTAGGTACCTAGAGACCATGTCACAGATGTAAGGAGGAGATAGCTTGTGGATGGCTTTGTATGTCATGGTTAGGGTTTTGAATTGGAGCCTCTGGGCAATAGGAAGCCAGTGAAGGGCCTGGCATAGGGGGGAGGCTGGGGAATAGTGGGGAGACAGGTGGATTAGTCGGGCAGCAGAGTGTAGGATGGACTGGAGTGGAGCCAGAGTGCTAGAGGGAAGGCCTGAGAGTAGTAGGTTGCAGTAGTCGAGGCGGGAGAAGATAAGAGCATGCACTAGTGTTTTTGTGGTTTCGTGGTTGAGGAATGAGCGGATCCGGGAAATATTTTTGAGTTTGAGGAGGCAGGAGGAGGCGAGGGCTTGGATATGTGGTTTGAAAGAGAGCGCAGAGTCGAGGATCACCCCAAGGCACAGAGCGTGCGGGACTGGGGAAAGAAAGCAGCCATTGACATTGATGGATAGGTCTGGTGGAGGGGTAGAGTGAGATGGGTGAAAGAAGATGAATACTGTTTTGTCCATGTTCAGTATGAGAAAGTGAGCAGAGAAGAAGGCTGAGATAGCAGACAGACATTGTGGGATTTCAGTCAGTAAGGAGGCGAGGTTCAGTCCAGATAGGTATATCTGCGTGTCATCGGCATAGAGGTGATACTGCAAACCGTAGGATTCTATGAGCTGTCCCAAGCCAAAGGTGTAGATGTAGAATAGTAGGGGTCCTAGGACAGATCCTTGAGACAGATCCTTGACAAACCTATTCTTTCTATCCAATTTAGTTCCCAATTTTAGAAAATCAAACTAATCATTCATAAATATTTCCCCATATTGCAGGAGGATGATATTTTTGCTTCCATACTGCAGTCGGGGTGCGGAGTCGTGGCTAAGAACACACCCTCACTGGGCAATCTTCTTTCTTCCAGATTTTTTCATCCCCGATCTGGCAATAATACAAATAAGACATGGCCTGTCCATAGTGTTTTTTTCCGCTGCTGTGAGCAATGGTGTAAGACATGCATGTATGTATCACAATGTGCATCTTTTTTCAATCATGCCAATAGTCAAAAATATGACATCAAACAGTTCATAAACTGCAATACCAAAAATTTAGTTTATTCTATAGAATGAATTGCTTGCAAAAAGATGTACATTGGATGTACAGTACAGAAATGAAAAGTTTGCATCTCAGAACATCTGAATTATATTAATTCTATTAACAGTTCGGGCCGACATATTTCTTCTGCTGCCAAACATTTTTTCTGTGCACCAGAGGCAGGTTACTCCGCTTCAAATATGCTGTCTGGAACGAGTGTATAAATCTGCACTAGGTGGAGACCTGAGAAGACGCCTCCTAACCAGGGATGCTTTTTGGTTTTTCAACCTGGGCACTCGCTTTCCCCAAGGTTTAAATTTGAAGAGTGAAATTTTGCAACATTATTAGCACTATTTTTCAAAATAAAAAATAGAGAAAAAAAGAAATAGACAAGAAAATAAAAAAACAGAAATTTTTTTGAAAATTTTTTTGGGGAGTTATAGAATTTTTTGTTTCTTTCTCTTCTTCAGACAAAAGGTTTTTAATGTTAACTATTTGTGCCTTCTATTTCATCCACTACCTTTCTGTATTTCTAAAACTTTGCACTAGACATGTCTTTGTAGAATTTGCATTTTTGCACAATCTGTTTTTGATATGCTAATTGTTTACACATGTATTTAAGGTGGAACATAGTAACATAGTTAGCAAGGCTGAAAAAAGACATTTGTTCATCCAGTTCAGCCTATATTCCGTCAGAATAAATCCCCAGATATACGTCCTTCTAAAGAACATAAGAACTGTAAGTTACAATCTTGTTAAGCTCCAGGAAGCCATCCAAGCCTCTCTTGAATCCCTCGACTGAGTTCGCCATCACCACCTCCTCAGGCAAGGAATTCCAGATTCTCACTGCCCTAACAGTAAAGAATCCTCTTTGCTAGTGGAAAAACCTTCTCTCCTCCAGACACAGAGAATGCCTCAATGTGACTGTCACATTCCTTGGCATAAACAGATCCTCGGAGCAATATTTGTATTGCCCATTTATATATTCCCCTCAGTCGTCTTTTTTCTAGACTAAATAATCCTAATTTTGCTAATCTCTCTGGGTATTGTAGTTCCCCCATCCCTTTTATTAATTTTGTTGCCTTCATTTGTACTCGCTCTACTTCTATTATATCCTTCCTGAGCACCGGTGTCCAAAACTGTACACAGTAATCCATGTGCGGTCTAACCAGGGATTTGTACAGAGGCAGTATAATGCTCTCATCATGTGCATCCAGACCTCTTTTAATGCACCCCAAGATCCTGTTTACCTTGGCAGCCGCTGCCTGGCACTGGCTACTCCAGGTAAGTTTATCATTAAATAGGATTCCCAAGTCCTTCCACATGTCAGATTTACCCAGTGGTTTCCCTTTCAGTGTATAATGGTGATATTGATACCTTCTTCCAATGTGTATAACCTTACATTTATGATTGTTAAACCGCATCTGCCACCTTTCGGCCCAAGTTTCTAATTTATCCAGATCCATCTGTAGCAGAATACTATCTTCTCTTGTATTGACTGCTTTACATATTATTGTATCATCTTCAAATATCAATATTTTACTGTGTAAACCTTCTACCAGATCATTAATAAATATAATGAAGAGAATAGGTCCCATCACCAACCCCTGCGGTAACCCACTGGTCACAGTGACCCAGTTAGAGAATATACCATTTATAACCACCCTCTGCTTTCTATCACTAAGCCAGTAACTTACCCAATTACACACATTTTCCCCCTGACCCAGCATTCTCATTTTGTGTACCAACCTCTTGTGTGGCACGGTATCAAAGGCTTTGGAAAAATCAAGATATACCACGTCCAATGACTCACCTTGGTCCAGTCTATATCTTACCTCTTCATAAAAACTGATTAGATTGGTTTGACAGGAGCGATTCCTCATAAACCCATGCTGATATGGTGTTAAACAGTTATTCTCATTGAGATAATCCAGAATAACATCCCTCAGAAACCCTTCAAATATTTTACCAACAACAGAGGTTAGACTTACTGGCCTATAATTTCCATTTTCACTTTTAGAACCCTTTTTGAATATTGGTACCACATTTGCTACATGCCAGTCCTGTGGAACAGACCACGTCGCTATAGAGTCCCTAAATATAAGAAATATTGGCTTGTCTATTACATTACTTAGTTCTCTTAGTACTCGTGGTTGTATGCCATCCGGACCCAGAGATTTATCTATTTTAATCTTTTTTAGCCGGTTTCGCATCTCTTCTTGGGTTAGATTGGTGACCCTTAATATAGGGTTTTCTTTGTCTCTCAGCATTTCACCTAGCATTTCATTTTCCACCATGAATACCACGGAGAAGGTGTTTAATATATTAGCTTTTTCCTCGTCATCTACAACAATACTTTCCTCACAATTTTTTAAGGGGCCTACACTTTCACTTATGATTCTTTTACTATTGATGTAGTTGAAGAACAGTTTAGGATTAGTTTTACTCTCCTTAGCAATGTGCTTCTCTGTTTCCTTTTTGGCAGCTTTAATCAGTTTTTTAGATAAAGTATTTTTCTCCCTATAGTTTTTTAAAGCTTCAATGGTGCCATCCTGCTTAGTAGTTTAAATGTTTCTTTTTGCTGTTAATTGCCCCTCTTACTTCTTTGTTTAGCCACATTGGGTTTTTCTTATTTCTTGTCCTTTTATTCACACAACGTATAAATCCCTTAGTGCCTATTAAGGATGTTCTTAAACATTTCCCATTTATTATCTGTATTCTCATTTCTGAGGACATTGTCCCAGTCAACCAGAGCTGTGCTCTTTATGAACTAGCATTGACGAATAACTGTTGCAAGAAATTTTACCAGTAGCAAGAAATATCTTTTCCCTATTTTTTCTCATCATCACGCGAGTATTCTGATTGTGATTTTCCTGCACAGTGGACTATGACAATTGGTGAGCTGGCATAAATTTTTTCTACTTAGGAGAAAAGGAAGACAGTCAGAGTGAAAAATTAGGCCAGAGTAACACTAGCAAGGAATACGGACAAGTGCTATGCAACAAAACATTGCATAGCACTCGGACCACTGTTAATCTATGAGGGAGCTCCATCACTGTTTTTTTATCTCGGCCGTATTATACGTGAAAGTGAAATCGCAGCATTCTGCGATTTGCTGTATATATCGACTGAGACTCGGCAATGCAAGTCTGTAGGTGCGAGAAAAAATCGCACACCACACGGACCATCCATGTGACTTGCGAGAAATACGCACCGGTGTCCCTTGAAAAGCCGGCTATTCATGTGCGATGTACAGTAAAATGACACTGAAGGTTAGAAAAGAATAGATACAGTATATACACATAGAATGCATATGTATATATATAGATGTCAGTGACACACACATATATATATAAATATATATATATACAGTATATACTGTATATATATATATATATATATATATATATATTGCAGAGAGAGATAGAAGAAAAGCCGATAATATATCTGCCGGTTTCTGTAAAATCACTACAGGAGCCAACAGGATAGGAGAGTACAGTAAATCCATATAGAATAGGTAGATATATAGATTTCAGTGACAAATACAGTTAGTATAGTGTGTGTGTGCAAAATTCTGGAAATGTATGTAATGAATAAAAGATTATTTTATGGAAAAAATGGCGTGGGGTCCCCCTATATTTAATAGCCAGCAATGGCTATGCAGACAGCTGAGGGCTGATGTTAACAGCCTAGAAAGGGGCCATGGATCCTGCCTCCCCCTGGCTAAAAACATCAGCTCTCAGCCGCCCCAGAAAAGGCACATCTCTAAGATGCGCCAATTCTGGCACATAGCCTTGCTCTTCTCACTGCCTTGTGGTGGTGGCATATGGGGTAATAGTTGGGGGGTTGATGTCACCTTTCAAGTGACATCCAGCCCCGAGGTTAGTAATAAAGACACAGACTCCTTTATTATTCTTAATTAAACCATACTTACAACCACACCTAATTCAAGTGAAGCCCCCATTCTACTGTACTAAAAATAAAAATAAAAAAGCAACAATATACCATACCTTTCCATCATTGTGTCCCACACCGCAATGCATATCTGGGAGATATACATTTTCTCAACGTGGACGGTGCTAAGATGCGACCGTCCCGGCTGAAAAACCATTGGTGAATGAGGAGATGCTGCCGACGCAGCCTCAGTGACTAGCCTGACTGTAAGGATTACGGAATTTCCTTTGTGCCTGTTTGCCCTGATCCAACATAGAGTCTCGCATATCATCCTGTCATGGAACTTCCTATCTGTCCTGATTATTTAAGTCCAGGTCATGTGTTCCTCTGTGCCTGAGTATTTTGTTGCTGTTGGCTCCTGAGCTCCTGCCTGTCTGCTGGTGGACTCCCTGCTGCTCGTTACTCGGTGCTCTGCCTTTCCATGTTCTGCTGCCTACATATATGATGATAAATGGGAAAGATACAACCAAGCCATCAGGAAGAACAGAATTCTGATAATAAGAATAATAACCTGAGGCTGAAAGAGCTTTTTTTGATGTGCTTGATTATTTTATTGAAAATAACAGTCACACAAATCACCCAACGTTTCGGCTTTACTAGCCTTTTTCAACCTTTTTCAGCCGATAAAGGTGGTTCAATTGTGGTGATGGATAGACAATATTATGTTAAGGAAATCTACTCACAACTCAACAATACTGATACTTACCTTCCCTTGTCCTCGAATCCTTCTTCCTCCATTGCAATGGAGGTTCGTAGTACTGTTCAGCATTTTGTATCACGGGGTGTTATTGACACTAAGTTGGGTGATTTTTTGATCAATTCTTATCCTGTCACACCTGTATTTTATACACTCCCTAAGATACATAAAAATCTGACACACCCTCCAGGGAGACCGATTGTTGCATCCACAAATTCATTGTTGTCACCTTTATCTATGGTCCTTGAAAAAATTCTTTCTCCACTTCTTCACCTTATTCCTTCATGGCTTAGGGACACATCACACTTTTTGTCCTTTATTAAAGAATTGAGAGCAATTACTACTAATTGTTATCTAGTTACCCTGGATGTAACGAGTTTATATACTAGTATTAGCCACGAAAAGGGGATTTTTTCTGTTAAGAATTTTCTTAATAAGAATACTGAATTTAGCACAGAGAAGAAAGAATTTTGTATATCTATGTTAACTCTTGTTCTGACAAAGAATTTCTTTTTGTTTGAGGATAAGTTCTTCATTCAATTATCAGGTACAGCAATGGGCTCTAATGTGGCGCCTCCCTATGCCAACATCTTTATGGCAGAATTTGAATCTGAATTTGTCTATACCCACATCCTCTTCCAACAATATTCCGTTCTTTGGAAGAGATATATAGATGACATATTTCTCATTTGGTCTGGTGATTTGAATTCTTTGGAGATATTTGTTCAAGATATTAACTCTAAAGTTGGGGGTTTGTCTTTTACTATGCAATACAATGGGGAGTCTATTCCTTTTCTTGACACCAGGGTCATCAAAAATATTGATGGCTCTCTTTCCACTGATTTATTTGTCAAACCAACGGACAAAAATAGTCTTTTACATTTTACGAGTTGCCATCCCAAACACATTAAAAAATCTCTCCCCCGATCACAATTTCTATGGATTGAACGTATTGTGACAGATAATCACATTCGCACTATTCGTTATGCCGAAATGAAATCTAAATTCGAATCTCGGGGTTATCCAGATTCGGTATTGTCCCTTCCATCTTCGTCTACAGTTAAATCGATTACCAAAGTTAACAAGGTGGCCTTTGTCAATACATTTCATCCTTTTATGTATTTGTTCCATAAGATCATTCGCCAACATTGGCCCCTTCTCTCTGAGTCCTACCCTCACATTTTGGAATTCCAAGTTCCTCCTTTGATTTGTTACAAGAAATCTCCTAATTTACGAGATTTGTTGGTTAGGGCAGACATTGGTAGTTTACGTGACTTCAATAGACAAAGGTTACTTAGACCACAGCGCAATGGGACTTTCCCTTGCTTACATTGTTTACAATGTTCTAACATTACGAAGGGGGACACATTCACCCATCCTAGATCTGGGAAGGTTTTTTCTATCAAAAATTACCATAGTTGTGATTCTACTTACGTAGTTTATTTGATTAAATGTCCGTGCAGTCTCGGATATGTTGGGGAGACTACCCAGCATATCCGAGACCGCATTTCACGACATAAGTCAACCATTAGGTGCAAGAGAACTTTATTACCGATTCCAGCTCATTTTATTGCTTATAATCACCGTATCTCCCAACTACGCTACCAAATTATAGAAAGTGTACCGTTGGCTAGACGGGGGGCAACAGGGTACAGAAATTGAAAGAAAGAGAGGCATATTGGATATATATGCTTCAAACATTGGAACCTTTCGGTCTCAATCGTGAATATGAAGTCTTTCACTAATTTTTCTTAGCTTGGTGGAATTGATGTATCCCTTCTTCTTTATTATTTTGAGATTTATTATCTTATGGTTATAATGTTGATCGGTGATGTATTTTGAATGTATTATTCTGAATATGTTTTTATTAATATTTTTTGTTTTTGTTTCCACAGACCTAATCGTGGGAGTATGGTACTCACCTTCTGGTTCTAATTTTCATTATCAATGATTGGATATTAAATATGACTTATTACATATGAATAAATAATAAAAAATTCCCCTTTTTTTCCCAAAAAATTTTTTTCAAAAATTTTTTTCCTTTATATCTTTTATTTTTTTCTTTTTCTTCAAAGATTATTTTCCTTTTTCTTATTTTTCTTTTTCCTTTTGCATGTATACACATCACTTTTATATATGCCCACATTGCTGCGCCGCTATGTATTTATAGTGGATGGTGCTCATTATGATACTTACTATCATCAGATTTTATTATCTGCCTCCCAGGCGCGTTTATAATACTTTTTCTATATAGTATGTTTATTCACATAGTGGACACACATATTTACTGCGTCTAATACGAACATTCCATAGATATTCTTTACAGATAATTGCTTTCAATATTTCGCTGGCTATCAAGCCTTTCTTCTGGTCTGAACATGCCCCACTTCCGTCTTTAGTGCAGGACGACGCATGTGCACATACACAGATGTCTCATACATCGTTTATTTCTCTTTGCTTATTCTGACATGCCACACTTCCGTCCTGACTGATGGTCTCCTCACGCGCCTTTACCGCTAGCTTATCTTTTCAGCTGCTCCACATTTTCCTAATTAAAATGCTTTAAATAGTTTCATTCACTGGTGTTCTATTCACTTCTCCCTTGACTGCGGCGCTGTCCTGTTCTCCGCTTATCCTGCTTAGAGGTTTGTCATCTGGAATTGATTGCTTCACAATAATGGTGGTGTATATAATATGTTTTTTATGGACTTGGTTTCATTTGGCAAAAACCTTTTTTTTCCTTTCCCTTTTCTAGAATCTTATCATTATCCTCACGGTTACACAGGTATATACAAAAATTTTTTTATATATATTTTTCCTCTTTCTATACCACACTGGTGAGATACCAGAAACTGCCTTAGGTTCTAGTGAATTTTTTGACCTTTTTGTCAATATGTTTTTTTCTGCTCAATGTGAACTGCCTCCAATGATGGACATCAGAACTATCTATAACTTTGCTATTTGAGTGATATGTCTACAATATCATAGATTTAATATTGATATATAAATATGTATCAGTCAGCAATTCATTTATTTTGTATAATAATTCATATTTTGTATAATAATTCATATTTTGTGATTTGGTGTTTATTTTTTGTTTTACCTAGATAAGATACCCTTGAAAAAGGCTAGTAAAGCCGAAACGTTGGGTGATTTGTGTGACTGTTATTTTCAATAAAATAATCAAGCATATCAAAAAAAGCTCTTTCAGCCTCAGGTTATTATTCTTATTATCAGAATTCTGTTCTTCCTGATGGCTTGGTTGTATCTTTCCCATTTATCATCATATATGTTACTTATTTTTGGGATATAATTTTACAACCTTGACATGATGTCTTTTGACACATTATCTTACAATGAGTCTGAGGCGAACACCATCATTGGTCAGGTGGACATACCTGGTCAATTTCTCCATACACCTTCTGACCAATTACGATCTCGTGACTTCGAAAGGATGTGTAAAAAGAAGACGGTACATCAACTTCACTATGCTACATTGGCTGAATATCATCGGGTAAAGAGGATACCTAGAGGCCTTCGAGTTTCTCTCAGGCCTACCCTCTTTTCTGACAAGGTGGACTTTTGTAATAAATTTGAGGCCATACTTAACAAGTGTTCTATGGACTTAATTTTACTCACTGTTGAGTTTTTACAGAAGGAGTTATCAACAATAGACACGGAAATCAACAATGCTGAACAGCAACTACGAAGTATACTCCCTCAGGAGGAATTTAACAAAATAAAATCACAGGTTGAGAAATCTAATCTTGAATTTCAGACCCATTTACAGGAACGGAAGAGACTGAAGTTCCTGAGAGATGCTGATGACTACCAACGTAATAATGTTTATTATTGGAGAAACCAGAATATTTCTAGAGAACGTAGATCTACAAAACATTGGGATCTCTCTTTCTCTAATAGCTCTGATAGTGAGAGCTCTAGAGGCTCATTTCGTAGTTTCGAACAAAGGCGGGGAAGAAACTCAAGAAATTGTAGCAATAGAGGAAATCAAGGAGGGTCTAGTACCACAACTACACGTATTCAGACTCGCTCACAGGTAACTCAGGATCAGTTGGTATATAACATTTCATCATATAATTTGTCTACTAATGAGATGTCTGCACTTCAAAAGGGTCTTTCCTTTTGTCCAACGCCTAGGTTTAATGAATTTACCTTAGATCAGGAATTGCATCGTTTTTTCAGATCTTTACGGTTGAAGGTTCATTTTGCTAAGGATCCATCTACCACACAAAATTCCTCAATTAATACTCTATCTGATTCATGTCCTAATATGGATCAATTTACATTAAAGGAATTGAATTTATATAAGCCTAGTAGTTATACCCCTCCGAGGTCATATCATCCAATAGAAACCTATATTGGTCTGGTTCAAAAGGACATTAGTAATCAACTACGGTTGATTCATAATGGCCGTTATCGGATTTTGAGTAACATATCTAAAATTGAACGTATGGCCATAGATGGCCTTTTTCAAAATAAACAGCTCATCATCAAACCAGACGATAAAGGTGGTTCAATTGTGGTGATGGATAGACAATATTATGTTAAGGAAATCTACTCACAACTCAACAATACTGATACTTACCTTCCCTTGTCCTCGAATCCTTCTTCCTCCATTGCAATGGAGGTTCGTAGTACTGTTCAGCATTTTGTATCACGGGGTGTTATTGACACTAAGTTGGGTGATTTTTTGATCAATTCTTATCCTGTCACACCTGTATTTTATACACTCCCTAAGATACATAAAAATCTGACACACCCTCCGGGGAGACCGATTGTTGCATCCACAAATTCATTGTTGTCACCTTTATCTATGGTCCTTGAAAAAATTCTTTCTCCACTTCTTCACCTTATTCCTTCATGGCTTAGGGACACATCACACTTTTTGTCCTTTATTAAAGAATTGAGAGCAATTACTACTAATTGTTATCTAGTTACCCTGGATGTAACGAGTTTATATACTTGTATTAGCCACGAAAAGGGGATTTTTTCTGTTAAGAATTTTCTTAATAAGAATACTGAATTTAGCACAGAGAAGAAAGAATTTTGTATATCTATGTTAACTCTTGTTCTGACAAAGAATTTCTTTTTGTTTGAGGATAAGTTCTTCATTCAATTATCAGGTACAGCAATGGGCTCTAATGTGGCACCTCCCTATGCCAACATCTTTATGGCAGAATTTGAATCTGAATTTGTCTATACCCACATCCTCTTCCAACAATATTCCGTTCTTTGGAAGAGATATATAGATGACATATTTCTCATTTGGTCTGGTGATTTGAATTCTTTGGAGATATTTGTTCAAGATATTAACTCTAAAGTTGGGGGTTTATCTTTTACTATGCAATACAATGGGGAGTCTATTCCTTTTCTTGACACCAGGGTCATCAAAAATATTGATGGCTCTCTTTCCACTGATTTATTTGTCAAACCAATGGACAAAAATAGTCTTTTACATTTTACGAGTTGCCATCCCAAACACATTAAAAAATCTCTCCCCCGATCACAATTTCTATGGATTGAACGTATTGTGACAGATAATCACATTCGCACTATTCGTTATGCCGAAATGAAATCTAAATTCGAATCTCGGGGTTATCCAGATTCGGTATTGTCCCTTCCATCTTCGTCTACAGTTAAATCGATTACCAAAGTTAACAAGGTGGCCTTTGTCAATACATTTCATCCTTTTATGTATTTGTTCCATAAGATCATTCGTCAACATTGGCCCCTTCTCTCTGAGTCCTACCCTCACATTTTGGAATTCCAAGTTCCTCCTTTGATTTGTTACAAGAAATCTCCTAATTTACGAGATTTGTTGGTTAGGGCAGACATTGGTAGTTTACGTGACATCAATAGACAAAGGTTACTTAGACCACAGCGCAATGGGACTTTCCCTTGCTTACATTGTTTACAATGTTCTAACATTACGAAGGGGGACACATTCACCCATCCTAGATCTGGGAAGGTTTTTTCTATCAAAAATTACCATAGTTGTGATTCTACTTACGTAGTTTATTTGATTAAATGTCCGTGCGGTCTCGGATATGTTGGGGAGACTACCCAGCATATCCGAGACCGCATTTCACAACATAAGTCAACCATTAGGTGCAAGAGAACTTTATTACCGATTCCAGCTCATTTTATTGCTTATAATCACCGTATCTCCCAACTACGCTACCAAATTATAGAAAGTGTACCGTTGGCTAGACGGGGGGGCAACAGGGTACAGAAATTGAAAGAAAGAGAGGCATATTGGATATATATGCTTCAAACATTGGAACCTTTCGGTCTCAATCGTGAATATGAAGTCTTTCACTAATTTTTCTTAGCTTGGTGGAATTGATGTATCCCTTCTTCTTTATTATTTTGAGATTTATTATCTTATGGTTATAATGTTGATTGGTGATGTATTTTGAATGTATTATTCTGAATATGTTTTTATTAATATTTTTTGTTTTTGTTTCCACAGACCTAATCGTGGGAGTATGGTACTCACCTTCTGGTTCTTATTTTCATTATCATTGATTGGATATTAAATATGACTTATTACATATGAATAAATAATAAAAAATTCCCCTTTTTTTCCCAAAAAATTTTTTTCAAAAATTTTTTTCCTTTATATCTTTTATTTTTTTCTTTTTCTTCAAAGATTATTTTCCTTTTTCTTATTTTTCTTTTTCCTTTTGCATGTATACACATCACTTTTATATATGCCCACATTGCTGCGCCGCTATGTATTTATAGTGGATGGTGCTCATTATGATACTTACTATCATCAGATTTTATTATCTGCCTCCCAGGCGCGTTTATAATACTTTTTCTATATAGTATGTTTATTCACATAGTGGACACACATATTTACTGCGTCTAATACGAACATTCCATAGATATTCTTTACAGATAATTGCTTTCAATATTTCGCTGGCTATCAAGCCTTTCTTCTGGTCTGAACATGCCCCACTTCCGTCTTTAGTGCAGGACGACGCATGTGCACATACACAGATGTCTCATACATCGTTTATTTCTCTTTGCTTTTTCTGACATGCCACACTTCCGTCCTGACTGATGGTCTCCTCACGCGCCTTTACCGCTAGCTTATCTTTTCAGCTGCTCCACATTTTCCTAATTAAAATGCTTTAAATAGTTTCATTCACTGGTGTTCTATTCACTTCTCCCTTGACTGCGGCGCTGTCCTGTTCTCTGCTTATCCTGCTTAGAGGTTTGTCATCTGGAATTGATTGCTTCACAATAATGGTGGTGTATATAATATGTTTTTTATGGACTTGGTTTCATTTGGCAAAAACCTTTTTTTTCCTTTCCCTTTTCTAGAATCTTATCATTATCCTCACGGTTACACAGGTATATACAAAAAAAATTTTATATATATTTTTCCTCTTTCTATACCACACTGGTGAGATACCAGAAACTGCCTTAGGTTCTAGTGAATTTTTTGACCTTTTTGTCAATATGTTTTTTTCTGCTCAATGTGAACTGCCTCCAATGATGGACATCAGAACTATCTATAACTTTGCTATTTGAGTGATATGTCTACAATATCATAGATTTAATATTGATATATAAATATGTATCAGTCAGCAATTCATTTATTTTGTATAATAATTCATATTTTGTGTAATAATTCATATTTTGTGATCTGCTGCCTACAGTCCTCTGTGTGTCTCCCTGATGCTGTCTGTGTTTAACTTCGGTCTGGACTTCTAGTGTGGAGCTATTCGCCCTTGGAACTGCTAGTAAGGAATCCTGACATCTCCATTTCTTCTAGGTCTGTTTGTTTGGGCTGCAATGCTGGACTTGTGCGGGACTTTCAGCCTTAAAGGTATTTATATCCTGGCCGCTGCATTCACACACATTCACAGCCCTGGCATTAACTCTCTACACTCCATCCATATCGGCCCCTCACTCCTTTCCTCTCCTATGTATAGCACTCACGCTCTTTTCACATTGTTAAATTGCACAGATCCAGGCAGTCCCACCATTCAACACCAGAGACGCTCTCACAAATCACTTAACCATCTGCTCACTCTTTCTATCCTCCTTCTCCTCGTCGCAGGAGACATTGCTCCCAACCCTGGTCCCCCATGTTATAGGAAGTCAAGCCCCCCCACTGCTACACTCAGAAACCCCTCTAATCTTATTAATATTCCCTGCATGCCATCTGTCTCTCTTAATTGTGCACTTTGGAATTCTCGCTCAGTGTGTAACAAACTCTCCTTCACTCATGACTTTTTCCTTTCTAATTCTCTTAACCTCCTGGCTCTTACTGAAACCTGGATCCAGCAGTCAGATACTACCTCTGCTGCTGCTCTTTCATACAGGGGGCTACACTTCTCTCATACCCCAAGATCAGACAATAGAGCTGGTGGAGGCGTTGGTCTGCTCCTATCACCAAAATGTACCTTTCAGGTTATCCCTCAAGTACCCTCACTTGTCTTCCCTTCTTTTGAGGTCCATGCCGTCAGACTCTACACCCCCTTCTCCATGCAAGTGGCGGTGGTGTATCGTCCTCCCGGCCCCTCCCATCAGTTCCTGGATCATTTTGCCACTTGGCTTCCACATTTTCTCTCCTGTGACATCCCTACCCTCATCATGGGAGATTTCAACATCCCCATTGCTCTTCCCCTCTCCCCATCTGCTACTCACCTTTTATCTCTAACCTCCTCATTTGGCCTTTCGCAGCTTACTAATTCTCCAACGCATGAAGACAGAAACTTCCTCGACTTGGTCTTCTCTCGGCTTTGTGCAGTGGATAATTTTGCAAACTCCCCTCTCCCGCTCTCTGACCACAATCTTCTTTCATTCTCTATAAAGAACTGCCAGGCTGCTCAGGTCACCCCCACTGTCCAGACTTATAGAAACATACAGGCCATTAACACCCAGAAACTTCTGAAGAACTTGCAGTCTTCATTGGCCCCTATCTCCTCCCTCTCATGTCCTGATTCTGCATTGAAGCATTACAATGAAACACTTCAAACTGCCCTGGATGAATTTGCACCCCCTATAAATAGAACACCACAACACAGACGGCGACAACCCTGGCACACGGTGCAAACACGTTTCCTGCAGCGGTGCTCCAGGTGCGCCGAACGTCTGTGGAGAAAATCCAATGTACACGAAGATTTCATCCATTTTAAGTTTATGCTTAGAACATACAACACTGCCCTTCACCTCTCCAAACAAACCTATTTCAACACCCTCATCACCTCACTGTCCAATAACCCGAAACGTCTCTTTGACACTTTTCATTCTCTACTCAATCCAAGAGTACAGGCCCCAACCACGGAGCTCCGAGCTGACGATCTGGCCAATTACTTCAAAGAAAAAATTGACCAGATCCGACAGGAAATGATCTCCAAATCCCCTCATACCATGCACTGTCCTCCCTCCCCCACTGCATCTAACTCACTCTCTGATTTTGAACCAGTCACAGAAGAAGAAGTAAGCAGGCTCCTTGCATCTTCTCGCCCAACTTCTTGCACCAGTGACCCATTTCCGTCACATCTCCTCCAGTCCCTTTCCCCTGCTGTCACCCCTCACCTAACTGAAATATTTAACCTCTCTCTCTCTTCTGGTATTTTTCCCTCCTCATTTAAGCATGCCATCATACATCCACTACTTAAAAAACCATCCCTCGACCAAAACTGTGCCGCTAACTATAGACCTGTCTCTAATCTTCCCTTCATCTCTAAACTCCTGGAATGCCTGGTCCACTCCCGTCTTATCCGCTATCTCTCAGAAAACTCTCTTCTCGACCCTCTCCAATCCGGTTTCCGCTCTTTACACTCCACTGAAACTGCCCGCACTAAAGTCTCTAATGATCTGCTAACAGCTAAATCAAATGGTCATTACTCCATGCTAATTCTCTTGGATCTCTATGCAGCATTCGACACTGTGGATCATCAGCTCCTCCTCACTATGCTCCATTCCATTGGCCTCAAGGACACCGTTCTCTCCTGGTTCTCCTCCTATCTCTCCGACCGCTCCTTTACTGTTTCTTTTGCCGGTTCCTCCTCCTCTCACCTTCCCCTTACTGTTGGGGTTCCTCAAGGATCGGTTCTAGGCCCCCTCCTCTTCTCCTTGTACACTGCCCCTATTGGTCAAACAATCAGTAGATTTGGTTTCCAGTACCATCTCTATGCTGATGACACCCAATTATACGCTTCTTCTCCTGACATCACGCCAGCCTTTCTAGAAAACACTGGCGATTGTCTAAACGCTGTGTCTAATATCATGTCCTCACTATATCTGAAACTGAACCTGTCAAAGACTGAACTCCTGGTGTTTCCTCCCGCTACTAATGCACCTATACCCGACATTGCTATTTCTGTGTGTGGTTCCACTATTACTCCCCAGCAACATGCCCGCTGTCTTGGGGTCATACTTGATTCCGAGCTTTCCTTTGCCCCCCACATTCGATCACTGGCTCGCTCTTGTCATCTGCACCTCAAAAACATTTCTAGAATTCGACCTTTTCTTACTTTTGACTCTGCAAAAACTCACTGTTTCTCTTATTCATTCTCGTCTCGACTATTGTAACTCTCTTCTAATCGGTCTCCCTCTTACCAAACTCTCCCCTCTCCAATCTGTCTTGAATGCTGCAGCCAGGATCATATTCCTCACCAATCATTACACCGATGCCTCTACCTTGTGCCAGTCATTACACTGGCTACCCATCCACTCCAGAATTCAGTATAAACTTATTACCCTCACCCACAAAGCCCTCCATGGCTCAGCACCACCCTACATCTCCTCCCTTGTTTCAGTATACCACCCTACCCGCGCCCTCCGTTCTGCTGATGACCTGAGGTTAGTATCCTCAATAGTCAGAACCTCCCACTCCCGTCTCCAAGACTTTACACGTGCCGCGCCAATTCTTTGGAATGCACTTCCCAGGTCAATACGATTAGTCCCCAATCCCCACAATTTTAAACGTGTCCTGAAAACGCATTTATTCAGACTGGCCTATCGCCTCAACACATTAACCTAACCTATCCCTGTGTGGCAGAGCCAAAAGTTTTACCATAACCAGGTTCCCAGCATCATGTCCCACATGCTTTATGCATCCATTAGCCCTCTGTGTCTGTACTGTTACACACTTAACATTATGGCTGGTCCATACAATCAGAGCAACTGTTACCACCCACCTTTCGTGTCTACCTCTTTCCTCATAGACTGTAAGCTTGCGAGCAGGGCCCTCACTCCTCTTGTTGTTTGTTATAATCTACTGTATGTGATTATTGTTATGCTGTAATGTCTATTGTCTGTACAAATCCCCTCTGAAATGTAAAGTGCTGCGGAATATGTCGGCGCTATAAAAATAAAATTTATTATTATTATTATTATAAAGGTACATATAGTGACCTTCTCCTATTTATGCCGCTCCTGTATCACGCTGGGCTTCTACGTTTAAGCGCCGTGTGCATTTCCAACCTTATGATTGCTGGACGTCTACACTTCAGTGTTGTGTGCGTGCTCATTCATAACATCACAGGACTGTCTCATTAACTGTGGTGTGCTTACTTTCATACTTAGGCTGAGTTCACACGTGGCGTTTTTTTCGCGTTTCCGCGGCGGTTTTAACCGCGCAATTTTGCGAAAAATAAGCATCCCATGCATTCCTATGGGATTCCGCAATGCTGTGCTAATGCTGCGGTTTTTACCGCGGCGGAATCGCTTCGCGGTAAAAACCGCAGCATGCTCATTAATTTGCGGAATCGCGGCGATCCCGCACCCATAGGAATGCATTGTTCCGCTTACTTCCCGCATGTGGCTGTGCACACCATGCAGAAAGTAAGCAGAACAATTGCGGATGGTACCCACGGTCCGGAGGAGAGGAGACTGTCCTCCGGGCTTTGGGTACCATATCCCTGTAAAAAATAGAATTTAAAAATAAAAAATATTGTTATTCTCACCCTCCAACGTCCCGCGCAGTCTTTCCGCTTCTCTTTACGCTCTCGTTCCCAGTAGTCCTTTGCGAAAATGCCCGCGATGGCGTCCGTTCTCGCGGGATCACGAAGTTTCGCGGTCATTCGCGCGACGTCATCGCGAATTACCGCGAGACATCGCGATCCCGCGAGAACGGACGTCATCGTGGGCATTTTCGCAAAGGATTACTGGGAACGGATGCGCGGGACGTCGGAGGGTAAGAATAACACCATTTTTTATTTTTTTTTACATTTTATCTTTTACTACTGATGCTGCATAGGCGGCCTCAATAGTAAAAAGTTGGTCACACTCGTCAAACACTATGTTTGACGAGTGTGACCAACCTGTCAATCAGTTCTCCAAGGGATGCTACAGATCGCTTGGAAAACGCTAGCATTTTGCAAGCTAAATACGCTTGCAAAATGCTAGTTTTTCCGCGGAAAAATCGCGGGAATTTAAAATGCGATTTTCCCGCGGACTGGAATTCCAGAATTCTCGCGGTAATTTCCACGAGAGTTCCGGTACGTGTGCACTTAGCCTTACTGTTGGATTCCTACTTTTAGGGCCTTGTGCACACCTGCGTCATATTACTGTTAGACTGGTTCATATTAGTGGTCGTGCCCCGCTCTTCAGTTATTCTGCATCATTCTATATTGTGCTGTGTTTTCGTTAATATTGCAGAAAGTGCTCTGCTAGTTTTACTTTACTTGCATCATCCTATATTGTGCTGTGTTTTCGCTACTATTGCAGGAAGAACTGTTAGTTGTATTACCCTTGATAAATATACTTATTTGCATCAACTTTGGTCTCAGTCTCGTATTATCCCACGCAATTAGATTCCGTAGTACCATTTTAGTTGTTACACTGACCCGCGGTGAACTATGGAGTGTGGGAAAATGCCAATTCATTTTCCCATGCTCCAGACTTCAGAGCGGGTCAGGCTGTGAGGGAGCACAGCATCAGTGACATCACCGCTATTCACTGAAGCTATTCTCGCAGCCGGGCTGAATTGGTGTGACCTCAGGACTGTGGGAAAATGCCAGTGATGAAGTCACGGCAGTTCATGCTCAGTGCATTCACAGCTGATCACCGTGAGAAACCGTGGTGTTGCGAATTTCCCTGAATACTACCATTTGTAATCGGGCTTTGAGGCAATTGCTCAGGCGTTTGGCGTTCCTTTGGCCGCCAAAAAGACGGTGGGTTCCTGTCAAATTATTGAATTCTTAAGAATCGTGATTGATTCCCAAAATATGGAATTGCGCCTTTTCGGCGGAGATAGTGGACAAAATTATTGTTGGCATCCAGCATTTTATTGCCAGCTAAAAGGTTGCCCTTAAAGTGTTGCAGTCGCTCTTAGGTAGCCTCAATTTCACTTTACCGATTATGTCAATCGGTAGGGTGTTTGTAGGCACTTGTAGGACAGCATGAAGGGACTTTTGTCTCCTTTTGCTCATATACGGGTTTCTAAGGTGATGAGAGCGGATTTGTTTATCTGGCTCTGATTTTTACAAGAATTTAACGAGATATGCTGTATACAAGTCTCATCGGACTTGGGCCTGCTTTTTGGATTTAGTTACGAACACGGGCTTCTGTCGCCGGTTCGGTCAGTTTTGGGTGTCGGAGTTATTTCCGCTTCGTACAGCCGGCAAAGGTGACAGAAGTCGCCTGGTTTTGAACAAGGTTTTTGCGGTCTTAGTTGCTGTGACTCTTTGGGGTCCGATTTTGTCTAAAAAAAAGTATATCCTTGTTGTCGGACAGCCCAGGTCTAGTGGGTTCCATTAATATGCTGTCGTCAAAGTGTCTGGACATTGCAGAGTTATTAAGGCAGTTGGTTCTGATCTGTTTGAACTTTAATTGTTGGCTGAAGGCATCTTTGAAAAGTGAGCCAACTGTTATGGCAAACGACTCTTTCTTTCCTCAGAATTGAGGGAGTCAGATTATGCCCCTCCGGGTACTGAACGGGAAGGAACTCTTTGCCCAGCGCATGTATGACAAATATATTGAAAGTAGCCTATGAGTGGCTTCTGTAAAATGGGCTGCACTTTTGTGCTTTGGAACAGATTTCACCCGTCAGCTTCGGTTTTGATGATCCTACATTTTGTTTTTGGAAAGACTGGTGGCCATGTGGTACGGCCTTTCCAGCATTTACAAAGTGGCATCTGGAATATCATTTTTTCTGAGGTTGCATGGTGCTTTTTCTATTTTTCTTTTATTCCCAGTTAAACAATTCTTAAAGGGTTGAAGTAACAGCACTTCCGAGAGGACGGAAGGAGGGCTATCTCTATCAACTTAATGTCCCAAATGTGGGTGGTTTTACATTCTGTTTATTTTAATAAGTTTGAAGTTATTCTGTTATTCTGTTTAAATCTTGTTTCTCTTTGCCATTTTTTGGAGTGTTCCGCATAGGGGAGTTGATTTGTTACAGCAGGTATCGTCCCTCGGGGTTGACTGTTAAGGACTGTCAGGAAAAGGAGGAAAGGAGAAGGAAGGGACCTTTGGCTGGCACACGGTTATCACATGCGCAGGGGGGCTCATCTTAGTTATCCCACCGCTGCCACCAATGTGATGAAAAACAGCAAACAAGGCTATTGACCTATCAATTTACTGCAGGAGCTTATTTTAGTTATCCCACTGCTGCCAGCAATATGTCACGAACTGCAGGGATTTATGTATATCCCACTTTCTATTACCGCTTTGTAACTCGCAGCTCTCCGGCGCCCCCCCTTACCCTTAGGTCAGTCAGGGAACTGCACCTAGGATATTTGGTCGCTGGATGGGCCGCTTCACTGTGGACTGGCTATTAGGCATGCTGCAGCAAGGGAATTATAAATGCTCTGGCCGCAGCCAGACAATAGCTTATAAAACCCATTCCATCACTGCCAGCTGTACCCACCTAGCCCAGAACACACTTTGCTGCGACCAGCTCCGATTTCTCTATTAATATTTCTAAATTAATAAAGGGGGTCCAAAGCCAACCCAAATTAGTAGCGTAATTAACTTCAGGCACGTGTAAATTCGTTATAGGACATGGAGAAGAGGAAACTAATGATTTTATATTTTACTCCAAAAAGGTAGGCAGTGTTTACAGAAGGTATAAAAAAGATTTTACAATATGAGACAATTAAAGTATTACAAGGCAATTACAAATAAAACGGATTAAAGGAAAGAAACACTCACATGTTGCTTAGATCATCTCAGGCAGACCAGACTGGTGGGAGGAGCTATACATCGCAATGCATCCCAGAGTCGCTCTGTATCTGTTTCCCCAAGCACAATTAACTGCAGACTGAATGACAGTAACTTATACTTCTGGTTCATGACATCACTAAAGGGGCTGAGTTACCGGTGTCGTCCCCTTTTCTCTGAGTTGCAATTTTGGTTCTGAAAACTTCTTGGCTACATAACTGGGCTGGAGAACCTAGCAGAATAACGCCAGAATCATCACTCATCTTGTCTTGGAATTAGCTTCCTATTGATTCTAAAACGGACTGTCTATTCAACTTGGTTCAGGAGAAATCCATTTCTTGGATTCTGCTGGCGCTGGAGTCTGGAAAAACTCAGGCTCGGAGGCTCTGTCGAAGCACGTCCCACATATGTAATTGTCATATTCTTAACATAAACTGACATTGCGTTATGTCCAAATGATTAGATTCTAACTCTATGCTATGGGAAGCCAAAGCACATGTTGAAGACAAAGAAATTCCTTAGGGCGGAGGGAGGAGGGAGTATATTGTTACAGGCTGCGAGTGAAGAAGCTCCCTGGGTGCAAGGGGGGGTCACAACTGCAGCTGCTAACAAGGAGGGAAGAAGGCTTGTCTCTGTGCAACTATGAATGCAGCAGAGCCCAGTGTGCGAATGGAAAATTCTAGAAGGTGTGTTATTAAGGAAAACCATATGTCATATTTACATTATCGTGACAAGGACATTGCTATAATGGCAAATAAATGGTCATTATGTTTCGCAGGTTCAAAGCGGACCAGGTCGGGAAAGGTGTATCAGTACACCTCCAGTCTATACCAGGATTGGAACTCTGCCCCATGCTATTCTAATCAATTGGTTATCGGTTCGCCCCAGGATTGATGGCCCGTTGTTTATCCATGAGAACGGGGTTCCATTGACTCGGTTTCAGTTCAATTTGGTATTACGACATTCCTTGGCTAAGCTGGGGTTGGAGAATTTTCAATTTTCGTCCTACTTATCTCGCATTGGCGCAGCGACGGGGCGGCTAGGATGGGTTTAGCAGAAAACAAGATTAAGAGGATTGGGAGATGGGCTTCTGGGAGGGTTAAATTGTACATTCGGCCAGATAGCATCATTTAACTTTTGCTGTCTCATCTACAGGTAGAAAGTATGTCTGGATTCTGGGTCATTCATTCGTCCACTGGGTGAGGAAGAGGGCTCAAGGACGAAACTATATGGACAATCTTTGTTTAAATCGCGATACCGTTTGTGTTTGGTGGTACGGGCACAGAGGCATGATATTAGAAGCTCTCTACGCTTCAATGAATCGTTTATCTCATCAGTTACACAACCCTGACTTGATTATTTTGCATTTAGCTGGTAAAGATCTTGGAAGAATATGCACACTTGATTTGTTGCGGCAAATGTGACATGATTTAAAAGTCGCACACTCCAGGTTTCCATATGCCACTATTGTCTACTCCGAGATCGTGTCACGCTTGATATGGTCTTCTGTGAAACTGCATTTTCTAGAATCCGTTCGCAAAAGATTCAATAAAATATTAGAACGTTTTATGCTGGTGGTGGGTTTTCCCATAGACACATTGACCTAGAAGGTTTATGCCGGGGCTTTATAGGCAAGACGGGGTCCTCTTAGATGCTATTGGGTTGGATATTTTTAATATGAGTCTGCAAACCGCGATTGTGAAATGGCTGAGGGGTTTGTTGGTGGCCACGCCGTATCCGCTGTGTCGAGAGGGGAAAGTTAGTCATTTTAAAGTTAATCCTTGAGTTTATTGGTCTTTTAAAGTGGACTTGAAAATCTTTTATTTTATTTATTTAATTTATTATATAAATTGGATTAATTATAAGTAATCCTATTAAAAACCTCTCAGCCATTTCATGCCAACCTTGGTCTCGCGTGTTTTTATCGCCTGTTTAGTAAGTAAAGGGATTAATAGGGCCTATGATCCCATGACTCAGGAGGGCTAAATACAAATGTATGTCACAATTTTCAGATTATTTTAAAAATATTTAGAATACCATGTATCATTTCTTTTACACTTCACAAATACTTGCTACGGTACTTTGTGTTGGGCTGTTGGCATATCACATTAAATCCCAATAAAATACATTTAAGTTTGTGGGAGTAACATGAAAAAATGTAGAAAAGTTCATGGAGCATGAATACTTTTTTCAAGGCTCAGTATATCCAGCTATTCTTTAATGGAAGGCTTTGCTTCATATTAGTTTCAATAACGTAGTCCAAGATATTTTTACAGTGTATAAACCCTGACTGCTATATTTAATTACCAAACTTTGAGATGAGATCCCAAAAGGAAAGGAAAGTGAGAATTGATGTTCCTTAGGTTGCCATAACACCATAACCTCGTCAAATGTTGTTATTACTGCTTTTTGCCGCAGTGTGAAACACCAGCATGCTATTACTTTGTGGACTTGAAAGTCTGTCAGTCCCTTAGAAATGTCTGTTTCAATTGTGGAAAGTGAGAATGCTTGCACAGTATCTGTATTTTTAATTAATTCCTGTCTGTTACCTTTCTTCTTCCATAAAGGGATTTTTTAGGAGAAAATACTAATGGCCTACTGGGTCTAAGACTTAAGACTTCCAACAATTGGCAGAACATGGGTGAGCAAAAGGATACTTCTCACATTTTTTGCTAAATGTTGGGGTCCCTAGGTCAGACCACTAGCAATCACATGTTGCTTGATATGTTTTCCTGAAAATCCTCCTAAAATTTCATTATTACATCAAGTAGTCATGAATGATAAAAATTAAATTCTTTCCCAAATGTGAAAAAAAACCTCTCTGATCCTCCATACAAAAGAGGAAGCACAATGAGATAGATATGTGCATGGGCCTTATTCTCAGTTGTATTCTCAAAATTCTATTCACTACTGCAGGCAGTTTCATACAGTACAGACCAAAAGAGTGTGCAAACCAGTAATCAAAGCAAAAGGTGGCTACTTTGAAGAACCTAGAATATAAGACATACAGTATTTTCAGTTGTATGACACTTTTTTTGTTAATTATATAATTCCACATGTGTTAATTCATAGTTTTGATGCCTTCAGAGTGAATCTACAATTTTCATAGTCATGAAAATAAAGAAAACTCTTTGAATGGGAAGATGTGTCCAAACTTTTGGTCTGTACTGTATATGTTTGTATATATACAGCTTTGGCAAAAATTAAGAGACCACAGCAAAATTTTCGGTTTGTCTGATTTTTCTCTTTATAGGTATATGTTATGATGAGTCACCGAAGGAGGAAAAAACAAAATACTAGCTAAGTCCAGAAAAACCAGAGAGGTTGGCAGCTATCGGATTGCAGACCCCTGAACCTATCCACAACAACTAGCAGTAGCCATGGGGGGTTCCTACGGTGCCCTAGACCCCTCGATCACAGCTGGAGAACTACATAGCCTAAAGACAGAGAGGGGAAAAACTAAACTGCCCCAGAGCAGACCCCAAAGCAATAAGCAGCCCCCAACATATAATGACGGTGAAGCAAGATGAAAACACTAACACAGATAGAAAGATAGGTTGAGCAAATGATGGGGCCCAAGCTAACTAAATAGGACAGGATAGGAGAGCCGCTGTCTGCCATCTACAAAAACCCTATCCAAAATGTGCCAACCGACTGATAGGAAAAACAGGCCCTGAAGTCGCTAGGCTTCAAAAGACTATATCAGCACTCAGGTATATTCTGAAGACAGAGCAAAAGATCAACAGATCAGAGACAAAAATGTAATTCAGCTCACCCCTGGCCAGGGATGGCAGAACTCCCAAAAACAAGGCAAAACAAAAACAAAACTGAAGTGTACAAAGCAGAGCAGAAAAACTTAGCTTTGAGACGCAGGAATCAGACTGGTCTCCAAGAATCCAGCAGGATCACCAGCAAGGCAGAAGGGCGTCGGCTGCCTTATATCCAGTCCTCAATTCCAGCCACCCAGTCATCATCTAGCTGCCCAGGTGTTTGGTAATCAGCCTCACTACCTTCCTTCACAAGAGGAGGGAGTTCATCAGACCTCAGTGGTGAAGGGAAAAATGAACTCACAACAGGTATATTTTTGAGTAAAATGTAAATTGTTCCTTTATTCTATAAACTACTGACAACGTGTCTCCGAATTTCCAAGCAATAAATTTTGTATTTTTTTTCTAAAAATGAGAAATGGTCAAAATTAAAGAGAGAACCAGTGCTTTCAGACCTCAAATAGTGCAAAGAAAACAAGTTCATAATCATTTATAAACAACAATACTAATGTTGTAACTCAGGAAGAGTTCAGAAATCAAAATTTTGTGAAATAACCATGATTTTTAATCTCAGCTTTCATGCGTCTTGGCATGCTTTCCATCAGTCTTTCACACTACTTTTCGGTGACCTTATGCCACTCGTGGTACAAAAATTTAAGCAGTTCTTCTTTGTTTGATGGATTGTGACTATCCATCCCCTTCTTGATTACATTCCAGAGGTTTTCAATGGGGTTCAGGTCTGGAGATTGGGCTGGCCATGACAGGTGGTCCTTCATCCACACATTGATTGACCTAGCTGTGTGGCATGGCGCATTGTCCTGCTGGAAAAAACAGTCCTCAGAGTTGGGAAACATTGCCTGAGCAGAAGGAATCAACTGTTTTTCCAGGATAACCTTGTATGTGGCTTGATTTATGCATCCTTTGCAAAGATTAACCTGCCCAATTCCAGCCCTGCTGAAGCATCCCCAAATCATCACCGATCCTCCACCAAATTTCACAGTGGGTGCAAGACACTGTAACTTGTACTCCTCTCCAGGTCTCCATCTAACCATTAGACAACCAGGTGTTGGGCAAAGCTGAAAATTAGACTCATCAGAGAAGATTACCTAACTCCAGTCCTCTATGGTCCAATCCATATGGTCTTTGGCACACTTCAGCCTGGCTCTTTTTTGCTTCTCATTGATGAAAGGCTTTTTTCTACCTTTACATGACTTGTGCCCTGCCTCTAGGAGCCTGTTACGAACTGTTCTTGCCATGCACTTCACCCCAGCTGCCATTTGCCATTCCTTTTGTAGGTCACTTGATGTCATCCTGCGGTTGCTGAGTGACATTTCAATAAGATGGTCATCCCGGTCAGTGGAGAGTCGTTTTCGCCCTCTGCCGGTCTGTAGCTTTGTTGACCCCAATATCTGCTGCTTGACCTTGCTGTAATGGATTGCCGTCTTAGAAATTTTAAGGATGGAGGCAACATGACTCTCACTGTATTCCTCTGCTAGTAAAGCCAGAATTGAAACATTCTTTTCCTCACTCAAGACATTTCTTTTCAACACCTTTGGCATGGTTAAAAGTTATTTTTTCATTCCTATTACTTTTGGGATATTACTAGCACTTGCTTTGCCATCCAGCTTGTCCTATTGCAAGAGGATTGTGAACACCACAGCAGGGTTGTTTATACTTTCCTTCATTAAATAAGATTTGGTTCAGGTGATCACCTAATCAGAAGCACATTAAGTAAAATGGGGTGTACTCTGGTTGGAATTCAACTGACACTGGAATGGAATGGCTGTCAGACATGTAGAGAAGCTGATCTTTATAAAACTGTGCAGTGGTCTCTTAATTTTTGCCAGAACTTTATATACTATATATTTTTTTTTTTGCCTAAAATACAAAAGAAATATGTCATCTTTAACTTTAGGCCTTTTAGATATCATTTCATCTTCAACTTGCTTCACTGTTCACAATAGCAGTAATTGTAACCCCTTTCTGCCATATGACGTACTATCCTGTCCATGTGCCATGGGACTTAATTCCCAGGGACGGGATAGTACGTCATAGCGATCAGCGATCTGTCACATGACAGTGATGTCCCCCCTGGGATATTGCAATAAAGTTTAAAAAAAAAGTTCAAAAATAATTTATAAAAAATCGCTAAATAAATAAAAAAAAAAAAAATATTCCCTAATAAATTCATTTTTGGAAATAAAAAAAAACAATAAAAATACACATATTTGGTATTGCCGCGTACGTAACGACCCACCCTATAAAACTGTCCCATTAGTTTACCCCCTTAGTGAACCCCTTAAAAAATAAAGATAAAAAACAAAGCAAAAAATAATGCTTTATTACCTCCTCCTGTTACCCTTGAGAAAATAAAAAAATTGGGGACTAAAAGATCATGTTTGTGGAAAAAATATAATTTTTTTATTTTCACGCCCGAGCGTTATAAACTTTTGTGAAGCACTGGGGGGTTCAAAGTGCTCACCACACATCTAGGTAAGCTCCATAGGCAGTCTAGTTTCCAAAATGGGGTCACTTGTGGGAGTTTACACTGTTTAAGTACATTAGGGGCTCTCCAAAGGCAACATGACACCTGCAGACCAAGAATTGGGGACTAAAAGTTCAAGTTTGTGAAAAAAATATGATATTTTTATTTTCACGCCCTGGCGTTATAACCTTCTGTGAAGCACTTGGGGGTACAAAGTGCTCACTACATATCTAGATAAGTTCCTTAGGGGGTCTAGTTTCCAAAATGGGGTCACTTGTGGGGGGTTTCTACTGTTTGTTTAGGTACATTAGGGGCTCTCCGAAGGCAACATGACACCTGCAGACCATTCCATCAAAGTCTGCATTCCAAAACATCACTACTTCCCTTCCGAGCCCCAACACGTGCCCATACAGTAGTTTTCTCCCACATATGGGGTATCAGCGTATTCAGGACAAATTGGACAACAACTTTTGGCATCCAATTTCTCCTGTTACCATTGGGAAAATAAAAAAATTGGGGACTAAAAGTTCAAGTTTGTGGAAAAAAATATGATTTTTTTATTTTCACGCCCGAGCATTATAAACTTCTGTGAAGCCCTTGGGGGTTCAAAGTGCTCACCACACATCTAGATAAGTTCCTTGGGGGGTCTAGTTTCCAAAATGATGTCATTTGTGGGGGGTTTCCACTGTTTAAGCTTTCCAAACGTGGCATGGCGTCCAATCCCAATTCCAGCCAAAAAAGTCAAATGGCGCTGCTTCCCTTCCGAGCTCTGCCATATGCCCAAATAGTGGTTTATCCTCACATATGGGGTATCAGCGTACTCAGGACAAATTGCACAATAACTTTTTGGGTCCTGTTACCCTTGGAAAAATAAAAATTGAGGGTGAAAAGATCATTTTTTGTGGAAAAAATATGATTTTCTAATTGTACGGCTGTACGTTATAAACTTCTGTGAAGACCTTGGGGGTTCAAAGTTCTCACCACACATCTAGATAAGTTCCTTGGGGGCCTAGTTTCCAAAATGGTGTCATTTGTGGGGGGTTTCCACTGTTTTGGTACATCAGGGGTTTTCCAATCGCGACATGGTGTCCGATCTCATTTCCAGCCAAAAAAGTCAAATGGTGCTGCTTCCTTTCCGAGCTTTGCCATGCGCCCAAATAGTCATTTACACCCACATATGGGGTATCAGCGTACTCAGGAGAAATTGCTCAATAACTTTTGAAGTAAAATTTCTCCTGTTACCCTTGGTAAAATAAAAAAAATTGGACCTGAAGTAATTTTTTTGTGAAAAAAAGTTAAATGTTCATTTTTTTTAAACATTCAAAAAATTCCTGTGAAGAACCTGAAGGGTTAATAAACTTCTTGAAAATGGTTTTGAGCACCTTGAGGGGTGCAGTTTTTAGAATGGTGTCACTTTTGGGTATTTTCTATCATATAGACCCCTCAAAGTGACTTCAAATGTGATGTGGTCCATAAAAATAAAATGGTGTTGCAAAAAGGATAAATCGCTGGTCAACTTTTAACCCTTATACTTCCTAACAAAACAAAATTTTAGTTACAAAATTGTGCTGTTGTAAAGTAAACATATGTGAAATATTATTTATTAAGTTTTTTGTGTGCCATATCTCTGTGATTTAAGGGCATAAAAATTCAAAGTTGGAAAATTGCAAAATTTCAAAATTTTCGCCAAATTTCTGTTTTTTTTCACAAATAAGCACAAGTTATTTGTATGAAATTTTACCACTGCCATGAAGTATACAATATGTCGTGAGAAAATAATGTCAGAATCGCCAGGATCCATGGAAGCATTTCAGAGTTATTACCTCATAAAGGGACAGTGGTCAGAATTGTAAAAATTGGCCCGGTCATGAACGCGCAAACCACCCTTGGGGGTTAAGGGGTTAACCAGGGGTGCAAAAACTTTTACACTGTAAAAGTGCATAAGGACCTGTGATTGTGTCATCAGGGTCTCATGGCCTGAGTCCACAGCCAGAGTGTGCAGTCATAGCACAGAAGAGTGAAAATATTAACTGGAATTAATCGCTCCAAACTTTGTGTTATGTAATGTATCTTCAGTGCTTCACGGCACGCCAAAATAAAAAAAAAGGAAAAACATTATATTCTGCTCTGCAGTCACAATTACATGATGTGTACAAATAAATAATAAAAAAACTGTTGGTTCGGAGCCACAAGATAGAATCACCTGCTCTGTATATAGACTTTTTTTCTGTTTGCTGTAATATAGCCAATTTTGTGCCTTTAAAATGTTTTTTTTTGTGGTTTGATCTTGTTTTTGTTGAAATATTTTGTAAGGTGACCACTAGAGTTGAGCGAAACGGGTGGGTCATATTCAAAAGTCGCCGACTTTCGCTGAAGTCGGGTTTCATGAAACGAAACCCGACCATAGCGTGAGGTCGGCCACGAGGTCGGCGACCAGAGCCCCAAAGTCGCGTTTCAAAAGATACTTCCAGCGCCCTTTTTCAGCCAATGATGGAGGACGCACACTGTGGGCAACGCGATGACATAGGCATCGGTCACCACCATCTTTGAGAAGGGCATGCAAGTGATTGGCTGGCTTTGTGTGGCATCACAGGGGCTATAAAAGGGCGTGAACGCCGACCGCCATCTTACTTATGACGATCTTAGCATAGGGAGAGCTGCTGATGATGATGATTCTGTAGGGAGAGCGTTAGGCAGGGAAGAAGAACCAAAAAACTGCTTCTGCTGTTAGCGATTTCCACTTACAACACAACACTTTGTGTGCAGTGACAGGGGAGGCTCTATTTTTGTGCATCAGCTCTGTTGGTTATTAGGCTGCCTTATAAGGCTCCCTGATAGCTGCATTGCTGTTTACACACTGCTGTGCAAACTGCTTTTTTAAAAGCAAAAATACTTTTCTTCCTCTTTTCTGCACAGTTACCAAGAGTTCATTTTTCCACCCTTTTGTGTGTGCACTGTGCAGCAGTCCTGCTTATTAGACTGCCTGCGTCCATACTTGGACTGAGAGCATCATTGTCAGCGTCCTCAAATCTCTAGTGAGATCCAAAATCTCACCAATCCTATAGACACCCTCCACCTTGTCATACACCATCGAATTTCAGGCTGTTACATTGAGGTGTAATCTCTCCTGGGCCAGAGACAATAGTTCTGCGTCCTCAAATCTATAGTGAGATCCAAATTCTCACCAATTCTATAGACACCCTACACCTTGTCATACACCATCCAATTTCAGCCTGTTACATTGAGGTGTAATCTCTACTGGGCCAGAGACAATAATTCTGCGTCCTCAAATCTATAGTGAGATTCAAATTCTCACCAATCCTATAGACACCCTCCACCTTGTCATTCACCATCCAATTTCAGCCTGTTACATTGAGGTGTAATCTCTACTGGGCCTGAGACAATAGTTCAGCGTCCTCAAATCTATAGTGAGATTCAAAATCTCACCAATCCTATAGACACCCTCCACCTTGTCATACACCATCCAATTTCAGCCTGTTACATTGAGGTGTAATCTCTACTGGGCCAGAGACAATAGTTCTGCGTCCTCAAATCTATAGTGAGATTCAAAATCTCACCAATCCTATAGACACCCTACACCTTGTCATACACCATTCAATTTCATCCTGTTACATTGAGGTGTAATCTCTACTGGGCCTGAGACAATAGTTCAGCGTCCTCAAATCTATAGTGAGATTCAAATCCTCACCAATCCTATAGACACCCTACACCTTGTCATACACCATCCAATTTCAGTCTGTTACATTGAGGTGTAATCTCTACTGGGCCAGAGACACTAGTTCAGCATCCTAAAATCTCTAGAGAGATTCAAATTCTCACCAAGACTAGATACACCTTCTACCTTGTTTTACAGTACCATATAGCTGGTGGTATTTTGGGTACATTTTCACAAAAATGAGCAAGTATGGTGGAAGACGCCATGGAAGTGGGCGGGGGTTGCCAACTGGTCCCGATGGTGGTGGTGGTGGTGTTGCATCTGTTGGTAGTGGCAAAAGCACAATAGCACCTAAGGCAGGAGCCTGCGTCATCGTCTGGCTCCACAAGGCCTCAAAGGCTTTCTTTTCTGGGAGTAGGTAAACCACTTTTAAAGCCGGAGCTTCAGGAACAAGTTTTGGCTTACATTGCTGACACAGCCTCCAGCTCTCTCGCCTCGTCTTCTGAAGTTTCAAAAAATAAAAGCACTGAGTCATCATTGGAGGCTCCTGGTCAGGAGCAACACCTTTCCTTGTGTCCTTTACCCCTACCAAATGTGAAGGATGTGGCAGGCCACACTACCGATTACTCCATGGAGCTCTTTTCACATACCATGCCTGGGTTAAAAAGTCAAATCGTGAATTCCCCAGTTCAAGATGAATCTGACATGGAGTGCACTGATGCACAGCCACTGCTAGATTTTTCTGCTGGTACATTCACTCAGAGCACTACATTGTCCTCGCAGTGTACTGAGGCAGAATCAGACCCTGATGAAACTCAGGTGCCCCTTCCCGCATACTATACCACCTTACATGGTGACACAGAGGAAGGTGCACATGAAATTGAAGAGGAGGTGATGGATGACCCAGTTGTTGACCCAGATTGGCATCCATTGGGGGAAGAGGGTGCCGCTGCCAATAGCTCAGAAGAGGAGGAGGAGGATCCGCAGCAGGTAACGACATCGCACAGCCGTTATCTGGCACGACCGTAGCAGTCCAAAAACGTGTTACAAAAACCAAAAGAGTTGCAGGACAGCTTTGCCAGACGGTCAAAATTAGCACAGCGTGCAACGTCTCAAAATGTCTTCCATAGTAGGAAGAGTGCAGTGTGGCACTTTTTTTAACAAAATCCTAATGATCAGGCAAAAGTTATCTGTAAGAAGTGCGCAATGACCTTTAGCCGAGGGAAAAATCTGAGAAATTTGAATACCAGTTGCACGCTTAGACATTTAACCACCATGCACTTGCAAGCATGGATGGACTACCAAACCTCACGTACCACATGTGCACCTGCTCAGAATGAAGGTAGTCAGCAACGCTACATTGCTTCCCCCACTATAAGCCCACCGGTTAGCACACCACCAGCAGCAAATGTCGAGGTGTCGTCGCAAGGGCAATGCAGTCATGGAATCACAATGTTATTGCTACGAAAGACTGAATCTAGGTCATCAGCAACAGCACCAACACCATCACCAACCCTCTCTCAGTTCGCCATGTCCACCGCTAGTCCCACCATATGCAGCTCTCAAGTCCAGCTCACCCTACCAGAGACTCTGAGTAGGACAAGAAAGTACTCATCCTCTCATTCGAGGACACTGGCTTTGAACGCCCACATTGCCAAACTAATCTCATTAGAGATGATGCCCTACCGGTTGGTTGAAAGCAAAGCTTTCTGCGAGCTAATGGCCTACGCAGTACCATGCTATGACCAACCTAGTCAGCACTTCTTTTCCCAGCCCTCCACGTGCATGTGAAAGACCGCATTGTCCATGCACTCAAGCAATCAGTGAGTGGAAAGGTGCACCTCACAACAGATGCATGGTCCAGTAGGCATGGCCATGGCCGTTACATGTCCATCACTGCGCACTGGGTTAATGTGGTGGATGCAGGGTCCACAGGGGACAGCGGCGGTGGGACAGTGCTCCCTAGCCCACGGTATAGGAAACAGTTGGCTGTAGGCGTTCGACCCTCCTCCTCCTCGTCCAGAAGCGATAGCTCGTCCACAGAGCGCAGTCGCACGAGCACTCCATCCACAGCTGCCAGTGTTGCACACGAGGTGTCCCACTATCGAACAGCTAGTGATAAGCATCAGCAGGCTGTGTTGAAGATGATGTGCTTGGGAGACAACAGACACACCGCGGAGGTACTGGCTGACTACTTGCAGCGACAAACTGAGTCATGGCTGGGCAGTCTACATCTTGAGGCAGGCAAGATAGTTAGTGATAACTGCTGGAATATTGTGGCAGCCATAGCCCTTTCAAAACTCAGACACATACCTTGCCTGGCTCACACCTTGAACCTGGTGGTGCAGTGCTTCCTCAATAATTATCCGGAGTTAACACCCCTGCTTCATAAGGTGCGAAGGCTGTGCTCGCACATCCGCCGGTCGCCAGTACACTCCAGTCGTAAGCAGAAGCTGCAGCGATTGCTCCACCTTCCCAAGCACTGCCTAATTATCGATGTTGCAACAAGGTGGAACTCCACCCTGCACATGGTTCAGAGGCTGTGCGAACAGAGGCAGGCTGTAATTCATTTGTGGGGGGATACACGAGCAGGCAGTTTGCAGGTAGACATGGAGTTGTCTGGTGTGCAGTGGTCGAAGCTGAAAGACCTCTGTAAAGTCCCTCATTGTTTTGAGGAATGCACACGGCTGGTAAGCGCAGACGACGCCATCATAAGCATTAGTATCCCACTTATGCGTCTGCTCATGCAAACTTTGACGCACATTAAGGAGCAGGCGTCTGCAGCCGAGGAGGAGGGAAGCCTTGATGACAGTCAGCCATTGTCTGCTCAGGGAAGTCTCGTGGACGAGGTGGAGGAAGAAGAGGAAGAGGAGGAGAATGATGGGGATGATTATTTTGGGGAGGAGGATGCTTCTCAGGGGGCAAGAAAAAATGTTGGCATGGCAAGGTCAGGTACAGGGTTTGTGCATGACTGGAGGGATGTTGATTTGCCAGAAAGTGCTCTTCCACCCAGCACTCGCAGTGCATCATTGACACCTGGAACATTGGCCCATATGTCTGATTGTACCTTGCAGATCCTAAAAAGGGACCTCCGCATTCCCAAAATGATGAACGATGATGACTACTGGTTGGCCAGCATCCTGGATCCACGCTATAAAGGCAAATTCCAAAACATCATGCCACAGGAGAACCTAGAGCTAATATTGGCTAACAAACAAGCAACTCTGGTAAACCGTTTGTTTGAGGCATTCCCAGCACACAGCGGCGGTGATGTTTTTCCAACAAGCCGTCGGGGGCAACATGAAAGAGGTGTTCGTGGTGCACACAGCTGAAGTGGCGTTGGATACAGGGGCTTCATGACCATGTTGTGGACTGATTTTTCAAGTACCGCTCACAACTGGTAATACTGCATCGATCGGAAGTGACAGGAGACAGCAGTTGTCAACTATGGTAACAAACTACTTCTCCTCCCATATCGATGTTCTCCCTCACCGGTCATTCCCCTTTGACTATTGGGCCAGTAAACTTGACACCTGGCCTGAATTGGCACAATATGCCTTACAGGAGCTCGCTTGCCCTGCTGCTAGTGTGTTATCTGAACGAGTCTTCAGTGCTGCTGGATCAATCCTGCCAGAAAAAAGGACCAGTCTGTCGACCCAAAATGTTGATGATCTAACCTTCATTAAAATGAACCATGCATGGGTTTCAAAGGATTTTGTCCCACCCTCCCCTGCTGACACATACTGTAGGTTGCCAGAAAAATGGCTTGCTTTTGTCCTTCTCTTCCGCGGACTTCTCCATTTACTCCATTTGCAGCTGCTGAATGTCCAACATCAACATATGCCAATTTTTCCACCTCCCTAACTGGGCTGCCTCCCCTACAGGGCCGGGGTGACCACCTGGCGTACGCACCCGTGCGAGTGCCGTTGCCCTGGACAGGTGGGTGGGCACACTGTTTGGCAACAGCACTGGCACAAGGTCCCTCATAGTACAATCAAGTGTCTCTGATGGTGGGGGTGCTCACCCGCCGTCAGACACATCGGTGTACTATGAGGGGCCCTGTGCCAGTGCCGTCGCCAACGAGTGGGCCCCCCCTACTTGCTCAGGATCACAGCACTTGCAAAGTTGAAATACTTACCTCTCCCTGCTCCACTGCCGTGACATCTTCCGCTTTTCCTGACAGTGACATTCTGGTCAGAGAGCGCGATGACATCACGTCTGTATGCACTGTGCCTAAACAGTCCAAGTGCAGTGAGATGGAAGATGGGGATGACGAGGAGTCCAGACTTGTACAGGGATTCCCTAGCGAGGAGACTTAATTAATTGTTTTTAATGTTGGGACAGCTATTTTTGGGGAGCACGATACACTGGAGAATGATATATGAGGCCCACCATACACTGGAGCATTCCAAAGGTGGACATCAGACACTGGAGCAGCATTTACAGGGCCCATTATGCACTGGAGCATTAGAAATGGGGCCCATTATATATGGAGCATTATTTGGGCCCATAACACAGTGGAGCTTCATCCATGGGGACCAACATATACTGTAGCATTATGTGGAGCTCATCATATACTGTTTCAAACATTATGGAACCAATGATTCTGTATGGAGAAATATATGGGCCTCATTACTCTGTATAGCGCACTATGCGGTGGCCATAATACTGTATGGAGTAATATACTGTCCGTTTTTGGAGCTATTGGAGAATTTAAAATGGATATCAGTCATGAAATGTAAGAAGTGAAGTATTTTTCATTGCACTATACCGCTATTTCTCTGCCGTATCAGAGGATCATGAATTGTGGCATGTGTTAAAAGAGCCCAGTGACACTCTTTGGCCCAGGGCCCACGAAAATCTGGAGCCAGCCCTACCCCCCCACAACTATAGCCAAATAACCCCCAGTTTTCAATGCCTAACTATTATTATAAAGTAAATTAAGGTTGACAAGCTTAAGGAATAAGAATTTATGTTTTTGGCATTAAAATGGGCACAGTAGGTGTGTTTCCTGTCCTCCACTCACTGCCGACTTTTCTTCCCCATTGACTTGCATTGAGTTTCGTGTTTCAGTCGGCCTTCAACTTTTCACGATAATCGGCCGATTTCGTTCTACCCGACTTTTGAGAAAGTCGGGTTTCATGAAACCCGACTCGACCCGAAAAAAGGCAAAGTCGCTCTAGTGACCACTATCTCTTTTTCTTTGTTCTTTTTTCATGATGTGTTCAATTCAACGTGAAAAATTTGATGAACAACCTTTAATAGATAAAAATTCCCTATTTTTTATTACAACTTTTTAACACCTTTTCTCCTGTTAAATAACATTGGTCAAGTGCTTTATTGTATATAACTTGTTTAATTTTTTTTACTTTGTTTGAGTTTTTGTTTATTTCATGTTCTGTATAGGAAATAGAAGCTTTGAATCTTCACTGCTATCAGTTATCATAAGGTCATGTTCACACGTTCAGTATTGGGTCAGTATTTTACATCAGTATCTGTAAGCCAAAATCATTAGTGGGTGATAAATACAGAAGCGGTGACGTGTTTCTTTTATACTTTTCCTCTGATTGTTCCACTGCTGATTTTGCTTACAAATACTGAAGTAATAAACTCACCAAATACTCAATGTGTGCACATGGCATTAGTGCAGGAGTCGGAGGCACAGATTTTAACAAATTAGTGATGAGCAAACGTGCACAGATAAGGTCTTATCCGAGCATGCTACCAAACAGGAAATCGCTGCATGTTTTGCCGATGTTGGACAGCAGAGAGACATGCAGCCATGGCGACTTGAACATATTTTTCGAACCCTCCAAAGATTCTCGGTTAGCACACGACCGTGCTCGGATAAGACCTTATGCAAGCATGTTATACTGCATTCTATAATGCTGTATATCGGCCCCGATCTGCAAGACAAGAAAAATAAGTTTTATTATACTCACCTGCGGGGTGGTCCGGTCTGAGGGGTGTTGCTTTTCGTGGTCTGGCACCTCCCATTTTCATGCAATGCCGTTCCCCTGCTTGCTTCATGTGGATGACGCATCCCTACGTCATCCACACAGTCTCCTTGGCATCGTGCTCCTACACAGGCCTATTCATCTGCCCTGTTGAGGGCAGAGCAAAGTTCTGCAGTGTGCAGACATTGGGGCTCCTTGACCTTTCCCGGCGCCTGCGCATTGCAGTACTTTGCTCTGCCCTCAACAAGGCAGAGAAGTAAACCTGCACAGGAGCACGTCACGAAGCAAGCAGGAGGACAGCATCGCAAGAAGATGGGAGGCACTGGACCAAGAAGACACCCCTCGGACCAGACCACCCCACAGGTGAGTTTAATAAAAGTTATTTTTCTTCTCTTACAGGTTGCAGGTTGGATTGGTGTCAGATATACAGCATCATAATGCTGTATATCAGCCCTGAAAAGTGATGGCCGTAACTTATATTTGCCAAAACTGGTTCCCTTTACGCTGTAATATAAGGACTTTTTCTGATGAATAACATAGATATATAACTAAATTATGGGAGCACAGTAGTAGACAGTTATATTAACCCCTTTCTGACATCAGACGTACTATCCCGTCCATGGGACCCGGGCCCCTGTGCCCATGGACGGGATAGTACGTCTACCGCGATCAGCGGCGCCCACGTGGTGAGCGCCGCTGATCGCGGCCGGGTGTCAGCTGATTATCACAGCTGACACCCGGCACAATGTGTCAGGGGCGGTCACGGACCACCCCCGACATGTTAACCCCTTGCACACCGCGATCAAACACGATCGCGGTGTACCGGGGGTTAAAGGGAAGCATCGGCAGGGAGGGGGCTCCCTCCGTGCTTCCCCGAGCCCCCCACGGCAGCGCAATGTGCAGCGCTGCTGCGGGGGGCTCCTTTCCTGCAGGCCCCCGAATCCAAGATGGCGACGGGGGCCTTCGGGGGCCTACAGGAAGCTGGCTTCCTCAGTGCCTGCAAAGCGCAGGCAAGAGGAAGTCTTCTTCAATGCCTGTGACAGATTGCTGATCTGTCACAGTGATCTGTGATGTGACAGATCAGCGACCTGTCACAGGACAGTGATGTCCCACCTGGGACTATTTAATAAAGTTAAAAAAAAAAAAAAAAAAAGTGTTAAAATAATTAAAAAAAAATCGCCAAATAAATTAGAAAAAAAAAAAATATTCCCCCAAATAAATCCATTTTTTGGAAATAAAAAAAACAAAACAATAAAAGTACACATATTAGGTATCGCCGCGTCCGTAACGACCCGCCCTATAAAACTGTCCCATTAGTTAACCCCTTTAGCGAACCCCTTAAAAAATAAAAATAAAAAACGAAGCAAAAAATAATGATTTATTATCATACCGCCAAACAAAAAGTGTAATAACGCGCGATCAAAAAGAAGCATATAAATATCCATGGTACCGCTGAAAACGTCATCTTGTTAAAAAAAAATAAAAAAAAGTGTTAAAATAATTAAAAAAAAATCGCCAAATAAATTAGAAAAAAAAAAAATATTCCCCCAAATAAATCCATTTTTTGGAAATAAAAAAAAACAAACAATAAAAGTACACATATTAGGTATCGCCGCGTCCGTAACGACCCGCCCTATAAAAATGTCCCATTAGTTAACCCCTTTAGCGAACCCCTTAAAAAATAAAAATAAAAAACGAAGCAAAAAATAATGATTTATTATCATACCGCCAAACAAAAAGTGTAATAACGCACGATCAAAAAGATGCATATAAATATCCATGGTACCGCTGAAAACGTCATCTTGTTCCGCAAAAAACGAGCCACCAAACAGCATCATCAGTGAAAAAATGCGATGCAAAAATAATTATTTTTTATATAAAATAGTTTTCATTGCATAAAACCGACAAAACATAAAAAACGACCTAAATGAGGTATCGCTGTAACCATACTGACCCGAAGAATAAAACTGCTTTATCAATTTTACCGTACGCGGAACGGTGTAAACGCACTCCCCCAAAAGAAATTCATGAAACGCTGGTTTTTGTTCATTCTGCGTCCCAAAAATCGGAATAAAAAGCGATCAAAAAATGTCACGTGCCCGAAAATGGTACCAATAAAAATGTCAACTCGTCCCGCAAAAAATAAGACCTCACATGACTCGGTGGGTCAAAATGCGGAAAAATTATAGCTCTCAATATGTGGTGATGCAAAAACTATTTTTACAATAAAAAGCGTCTTTTAGCGTGCGACAGCTGCCAAATATAAAAACTGCCATAAATAGTAAATCAAACCCCCCGTTATCACCCCCTTAGTTAGGGAAAAATAATAAAATAAAAAAAATGTATTTATTTCCATTTTTCCATTAGGGCTAGGGTTAGGGCTAGGGTTAGGGGTAGGGTTAGGGTTAGGGTTAGGGTTAGGGCTGAGATTAGGGTTAGGGGTGTGTTGGGGTTCGGGTTGGAGTTAGAATTGGGGGTTTCCACTGTTTGGGCACATCAGGGGCTCTCCAAATGCAACATTGCGTCTGATCTCAATTCCAGCCAATTCTGAGTTGAAAAAGTCAAATGGTGCTCCTTCCCTTCCAAGCTCTGCCATGCACCCAAACAGTGTTTTACCCCCACATGTAGGGTATCAGCCTACTCAGGACAAATTGCAAAACAATTTTTGGGGTCCAATTTCTCCTGTTACCCTTAGGAAAATAAAAAATTGGGGGCAAAAATATCATTTTTGTGGAAAAAAATGATTTTTTTATTTTCACGTCCGAGCGTTATAAACTTCTGTGAAGCACTTGGGGGTTCAAAGTGCTCACCACACATCTAGATAAGTTCCGTGGGGGGTCTAGTGTCCAAAATGGGGTCACTTGTGGGGAGTTTCAATAGTTTAGGTACATCAGGGGCTCTCCAAACGCACATGACACCCGCAGACCATTCCATCAGAGTCTGCATTCCAAAACGTCACTGCTTCCCTTCCGAGCCCCGACGTGTGTCCATACAGTAGTTTTCTCCCACATATGGGGTGTCAGCGTACTCATGACAAATTGGACAACAACTTTTGGGGTCCAATTTCTCCTGTTACCCTTGGGAAAATGAAAAAATTGGGGACTAATTGATCATGTTTGTGGAAAAAATACGATTTTTTTATTTTCATGCCCGGGCATTATAAACTTCTGTGAAGCCCTTGGGGGTTCAAAGTGCTCACCACACATCTAGATAAGTTCCTTAGGGGGTCTCGTTTCCAAAATGGGGTCATTTGTGGGGGGTTTCCACTGTTTAGGTACATTAGGGGCTCTCCAAAGGCAACATGACACCCGCAGAACATTCCCTCAAAGTCTGCATTCCAAAAAGTCACTGCTTCCCTTCCGAGCCCCGACGTGTGTCCATACAGTAGTTTTCTCCCACATATGGGGTGTCAGCGTACTCAGGACAAATTGGACAACAACTTTTGGGGTTCAATTTCTCCTGTTACCCTTGGGAAAATAAAAAAATTGGGGACTAATTGATCATGTTTGTGGAAAAAATACGATTTTTTTATTTTCATGCCCTGGCATTATAAACTTCTGTGAAGCCCTTGGGGGTTCAAAGTGCTCACCTCACATCTAGATAAGTTCCTTAGGGGGTCTAGTTTTCAAAATGGGGTCATTTGTGGGGGGTTTCCACTGTTTAGGTACATTAGGGGCTCTCCAAAGGCAACATGACACCCGCAGAACATTCCCTCAAAGTCTGCATTCCAAAACGTCACTGCTTCCCTTCCGAGCCCCGACGTGTGTCCATACAGTAGTTTTCTCCCACATATGGGGTGTCAGCGTACTCAGGACAAATTGGACAACAACATTTGGGGTCCAATTACTCCTGTTACCCTTGGGAAAATAAAAAAATGGTGACTAAAAGATCATGTTTGTGGAAAAAATACGAATTTTTTATTTTCACGCCCGGGCGTTATAAACTTCTGTGAAGCACTGGGGGGTTCAAAGTGCTCACCACTCATCTAGATAAGTTCCTTAGGGGGTCTAGTTTACAAAATGGTGTCATTTGTGGGGGGTTTCCACTGTTTAGGTACATCAGGGGTTTTCCATTCGCGACATGGTGTCCGATCTCAATTCCAGCCAAAACGTCAAATGGCGCCGCTTCCCTTCCGAGCTCTGCCATGCGCCCAAATAGTGGTTTACCCCCACATGTGGGGTATTAGCGTACTCAGGACAAATTGCACAATAACTTTTAGGGTCCTGTTACCCTTGGAAAAATAAGAATTGAGGGTGAAAAGATCATTTTTGTGGAAAAAATATGATTTTTTAATTGTACGGCTGTATGTTATAAACTTCTGTGAAGCCCTTGGGGGTTCAAAGTTCTCACCACACATCTAGATAAGTTCCTTGGGGGGTCTAGTTTCCAAAATGATGTCATTTGTGGGGGGTTTCCACTGTTTAAGCTTTCCAAACGTGGCATGGCGTCCAATCCCAATTCCAGCCAAAAAAGTCAATTGGCGCTGCTTCCCTTCCGAGCTCTGCCATATGCCCAAATAGTGGTTTATCCCCACATATGGGGTGTCAGCGTACTCAGGACAAATTGGACAACAACATTTGGGGTCCAATTACTCCTGTTACCCTTGGGAAAATAAAAAAATGGTGACTAAAAGATCATGTTTGTGGAAAAAATACGAATTTTTTATTTTCACGCCCGGGCGTTATAAACTTCTGTGAAGCACTGGGGGGTTCAAAGTGCTCACCACTCATCTAGATAAGTTCCTTAGGGGGTCTAGTTTACAAAATGGTGTCATTTGTGGGGGGTTTCCACTGTTTAGGTACATCAGGGGTTTTCCATTCGCGACATGGTGTCCGATCTCAATTCCAGCCAAAACGTCAAATGGCGCCGCTTCCCTTCCGAGCTCTGCCATGCGCCCAAATAGTGGTTTACCCCCACATGTGGGGTATTAGTGTACTCAGGACAAATTGCACAATAACTTTTAGGTTCCTGTTACCCTTGGAAAAATAAGAATTGAGGGTGAAAAGATCATTTTTGTGGAAAAAATATGATTTTTTAATTGTACGGCTGTATGTTATAAACTTCTGTGAAGCCCTTGGGGGTTCAAAGTTCTCACCACACATCTAGATAAGTTCCTTAGGGGGTCTAGTTTCCAAAATGGTGTCATTTGTGGGGGGTTTCCACTGTTTTGGTACATCAGGGGTTTTCCAATCGCGACATGGTGTCTGATCTCAATTCCAGCCAAAAACGTCAAATGGCGCTGCTTCCCTTCCAAGCTCTGCCATGCGCCCAAATAGTGGTTTACCCCCACATGTGGGGTATCAGCGTACTCAGGACAAATTGCACAATAACTTTTAGGGTCCTGTTACCCTTGGGAAAATAAAAATTGGGGTGAAAAGATCATTTTTGTGGAAAAAATATGATTTTTTTAATTGTACCGCTGTACGTTATAAACTTCTGTAAAGCCCTTGTGGGTTCAAAGTTCTCACCACATATCTAGATAAGTTCCTTGGGGGTCTAGTTTCCAAAATGGGGTCACTTGTAGGGGGTTTCCACAGTTTAGGTACATCAGGGACTCTCCAAATGTGACATGGCATCTGATCTGAATTCCAGCCAATTTTGCATTGAAAAAGTCAAACGGCGCTCCTTCCATTCTGAGCTCTGCCATGCGAAGAAACAGTCGTTCCCCCCCACAAATCAGGTATCAGCGTACTCAGGACAAATTGCACAATAACTTTTGCAGTCCAATTTCTCCTGTTACCCTTGGTAAAATAAAAAAAATTGAACCTGAAGTATTTTTTTTTGTGAAAAAAAGTTAGATGTTCATTTTTTTTTAAATATTCAAAAAAATTCCTGTGACGCACCTAAAGGGTTAATAAACTTCTTGAATGTGGTTTTGAGCACCTTAAGGGGTGCAGTTTTTAGAATGGTGTCACTTTTGGGTATTTTCTATCATATAGACCCCTCAAAGTGGCTTCAAATGTGATGTGGTCCTAAAAATAAAATGGTGCTGTAAAAATGAGAAATCGCTGGTCAACTTTTAACCCTTATAACTTCCTAACAAAAAAAAATTTGGTTCCAAAATTGTGCTGATGTAAAGTAAACATGTGGGAAATGTTAGTTATCAAGTTTTTTGTGTGCCGTATCTCTGTGATTTAAGGGCATAAAAATTCAAAGTTGGAAAATTGCAAAATTTTCAAAATTTTTGCCAAATTTCCGTTTTTTTCACAAATAAACGCAAGTTATTTGAATGAAATTTTACCACTAACATGAAGTACAATATGTCACGAGAAAACAATGTCAGAATCACCGGGATCCATGGAAGCGTTCCAGAGTTATGACCTCATAAAAGTACAGTGGTCAGAATTGTAAAAATTGGCCCGGTCATGAACGTGCAAACCACCCTTGGGGGTGAAGGGGTTAAGGCCAGAGCACACACATATGCAGGAGGATTCATTTATATAAATAAAGATATATATTCTAAAAAAGGGGGAAGGAACTCCAATTCTGCAGTAACTTACATGGATGATATTGTGTCTGGAAGACAGAACTTTTTTACAAACAGTATTGGTGAATAAATAAATCCTTTTATAATGGAAAATTTGAACAGTGGCTTCTTTTTAGGTATACTTGATTGTGGACTATATTCAATACATGTTTGCCAATTGCCATTTACTGGTTTCCTTACCACTCTTGTCTTTACCCAGATAAATGTATTATACGGTTCTCTGATGGAGTCATGAGCTGCCATTAAGACCCGCATCACATAGCAGGCTGATTTCCACTGCTTTGCAGATGCACAAACAATGTATTTATGATACCATTTATCAAATTGAAACCATCACCTTTAAACAAATATTATTCTTAAAACATGTTCAAATTGTATATATCGTGTCTAGTCAATATGACATAATACAGATGGCTAAACATATGCAGAATATGAATTACATATGAATATGATAGGTATTAATCCAAGGACCTGTAAGATATCTAGGACATCTGCTAAGCCTTAGGTTAAAAACTCAATCTAATAAAGTACAATGTCTTAGCAGTGATCCATGCTATAGTTACATAAGAAAATGAATTCCTCATTTGTTAACTCTGAGTCCCATGACTAACATACTAGTGTCTTAAGCTTTCACCATTCCCTTTGGAGCCATCACAGTGACGGAACTAACACTTGATACGGGATGGCAATATGAAGTTTAGATAATTTCAAGAAAGGATTTAAAAAAGTTACTAAATAACAATAAGCACTTTATACTGAATTATCCTTTCTGTCTATGTGAAATAAAAATGAATGTGACTGCAGTATAAGCAGGAAGAAAATGTTGGCAGTGGTATAGTATCTAACAGATTATGCATTGTTTTCTAACATTTACATGGTAAACTGCCACCACCATGTTTCATTGCAGGCACCATGCATTTAGAAAAACTGCATGTCTACCAAGGGGACGGAGTGATGATAGCATCTTCTCTTTCAATATAGAGCAATACACCTATGAACTCATGAGATCATCAATGAAATATTGCTCCCCATCATCAGCAGCTCACATGTAGCTCCACATAAGGACACTGGCACCACCATGTTCTACTGTTGGCATCATGCCAAATTCATTTTTCTACATGCATAGTGACTATTGAAACATGAAAGAGGAATCATCCAGGATCTTGAGAGACTCCAAAACGTAATCCAGCACATGACTAAAAATGTCTTATTTATTGGTTAAAATGGGACAAAACAAAGCAAGGACTACAGTGACTTATTTAGCAAAAGTTGAACTCTTTCAACTTTTGCTGACTACAGTGGGGCAAAAAAGTATTTAGTCAGTCAGCAATAGTGCAAGTTCCACCACTTAAAAAGATGAGAGGCGTCTGTAATTTACATCATAGGTAGACCTCAACTATGGGAGACAAACTGAGAAAAAAAAAATCCAGAAAATCACATTGTTTTTTTTCATTTTATTTGCATATTATGGTGGAAAATAAGTATTTGGTCAGAAACAAGCAATCAAGATTTCTGGCTCTCACAGACCTGTAACTTCTTCTTTAAGAGTCTCCTCTTTCCTCCACTCATTACCTGTAGTAATGGCACCTGTTTAAACTTGTTATCAGTATAAAAAGACACCTGTGCACACCCTCAAACAGTTTGACTCCAAACTCCACTATGGTGAAGACCAAAGAGCTGTCAAAGGACACCAGAAACAAAATTGTAGCCCTGCACCAGGCTGGGAAGACTGAATCTGCAATAGCCAACCAGCTTGGAGTGAAGAAATCAACTGTGGGAGCAATAATTAGAAAATGGAAGACATACAAGACCACTGATAATCTCCCTCGATCTGGTGCTCCACGCAAAATCCCACCCCGTGGGGTCAGAATGATCACAAGAACGGTGAGCAAAAATCCCAGAACCACGCGGGGGGACCTAGTGAATGAACTGCAGAGAGCTGGGACCAATGCAACAAGGCCTACCATAAGTAACACACTACGCCACCATGGACTCAGATCCTGCAGTGCCAGACGTATCCCACTGCTTAAGCCTGTACATGTCTGGGCCCGTCTGAAGTTTGCTAGAGAGCATTTGGATGATCCAGAGGAGTTTTGGGAGAATGTCCTATGGTCTGATGAAACCAAACTGGAACTGTTTGGTAGAAACACAACTTGTCGTGTTTGGAGGAAAAAGAATACTGAATTGCATCCATCAAACACCATACCTACTGTAAAGCATGGTGGTGGAAACATCATGCTTTGGGGCTGTTTCTCTGCAAAGGGGCCAGGACGACTGATCCGGGTACATGAAAGAATGAATGGGGCCATGTATCGTGAGATTTTGAGTGCAAACCTCCTTCCATCAGCAAGGGCATTGAATATGAAACGTGGCTGGGTCTTTCAACATGACAATGATCCAAAGCACACCGCCAGGGCAACGAAGGAGTGGCTTCGTAAGAAGCATTTCAAGGTCCTGGAGTGGCCTAGCCAGTCTCCAGATCTCAACCCTATAGAAAACCTTTGGAGGGAGTTGAAAGTCCGTGTTGCCAAGCGAAAAGCCAAAAACATCACTGCTCTAGAGGAGATCTGCATGGAGGAATGGGCCAACATACCAACAACAGTGTGTGGCAACCTTGTGAAGACTTACAGAAAACGTTTGACCTCTGTCATTGCCAACAAAGGATATATCACAAAGTATTGAGATGAAATTTTGTTTCTGACCAAATACTTATTTTCCACCATAATATGCAAATAAAATGAAAAAAAAACAGACAATGTGATTTTCTGGATTTTTTTTTCTCAGTTTGTCTCCCATAGTTGAGGTCTACCTATGATGTAAATTACAGACGCCTCTCATCTTTTTAAGTGGTGGAACTTGCACTATTGCTGACTGACTAAATATTTTTTTGCCCCACTGTATGTCACTGTAGTCTGTGATTTCTTTTTCTCCTTGTCTAACCAATAAATAGTTTTTACTCACACATGTGCTGGATTATGTTTTGGAGTCTCCAAAGATCTTGAATTCTTCCTCACTCTTTCTACTTTCACCTGCAAGCTTGCCAGTTTCCTTGCACTGTGCATGAGTGGTACGCCTAAGGAATTATGCTGGTGAGCAAAGTCCTTTTTTTTTATTTAGAGCTAGTTCACAATAGCATATAAGCAATAGCTCCGATGTTGCTCCTGAAAAGTTGGACCAGTGGAATCTGTATGGTTCAACTTATGTTATTTGAGTGCTATGCGTGTGTGCGATTTTTGACAGTTCCCAGGTAGAGGGAATGAACGTCTGCAGTGAGCTGAAGCAGCCATGAGGTAACCCTGACGGGGTGAGATATCTGTGAGGCTGAAGAGCCTGAGTACTGGACATTGTGTAACCTGTGTGACTACAGGCTTAACAGAGGGAAGCTCTGTCATGAACGCTATGCTGATTATATGAACTTTATGTTGCTGCTGTGGGTTTATGATGCCTGAATAAACCGCATGGATTGTTATTGGTGCCGGACGTGATTATTTGGCTGCCAAGCGAATGTCCCCAACCTTGAATGACAGCGCTACCTTACAATACATAGAGAGAACAGAGGTACAGAGAGATACATAAAGTGCATGTATACTAATGCCAGAAGCCTCGCCAACAAAATGGAGGAATTGGAGTTAATGTTGTTGGAACATATTTATGACATGGTGGGGATATCTGAGACATGGCTGGATGAGAGCCATGACTGGGCGGTTAATTTACAGGGCTATAGTCTGTTCAGAAATTACCGTACAAATAAGCGAGGGGGAGGCGTGTGTTTATATGTAAAATCATCCTTAAAACCCATCCTTCGTGATAATATATATGAATCTAATGAAAATGTAGAGTCCCTGTGGGTAGAGATAAGGGGAGGGGGGGAAAATAATAAATTACTGATAGGGGTTTGTAATAAGTCTCCAAAAATAATGGAAGCAACAGAGAATGTCCTCATAAAGCAAATAGATGAAGCTGCGACTCAAGGAGAAGTCATTAGTATGGGGGACTTCAACTACCCTGAAATACATTGGGGAACTGAAACATGCAGTTCCAGCAAAGGTAATAGGTTTTTGACAACTATGAGAGACAATTACCTTTCACAACGGGTTCAGGACCCAACAAGAGGGGGGGCACTGCTAGACCTAATATTAACCAACAGGCCAGACCGCATATCAAATGTAAGGGTTGAGGGTCACTTGGGTAATAGTGATCACAAATTAATAAGTTTTCATGTATCCTTTAATAAGATGTGCAGTAGAGGGGCTAGAAGGACACTAAACTTAAGGAAGGCAAATTTCCAACGGATGAGAGATGATCTTGGTGCAATTAACTGGGACGATATCCTGAGACATAAAAATACACAAAGAAAATGGGAGACGTGTAGGACCTGTGCACAATATATACTGTATGGGAATAAACATGCTAGAAATAGGAGGAAACCACTATGGATAAATAGAGCTGTAAGGGGTGCAATAAGAGATAAAAATAAAGCATTTAGAGAAATAAAGCAAGTAGGTAGTGATGAGGCATTAAATAAATACAGAAAATTAAATAAATTCTTTAAAAAGCAAATCAAAACAGCAAAGATTGAGACAGAGAGACTCATTGCCAAAGAAGTAAAAATAATCCCAAAATATTCTTTAACTACATAAATAGTAAGAAGCTAAAAAATGATAGTGTTAATCCCCTTAAAAATAGTCTGGGTGAAATGGTGGATGAGGATGAGAAAAAAGCCAATATGCTAAATGACTTTTTTTCAACAGTATTTACACAAGAAAATCCCATGACAGATAACATGATCAGGGATAAAAATTCTCCATTAAATGTCACCTGCTTAACCCAGCAGGAAGTACGGCGGCGTCTAAAAATCACTAAAATTGACAAATCCCCGGGCCCGGATGGGATACACCCCCGAGTACTGCAGGAATTAAGCACAGTCATAGATAGACCATTATTTTTAATTTTTAAAGATTCCATAATAACAGGGTCTGTACCACAGGACTGGCGTATAGCAAATGTGGTTCCAATATTCAAAAAGGGGACAAAAACTGAACTCGGAAATTATAGGCCAGTAAGTTTAACCTCAACTGTGGGTAAAATCCTGGAGGGTTTTCTAAAGGTACTGTCACACTTAGCGATGTACCAGCGATCCCGACCAGCGATATGACGCGGTCAGGATCGCTGGTACATCGCTAAGTGGTCGCTAGTGAGCTGCCACACAGGCAGATCTCACTAGCGACATCGCTGGGGACGGGGGTCGCTACTTACCTGTCACACTAGGCGATCCTGCGTCATCCCGCCCGGCTCCACGCTCGTCGCTCGTCTTTCCACAGGAAGCGCCGCAGGAAGCTGACGACGAGAAACGGTCCAGGACGTTCTCGGCGCAATCAGCGATAATCAGCGGGGGAGCGGGTTGTAGGTAAGTATCACAGACAGTGATATCGCTAGCAATATCGCTATAACTTCACAAGTTATAGCGATATTGCTAGCGATATCGCTTAGGGTGACAGTACCTTAAGAGATACTATACTGGAGTATCTGGAGATCAATAACCTTATGACCCAATATCAACATGGGTTTACAAGGGACCATTCCTGTCAGACTAATCTGATAAGCTTTTATGAAGAGGTAAGTTCCCGACTCGACCAAGGGAATGCAGTGGACGTGGTGTACATGGACTTTTCAAAAGCTTTTGATATGGTGCCACACAAAAGGTTGATACATAAAATGAGAACAATGGGGATAGGGGAAAATATGTGTAGGTGGGTTAAGAGCTGGCTAAGGGATAGGAAACAAAGGGTGGTTATTAATGGAGCACACTCGGACTGGGTCACGGTTAGCAGTGGGGTACCATAGGAGTCAGTTTTGGGCCCGCTTCTTTTTAACATATTTATTAATGACCTTGTAGGGGGCATAGAGAGTAGAATTTCAATATTTGCAGATGATACTAAACTCTGCAGGGTAATCAATACAGAGGAGGACAATTTTATATTACAGGAGGATTTATGTAAACTAGAAGCTTGGGCTGATAAATGGCAAATGAGCTTTAATGCGGATAAATGTAAGGTGATGAACTTGGGTAGAACGAACAAGATGTATAATTATGTGCTTTTAATTGTAAAACACTGGGCAAAACAGTCACTTAAAAAGACCTGGGTGTATGGGTGGACGACAAACTCACGTTTAGTGGCCAGTGTCAGGCAGCTGCCGCAAAGGCAAATAAAATAATGGGATGCATTAAAAGAGGCATAGATGCTCATGAGGAGAACATAATTTTACCTCTATAAAAGTCACTAGTGTGACCACACTTAGAATACTGTGTACAGTTCTGGTCTCCGGTGTATAAGAAAGACATAGCTGAACTGGAGCGGGTACAGAGAAGAGCGACCAAGGTTATTAGGGAACTAGGGGGTCTGCAATACCAAGACAGGTTATTACACTTGGGGTTATTTAGTTTGGAGAATCGAAGGCTTAGGGGTGATCTTATCACAATGTGTAAATATATGCGGGGACAATACCAAGACCTTTCTAATGATCTTTTTACTCTTAGACCTGTGACGGGGACAAGGGGGCATCATCTACGTCTGAAGGAAAGAAGGTTTACACATACTCACAGACACGGATTCTTTACTGTAAGAGCAGTGAGACTATGGAACTCTCTGCCATATGATGTTGTAATGAGTGATTCCCTACTAAAATTTAAGAAGGGACTGGATGCCTTTCTTGAAAAGTATAATATTACAGGGCATATACACTAGTTTCCTTAATATTACGTTGATCCAGGGAGCTTGTCTGATTGCCGTATGTGGAGTCGGGAAGGTGTAGCTTACTGTTTGCCACATGGGTTTTTTTTGCCTTCCTCTGGTTCAACATGTTAGGGCAAGTTAGGATAGGATATGGGTTGAACTAGATGGACTTAAAGTCTCCCTTCAACCTTAATAACTATGTTACTATGTAGATAGATAGAATAGATAGATGGAATAAATAGGATAAATGTCCTGTAGATGTTTAATGTCACAAGTCCCCTACATATAATAAACTAGCACCCTTTAGTGCCTTTTATGTGGCAATAAAGGGTGTTTAGTCTTATTTAATCTATTAAATAAGTAATTTTAAAAAAAATGGCGTGGGTCCCCCTATGTTTGATAACCAGCCAAGGTAAAGCAGACAGATGTGGGCTTATATTATCAGGCTGGGAAGGTCCCTGGTTATTGGACCCTTCCCAGGCTAAAAACACAAGCCCGCAGCCACCCCAGAAATGGAATAATGGTAGTTCGGGTTGATGATAGTTGTGATTTGTGAAAAATCACAGTTGCCATCAACCCTAGGGTTAGTAATGGAGAGGTGTCTGTCAGACACCCCCATTACTAACCCAGTATTTAAAAATGAAACGACAAACATAGGAAAAAAAGTTTATTTGAATAAAAATTCCCCCACACATTTCCTGGTTCGCCAATTTATTTAAAAAAAAATGTAAACAAAAGCCATACAGGTCAGTCGTAGCCCAGGGAATCCGCCATAGTCCACCGAATCTGCCGTAGTCCACAAATGGATATTTCAAAAACATAAAAAATGAGAAAAATAAACAATACACTCTCCCTTGTTCATTAATTTATTCCCAAAAATGTTGCCACACAGATCCAACATAGCCCAGAGTTCCTTGAATCCAATGCCGGTGAATGTGAATAGCAAGAATGATACAGCTATTCACAGGCGCCAGGTACTTATGTCACCGCTAATGAGAATTGCTGACTCCAGCAAGACCCAGCTGCACTGAACAGCGGTGACATCAGTAACAATACCTCTCAAGTCAGCTCAAGATTCGCTCAAGTTTGCAGGCTGATTTTATTCAGCCAGAATAAAGTTAGTTTTAAAACAATCTGCCCTGAAAAGACAATAATTATGCCCTGATGTCTCTCCAGAATCCATAAAATTATAAATGGAAGGCTGGGAAGGAGGCAAGGAATAAAAGATTAAACTAACCTGTCTTAGAATGTGTGCACACGCTGCGGATTTTGCTGCGGATCCGCAGCGGTTTTGGTCCTGCGGATCCGCAGCAGTTTTTGCTGCGGTGTACAGTACCAATATAACCTATGTAAAATGAAAACCGCAGTGCAGACATTGCGGAATTTTCCGCGCAGTTTTTCTGTAGTTTCAAAACCACAGCATGTCACTTCTTTGTGCGGATTCCGCTGCTAAATTAACTTCTGACTTACACAACACACGTATGCCAACCTGACATACACTACACAACTCATGTATGCCCACTTGGTGTACACTGCACAACTCAGGTATGCCACTCCTTCACTTCTGAGCCCTGGTGTGCGCCCAAACAGTGGTTTTCGTCCACATATGAGGTATCAATGTACTCATGACAAATTGCACAACGAATTTTGGCATCAATTTTTTTCTGTTACCCTTGTGAAAATAAAAAAAATTGGGGCTAAAAGATCTTTTTTTGTGGAAAAAATGTGATTTTTTTGTAATTTAATGATTCATCATTAAAATTTTCTCAGCAGCACCTAGGGGGTTCATGGTGCTCAACATACATCTAAAGAACTTCCTTGGACGTCCAGTTTTCAAAAAAGGGTAAATTGTAGGGGATTTCAACTGTTTAGGCACAACAGGAACTCTGCAAACGTGAAATGAAGCCTGCAGACTATACCATCAAAGTCTGCATTCCAAATCATCACTCCTTTACTTCCGAGCCCTGACTTGAACCCAAATAGTGGTTTTATCCCATATATAAGGCATCAGTGTACTCATGAGAAGTTGCACAACAAATTTTGGGTTCCATTTTCTCCTGTTACCCTTGTGAAAATAAAAACATTTGGGGCTAAAAGATAATTTTTGTGAAAAAAATGTGATTTTTTTTATTTTCACAGTTCTACATTATAAACTTCTCTAAAGCACCTGGCGGTTCAAGGTGCTCACTACACATCTAGATAAAAAATGACTAAGTATGGAATGCACAAGGCAACTGTTGGGTGGATTCATAACTGGCTTAGTGATCGGACCCAAAGAGTGGTCGTTAATGGCTGCACATCCAGTTGGAAGAATGTCTCAAGTGGGGTACCACATGGTTCAGTCCTGGGCCTTGTTTTGTTCAAAATCTTTATCAATGATTTAGATGAACCATTTGAGGGTACACTGATTAAATTTGCTGATGATACAAAGCTAGGAGGGATAGCTAATACTAGAAAAGAGAAAGATAATTCAAAAAGATATAAATAAACAGCAGTGGGCAGCAACTAACATAATGGTTTTCAACAGAGAAAAAATGCAAAGTACTACATCTGGGCAATAAAAATGAAAGAAGCATATACAGAATGGGAGGAATAGGGCTAAGCAACAGCACATGTGAAAAAGACTTGGGTATACTAATAGGTCATAAACTGAACATGAGTCAACAGTGTGATGCAGCAGCAAAAAAGGCAAATGCAATTCTGGGATGTATTAACAGAAGCATACAGTCTAGATCACGGGAAGTCATTACTGACATCTACTTCTCTTTGGTCAGACCTCATCTGGAATACTGTGTCCAGTTTTGGGCACCACATTAAAAAAAAGACATCAACAAACTGGAGCAAGTTCAGAGAAGAGCGACCAGAATGGTGACCGGTTTGCAAACCATGTCCTATGAGGAAAGGTTTCAGGATTTGGGAATGTTTAGCTTGCAAAAAAGAAAACTGAGAGGAGACTTAATAGCTGTCTACAAATATCTCAAGGGTTGTCATATTGTAGAAGGATCATCTTTATTCTCATTTTCATAAGGAAACACTAGAAGCAATGGGATAAAATTGAATGGGAGGAGACGCAGATTAGATATTAGAAAAAACTTTTTGACAGTGAGGGTGATCAATGAGTGGAACAGGCTGCCACGAGAGGTGGTGAGTTCTTCCATGGAAGTACCTTGAGGTGTCTAGTTTCCAAAATGGGGTCACTTTTGGGGGTTTCCAATGTTTAGGCACATCAGAGGCTTTCCAAATGGGACATGGGGTCCGCTCTCGATTACAGCCAATTTTGCATTCCAAAAGTCAAACAGTGCTGCATCCCTTCCGAGCCCTAACGTGCACCCAAACAGTGGTTTTCCCCCACATATGGGGTAATTGCCTACTCAGGAAAAATTGCACAACAATTTCTTGGGTCCATTTTCTCCTGTTACAGTTGTAAAAATATAAAAATTGGGGTCTAAAGTAAAATTTTTGTTCTAAAAAGTTAAATGTTCATTTTTTCCATCCACATTCCATGATGCACCTGAAGGATTAATAAACTTATTGAATGTGGTTTAGAGGACTTGAGGGGTGTAGTTTTTAGCATGGTGTCACTTTTGGGTATTTTCTGTCGTATAGGCCCCCAAAGTCGCTTCAAATTTGCTGTCGTCCTTGAAAAAATGGTGACGTAAATTTTGTTGGAAAAATGAGAAATTACTGATCAATTTGTAACCCTTATAACTTCCTGACAAAAAAGTTATTTTTTAAAAATTGTGCTGATGTATAGTTGACATGTGGGAAATGTTATTTATTAACTATTTTGTGTGACATAACTCTCTAATTTAAGGGCATACAAATCAAGTTTGAAAATTGCTACATTGTCTCCAAATTTCCATTTTTTCTTAAATATACGCAAGTCACATCGAAGAAATTTTACCACTAACATGAAGTACAATATGTCATGAAAAAACTTTCTTAAAATCAGTGGGATCCGTTGAAGCATGCCAGAGTTATTACCACATAAAGTGACAGTGGTCAGAATTGTAAAATTTGGCCTGGTCATGAAAGTGAAAACAGGCTTGGGGGGTGAAGTGGTTAGTAAATTTTTTTTGTACATTGAGAAATGTACATTGTTGTACAGTGTTCAAGTCATTCTGATTTTTTATATTTGTTATGGTCTATGATTCAGAGTCAAACATGCAGCTCTTGTTACTTTCAGTGTATCCTACAGATCTGAGCTTTATGTTTCGGTACAGCCTTTGTTTTCGTCTTTGAGATGCATCTGAATTATTTAATTGACTGCAGTGAGTGTTACTGCAGTAAGGCAGAGCTAATTAACTGCAGGCTGTTTTGCTGTTGGTGCCAAATGTACCCAGAAGTGGCTGGTGATCAAAGATTAATATAATTTTGTGTAGATCTTATCCTCCCTGGTGTTAATCCTAGCTTGGTTGACTGCCACAAACATATTGCTTGACATGAGTGATAAAACCCTGCCTATAACAGCAACAGCAGCAGGAGCTGAAGCTGAATCAGGAAAGTTCAGAGCAGTCTAATTGTTCTAGAAGCGCCTGACTTTATTATATCCCTTTTTTCTATTGTTCCTTTTGAGTTCTTTACTAAGTCACATCTGATCTGTCAGTCATGGAAATAGAAAAGTATGTTCCTAAGGATGAACTGCTGAATCAAACTTCATACATTACCTCTACTGAAAAGCACAAGAGGTTCTGTATAGGATTGACAGACTCTCTTTATGTAAATAATGACCAAATGCTGAACGTGTGCGGCCTCACATCTGTACCAAAAACGCATATAAAAAGGGGGGAAAGCATTAAAAAGTGCAGGAAAAAATGCAAGAATCACTGTATTTCTGTAACGTGTGAACACGGCCTTACAGACACAAAAAAGCCAGATGTCATATAGTGACACTTACATAAAAGTGAGAACGTTCTGGCTGCTATGACTCTGAATGAAGGAACAAAAAATAAATTCATAGGTCCCAACTAGAGATGAGCGGGATGCAGAGATGACTTTGCACCATCTTTGACTAATCAAAAGCTGCGCTAGAGACACTGGAAGGTAAGAGATTTGCAGCTCCCCATCCAACAGGTACCACTGAGCTGGATGCCTGACCCGAGTCCGTGAATCAATCCACTCATCTCTAGTCTCAACTGTCCCAGTTTTAGCTTGAAATTAATTCTACACAATATTAATTTATTAATATTAATTATATCACTTAATATTGAGCACAATTAAGTATGCTGACACCTCCCTATATATCTTTGAACCCAAGTACAGCTCCTTCTGTATATCGTATAAACCCTCGCACAGCTTCCCTATATACAGCATGAGCCCCACACAGCCTTCCCATATACAGCAAGAGCCCAAAACAGCCTCCCTATATACTGCATGAGCCCCACGCAGCCTACCTATATATGCTGCATGAGCCACACACAGCGTCCCTATATACAGCATGAGCCCAAAACAGCCTCCCTATATACTGCATGATCCCCACGCAGCCTACCTATATATGCTGCATGAGCCACACACAGCGTCCCTATATACAGCATGAGCCCCACACAGCCTTCCCATATACAGCATGAGCCCTACAGTCTATCCACATACTGAATGAGGCCTCACACAGCCTCCCCATATACTGCATGAGCCCAACACAGCCTCCCTATATATTGCATGAGCCCCACACAGCCTTCACATGTACTGCATGAGGCCCCCATAGCCTCACCTTGTGCAGCATGTCACCCACATAGCCTCACCATTTGCAGCATGACTGTAATGACTGGAGGTCCAAATAAGTTGCAGTGGGTCACAAACCGAGACTGAGGCAGAAAGAGTCTGTACTCAAACAGCAGATAAAGTAGAACTTAGTATATGGAATAAACAGATTAAATACCCTTATTCAATACACTTAATCAGCCGGAGCTGAAATCACTATGCCAATCCTAGGTTCCCTGAAGAGTGTATTACACAGGGATTTGAAATAAACTTACCTATCAGAAAGGTCAATTCAGGTACTCACAAAACAGGTGTAAATCGAATGTAGTGATATCAAGAGATCCCCTGGAATGGCACACTGAGTATAACCTATACAAACCTACAATAACAATACATATAAATGTAATAAAAAGGTCCTTAAGCGCTTCAACTAGAGATACCCGGGTATCTATGACTATGGTACCTTTAACCTGAGGTGAGTCTCCTCTCAGACATATAGATTGCATAGGCTGCAGCCAGTCCCAATCAGTTGCAGCAACGCAAGGTTCCTCATCTTGTCGGCCGGTGCCAAGCCCAATCATCGGGGATGTATAGTTCTGTAGCCTTGTGATGCCGTCTCTCCTCCTGTAGTCCTCATGAATTCTCCTAGAAGCAATACACCTGTTTCTGTATAAAATGTCTGTCCAATATTGCTTCTCAGCTCATCACACAGGGACTCCACAGTCACACAGCGCTCTGGATTGCTCAGTCTTTGTTCCACAGCAAGGTCTCAGGCTCCCAAGATGAAGGGGTTGCAGTAAACAGTCTCTTACAGTGTTCAATCTCTTTGCTTCTCACAAGCTGCTCCACACACACAGTGTCTCTCAGGGCAGTCTCTCTTCTTCTTCTTCTGGAAGCTTCCCTTACAGCTCTAGACAACTGACACTAGGCCCCACCCCCCAGCACACACAGATTCCTGGGCACTGGCAGCACCTGCTCTTAGCTGCAGCAGGCAAACACCACAGGGTCCTAGTGCTGGTGTAATCACAGTTCACCCTTTTACATGACAACCACATAGCCTCCCCATGTGCAGCATGTCACTACCTTAGCATCCCCATATTCTGCATGACAGCTCCATAGCCTCCTGATGTGCAGCATGTCAGCCCAATAGCATCCCCATGTGCAGCATGTTACCCCCATAGCATCCCCATGTTCTGCAGGACAGTCCCATAGCCTCCCCATGTGCATGTCACCCCCATAGCATCCCCATTTTCTGCACGACAGCCCCATAGCCTCCCCATGCACAGCATGTCACTCCCCATAGCCTCCCCATGTGCTACATGTCACCCCATAGCCTCCCCATGTGCTTCATGTCACCCCATAGCCACCCCATGTGCTATGTAGCCTCAACATGTTCTGCACAACAGCCCCATAGAATCCCGATGTGCTGCATGTCACCCCCATAGAATCGCCATGTGCTGTATGTCACCCCATAGAATCCCCATGTGCTGTATGTCACACCATCGAATCCCCATGTGCTGTATGTCATCCCCATGTGCTTCATGTCACCCCCATAGAATCCCCATGTGCTGTATTTCACACCCATAGAATCCCCATGTGCTGCATGTCACCCCGTAGAATCTCCATGTGCTGTATATCACCCCCATAGAATCCCTATGTACTAGTTTCCTTAATTATACACTAGTTTCCTTAATTATACACTAGTTTCCTTAATATTGCATTGATCCAGAGAGCTTGTATGATTGCCGTATGTGGAGTCGGGAAGGAATTTTTTTCCCCAATGTGAAGCTTACTGTTTGCCACATGGGGTTTTCTTTGCCTTCCTCTGGATCAACATGTTAGGGCAAGTTAGGATAGGATATGGGTTGAACTAGATGGACTTAAAGTCTTCCTTCAACCTTAATAACTATGTTACTATGTTACCCCCATAGAATCTCCATGTGCTGTCTGTCACCCCCATAGAATCCCCATGTGCTGCATGTCACCCCCATAGAATCCACATGTGCTGTATTTCACACCCATAGAATCCCCATGTGCTGCATGTCACCCCGTAGAATCTCCATGTGCTGCATGTCACCCCCATAGAATCCCCATGTGCTGTATGCAGGGCCGGCATTTGGACCAGGCAGACCAGGAAGATGCCTGGCCCCAACCTACAAAGGGGCCCCCCTGCATCTGCAGTCCATTTATGAAGTGCCCAGAGGGTGTACAGCAGTGAATAATGCTGTGCATTGCTCTGAAGTCTTGGAGTGTCTCTCGCAAAGCCCCTTGAGCCCCCCTGTCTCTTTCTCCCTGCAGTTAGGTTAAAAGTTGAGAGTGAGGGAGAGGGGCCGTTTACAGCACAGTGACAGCCAGGAAGATGCCTGAAGCTCTGCCTGTCTCCACCTGAGTCCTGATCATGGCTGCTCCAAGCACTGTCCTGAGAATGGATATGCCTAAGTGAAGCCGCAGAACCTGGTAAGAGCAGCAATAACAGGTCAGAGTGCAGCGATTTACTCACTGTGGTCCCAGAGCTCTGTGCTGATCGCTGTAGGATCAGGATTCACAGCCACAAACAGCAGTGATCAGCATCAGCTCTGACCACAGTCATTAATCACTGTTTGTAATGTGACAGGGTGACCTCTTGTCACTACTGTCTGGGTGACACAAGACAGGGATATTGTCTGCTGAATCAGGGGATTTATGACATAGAAATAAATGAACTCCCATGTGAAATAATAAGGGTAAACCCATACACATATATATATACTGTATATATATATATGTTACAGGTGTGCATAGTAATCAGTGTTTTTGGTGCATTTTTTTGCAGCCAAAGCCTGCTCTCTTGGCAGTAAAAACACTGCTTTCAAAAAGCCCATTTTTTAGGGTATGTGCAGGCGATCCAGAAATAGCAGCACTTTGGACGCAGCGGACATGTGCTCCATCTAAAGTGCTGCCATCTGTTGAACGCAGGTGATTCCGCGTGTGGTCACTGAACCGTGCGGAATCACCGCGTCCAATACATTGTACGGGTGAGATTTCTCTTGCGGAGACTCGCATCTATGCAAGATAAATTGACATGCTGCGGTCTGGAGAGTCGTACTGCATGTCTGTCTCTGCGGGTGAAGTGCGGGCGTATGTGGATGCATAGTGGACATGGAATTTCTAGAAATCCCATCCACTATGCTGTAACATCTGGCCGCTGCGGATGTACGCAGCATCCAGAGTTTACTGATTGTGGACACATACACTTAGAGCTTTTGCTGTTTTTTTTACAGTATGCATTTTGTCTACAGTACATGTTTAATCAAGTTTGTTTTATTCACCAAAAACACAGCGAAAAACAACGTTGCGACATTTGCTGCTTTTCTATAACTTTTTCATTGCTTTCTACAGGTGAAAAAAATTGCTGAAAGAAGTGACACGCTGCGGATTTAAAGAACGCTGCAGTTGTGAAATTCAGTCAGGAGAAAATAAAAGGGTGTGAGAAGATCTCTGAAAATCTCAGTCTTTGCTTGTGCTGTAAAATGCTGTAAACTTCTTATTCGCAGAAGAAAAAGCTGCAGGAATTCTGCATATGAACGTGGCAAAAGCTGCTTTTTAAAGTGCCAGCAAAGCATATGAGATTTCCGAAATCTCCTGCATGCGCTTGTTTTTTTGCTGACTGAATTTCAGAACTGTAGCGCTTTTTAAATCTGCAGCGTGTCACTTCTTTCAGTGTGTTTTCATCCGTAGAAAGCAATGAGAGAATATAAAAAAGGAAGCTGAAGATATTGCAACAGCATTTTTGGCTGCAATTTTTTAAGTGCTTTTAGTGAATTAAACTATTAATTCTCGATCATAGGATCAGTATTTGTAATGCAGAAACAGCAGTGGAACAATCAGAGGAAAAGTATAGTAGAAACACAGCACCACTTCTGGATTTCTCACCCTCCTGGTTTTGACTTGCGCATACTGATGTGAAATACAGACCGAATACTCAACGTGTGAACGTGGCCTTAAACATACTGTAGACAAAACAAACATCTTCACTTTAAAAAAAAGCTGAAAAAAGTGTAAAGAACACCAGAAACAAGCTGAAAAACAGGTGTTTTGAACGCAACATTTTTACTTCCAATAGAACAGGTTTTGGCTACAGAAAAAAATGCATGTGAACATAGGCATAGCGTTTCAGAGTAAGACTATCTGTGGTGTTACATAGGACTGCAGGTGACATCTACAACATTATCTGTTCTCCGAGAGTTATTACTGCTATCTCTGGTGTTACATAGGATAAGGTCACAGTCATGTGACTGGTCACGTGAGCCAGGAGGGCTTCTGTTCTGGAGCATGCTGTGCATAGAGGGAATTGTATGGCGATCGGTACACAGCCCCTTCTAAAATGACAGGTGGGCATGGTGGCTGATTCGCAGTGTGGGAAAACTACAATCCCGGCCGGGATAGCGGGTGGGAGTGTCAAAATCAGGACTGTCCGGCTGGATCCAGGACAGTAGGGAGCCCTGCTGTGTTATCTGCAGTGTTAAAAAAAAATTAAGAGGGGGTTGGGGGACAACTCTTTGTCTTGGGGCTTGGGCCCCCCAATCTTTTCTGACCCTAGCAACGCTCCTGTGTAATGATAATAGTGGCAGACCCATTGGCTGATATAAGGCTCCTGAATATGGGGGTCACAGTGCCAACATAGGCCCCTCTGCCACCTGTATCCACATCCTGCTCATGTAATGTAACCTAAATGTGTGATTTTACAATGTTAGCATTTGGGGCCCCACTTTAAACTTTTGCCTAGGGCCCCACTTTGTCTAAAACTGGCCCTGGCTGTATGTCACACTCATAGAATCCCCATGTGCTGCATGTCACCCCATAGAATCCCCATGTGCTGTATATCACCCCCATAGAATCCCCATGTGCTGCATGTCACCCCCATAGAATCCCCATGTGCTGTAAATCACCCCCATAGAATCCCCATGTTCATACACATGTAAAAAAAAAAAAGACCACCACTTACTCACGTCGGCCCCGTTCCCTGGCGCTCTGCTCTTCTCCCTGCCTCCGGTGCACTGACATTCCGGCGGTACACAGCTGACACGATGAGATGACGTCATCGTGTCAGCTGTTTTACACGCTGATTGGTGGAGGAAGTGGCCAGACTGAGACAGCCAGAAGGCTGGATGTGGCCCGCGGGCTGCACTTTGCCCAGGTCTGTTATACTGTATACCATCCCATGTTCTATGCTACATATAGCACTGTCCCTTATAATATAGATTCCTTTTTTGTTTGTATAGCGCCGTCTCATATTATATAGCGTCCTCTTGTTATATATAGCACCATCCCGTATTATACAGCGTCCTCTAGTTATATATGACACCGTCTCATGTTATATAGCATCCTCTTGTTATAAATAGCGCCATCCCATATTATACAGTGTCCTCTAGTTATATATAGCACCATCCCATATTATATAGCGTCCTTATGTTATATATAGTGCCATCCCATATTATATAGCGTCCTCTAGTTATATATAGCACCGTCTCATATTATATAGCATCCTGTAGTTATACTGTATATAGCACAGTCTCATATTATATAGCATCCTCTTGTTATATATATCACCATCCTGTATTATTTGGCGTCCTCTAGTTATATATAGCACCGTCTCATATTATATAGCATCCTCTTGTTATATGTAGTGCATTGCCGTATTATATAGCGTCCTCTAGTTATATATAGCGCCATCCCATATTATATAGTGTCCTCTTGTTATAGATAGTGCCTTTTTATTATATAGTATCCTCTATTATATATAGCACAATGTTACACTATATATAGAACTGTACAAGAGGGAAATTAATTTTGCGGCACCCGCTGTTTCTGTCGTTTTGCGTCTGCAGATGTGCACCTGTGTGATAATCTGGCCTATCACATGATCTCTGAAAGGGAATGTCACGTGATACATAGGCTGTTGTGTGGGACTACGCCCTCTAAATTGCTTGGGGCCTGGGCTACTCTTATTCTGCCCTTGGTTGGAGTTTTAAAAAAATGCAAAAGTCCACAAAACAAGATTTTATTGTAAGATCAAAAAACTTTTGCTTGGCTAAAAAAAAATCCAGTGACATTTTCTTTATTACTTCCACGTTTATAGTACAAGTACTGTACATAATACTTTTCTAGAGGAACCAGTATAACAAAACTCTCACAAAACACTGTGCAATTTAGAAGAAAATACTGAACCTGAATACTTTGCCTTCGGGTCTTATTAGACATCTCCCTGTCACTTTATATCTGACATGCATACCTACTGTATGTAATTGCACACAAAGGAGCAAATGCATCTTCCTACAGAGCTTTTCCTGATGAATTTGAGTCATAGAAAAGTACAGAAGAGCAGTGCATATGTGGGCTGAACTGAAAAAACATGGGAGATTCCTTTCCCTTGGGATACTTAAAGCCTAGTCTTTGCTTTGCTCATGCATAAAGCTCTACAGTATTGTAAGGTTATGTATAAGACATGTTCTGAAGCAGAAAATTATTTTATAACTTAAGGATGATGGGCATACACTGATACGTTGGTTAGTATTATAAGTTTTTTTCATTTATTCCCTTTATTTAAAGGTATTCTGGAGAAAAGAAAAAGCTAAAGCAGATGTCATTAAAATTAAATGCCTAAACAGTTTTAAATGGAACCTGTCATGTGAAAAAATGCTATTAAATGCTGCTATTGTGGTCGCCACCATGAACATCCTGCTGCTGGTAGGAAATTATCTTTATTCCTCCTGGCAGCTCCGGCTTCCAGTCATAGAGGCACGGCTGGTGCGGCTTCAGTCGCTGTTCAGTACATAGTGCGAGGTGGCTGAAACAGCCGACTCAGCAGTGCATCAGTAAGGAGCAACAAGTGAAGCAACAGCACAACTTCAGAACCTCATTAACCTGTGGATTAACCACATATTTGCAGGTAATGGCATGTTTTACATGCCAGGTTCCCTTTAAATTAACACATCGCAATTGTTTTGTCTAGGGTGCTTATTTCCACAGAATTGAAATTGCTGTCGCCTTTTACACTTACGGAAAACATGTTCTAGAATGTTAGGACAAGTGCCTGTGAGCATGTGCAGTAGGAAGCTCGTCTTCCTTCATGTGTAGGAAGATGTCCTCTATTACTAGAGATACAAGGAGTACTGAGTAGTGATGAGCGAGTATGCTCATTACTCGAGTTTTCCGAGTATGCTCGGGTGTTCTCCGAGTATTTTGGGTGTGCTCGGAGATTTAGTTTGTGTCGCTGCAGCTGCATGATTTGCGGCTGCTAGACAGTCTGAATACATGTGAGGATTTCCTAACAAACAGGCAATCCCCACATGTATTCAGGCTGTCTAGCAGCCGCAAATCATGCAGCTGCAGCAACACATACTAAATCTCCGAGCACGCCCAAAATACTCGGAAAACACCAAGCATGCTCGGAAAACTTGAGTAGCGAGCATACTTGCTCATCACTACTACTGAGGTAAGAAGAGGCTGCTCACACTACTGTCCACCCAGTCTTTCTGATCTAATATAGTAAATTCCAGGATTGTTGAGGTAATAAAAGGTTGCTCACACTGCTATCCACCCTGTCATTCTGATTTAACATTTGAGATACTAGTAGTGGTAAGATAAGAAGAGGCTGCTCACACTGCTGTCCCCTGTCTTCCTGATCCAATATTGGACATATCAGATGTGCTGAAGTAAGAAGAAACTGCTCACACTGCTGACCAGCCTGTCTATCTGATCTAATTCTGACTATAACAGGTGTGCTGAAGTAAGAAGAAGCTGCTCACACTGCTGTCCACCCTGTCTTTCTAATCTAATACTGGATATATCAGTAGTGCTGAGGTAAGAAGATGCTGTTCACACTGCTGTCACCTGTCTATCTAATCTAACACCAGAGATACCAGGGGTGCAGAGGTAAGAAGAGGATGCTCACACTGCTGTGCACACTGTCTTTCTGATCTAATACTGGAAATATCAGCGATGCTGAGATAAGAAGAGGCTGATCAAACTGCTATTCCCTGTCTATTCTAATATCTTAGATACAATGGGTGCTGAGGTAAGAAGAGGCTGCTCACACTGCTGTCTCCAGTCTGTCTAATCTAATACCAGAGATACCACAGGTGCTGAGGTAAGAAGAAGATGCCCACACGGCTGTTCACCCTGCATTTTTAATTGACAATACATGGTATAGGTAAGTCCAGGTCACTACACTGGTGCTTCCTACTGCATATTGTGATGCTAGTCACTTCTCACAGCCAAGCCGTGAGTCAGAATGATCAAGGAGTCCAAGGTCAGAAGCAAGGAGAGTACGTCATAAACAAAAGGAAGAGATAAAAACGTGGTCAGGTAATGTTCAGAGGTCAGAGTACCGGGAGGATAATGGATCAGAGCTGAAGGGGTTAAACATACGGATGGTCAGAATAAAGTCCAAAGTCAGGCAGCAACAGATCAAGCATACAGAACTCAAGGCACAGGGACACAAACCTCACAAGCTGAAGGTACGTCTGCCAGAGGTCTGGGAGACACAGCTCAGTTAAGTAGTATGGCAATCACTTGGAGTAATGAACACTTGGAGACAGCCGACACCTCCCAGTCTCAGATTGGATAGTGGAGCTGTCAATCAACACACTGACAGCTCAGCACGCCCCTGTAGCAGATTGGATGGCCAAGCTATCAATCAAAGTACTGACAGCTTCAGCACCCCCCCTATGACAGATTGGATGGCTGAGCTGTCAGCAACTGCATCCCAAACACTCTGAGGGGTGGAACCATGACAGTACCTCCTCTTCTATGGGGGCCATCAGACCCCCAGGCTTCCCAGGAAATTTTAGATGGAAGGTCATAACTAACTGATCGGCCTTCACATCTCGAGAAGGAAACTGCTGGTCACCTAGCTCCATGGAGATGTTCGGAGAAGCCAGACTGTGACCCTCCAATCAACTGGCCTTGTGTGCCTAAGATTAGGGCTGTTACAGGAGTTTCATGATTCCTGGGTGGTCATCCTGGGGATACTGCTACACGGAAAGCCGTTTTTAGACTTTTTTGGTGGCCGTCCATGAATAATGATATTAAAAATGTTATATCTGCTTGTGAAGTCTGCACATGCGCCAAAGTCAGTCATAGCAGGCCGACTGAGGAATTGGCTCCATTGTCTATTCCAGAAAGACCATGGACTCATTTGTCCGTGGATTTCATTACAGATTTGCCGCTGTATGATGGGAAGAAGGCTATCTGGATGGTAGTTGATCGATTAAGCAAACAAGCTAATTTTGTTCCTTTGTCAGGATTACCTAATGTAGAGACACTCTCATAAAGAACACTCTGTTCAGCAGTGTCCTTTTCAGAGGTGCACAAAATTGTGGCCTGTGGCACTTTTGAGGAATCCTAAAAATATGGACACCGCCAGATCACAGGTCCTATGACACCCACAGTGCCTCCATCTCCCTCATTATAAGGAATATTCCACCAGGGGTTCTGTCTGAATCACGTATTTCAGAGATTTACATGGAAACCCCATTGCAAGCGCTCAGCACAGAGCGCAGGATAAATGTTTGCCTAGCCATACTGCGATCTTTGGGAGTCAGAATGAAAAAATCAACAACATCTGAAAAAATTGGTTTTATTTATTTTCTACACTGTTCCTCGTGCGATATAAATGATTAGGCAACTTTATTCTTCGGGTCAGTGCGATTACAGCATTACCAGATTTATACCGGGTTTTTATGTTTGGCTGCTGTCTCACACTAAAAGATGCTTTCTATTGCGAAAACTAGTTTTTGCATCGAAATATTTAGACAGCTATAATTTTTCCATATTTAGGCCGACAGAGTCATGTGATTTTACGTTTTTATTGGTACCATTTTCAGCTACATAACATTTTTTGATCACTTTCTTTTCTGATTTTTGGGAGACCGAAGGAACAAAAACCACCAATTCAGAAATATTTTTTTAGGTTTTTTTTATACCATTCTGCGTGTGGTAAAATTGATAAGGCAGCTTTATTCTATGAGTCAGTGCAATTAGAGTGATACCCAATTTATATTGTTTTTTTATGTTTTGGCGCTTTTACACAATAAAAACTATTTTAAAGAAAAAAAATTATTATTTTTGCATCACTTTATTCTGAAAACTATAACTTTTATTTTTCTGCTGATGGAGCTGTATTACAGCTTGTTTTTTTGCAGGACAAGATGACGTTTTTGATCGCGTTTTATTGCACTTTTTGTTTGGCAGTTTGATGACAAAGCATTGTACTTTGTCTTGTTTTTTATTTATTTTTTGAACTTGTACTTTTATTGTTTATTTTTTTATTTACATAAATAAATGTGTTTATTGGAAAATATTTTTTTTGTTCTTTATTTGGGGGATTTAAAAAAAAATATTTTTACACTTTTTAATAATTTTTTTAAAACTTTTTTACATTGTCCCAGGATAGGAGTTTACTGCATAGCATCAGAAATGACACGCCATCTTCCCTGAAGGACCCCACGGCCATCTTGCTGCCAGGGGTCTCCATGGAGACCATGCAGGGAGCCCCCTCCCTGCGCGATGCTTCTCTATGTCACTGTCACTACTGACAGGCATCAGAGGGGTTAAATACCCACGATTGGTCCTTGCACTAATCATGGGCATTGCTGCGGGGTGTCAGCTCTCACATAGAGCTGACACCTGTACCCGATCGCCGCGACGCTCAGCATAAAGCCGCACAATTACTGGGCCGTACCTATGCTGCTGTTTGTGGGAATGCAGCTCCCGCAGAGCAGTAAATGTACTGCATATGCTAAGGAATGAGTTAAATTAGCAGCAGACTGCAAAATGGTTCCCACCTGTTTTGCTCTCAGTATTTTGTCTGAGACTATATGAAAAAGTGAGGTGAGGTTTTAGAACTATTCACTCGGTGTTCGTGCCATTTGGCAGCTATTGTTGCTCTGGTGCTGTGTCTGTGGAGCCATATGGGTTTCACCTTTCCTTGGGCCACTAGGTCGCTTCCCCTCCCCTGCTGGAGCATTGGTCACTGCACGGTGCCGCACCTTTAAGATCAGAGTCCCACTAAGAGGTTCGCCGTAACTCAGGCTACTTTCACACTAGCGTCGTGCGACGCACGTCGCAATGCGTCGTTTTGGAGAAAAAACCATAGACTTGTGTTAGCGACGTTTTTGCACACGTCGCATCCGTCGTACGACGGATGCGTCGTGTTTTGGCGGCCGCGACGCACACAAAAACATTACATGTGACTTTTTTTGTGCGTCGTGTCAGCCATTTTCGACCGCGCATGCGCGGCCAAAACTCCGCCCCCTCCTCCCTGGACATTACAATGTGGCAGCGGATGCGTTGAAAAACTGCATCCGCTGCCCCCGTTGGGCAAAACTTTCACTACGTGCGACGGTACGTCGCCCCGACGCAGGGCGACGTGCATCGCACAACGCTAGTGTGAAAGTAACCTTAGTTGTGGGCTTCATAAAGGCTGATCAGAATGTTAGCTAAAAGCCTCAAATTCATTTTTGTAATTTTTCCTTAGCCACAACATATCATTGTATAAGATTTGGATGTGCGGCCCAAGTCTTTTTCTCCTACAGTTATAGCATTTTTCATACTGCTGCTCAGTCCTTATACTGTTTGTATATTGTCAGCAGCATATCAATGACTATTATGAGTTTTTTAGGCCTCATAAAAAATGCAATCAACTGACAAACAAGCATTTATTAGTTTGCTGACTGATCACAGGCCAATAGTTTGGCATGAAGGTTGAGCAGCTGCCGGGAAATCATGTACCATCAACATAATGTAGGTGTTATTTATAATGCAAATATAGACAAAAATTGGGATGAGACAAATATTCAAGTCTCATATCTCATGCAAAGAATACAGACACAGATAACTTCATTCAGAAGCCCAGATGCTCATCTATATATATATATATATATATATATATATATATATATATGTATATATATAATTGCCTTAAATTGTCTGTCATCCACTTCCGTCTGGATGTCCATGAATCCCACAATCCACTGCGCTGCACTGGAAGTAAGCTGACCACCATTTTGGAACACCCAAGTGATGCCGCTCGGATCCAGGCCGCCGCTGCGATCCCGACCACCGCTGTGATCCCTACCGCCGCTGGGATCCCAGCGGCTACCGGATCCAGGTCGCCACTGTGATCCCGAACATCGCTGCAATCCTGACCGCCGCTGGGATCCCAGCTGCCATTTGGATCCAGGCCACCGCTGCGATCCCAACCGCCGCTGGGATTCCAGCAGCCGCTCGGATCCACGCTGCCGCTGCGATCCTGAACGCCACTGCGATTCTGACCACCCCTGGGTTCCTGGCCTCTGCTTGGATCCCAGCCGCCACTCAGATCCCAGCTGTCGCTTGGATCCAGGCCGCCGCTGCGATCACGAGGCTGTGAAAGGGGTGTAACGAGGGGATATGGTGTATAGGGTGTAATGAGGGGTGTAACGAGAGGGTGTAATGAGGGGGGAGTAATGAGAGGGATGCCGCCGCTGGACCCCCGCCTGGACCCACCGCCTGACTACATGCGCCGGATCCCGCCACTGCCTGCCCACCCACCTCCGTGCAGTCTTAGCCGGCAGGAAAGACCACAGCTTGAGGCCTGTGCTGGAGATTGGGTGTGGCCACCCTCTGGTGGCGCCACACACCATCTCCCGCACAGGCCGCAAAACACCATCTTTCCTGCCAGCTGTGAGAGATGGGTGTAAGTAGAAGGTGTAATGAGGGGGGAGTAATGAGAGGGATGCCGCCGCCGGACCCCCGCCAGGACTCACCGCCTGACTATACGTGCCGGATCCCACCGCTGCCTGCCCACCCACCTCTGTGCAGTCACAGCTAGCAGGAAAGACCGCAGCTTGAGGCCTGTGCTGGAGATTGGGTGTGGCCACCCTCTGGTAGCGCCACAGACCATCTCCAGCACAGGCCGCAAAACACCGTCTTTCCTGCTGGTTGTGACTGCACGGAAGTGGGTGGGCCACCACCTTCAGCGCCACAAAGCTGTCCCCATCGTGATGTTACTGCCCTCCTGATGCGATATCATCGGGCACACATCTAGTTTTTTATAAGCTACAGAGTAATTTTACCTGATCATCTATCTAATGGACAAAGCACCCAAAGAGCATGAAAGCCCTTTTTTAAGTTTGCTATACTCTAATCCAAAAATATTGCATAAACATGGGACTATAAACAAGTAAATATAAACATTATATAAGTAGTGAATTAAAACAAGTCCCTCCCTTCTAAATTCCCTGGATCCTAAGTCACTGAATCAAAAGTAACACACAAAAGCCAAACCACACTTAGAGCAATTCACTTGCAAGCTCATTCACTCACTTTTTTCAGACACTTTAAATATACCGTATATACAGTACTCGCGTATAAGCCGAGAGATTTTCAGCCCATTTTTTGGGCTGAAAGTCCCCCTCTCGGCTTATACGCGAGTCATATACCAGGGGGTTGGTGGGGGAGGGGGAGCGGGGGCTGTCAGGTCATACTTACCCCCCTGGCACGGTCTCTGCAGCCCCCCTTCTCCCAGTCTCAGGCTCCTTCCTGCAGCGGTCACATGGTACCGCTCATTAAAGTCATGAATATGCACATATTTATGACTTCAATGAGCGGTACCACGTGACCGTTGCAGGAAGGAGCCTGAGACCGGGAGAAGCGGGACTGCAGAGACCGCGCTAGGAGGGGGTAAGTATAAGCTATATTCACCTATATTCATTGCTGCACGCTGCTGTCCTCTCCTCCGCGTCCTCTGTCTGTGATGTTCAGGTCAGAGGGCGCGGTGACATAGTCAGTGCACACCGGGTCCTCTGCCTGAACGTCACTGACAGAGGGACCCGGCAGACAGAGCGACACGCAGCTGACGCGCCCCAGAGGTCATGGGATACTCTGCACCGAGGCCCATTAACTTCAATGGGAAATGTCACAGTGGCAGTGACCCAGTCCGTGGCCTCAGGCGGCCATGTAAAAGGGGTTGAATTGAATGGGGATAAAGTTTATGTATTGATTCGTGACGCCAGTTGGAGTGTTCGACTGTAGTAGAGCCGGCACTGCAGATGATCCCTGGGGGAGTAGATGGTGATGGCAGTGCAGATGTTAAACCCTCTCCAACCAGGGCAGACTCCCAGAGATTGTGATGCAAGTAGAAGGCATGGAGTAATAAGGCAAGAGACAAGGAAAGTCACTTTATCATTTACTATAGTTCAGGTGAAGTTCAGAGGAGATATTACAACTCTCACCAGGTTACAGTCTGCTCTGGAGTGGGAGTTATCTTTCCCTGCTGTGACTCATTGTAACTTCCTGCTATTCTAATCCCTTCTGGCACCAAGGCTTCCCAGAGTTTAGAACTTCCAATATTGCCTCTACTCATTGTGTAGTTCACCTTCAGCAACTTGCAGCATGGATCCTGTGTGTGAGCAGCTCAAGTTCCCACTTGCACTATCCTTCACTGATCCTAGGTTAGTGCAGTATTTCTGAGGGAAAACACTTTTCTGTTGGTCGTATAATCCCACGCAGTCTCTCAGCTTACCACCCTGCTCTGAATGCATGTATGGTCTAGGGGCTGGTCCCTGATGCTTCTTAACTCTCACTCCTGGATCGAGCACATGTCTAAACATGGCCTCCAAGACGTTCTTCCTCCTTCTTGTTCACTGAGAACAACAACTCGGCCCCTCCCATTTAGGGTATGTCTGCAAAGCTCTAAGCTTCAGACAAGTGAGGGAGTGAGGCAAATTGTGTGTGTGTGTTGTGGTCCCTAGCAAAGAAAGCATGACTCCCATTGTTCACAAAACACATACAAAACAGTACATAGTTAACCCTTTTGTGGTGGCAAAGATGCAGGGTGCCACACAGCCATGGAGCGAGGATCGGTAAATATCACCAGGGGTCCTGAGCCAGCAGTGACATCAGCACCTGTCCCCGCCTGCTCAGGACACTGGCAATGGGCCCCCAGCGACGAGAGGTGAGCAGCATATGGGGGCATAAACTATGGAGCAGCACATGGGGGCATAAACTATGGAGTAGAATATGGGGGCATAATCTATGGAGCATCATATGGGGGCATAATTATGGAGCAGCATATGGGGGCATAAACTATGGAGCATCTTATGGGGCAGCATATGGTGCATAATCTATGGAGCAGCATTTGGGGGCATAATCTATGGAGCAGCATATGGGGCATAATCTATGGAACATCTTATGTGGGCATAATCTATGGAGCATCTTATGGGGCATAATATATGGATCATTTTATGGGGGCATAATCTATGGAGCATAGCTATGGAATATCTTATGGGGCCATAACCTTTATGGGGCAGCATATGGGTCACATTATTCTATGGATCATCTTATGGTACCATTATTAACTTTTGTGCAGCATTATATGTGGTGTATTTTGTATGGAGCATCTTATGTGGCCATCATGAACTGTATGTAGCATTATATGGGGTGTATTTTGTACGGAGCATCTTATGGGGCCATCATGGACTGTATGGAGCATTATATGGGGCTCCTAATTCAATATGGATAATCAAAAACATTTAACCTACTAATGTCTCAATTAATTTTACTTTTATTGGTATCTATTTTTATTTTTGAAATTTACCAGTAACTGCTGCATTTTCCACCCTAGGCTTATACGCGAGGCAATAAGATTTCCCAGTTTTTTGTGGCAAATTTAGGGGGGTCAGCTTATACACGGGTCGGCTTATACACGAATACATATGGTAATTGCTTTTCCTTACCTGCAATGCAACCTGTAACTTGCTGCAATGTTTGCACAGAAGCTCAAGAATGACAGTCCTAGCCCCCTCAAAAAAATCTGGCTGAAATAGTTGAAGAGGATGAGGGATAGTCAACACCTTTTTCTCTACAGTATTTACACAAGAAAATCCCATGACTTTTGGATATGGGATGGACCCCCACTCCATCTTAAAACCACCATAACTACAGTAAACCTAAGCACTAGAATAAATACACAGAACACATTATTTTGGTTGTCAAAATGGCCACAGCTTTATTTAAATCACAGGATTAAAACAATCACAGTAGGAGTCAGGTAAAGTGTTACTACATTGGGATTCACAAGTACTGTGATATCCCCAGCTGTCTGACATACAGCACCAGGACAGACAGCCATAGAGGGGCGGCACGCACTGGCTTGCCATTCATCATATCCTCACTCCTGTGCTTAACCACTGTGCCCGCCCCTGATTAACATTACCATTACAACATCCTTGAGGCTGGCCACCAAAGGCGAGCCTGTTCACCACCATGAGGTTTTATATCCTCTATTAGTTAAAATGAGTCCCCCTTAACTTGTCTGCAACTTCCACCTGACTCCCAAACTGGAAAGCTGTGACAGGTTATAAATTCACATTTGACACTTTTGTTTCTTATTTTTGTAAATAAATCACTTTTGTAAACTTATAAACTCGAAGTTCCTGCAAAAGCATTAAGGGGACTAACTTGGCAAACCTCCAACTCACAAAGAGTCATCCTTCAGCGCTCAGGAGAGGAAAAAACCCCTGTGGAGGAAACCTCTAGGGAACCATGACTGAAGAATTGCCCTTCCCTTGGGCTTAGAAGGTTAAAGCTGTTAACTCTTTATAGCCATGCTAAAATTTAACCTGGTACAAAATATAAAATGGTAATTTCAAAGATACAATAAATCATTCACCATCATATAAGCAATAATTAAAATGTTTTAGGACAATGATTATAAACCAGGTGGGAGGGTGGGAAATGCTTCCTCCAGTTCATCCAGTGTAAAGGGCCTGTCACACTAAGCAATATCGCTGTAACGTCACTGGTTTTTGTGATGTAGCAGCGATATTGCTAGCGATATCGCTATGTCTGATACTTACCTCCGACCGGCTCCCCCGCTGGTTATCGCTGATCGCGCGAGAACGTCCTGGGCCGTTTCTCGTCGTCAGCTTCCTGCTGGGCTTCCTGTGGCGCCGACGAGCGATGCGTGGACGCGTGCGGGAGAACGTCAGGATCGCCTCGTCTGACAGGTAAGTAGCAACCCCCGACCCCTGCTATGTCGCTGGTGAGATCTGCCTGTGTGGCAGCTCACTAGCGACCACTTAGCGATGCACCAGCAATCCTGACCGCGTCATATCACTGGTCGGGATCGTTGGTCCATCGCTAAGTGTGACAGTACCTTAAGAAAGTGGGAGAGAGACAGAGTTACCTCCTCTATATAAGCCCCACCCTCCTCACAGTAATGCACCAGGCACAAACATACTGTGCTCCTTCCTCTTAAAGCAACATCCTTCTCGCTTAAAGTCTACACTGCTATACAAACAAAGCTGCAGGAGTTAAAGGTCCACCCATCCCCAAGTCATGCCCACCTCCGCCTACGGCTCCAGTGGTTTATTGATAGATGACATGATCAGAGATTTTATTTATTTATTATGCTTTGCTTATATAGCGCTATCTTATTTTGCAACAATTTACATACATTATCATCACTGTCCCACATGACAGTGCAACAAACAGCCGCTATTTGGGGGGGCCGAACCCGAACAGTACCACAAACTTTCTGGTGAACTCTGTGTTCGGTGTCCGTGCACGAACAGTAGGCGTACAGTACTGATGCCTAACTTTACTGTTTGGGTTTGTCCATCTCTGCTTATGGGTATTAGATTCTGTGATGGAATGTTGATCCAGGGAATTAGTCTGATTGCCGAATGGAGTCGGGAAGGAATTTTTCCCTAGTATGGAGCAATTAGCATCTGCCTGATGGGGTTTTGGCCTTCCTCTGGATCAACAAGTTAGGTTACAGGTTGAACTCTATGAATTTATGCTTACTTTCAATCTTAAAATCTATTGAACTATTTAACTATGAAATTTGAAAAAAGTTTGTTATCGCCGTAATTGTACTGACCTGGAGAATCATGTGTTAAGTTCATTTTTACTACACAATGAATGCTGTTAAAAACAAGACCAAAAAACAATGGCAGAACTGTGTTTTTTTTCACAATTTCACCACACTTGGATTTCATCACATGATAAAATGGATAGTGTCTTTCAAAAAAACAAAATGTTTTGCAAAAATCATTATCTCATATGGCTATTTCGGCAGAAAAAATAAAAAAGTTATGACTCTTGGAAAACACCTACAAGACTAATTTGTACCAAGGTGCAAGGGCAATTTCCCCAATCCAGAAGAGTTACCAAAAAGAAAGAGGTTCACTAGCACCCATGTAAAATATCCTGGTCAAACACACCATATATTGACCTGCAATTGCGATATGGTGTGTTTTAAAATAGAACTCTAAGGCTGGTTTCACATTTGCATCTGTTTGGGCAGCGTTTCATCCGCAGCAATCATCATGATTCATGTCTCCCTATCTTTAACATGGTGTATGCAGGGGCATGCGCTTGCATCAGTTTGCATGCGTCTACGTACGCATGCGTCGTTTTTTGGTGTGCGGCGGGGTCCGGCGAACTCATCATGTTGGATTTTTGGAAGTGGCAAAAATCCATCAAATATGCGCATTCATGCGCATGAGGATGAGTGGGTCAAATAAACACATTACCGTCTATGGGAATGCATGCATACGCAAAGACATGCGTATGCATGAGTTCGAAACACATGCGTTTTTCACATAAACATGTCCGGGAAATGAGACACGCCCATTGGGTGTGACTTGTGTGAAGGAAATACTCCGAATGCGTGCGCTGAAAAAATGCAAATGTATGCAGAAAACCGCATGCAAACACAGGGTTTTTTTGTCGTCATGCGTAAGCTGATGCGGATAAAAAAAGTGACGTAAGCATGCGTTTTTATGCGTTTTGACATGCATTTGCGCATGCAGACCAAACACTGCGCACACAAACGCTAATGTGAACCTAGCCTTATAAAATTAATTTTGATATTTTTTTACATGGATGTGGACTTCTTCGGTTTAAATATTTTGGATTGGGGAAATCATTTTGCTTGATCGTTTATCTTGGTGTTAGTGCAGCCCTAAAGCCTTTTATTCCTCTAAAATACTGATGTTTTGTAATTTTGCCCGATAGACAGTACAAGTGATACACTTCCTATGACTATGCAACTGCTTTGTGTATAACTTGTTTCAAGCACTCAAAAATTCCTATACAGATGCATCCATTCTTACCTTTTCTTTGGTTTGGTTAAGGAGTCCAATTTCTCACAATACTGTATTAAACCAAGACAAAATTTTTAATGCATATAGTTTTCATTGATCCACGGACATTATCAAAATGAAATTCCACATTTTTACTATTAATTGCCATGAGAACTGTCTCCCCCAATGTAATTTCAATGGATAGGACTAAGCAGATAAAATGTCAAGTTTTGAACTGCTTGTCCTCTTGTAAGTTAATCTTGATCTTATTCATTGTATGATTCACTAAGCTGTTATTGATAAAGGACTGTGGCAACACAACCTAATAATGAAGTCAAATAAATGTGATTGTGAATGTTAATCAGCCCGTGAACTGGATAATGTTTTGCTAGTTTTTTACAAAACATTCTAGCAATTCATCTTCTTCCTATGCATGAGACTAAATAAATGGACAATAAGAATGTATGATCCTTGATTTATTAAAAATTGCTGGAAATGCAATGGAAATGTCTCTAATTCTGTTTTTCAGTCTGCTCCTCCCTCATGTCTTCTGAAACCAAAGCTCTCCTTGCCAAACTCGTAAAATTCACCACCTACTTCTAATGCCATCTGTCCCAATGTTTGTTCTTTCACACAACTATATTCTTCTTCCTCCATCTCTTCTCTCCATCTCTTCTTTAATTGCTCTTCTGTCATTACTTTTCTGTCATTACTTATGTTGCAAAGTGACTGTAAGTTGTCCGAAAATTACAATGGAGAAATGTGTGAGAGTCACTCGCAATTCACTCGCAATTACTATTGAAGTATTCTCGTTGTGTAGTAATGTTGACGTTATCAGAGCCATATTTTAAGACAAAGTTGAAACCATGTTAGTGTGAATGTTCAGTATATATGTTGGTAAAATTATACACCAGATTCATTTTTGGACTTGCACTTAATTTGCCTATTTTTTGTGCTTTTCATCTGCTTAAAGCAAAAGTTTTGCACCAGATTTATTATTGCATTTGTGCCTTTTTTTGCTTAATGTTTTGTGTTTTTCATCTGTTTTGCATTTGCACCTTATTCTTCATTTAATTCCTGCCTTTTTTAAAGTCTTTATTTGTGTTTATCTGGTTTTTTTTACATTTATCACCATATATTTTAACTTTGGGGTTTCTAGATGTTTTAGGCTGATTCATTCATTTGTAGAGATTTTCTAAAAGTCGTAAATATTTCTGCGCAAACATCCTAAAATGTAAAATGTAGCAGAGGCCATCGAGCTATGGCAGCTTCTAGCCTCCCATGGAGGCTATCGAAGCATGCCAAAAGTAAAAAAAAAGTTTTAAAAAATATGAAAAAAGTGAAAAAAACATAAAAGTTCAACTCATCCCCCATTCGTCCCATTCAAAATAAAACAATAAAAAATCAAACATAGACATATTTACATATTTGGGATCGCCGCGTTCACAATCGCCCGATCTATCAATAAAAGCAAAAAAGCAAAAAAGTCAAACAAAAAACAAGGTGCTTCACAGAAGTTTATAACGTAGAGCCTTGGAAATAAAAAAATCACATTAGCTCCATATTTTGCATTTTCATAAGGGTAATAGGTGAAATTGCTGCATACAATTGACGTAACAGATGAAACCCCAGAGGGATCCATTCACTATAATGAGATTTAGGCCGTGGTCACACTAACCAACGCAAAATACGGTCCGTATTTTACATGCGTAATACGGATGAATGACACCTATTTAGTGCTTCGTATGTAATCCGTAAGCATGGTGTGGTCGCGTATTTTGCGCATGTAAACATCTGTATGGCATCCGTATGGCAAGATTTTCTCGCAGGCATACAAAATGGACATTTAACGGTTTTGAGGCCTGCTAACTATTTAAATCATTAGCCTACACCCTATTTATTGGCTCTGGAACAGTTGGCTTCCCCCATTCTGTCTATTTGTGACCTTGCTTCACTAGGTGTGTTGGTGTTGTATTTGTGAGTATGTGGGGAAGGTGACTTCACGGACAGACGTGACTGGTAGAAGGAGGGGACAGAGATTGACAGGTTAGAAAGGTAACAGCAGGGAAAGACAGAAAAGGGAGTGCAGGACCGTGAAATGACAACAAGATGGCAGGGGAGAGTAGTACAGGACTTAACATCAGCTTAGGGCTTAGGAATCCGCTTAGTCATGGTGGACGGGGAGATAGGAGCCCGGGTGGGAAATTCCCCTGTGAGAGAGGGGATAAATAGAAGAAGTCGGGGCTCCAGGAGAGTTTAGTCCCGGGAGGAGCTCAGAAGAAGACGGAGAAAGTGAGAAGAGCTCGGCCAGGGGGACGGACCAAGGAGAGACAGTCAGGGGGTGGCCCTGACCCAATGGACTGCAGGACAGGCAAGGAGAAGAGGCAGCCAGGGGGGAGACCCTGACTCGACGTACCGCAAGACAGACGAGGCCCGGGGGTACCGATTGGAAGACGACCTCGGGCAGGTGAAGCGCTGGGGGTAGATTGGTCTAGGACAGCCCCCAGTGAAAGATCCGCATGGTGCGTTACTGTGACTGGAGCTGAAGAATAGGTACCCGGGCCTGGCGATACAGTGGTGTAAAGAAGCTGCGGTGCGTGTTTGGTGGTCGTCAAGAGGACGACAAATAAATCCGGAACTGTTACAAGTGGAAGCTGTCTCCATCTCATCTTTGCCTCGTCTGGTAAGCAGTGGCCCACCCCCCTAGCCAGGCCAGCCCCCTACCACATTTGGCGTAGTCGGCAGGATCGCCGCCGCTAATACGACACGTTCCGCGGCAGGTCTGCGTTTGAAGAACCTAGAAGGACTTGGACTGTTCCTCTGTGGATTACAAGTGCCTGTGGATTACAAACACCTGTGGATTACAAATCGCTGAGCTGTGGATTATAATTTGGAGACTGTGTTCCGGATCCTTGCTTGTCATCGAAGGATCCGGGGTGGTACGAAAGCCAGACAACGGGCGGAGAAGAGGAGCGACTGCGGGGCCGCGGGAGCGGCCGCTGAAGACATCGCCAGGGAGCCTCCCCGCGGGATCCCCCAGCCTGGAGGCTAGCTCCGCCGGATGGCGGGGTGAAGAACGGAGGCTGCGGGAGGAGCCGTGGGATGATGTGTCAGAGGCCGCAGCGCTGGGGAAGGTGAGAGTTCCCCCGGCTCTGCCGGCGGCTCCGCATGCGGCCCCCACCACCCGGCCGCACCGCGCGGTCTCCTGTACTCCTGGAGGCTCGGCTGCGGAGGACTCGGCGGCCTCCGCCGGGCAGATCGATGCCCCTGTTCCCGTCCCCGAACCACCCTGCCTGACGGCGCCATGTCCGGTGTCGCCGGCGCGGAACTGCCATGTCCCCGAACCACCCCGCCCGGTGGTGCCACGTCCGGTGTCGCCGGTGCGGAGCCAGCCCACGGCCGACGCTGCTGCGTTCCCCCTTTCAGCAGCGGCCCCGTCCATGAAGCCGGCCGCTACTCAGGCCCGTCTGCAACTCCGATTGCGGCCTGCTCCGCGGCTGCCCCTAGTTCGACTGCGGCACTGGCCGCGGCCTACCCGGCGGCACCCGCGGCCGCTTCTGCCTCGCTCATGGTTCCAGCTGCGGCCTGCTCACCGATGTCCGCGGCCGCCTCTGCTGCGCGCCATACTGCGGCTGTGGCCTGCCCATCAAGGTTCGTGGCTGCTCCGGCCCTGTTCCAGATTGCGGCTTCGGCCGGGTCATCGGGCTCCGCTGCCTCTGCGGAGCGGTCTGCTAACCACGCTAGCAGGCCCCAGCTTCGCCGCTCCGCTTCTCATCGGTCCACGACCCTGGTCCCTCACCTGCGGTTGGAGCTGCAGGAGCTGGGGGCCGGACGGAGCGAAGCCACCACGTCGACAGAGATGAGAGCGTCCACGCCACCACCGGTGGTGGACTGCTGGTACCCAAGCAGAGAACTGGTGCGGAACGCATGCCGTGGAACCACTTTCGGCCCCTTCTATCCCTTTTGACTCATCTCTCAGGAGGGAGATGGCCCCTGAGCCCTGGGCAAAAAGACCACTCAGGGCTCGGGAACAGTCGAGACATCCCGGGAACCTCACGGCTGTGGGGTTCCCCTGCTGGACTGGCGCAACATCCGCCGTCAGGAGATGGCCCGGACTGTTGGGATTTCGTTGCACCGTTGTGCAGGCCTAAAGAGGACAGCTATGCGTCCAAAGTTGAGGAAAAGGTTTATTGTTTTCTCCTGATACAGCGGGGATGTGGGAAAAAGTGCTAATGTTAAAGGGAGGGGGAGTAGTTCCATTTTATGTTTGAAAATAATGTGTTTAACGAAGGAGTTAGGGAAAAAAGAGAGAAAGGAAGAGAAAGAGAAAAGGGGGTTACTCCGGTTGAGTAACTCCTATTGTTATTAGAATAGTGGTAATCATATATACGGTATGTTAAAGTTGATTTAATAAGTAGTGTGTTTAACAAAAAAATGTATGTAACAGGTTCCGGGTACGAGGTAGTTGTGACAAAGACGCTGACCATGACTCTTTTAATGAAGGACGAGGAGATGAGAGATATCGAACCAGACAGTGGTCCCAAGTCAGATCCCCGACACCACGGACACCCCAAAAAGGAAGAAATGGTTGAAGGTAGTGGAAGGGGAGAGCAGTGGGAGGTACACGCCGTAGAGTAGTCCGGGTGGACCTCGCCAACCCGAAAGAAGTTGTCACGTGGCGGGTGTGGCCCAACGACTGGTCCGACAACAGACTGTGGATAAGATTCAGAACGACATAGGTAGGACGTACGATTGTCGGGACGACAATGGACAAAGGGTGGGGAGTGTGGGGAAGGTGACTTGACGGACAGACGTGACTGGAAGAAGGAAGGGACGGTTTGTGCACTAGTGACAGAGATTGACAGGTTAGAAAGGTAACAGCAGGGAAAGACAGAAAAGGGAGTGCAGTACCGTGAAATGACAACAAGATGGCAGGGGAGAGTTGTACTGGACTTAACATCAGCTTAGGGCTTAGGAATCCGCTTAGTCATGGGGGGCGGGGAGATAGGAGCCCGGGTGGGAAATTCCCCTGTGAGAGAGGGGATAAATAGAAGAAGTCGGGGCTCCAGGAGAGTTTAGTCCCGGGAGGAGCTCAGAAGAAGACGGAGAAAGTGAGAAGAGCTCAGCCAGGGAGACGGACCAAGGAAAGACAGTCAGGGGGGTGGCCCTGACCCGACGGACTGCAGGACAGGCAAGGAGAAGAGGCAGCCAGGGGGGAGACCCTGACTCGACGTACCGCAAGACAGACGAGGCCCCGGGGGTACCGATTGGAAGACGACTTTGGGCAGGTGAAGCGCTGGGGGTAGATTGGTCTAGGACAGCCCCCAGTGAAAGATCCGTGAGGTGCGTTACTGTGACTGGAGCTGAAGAATAGGTACCCGGGCCTGGCGATACAGTGGTGTAAAGAAGCTGCGGTGCGTGTTTGGTGGTCGTCAGGAGGACGACAAATAAATCCGGAACTGTTACAAGTGGAAGCTGTCTCCGTCTCATCTTTGCCTCGTCTGGTAAGCAGTGGCCGGCCCTTACCACAAGTGCGCCTCCTTGCCATCATCATTATTGACTCTAGCCAGATAGTTCAGTACCCCTGTGTCAATATTGGTACAGGTATCTTGGGCAGGGATCAGGCGCCTTCTTCTTCCTCGCCGGGATGGTCCAGAAGGCTGTAGGAGCCCTGGATCTGGGCAGTTGGGCTGCTGCTGATGTTGCCCTGCTCCTCCTGTATGGTGGACAGTGCAGCAGCAGACGGTCCTGCTTGTGGATGTGGTCCTGGTGGTGGGGTTTGTGGTGCAGGCACTGGGTTTTCCGGAGAGGAATCGTCACCCATGCTTCTTTGAGGGGGAAAAGATGGGCCAGCCACCTCTTCCCCTACAGCCCCAGGATCTTTGATGGGCTTGGTATCTGAGCCAGTTTATCTCTCCGTAAGTTTGGACTGAGTTCTGTTATGAAATAGAACAGAGCCAAAATGAAAGACATTTTTGTGGCCCTGTAAAGTATCTGTGTAATGTGGTGTGAGGTATCTACTTACGGTCTCAGATCCAGAATTGGAGCAAGGAAGGAGAGGTGGTCATAATAGATATATTTCCTCTTATGTGGCCCGCATCACCACTCCTGGTATGCTGCTGACATTCCCGCCTGTATTGGTCACGGATGCTGCGCCAGCGTCTCATCACATTTTCCACTGCAATGTGACAGGAAATATTCTAAATTTCACATATTTGCTAGCTCAAATTTGCTACAAATAGCCTAGGCATGTGGCCTTCTAGGGTGTTCTTTCTACCCAGGGTGGCATATATAATTTGGGCATCCCGCCAAGATACACGGGGTCACAATAGTTCAGGGATCAAGTAACTACACTTAATAACTTGGTTGGCTAGGAGGTTGAGGAGCTTGTGGCCTGGGCCAAATTATGTCAGGGTAAAACAATGGATCGCATAAAAATCTACACGCCTCATGAGGCAAAAAGGCCAAGCACAGGAAGGGGGGGCCTGATTCTAAATGCCTTTTTTTATGTGAGACAATTTTAAACACTTTTTGGGTTGTACTTACTCATTTGCTGCTGCTCCTCACGTGGCCGATCACCAAAATCGTGGAACATCTGGCGACATATGCGCCTCCATGATGCCTCCTTTCTTGCCCGGTTGGCATAATGGGCATCACGTTGGTCCCAGATTTCTGGCCGCTCCTGCACTAATACAATAAGCATCTCCACATTGAGGAAATATGGTGCCATGACGCTGTAGGACTCCGTGGAGGCGTACTTCCTGGATGTCTGGAGCGCTTTTTGAGCTAATTAGCATGTCTAAGCTTCCTGATGATGATTGGCCCATTTCCTGTCACCTGCCAAAAGACCTGCGTATTTCTCGCAAGTCACACGTGTGGTCCGTGTGTAATGCGTATTTTTTGTGCACCCATAGACTTGCATTGTCGCGCTATGGGCGTAGTACGCTGACAATCGCAGCATGCTGTGATTGGCACGGACCATAGAATACAGACGAGAAATATACGGCTGTTGGGAGCTGACCCATAGAGATTCATTTGTCCGTGTGTAATACGTGGTTTTAACGCCTCTCACTCGTCCATATTTCACTCTAGTGTGACCCCGGCCTAACTCTGGAATCTGTCTGGCCTCTGTTCAGCGGTGTCATTTTCAGAAGTGCATAAAACTATGGCCAAAGGCACTTTTATGCAATCCTAAAAAGACGGACACCGCTGGATCACAGGTCAGACAGTATCCACAATTCCTCCATATAGGGATTTTTCTGCTGGGGGTTCTGTCTGATCTGAATCACATATTTCAGAGATTTACACAGAAAGCCAATCCTTACTGAGATCTTTGGGAGGCAGAATGAAAAAGATCAACAGCATGTGAAGAATTAGCAATATTTATTTTTTACGCCGTTCCTCATGATTAGGCGACTTCATTCTTCGGGTCAGTGCGATTTCAGCGATACCACATTTATATCGGGTTTTTATGTTTGGCTGCACTCACACACTAAAAGAAGCTTTTTATTGCGAAAACTAGTTTTTGCATCACCATATTTTGAGATCTATAATTTTTTCATATTTCGGCCAACAGAGTCATGTTATGTCTTGTTTTTTGCAGGACGAGTTGACATTTTTATTGGTACCATTTTTGGGCACATGTAATTTTTTCATCACTTTCTATTCCGATTTTTGGGAGGCAGAATGAACAAAAACCAACAATTCAGGAATTGCTTTTTTTCTTTATAGTTTTGTTTGATTGATAAGACAGATTTATTCTTTGGGTCAGTATGATTACAGCGAAACCACAATTATATTTTTTTATGTTTTGGCCCTTTTACACAATAAAAACTATTTTATAGAAAAAATAATTATTTTTGCATCGCTTTATTCTGAGAACCATAACTTTTTATTTTTCTGCTGATGGAGCTGTATGGCAGCTTGCTTTTTGAGGGACAAGATGAAGTTTTCAGCTGTACCATTTTTATTTACATCCGTCTTTTTGATCGCGTTTTATTGCACTCTTTGTTTGGCAGTATGATGATAAAGCATTGTTTTTGCCTCATTTTTTATTTTTTTTTACGGTGTAAAATGTATTTATTGGAAAAAAAAATTTTTCTTTATTTAGGAATTTAAAAAAATATATTTTTACACTTTATAATATTTTTTTTTTACCTTTTTACATTGTATCAGTATGGGACATCACTATATAATGTCAGATCACTAATCTGACACTCTGCACGGCAGAATATCAGATCAGGATCTGACAGGCAGGGAAGGGGGCATGCCTGCTCTCAGCAGGCGCTCACAAGCCACCTCCCTACAGGACCCGGAAAGACCCCGCGGTCATCTTGGTGCCCGGGGTCTCTATGGAGACCATCAGGCCAACGCTATCGCATCGCGATGTCCTGATGGAAGCGTGCAGGGAGCCCCCTCCCCACGAGATGCTTCACTATGCCGATGTCACTACTGACAGCGGAATCAGAGGGGTTAAATGCCCACGATCGGTGCTAGCACCAATCATGGGCATTGCTGCGGGGTGTCAGCTCTCACATACAGCACAATCGGTGCACCGTACTAGTACTGCTGTTTTTTGTTAAATATAAAGGTTTGACACTTTTTTCACATTACTATTAGCATTAAAAATTCACAGTTGAAATCGTGCAACTTTCACATTTTTTTTTACTCTAATCTTCTGTAGTTTCTGCAGAAAATAATACACTTTTACTAGCCACAATGGTTATTTTGTGACCCTATCTTTGGAAGTGATGTATTCAATGTGCATGTACCAAGGTCATAATAAAGGTAGAGGGAATAGAGACAGCTGAGACATTGCCACTGAATGGTGGGCCTCTTGTTATCAAATGTGTATGTATTCGTTAACTGTCATTGTAACCCTACCTCTGATAATAAGAAGTGTTGCTGTAAACTCTTTTTGAATGGACAGGAAGTATGAACCTAAAAGAGCCCTAGTGATCACAGTGAAAATTTCAAAATTACTCTTTTATTAAATAAAAAGCAAAACATTGCCCCCCAAAAATACATGTTGCATAAAAAACTGAATTAAACCATATGTCATTTTCTTATGAAAGCTTTCCATTAGTCAAATCAAAGTTTATGATAGAGGACCTTTTACTAGATTTTTTTATTATTTAAACTGAGTACCACATCCAATTGGTGCTGCTCATCTGATTCTGAAACAAAATTTCCTTTTCTCCTGTGCCACTCCGTTCCAAAGTTATGCTCACCTTCACACCCCTGGTAACAATTAAGCAAATTTCCCCTTCAGCCAATGTGGTGTACACCACAGAGCTTCCTAGTGGGTGCAACCATGTTTTAATTGGCCACCATCAATAGAGAAAAAGCAAACGCCCACAGAGACGTTCTGTGGCATATGCCTACTTGGTTGAAGAGAAATTTCTTTATTACCAGGTGACAAAACTTTGGATTGGAGAGGTGCAAAAAAAAAAAACTGCTACAGAATCAGTGGGCAAGCACCAATTGGAGGAAGTACTCTTTTTTTAGTTAGTTTTTATTGAAAATATTATAATACAACATTAGCACAAATGTGCAACACAGGTCAAAGTAACATAAATGCATAATTATGCAACCATTGCAGTGTAAACAAAGAGGTCTTAACCTTCTCCTACCCACCCCAACCTTTATTTGACTGGTTCAACTGTGACTCGCTAACTGTGTGGCTTCCCAAGCCTGCCAATCCCTGGTGAACTTCTGTAGGGCGTTATTTTTGTGGGCTAGCATTTTTTAAAAAATAAACGTGGTATTAACCACTTGAGCTATGGCCTCTTTCTTAGAAATAACATCTGTTTTCCACTGTTTAGCTAATAGGAGACTTGTTGTTAACACAATATGAGCAGTTACCACTCTAGAGCATGGGGGGAATGCATGTATGTTTAAGAGGAGGAGCGCCACCTCGGGAGTCGGCTGGACGGTCTGTCCCACTACAAGTGACATAAGTCTAAAGGCGTCATCCCACAAAGAAGTTATAAGTGGACAATCCCAAAATATATGATATAAGGACCCCACCTGATTACAGTTTTGCCAACATAGGTGTGAGGTGTTGGGAAACATGGAATGGAGCTTCACGGGAGTAAAATACCAGTGGAGTATCAGCTTCAAGTGTGATTCAAAGTGGGCCGCACATCTAAACATCGGCCCTGCCAGTTTAATTGCTCTTAACTAGTCCTGGTCAGGTATGGCTTTACCTAGGTCTTTTTCCCAAGATATGAAGGGTATAGATTTTACGAATCTGCTCTTATGTCCCAAGAAATCATAAAAGGGTCTCAAGCCCATATCTAGGGATGAGGAAGATGAGAGGGTCCTAATAATATCACTATTGACCCTATATGAGAAGTTTAGATATTTCTTTAAAATGTATTGTACCCCGAGATATGAGAAATGGTCTTTAAAAGTCAAGCCAAACCTATTTTGCAATTAGGCAAAGGGTAAAAGAGTGCGATCTTCAACTATATCGCTAAATACCATGATGAATGTACTCTTTTTAATGAAAAGAAAAATCAGTTAAAAAGTTAGGCCTCTTTCACACTTCAGTCTTTTGACGTCAGTTGCAAACCGTCAAAGTGTGAAAAAACGGATCCGTTTTCGAGTAGCAAAAAACGGATGCACCGGATCCGTTTTTTTACAGATCCGCTGCAGCCGCCAGTGTATGAAAATTTAAAGGAACAGAACTCTGGAAAAGGAGAGCGAGAGAGAGAGGGAGAGAGATTTTTTTGGCCTTTTCCAGAACGGCTTTTAGGGTTAAATTGCATGAATGGGAAACTCTTCTGAGCATGCTCAGTTTAAAAAAGCGGTTCTGCCACTGAAAAAAACGTTACTTTGTCCGTCTACTCAAGAGGGCGGACACTTGAATTCCAACGGATCCGTCAAAAAATGGATGCAATGGACGACCATTCATCACAATTCGCCGCTAATGTAAGTATATGAGAAAAAGGCGGATTCCGCAAAAATAAAACAGATCCGTTTTTTTCAAAAAAGGGCGGATTTCGACTGACGGCAAAAGACTGAAGTGTGAAAGAGGCTTAAGCATTTATTTTTACAAATAGGTTATATAGTTATTTTGGCCCCCTAACCCAGTCTTCTAGAGAGGGTGTTTTTCCCAACTTCTTTTCCTGTTAGAAGCCATTTAAAATAAATGTATTTAATCCCAGCCCGTTTTGTTTTTCAGTTTACACAAAAGTTCTACCTCCAGTAGATCTGAACTGTTGGAGGCCATGCAAAGTTAGGTGGGGTTACCTAGAGGAAAAAATGTACACTTGCATCAAAAAGAGTTTTTTAATGGCTTAAAGTATTATTAGTTGGAAAATAGCTATGCTAATACATCAAAGGACAATAGATATAAATCTACAAAGCATGTTATTCTGCTCACATTAGCTCATAGAATCATAGAATCGTAGAGTTGGAAGGGACCTCCTGGGCCATCTGGTCCAACCCCCTGCTCAAAGCAGGGGGCTTCAATTTGCACATATTACAAATCATGAACAAATCATGAACAAATAAGGCATAAAGCATCAAGCAAAAAGTTATCATTAAGAGGTAATTACTAAGTCCATACTTGATGGTTTCTGAAGGAGCATAAAACACAATCAAGGCCTGATATGATTTAATAAAATACTGCTATTGCTTACTTAAAAGAAATTTTATTTTAACTTTGGAAAGATTATTGCAGCATTTAATGATATATAGCTACTCTTTATCCAGTAGAAGATTCTTGGTGCCAGCGCTGCTCGCACTAATAATGGGAATAACAACAGATTAGAGAATTGTTCTGTAGTGCAGGATACTGGCGCATGATTCTGGGATGCTTGCCACAACACCCATCACATGTGATAAATGTTTTCCTTTTGCTCTGTAAAACCTCTTTTCTCTTGCTCACTGTAGATGATTAGAGATCATCAACATGAATCTGAAGAGTGTGATATTATTTTTATAGAAATATACTTTATGAGAAACTGCTTCAGGGTGAACCTCCAGTAAATAAAGTCCTAGTGCTGATCGTAAAGAATCTCATCAAAGGACCAGACTGTGTAATGAAATGTTATTTATATTTTACCTTTATCCTTGGCTTCCAAGAACAAGTTGTTTTGTTTTTTTCCCATTAACATAGCCATATAACGGCTTATTATTAGGGGACAAGTTGTATGTTCTGTTGGCTCCATTTAAAGTAGAATATAGCATATTAAAAAAGAAAAGCAAAAAGGTGATCTTATGCACAGCGTCTGCCATGCAGAGTCCTTTGTAAACAGGACTCTTACTGCATTAATTTTGGCAGACTATACACATTTAGCAATTAAGTAGAGATCATTCAGTGAGCCTCATTTGCTTTGTCAGCCTCTGTAAAGGCAGTCAAATGACCATCAAAAAGTTTACCAATCGGCATTCGTATCGTATTGCCATTAGCTCCCTTTTAATGGACATTAAAAAGGTGGACCGAAGGTGCAAGTAAATTTTATCTAAATCTATTTGATGCCATATTTTAAGCTACTCTTTAATATACTTGCTTTAAAGGGAATCTGTCACCGTTTTTTTGCCCTATTAGCTTCTGGTATAGACATCGGGGGCTTATCTACAGCATTCTGTAATGCTGTAGGTAAGCCCCCGATGTAACCTGAAAGAGAAGAAAAACACGTTATATTATACTCACCGAGGTGGGCGGTCCGGTCCAATGGGTGTTGCGGCCTCCCTTCTTCATGTGATGATGTCCTCTTCTCCCGTCCTGAAATGGCTCCGGCGCAGGTACATTGCTCTGCCCTATAGAGGGCAGAGCAGAATTCTGCAGTGCGCAGGTGCCTGACCTATCCCGACGCCTGCGCACTGCAGGACTCTGCTCTGCCCTCAACAGGGCAGAGCAGTGCGCTTGCGCCAGAGCCATTAGAGGACGGGAGACGAGGACGTCATCGCATGAAGAAGGGAGGCGCTGGACGGGACGGCGACACCCATCGGACCGGACCGCCCACCTCTGCGAGTATAATATAACGTGTTTTTCTTCTCTTTCAGGTTACATCGGAGGCTTATCTACAGCATTACAGAATGCTGTAGATAAGCCTCCTATGTCTATGCCGGCAGCTGAAAGGCCAAAAAAAGGGTGAAAGATTCCCTTTAAAAATTCTCCACCGTTCCCTATTTACACTATCTGTTAATCTATAGTTTTTTTTACTTCCTGTCTGATGACGATTCATTTGAAAGCCCCCTCCCTGAAATGAAGCGTCATCAGTGATGCTCGTTTCATGGACACGGCTGGTCCCTGCTCTTTCCATGCACTGTGCGATGTGCACAGTGACAGCGCAATGTGCACAGTGACAGCGCCTGCTCGCTTGTCAGCTCAGATCTGCAGTGATGAGCTGGCAGCACAGTGGTGTTACAATACCTGGCATGCAAGAGATCAGTGCCGCCCACGCAATTGACGTTACTGGTCTCTGCCGGATATTGTAACACTGCTGTCTTCCCAGCTCATTACTGCAGATCTTAACACCTTTATAAATAAATTGTTGACGTGTTCAATACTTATATCACCCACTGTATATGCATTGGTACACAGTATAGCACAATACTAACTCAGCCATAATATTACCTAGCAGCAGTGCTTAACTAATAATAGGTAACGTGGAAATGCATATCAAAATAGCAAGAAGGATAACATTTCATATGCACAAATAGGGCATTTGTATAGTAGATAGGCAACTTAATTAACCAGATGGCATCTGTGATCCGACCAAAATGCACGAACATCTGCATGAGCCCTTAGAGTAGGCCAGTCTTATTTTCATCCCTTTTCCACACCTGATTTTGCTTCATCCTCTGCAGTTTTCCATGTATGGGATTTTCGGTTCTTTTCATGCTTAGAACCAGAACTCCTTATCATCAATGGGGCTTTTTACACAACTGGGGTATGAATAGAAGAATCTTAAGGGTATGTGCACATGTTGCGGATTCGTCTGCGGATCCGCAGTGGATTTGGCCCTGCGGATCCGCAGCAGTTTTCCAAGGGATGTACAGTACCATTTTATCCTATGGAAAACAAAAACCGCTGTGCACATGCTACAGAAAAATCAGCGCGAAAACGCAGTGATTTTCCGCAGCATGTCAATTCTTTGTGTGAATTCTGCAGCGGTTTTACACCTATTCATGCAATAAAAAAATAAAATGCTTGTCCAGGAAACTTGTAGATGTGTAGATGAATAAAGAGCTGTTTTACCTTTAGTGCTTGCCTGTGAATTCAAGACATTGTTCATCTACAAAGGAAGATGTCGATGTTAGATGAGTTAATGAATAACTTTTCTTTAGTTGATAAGATTATTGAAAATTAACCGTAGGTCCTGTGACTGCTTGCTAAACTTCAGCATCCACAGGTCCGGTGTATCTGTACTTTCTGGCTGTACCTGACCCCGGGCCCCCTACAGTGCGGGTGAGTCCCTGCTCAGCGGAGGCTGCACGCCAGCGCTGACAGGATCCTGACATTATAACTGACCGTTAAGTTTTTGGGGTTTTTTTTTTCTTTCTCTGCTGAGAAATATGGATCCCATACAATCTCTTGCTGAGCAAATGAAAAATCTGAGTCAGATGTTTCAGGGTTTATCTCTGGAGCAACAAGCTCTGGCTCGTTCTCAGCAGCAGGTTTCTGAGACAGTGCGGGGGGCTTTAGCTGCTGGGTCTCTGGGGGCCGGGGCGAGTGATGTTGTTTTAGTGTCCCCAGAGCCACCTGTTAAACTGCCTGACTTCTTTTCTGGGAACAAAAAGGAGTTCAGGGTCTTCATGGAGGGGTGCAAACTCTTCTTTAGTTTGAGGCCACGTTCCTCTGGGGACGAAAGTCAGAAGGTGGGGGTCATTATGTCTCTGTTAAGAGGGTCACCACAAGCTTGGGCTTTCTCCCTTCCTCCCACTGCCCCTGAGAGAGTGTCTGTGAATGCATTTTTTGAGGCTCTCGGGCACATATATGATGAGCCGGATCGAGTGCGATTGGCAGAGGACATGGTGATGAGTGTCTGTCAGGGGAAACACTCGGCTGAGTGGTTTTGTACAGAATTCCGCCGCTGGGCCGCAAAGGTCTCTTGGGACGATGACGCAATCCGAGGACTCTTTCACAGAGGCTTGTCCAAGCGGTTACAGGATGCCTTGGCATTACATCCCCCACCTAACTCACTCAAGGACGCCATGACCCAAGCTGCGGGCCAGGGGGGTGATGCAGGCGGAGACTCCATTGTTCCCTAGTGGAAAAGAGACTGTTTCTGTGCCCATGGACGAAGGGGCTCTCTCCCTGAAGGAAAAAAAGAGACAACGCCGGAGAGAAAAGCAGTTATGCTTCTACTGCGGTAAAACGGGACATTGGAAAAGGGAGTGTCCTGATCGTCCATCCTCAACCCGGTCGACGGGAATCGACTAGGTCTGGGCAGTCAGCGGGGAGACTACTCAGACCCTCAGGTACCCTTTTCCTCATTTTCTAAGGTGTTGCTTCATGTGGAACTGTTACTGGACGATTGTTGTTTTCCCTCTACAGCTTTCGTGGACTGCGGATCATCCATCAATCTTATTGACTCCCAATTGGTCACACGCTGTAAGATAGGGACAGTTAGACTTAAGGTTCCGATCAAAGTGGTGGCCATTGACTCCTCCCCCCTCACTGAAGAGGGAATTCTCTTTATGTCTGACTTGTTTTCGCTCAAAGTGGGCGCTACCCATGTGGAAAAATTAAGTTGTTTGGTTCTGGACAATCTACCAGCAGGATTGGTGTTGGGCATGCCCTGGTTACAATGCCATAATCCAGTCATTAACTGGAAAACAGGGGAGATTGTTCAGTGGGGGTTTAATGATTCAATGTTATGTGATAAGTCTGCACTATTGGTTGAACCTGTTAAATCTGTATCTGTGTCATCTGTCGAGCTGGAAGGTATTCCGGAGTACCTGAAAGAATTAGAAGATGTGTTCTCTAGGGATGGGCGAATCTACTCGTTAGGACTCGTTACTCTGCGAGTAGTAGGGGACTCGCAGGACTCGGTACTCTGCGAGTTTCCAAGCGATTACTCGCTCAGTAACGAGTCCAAAGTAAATCAATGGCAATCCTAGTTTTGGTCCGTTTTGTATTCTACTCAGATTCTCAGATCAATGCTTTCTGCTTTCAGAGTTTAAATCCGAGTTTTGCTTTCAGAGTTTAAATCAGAGTTTTGCTTTCAGAGTTTAAATCCGAGTTTTACTTTCAGAGTTTAAATTAGAGAGCATTCAGAGTTTTGCTAACTCGCTATCACTGTAGGATCATTTTTGACAGTCAATCCGGGTCCAGCAGCAGAGGAATCGCTGCAAACTCGCTTCCCCAGTAATTAACATTGGACTCGCTAGACTCGCAACGAGTAGGGAGTCCTGTACTCGGACTCGTTAGTGTCTAGCGATTCTGAGTAATTTAGGATTCGCCCATCCCTAGTGTTCTCTGAAAGCGAGGCCGAGACGTTGCCACCACATAGACCCTTTGACTGCGCTATCAGGTTAGTCCCGGGGGCTAAATTGCCTAAAGCCCGTCTGTTTAATTTATCTGGCCCTGAGCGCTTGGCCATGAAAGATTACATTGATGAGAGTCTTTGCAAAGGACACATACGTCCCTCAGTCTCACCTGTGGCGGCAGGGGTTTTTTTGTAAAGAAAAAAGAAGGTGGTTTACGTCCCTGCCTCGATTTTCATGAGCTTAACAAGATTACTGTACGTAATACATACCCCCTTCCGTTGATTCCCGATTTGTGTAACCAACTTTTAGGGGCAAAATGGTTCTCCAAACTGAATCTTCGGGGGGCATATAATTTGATAAGGGACCGGGAGGGTGATGAATGGAAAACCGCGTTCCTCATGACCGAGGGACTGTTTGAAAATTTAGTCATGCCGTTTGGTCTTACTAATGCCCCAGCCATATTTCAGAATTTCATCAACGTTGTATTCTCGGATCTCATTGGTCGTTTTGTTGTTATTTACTTCGATGATATTCTGATATACTCTCCCGACAGTCAATCTCATCTGAATCATTTACGAACTGTTCTCCAAACACTGAGGGAAAATCATCTGTATGTCAAATTGGAGAAATGTGTGTTTTTTGTTCAAGAATTGTCTTTTTTGGGATTGTGTCCTGTGAGGGTTTTTCGCATGGACCCCAAGAAGGTGCAGGCCATTGCGGATTGGGTGCAACCCCGAGACCTTAAGGGTCTTCAGCACTTCTTGGGGTTCGCCAATTATTACCGCAAATTTATTCGGGGGTTTTCACAGGTGGTCAAATCACTCACAGATCTTACTTGTAATGGTGCGGATGTGAGAACCTGGTCCTCGCTCACAAAAGAGGCCTTTGCGACCCTGAAAAGAAGCTTTATGTCTGCTCCCATGTTAGTACAGCCAGATCCGTCCAAACCATTCGTTGTGGAAGTGGACGCCTCTGAGGTGGGGGTGGGGGCGGTGTTGTCCCAAGGGCCTGCCACTCTAACCAACCTCAGGCCATGTGCTTTCTTTTCCAAGAAGTTCTCTGCTGCAGAAAGAAATTAAGACGTAGGCAATAAAGAGCTTCTTGCGGTCAAATTGGCATTTGAAGAATGGAGGCACTTTTTGGAGGGGGCCAGTCACCCGGTTACGGTGATCACAGATTACAAAAATTTGTCATACATTGAGTCTGCTAAAAGACTAACGCCCAGACAGGCCCGTTGGTCACTTTTTTTTCCCGTTTTCAGTTTACAATTACATTTCGTCCAGGGTCTAAGAATGTCAAGGCTGAGGCCTTATCGCGCAGTTTTCAGGCGGTATCGCCCGCCGGAGCCACCGTCCTCCATTCTTCACCCTGGGGTTGTGATAGCAGAGGTCTCGTCTGAATTGTATCGGGAGATTCAGGGGGCCCAGTCGCGGGCCCCGGCGACCAAGCCGGAGGGGAAGTTGTTTGTCCCAGAGCAACTTCACCTGAAACTCTTGCAGGAGTTCCACGAATCCAAGCTGGCGGTGGCTAGGATCTTTTGGTGGCCTACCCTTGGTTCGGACATAAAAAATTCATTGCTGGTTGTGGGGTCTGCGCTCGTTCTATAAGCTCTCATAGCCGGCCGGCAGGGGAGCCCTTGCCCTTGGCAGTGCCCGAAAGACCATGGACTCACTTATCCATGGATTTTGTTATCAATCTCCCTCCATCTAAGGGTAATACAGTGGTATGGGTAGTGGTGGACAGGTTTTCTAAGCAGGCTCATTTTACCGCACTACCGTAAGCTGAGATGTTGTCCAGGTTGCTTGTGCAGCATGTGATCCGGTTGCATGGGGTACCCCCGAAAGTGGTGTCTGATCGTGGTGTGCAGTTTGTGGCTAAGTTTTGGCGTGCTTTCTGCAAAAAATTAGGGATGTCTCTGTCCTTTTCGTCTGCATACCATCCTGAGAGCAATGGTCAGACGGAGCGCACTAACCAGTCCCTGGAACAGATCCTCAGGTGTCTAACCTCTGCTAGACAGAATGACTGAAGCGATGCACTGCCGTTGGCTGAATTTGCCTTCAATAGTCGGGTGAGTCAATCCACGGGTATGACTCCTTTTTTGATCAATTATGGATTCAGTCCTCATTTTGGTGAGTTTTCACGTCTGGACTCGGGGTGTCCCGGGGCTGAGGACTCTGTTCAGCGATTACAGGATACATGGGCAGAAGTTCAGCAGAGTATGTCTAGGTCTCAGGACAGGTATAAGTTTTTTGCGGACAGGAAACGAACACCAGGGCCCACGTTTCAGGTTGGAGACAAGGTTTGGCTCTCCACGCGAAACATTAAGTTGAAGGTTCCTTAAGCCAAGTTGGGGCCCAAATTCATTGGCCCATACAAGATTGTGGAAAAAATCCATCCAGTGGCGTATAGGCTGTGCCTTCCACCCTCTTTCAAGATCCCTAACGTCTTCCACAAATCTCTACTGAAACCTTTTGAAGCAGTCCGGGGAGACTCCGAGTCCGCTGCTCCTCCTGTTTTGGTCGAGGGGCAGGTGGAGAACGAGGTTGGTCATATCGTAGATTCCAGGTTGGTACGGCGGTCGGTACAGTACCTGGTTCATTGGAAGGTGCATGGACGGGAAGACAGGTCCTGGGTATCGGCCCGGTTGATGCATGCTGATCGCCTTGTTCGGGCTTTCCATGCTAAGTACCCGGGCAAGCCTGGGGGTCCAGAGGCCCCCCGTTGAGAGAAGGGTACTGTCATGATCTCAGTGCGGGTTTGACTCGCACACATGGGGTTAATGTCTGGAACCAGTGCTGATGACTGGCATTTCTGGGGTTAAAGGTTGTGATCCCAGTGCAGGCTTACCTGCACACCTGGGGCTATGATTGTGGCCTCTCCTTGGTTCTGGGAGAGGCTTCTTATAGCCTCAGGATGCTCCCATCCCCGTCAGTTATACTTTCACCCTTGGCATTGTGTGGTGACCCCTGATTGTGTTTGTGCTGTGTTTTGGTTGCTTGATTCTCTGTGTACGACTTGGTCTGTTCTCTGGATATTGCTTTGGATTCTGCTTGGTACCTTCTATGTCTGTTTGGTTTTGACTTCTGCTTGGCCCTGACTATCCGTTCTGTCTCATCCCTGGTACTTTACTGATATCTCTGTGTATGACCTCCATTTTGCCTGACTCTGAGTATTTCTGTATAGTGTCCTGCCATCTCTGAAAGCAGGAAGCTAAGCCCCGCCCCCTTGCAGTCACATGACCGTAGGTCCTGTGACTGCTTGCTAAACTTCAGCGTTCACAGGTCCTGTGTATCTGTACTTTCCGGCTGTACCTGACCCCGGGCCCCCTACAGTGCGGGTGAGTCCCTGCTCAGCGGAGGCTGCACGCCGGCGCTGACAGGATCCTGACACTGCATTCATAGCTGCACAGGGACAAGTGTCCCCCCTCCTTCCTGCTCTTGCCAGCAGCTGCATCCATCAGAGTAGTACAACGACATGCTGGGGGCTTTGTCGACCCCCCTTCCCTCACAGCGTTCTCCTCTGCCTGCCTGTAATTCAATACTCTAGTGTGTGATCTCCTAACCCCTCCCTAAGGAATGTTCTTTCTCTTCCACATGTGCTTGGGATTTCCCATAGTATAGAGTTAAAATCTAATCATTTGGACATAATTCGACGCCAGTTTATGTTAGGAATTGTAAAATTACATATCTGGGACATGCTTTGACGGAGCTTCTTAGCCTGGGTTTTTCCACACTCCAGCACCAGCATACTTCGAGAAATGGATTTCTCCTGAACCAAGGTGAATAGACAGTCCGTGTTTAGAGTCAATAGAAAGCTAATTTCAAGACAAGATGAGTGATGGTTCTGGCGTTATTCTGCTAGGTTTTCCAGCCCAGCTATGTAGCCAAGAAGCTTTCAGAGCCAAAATTGCAACTCAGAGAAAAGGGGACGACACCAGTAACTCAGCACCTTTACTGATGTCATGACCCAGAACTATAAGTTACTGTCACTCAGTCTGCAGTCTCAGTCTGCTTGGGGAAACAGATGCAGAGTCACTCTGAATGCATTGCGATGTTTGGCTCCTCCCACCAGCCTGGTCTACCTGAGATGATCTAAGCAACATGTGAGTGTTTCTTTCCGTTAATCCCTGATTTTTTGTAATTGCCTTGTACATACTTTAATTGTCTCATATTGTAAAATCTTTTTATACCTTCTGTAAACACTGCCTACCTTTTTGGAGTAAAACATAAAATTATTAGTTTCATCTTATCCATGCTCTATAATGAATTTACAAGTGCCTAAAGTTAATTACGCTACTAATTTTGGTTGGCTTCAGACCCCCTTTTTTTAATTTAGAAATTAATAGAGAAATCGGAGCTGGTGGCAACGAAGTGTGTTCTGGGTTAGGTGGGTAAGCTGGCAGTGTTTTATAAGCTATTGTTTGGCTGCGGCCGGACCATTTATAATTCCCTCGCTGCAGTTTACCTGATAGCCAGTCCACAGTGGCGCGGCTCATCCAGCAACCAAATAAATATCCAAGGTGCAGTTCCCTGACTGACTTGAGGGTAAGGGGGGGCGCCGGAGAGCTGCAAGTTCCAAAGTGGAACCAGAAAGTGGGATATACATAAATCCCTGCAGTTCATGACATATTGTTGGCAGAGCAGTGGGATAACTAAAATAAGCCCCTGCGGTAAATTGATAGGTCAATAGTCTTTTTTGCTGTTTTCCATCACATTGTTGTCAGCGGTGGGATAACAAAGATAAGCCCCCCTGAGCATTTGATGGCCATGTGCCGGCCAAATGTCCCCTTTTCATGACAACCATAAAATCCTATAGTTATAAAGCTTTAAATATAGAATTCAACACTTTAAATACTGATTACTGCCAATGTGATTTCCAGTAATCCAGTAGATCAGATGTTCTCACTGGTGCATTATTGCTACATGAATAAAGTACAAAACATGGAGTCAGCAGGAGTTTGGAACTCAAAGCTTTTATTAAATTGCTTCAGCAGGTTTAGTCACACAGTGGCAGGTGAGTTAACCATGCCATGGGAAAAACAGCAGCAGATCACGTAAAAGCCTTTCGGTATCTCTTTCTTGTCAGTGGCACTAGCTGGCAGAAGGTTTTCTCCTAACTGGTAGGGTGGAAGGCTCCCCTTTGGTGCCACTGCATATCACGGATGCGCCTCACAGACTGGATCTGGGGGTGTTGGGCGCCAAAATCTGAGCTGTCCTTATAATCCCCCTTCTCAAACAGGTACTGGTAACCTCTGTAACCTGGGTATTGATATCCAACCCACCTGTAAAGACATGTTTAACATATTAGAAGTTACAGTACCAAGAAAATAAGAATCATATCAGTTCATTTTGCAACTGGTACCCAACATTCTGCAGTCTCAAAAGGCCTTGCTCTTCTTAGCCCTTAACACAAGGATGAAGTGATACTGTCTCCTTAGAGGTACGTTCTCTTAAAAATCAAGGAATGCTGGATGAGTACAGTTTGAAGACAGTATACTGTAACTGAAAGATGAGGGGGAGAAACACGTGTTGGGTGTGGAGGTGTCAGGGTTTGGGTTGGTATTTCCCCTCACTATTACTTTTAAATAATGTTTGACCTATTAGGTGCATTGTCTGCTTATCAGCTGATATTTTGTATCCTAAAAAGTCATTATGCACTTTATCGTTTACTATTATAGGGCATTGGACCCAATTGTCTTTCTAAGTCCCTTGCACTTGGCATCAGTACTATAGATTAATTATGCAGTGATTATTCTTTTTATTATTTATTAATTATGTAATAATCACAGATTCTGCTATTTATATTCAATATATGTTCTTTCTCAGCATAATATACTTATTATATTCTAAGAGTTATGTATGTATTTACCTATAGGATTAGCTTATCTATGGGAGTGAAACTAATCCGAGACCTTCTCAGTTATCATTGATGTAATTCACCACTTTTTATCATATTTTTAATTATCTGTACATTATGTAAACTATTATCATTTGATTAGTAAACATTCTTTTGTCCGATATTTGTAGTGTGTAGTCATATTTTTAGGTTAATAAATATAGATGAGGGGAACACGAGTGACATTCAGGCAGCAATGTTGGATCAACACTATCTTAGGGTTCTTTGACCTGTGCGGTCACATTGTGTATTCTGTTGGCTGCCTATGGAGTTGTAGCTACAGCCTGTAGAGCTAGCTTCGCTCCTGAAGGAAGTCAATGTCTCCACAGCTCATTGCTCATTGTTTCTCATTCCAAGTGGGTGCTACTGTAGGAAAGTAGTGGAGGAAATAGTACACTCCCTAGAATTGCATGGCAACCATAGAGGTACAATAAAAGGAGCAAAGCATGCACTGCACCTGCCACCACTTCCTTTCTCCACCATCAGGGGAAAATCTGTGACATCAGCTTTGATGGTAGGAGAGGGTTGCTAAAACCTATTTCTGTATATAGAGCAATGTAACTCATGGTCCTGTGCAATAATTTTTTATTCACATTTACTATTCCTGATATGCCATGCCATTTCTCCATCATAATGCCACCTTCAAAACAACTTTTCCACTATTTTCCCATCTGTCTACATAAGTAATTCTCAGATATATACATTTAAATTCACAAAATAAATTGCATCCAATATATTAAAAAATCAAATTAGATAATCCCTCTAAAATGGGTTGTGGATTGTGACATTCATTTCTGCAAATACTGCAAGTTTTCCACTGACTTGGTAAAAGAATACTTTGACAGTTCATTCTAAAACTTTAAAATACGACCTTGATACATTTTTTTTTATCCCAAGCATTATTTCAATGGAACACATTGCAAGTATGTTGTGTTTGATCTTCTGCAGTACCCTATGCTAACGACTTATCTGTGATGTTCAGATGTTCCCTAGAGGCCAAATGTATGATATATGTTGCACAACTGGATTTAAACAGCGGTAGGAAGACCGTACATTTCCTTTCTAATCTAATTCATCTTCATAAAAAAAAAAGAAAATGAAACTAGGTTACTCTGAGTTTACTACAAGGCTGAGCATGGGTAACTTACGTTCCACTTTGTACTCTCACAGAAGACACTTTTTCCTGGTAGCCATGAGCATGAAAGCTTGGGACATCATCATCAATGATCTCAATTTTCTTCCCAGTGAAGTTTGGGTTTTCATATAGAACAATCTTGTGTTCCTGGCTATCCTAGAAATTGAAATTTATAACTATCAATCTATGCTTGCGTTGAGCCGGGAAAAAAAAAAGAAGTTTTTGGAACATCAAAAAGATTACAACAAATTAAAGAAAGAAATAAGGGGAAATGTTTTGTTTCACTGAAACAAAGTGCATTGGTGGCTAGGGTTGACCACTGGTTCCCCATAAATTAAGACACTTTTCTGTATACAGATGCAGATACAGTAATACACATAGCATTTTTGTTGCTGTCACTTTAAAAGGCACATTATGCTTAATTGCTTCAGCACTCATAAAATGGCTTTTTCTTAAACATTGAGGACAAACTAAACTGATGCAATATTTGTAATAATTTCAGCCAGTCCCCGCTTCCTCTCACAGGACCACACCAATAGTGTCTTACTTCACACTGTCTCACACTGATCTCTCTCCACCACGTGTCTGCTAAAATCTCTCTTGCTGTTTAACTTAGGTCTTCACATGGATATAGCTTCTTGGACCCAGTCCCTGTCCTCACAGTTATTGTCTACACGTGATCAAACATAGATCCTGCAGCTGCTCACCAGACCACTCCATAGGCACAGTACCCCTGAAGTCAGCCACCACCTTCTTACAAGTAATGGGAAGATACAGTTTGTGCACCTGATCGTCATGCACCCCTCTATTCCAAAGGTATGCCCCTACCTGGTAATATGCAAATTTTCCTTAAACTAACTGGACATTTACCACAGAACTTATTTGTGGGTGTGGCCATATTTTGATTGGCCAGCATCCAAGGTGAAAAAGCCGATTTGTACAGAGAAGTTCTGTGTTGCGCAAAGTTGGTATAAAGGGAAAATTTGCACCATTTTTACCAGAGGCATAACTTTGGAATGGAATGCCACAATAGAAAAAGAAAAACTGTTCTATAACCAGGGGAGAAGCACCAATAAATGGTGGTACTTAGTTTAAATGAAAAAATCCAGTGAAAGGTCCTCTTTAAATTAAATTATAAAAATATCATAAAGATATGCTCTGTATGCAAAACACTTGACTCATTTGGTCTAATGCATCAAGAGAGAAAAAGGTCCCTTAGACCTCAATCAGAAGCCTGTTTTTTTCACTTACATTTTTCAGAAGCATTTTGGATCAGATTTTCAGCAGTTTCTCGTAAGTACCGTATGTCAGTTTAGTTTTTACCATCAATTTTTGACCAGTGAAAGCTAATTTATTTCAGGTCTTTAATCCAAAAAGTGAAAGTCATATATTATATAGAGTCATTGCAAACAGAGTGATCTATTTCAAGTGTTTATTTCTGTTAATGTTGATGATTATGGCTTACAGCCAATCAAAACCAAAAAGTCATTATCTCAGTAGATTAGAGTACTTTATAACACCAGCTTGAAAAATGATTTTAAAATCCGAAATGGTGGCCTACTGAAATGTATGATCAGTAAATGCACTCAATACTTGGTCGGGGCTCCTTTTGCATCAATTACTACTACATCAATGTGGTGTGGCATGGAGGCGATCAGCCTGTGGCACTGCTGAGGTGTTATGGAAGCCAAGCTTGCTTTGATAACAGCCTTCAACTCATCTGCATTGTTGGGGCTAAATTCTCTCATCTTTCTCTTGACAATACCCCATAGATTCTCTATGGGGTTAAGGTCAGATGAGTGTGCTGGCCAATCAAGCACAGTGATACTGTTGCTTTTAAACCAGATGTTGGCACTTTTGGCAGTGTTGACAGGTGCCAAGTCCTGCTGGAGAATGAATTAAATTTCCATCTCCAAAAAGCTTGTTGGCAGAGGGAAGCATGAAGTGCTTTAAAATTTCCTGGTACATGGCTGAACTGACTTTGGTCTTGATAAAACACAGTGTACCTGCACCAGCAGATGACATGGCTCCCCAAACCATCATTGATTGTGGAAACTTCACACCAGACCTCAAGCAGCTTGGATTGTGTGCCTCTCCACTCTTCCTCCAGACTCAGGGACCTTGATTTCCAAATGAACATTCCAAATGCAACATTTACTTTGATCTGAAAACAACACCTTGGACCACTGAGCAACAGTCCAGTTCATTTTCTCCTTGGCTCAGGTAAGACTCTTCTGATGCTGTCCATTGGTCATGAGTGGCTTGAAACAAAAAATGTGACACTTGTAGCCCATGTCCTGGATACATCAGTGTGTGGTGGCTCTTGAAGCAATGACTCCAGCAACAGTCCACCACATGCGAATCTACCCCAAATTTTTGAATGGCCTTTTCTTAACAATCCTTTCAAGGCTGCGGTTATCCCGGTTGCAGATTAAGGGACCTATTCAAATGCTTAGGAAGCCTTTGCAGGTGTTTTTTGTTAGTTATTCTAATTTACTAAGATAATGAGGTTTGGGTTTTCATTGGCTGTAAGCCATAATCAACAGCATTTACAGAAATAAACACTTGAAATAGATCACTATGTTTGTAATCACTCTATATAATATATGAGTTTCACTTTTTGTATTGAAGAACTGAAATAAATTTACTTTCTGATGATATTCTAAATTTGTGAGAAGCACCTATATATGCCACAGCAGATTATAAGGATGCATGCCACATCACAGTCTCCTTCACTAATTATCTTGATCATGCAAAACCAACCCAGTTATATTCTCATTAGTCCGACCAAATGAAGTGACATATATAATGCTGTATTGCTAAAATGGTGGTGCCTACAGCATAATACTGTCCCCACAGTAGGGCCACTTACTATCTGCACATTTGTGCCACCTCCTGATATTCCTTAGTGTGGTACCATGAAGACGTAGAGGCCAAGTATAAGTGCGAGCACTATAGTAATGTCAACATAACAATTATTCATAGTGCTATGCCAAGAGCTGTGTCCACAGAGTAATTACTGCTACTAAAAGAACCAATAAAATGGATATCTGCCTATGCAAATGTTCTAGCCACAGCAGTTTCCATACAAATGTGTTTGTCAGAGTGGAACAAATACAATTTGCCAGTCACTGCACTTGACAGTGCAAGATAATTTTCTTTTTCATTACCCTATACTATTATACTCTCTCTACTCCTGTGATTGAAACCTAAAGAGGTTGTCAAAGTTTTTCTTAAAAAAAAAAAAATGATATCATTTTGTCACAAACCTCTGAGACCAGTGATCACCTGCAGTGGTCAGGTAGCTGAAAGGGGACATCATTATATCAGCTTCTGATGATACCTGATCCAGTAACATGATCACAGTAGAAAAATCACAGCTCTCAACATTATAAGAGCCTCTGATGATACCCTGATCCAGTCACATGACCACTGTAGAAAAATCACAGCCCTCAACATTATATAAGCCTCCGATGATACCCTGACCAAGTCACATGACCATAGTAGAAAAATCACAGCACTCAACATTATATGAGCCTCTGATGATACCATGATCCAGTCACGTGACCACTATAGAAAAATCACAGCCCTCAGGTTATCGTAGAATGGGATGTTATCACTTTCTGTTCTACTGAGCACCGGAGGGGCTAGTGCTGGTGATACAGGGTTTATAACGGGTGAGTATAAATTCTTCTATTATATTTAACCTATCCGTTCTTTCAGAAATTTTTGTTTCAAGTCACGCAACCCCTTTAGCTTTCTGACAGAGGAGTATAGTGACTACATAACTGTCAATTTTACAGTGGGGAGGCAAACTGATTTGAATTCCCTTTACAGGGCAGTTAAAGAAGCACTCCTCCTCCCATCAAAGTTTTTATGCTCCTAATATATTGTAGTCATCATACTATATAGCACTGTCTACTTACAATTGCTCATTTTCCTTTTTACACAGCTAATTCTTCTCTTTTCTCTGCTCTATGTAGAAACAGGAAGTCTCTTGTCCCTGTATTAATCATTCTACTCTTCAGCTCCTGACCAAGCTGCTCCCTCTCCCCCCTGCCATATACTTTTGCAATGACTCATAATGCAGGGAAAATTGACCTCCTGTTTCTACATAGAGCTTAGAAGGATTCAGATAGTCAGTTTTTAATCACTTGATGTCATAGACATCAAGTGAATTGTAGGACCGACAATATGTAATATGCTTTAGCTAACCCTATACCAAGATTCTTTATGTATTGGGGTTCTCTTGGAACGGAAATACTTTTAATGCTTTCCCTGTAGTTGTGAAGTTGGGAATCACGGGCTTATGACATGTCCACTCTAGGAGACAAGTCTACTGTCACATTGCCACAAAGTCATCAGTCAGCACATCATATTGGTTCCATTAACACACTGGTCACTTCAGCCATAACAAACCGCAATTGGAGGGACTGGATAATTGTGCTCTTGTTCTATTGTTTGGTGTGAAACTTAGCTGATGAATGAAAAACAAAGCTATATTCAGGACAAGCAATAGAAGCATTGTTTCTACCCTCGGACACACCATTACAAGCAATAATAAACTACCATATAAACCTTTAGCACATTAACCAGACAATACATAAATACAAATGGATTTATAGAGCTCGAAATGAAGAACGTCTTAAAGAAATGTATGTGTACAATGAAACACTGGACACCAGTAGACATTTCAAAAAACAATCTTCATAAAATCTACAACATAACTATTATAAATCTGCTTTCAGTTTCTTGATGGTCCTTTATTAATAATAATAATAATAATTTTATTTCTGTAGCACAAACATATTCCATAGCACTTAACATTTTCGAGGGGACTTGTACAGATGATAGACATTACAGCATAACAATAAATGCATAGATCAAAACAGATACCAAGAGGAATGAGGGCCCTGCTCGCAAGCTTACAAATAGTACAAATAAAAATAAGCAAATATATCATATATCTTATCAATAATATGCTTCTTTACCCTAGTGGATTGATCATTCAGTCTTAACTCATTGGTAAGATCTATATTCAGTGAAGACAGATTTTCACATTACTTAGATAGGAGATGAGAGTTGTTTTTTATATATTCTGTTGAGAGAGAAAGAAGAAGGATGAGTTAGAGGCAGACACAGACGTTCTGCAGAAGTTCTCCTGAAATAAAAAAAAAAGTTTAAAAAGTTAAAGTTAAGTTGTTTTTTCACTTTAACTTTTTTTTACCATAGACTTAATGTGCATCTGTCATTTCAAGAGAACTTGCAGCAGAATGTCTGTCAACCTCTAAATCCTCCTTCTTCCTCCTCCGGTCTACATAGTATCTTATGTAGCAACTTCCATCTCTAATCTCAGTAAAGGGAAACTCTGTTTTCATTGAATACAAATTTTGCAGCTTTTACCCTTGAAATGTGAGATCAGTCCTGGAAAGAAGCAGATTTCTCTGAAAAGATATATTGCCATTTTTCATATGTACTATAGATGCATGAAATAAACAATATAACAGTGGTTAATTTTTTTTACTTCTTAGTCTCTACATTTTATATTTTTATAAGAATAAAAACATAAGTACTTTGTGGACTGCAGTAAGCCTTGTGTTCTGACCCATGTAATGGTGCATGTACTACCATAGTGATCCAAAGTAGTAGTCTCCACGCAATGGGACATTGCACAGTTGTTTATTTCTGTTGCAATTGAGGTAAAAAGTATAGACACAAAGACATTTAATGAGCAACATATTAGATATCTGTGAAACACCAATCCATAAAACTCTTCTCTGAACTAGGCTTTAGTGTTACCTGCTTATAGCAGAAATAGTTTTTCTATCTGAGCTAATGTGGACATCATCTCAGTGGTAAAGTTGGGAATGATTATTACATCAGATCAAACTTTATGCAGTTAGAACTTAATAATTGTTAAAAAACAAACAAAAAAACCTTAATAGATAAATCCTTCAAGAACACAATATTAAGTAGAAATACAACATTTAGCTACATTTTCAAGCCTATTCTCTTTCTTACCACTTTGATTGGTCTCATGGAAGAGATGCTGTCACTTCTTCGGCTATTTGTCCAGGAGTCCCAACGGGGGTATTCTCCCTTCTCGAAGACAAATTGTTCTCCCTTACAGTTTAGTTGTTCATATCCTACCCAGCTATGAAATAAATGAAAATAATACCCTTAGAAAATTAACACTACTTAAAATGTTGCAAGACATCAAGAAGAGCATATGTGCAAATAACTTCTTGTTCCAACCATTTGTAACAGGCATTAAAGAAGATCAAATCCCACCGAGTGACAAACAAGTAGATTCCTGATAAAATAGTGGCCCCACCTATACATAGCTGTTCCAAAAAAGTGTTTGTATTTATAGATTTTTGGGTACAATTCATAAAAACACATGAAAATATTTCCTATGACATATTCTAAAATTCTATGAAATATTCACTGTGTGTACGTTTGCGTCTTTTATAGGTTTTGGCTAAACTGGTTCTAAAAAAGATCAGGCTGAAGTATGAAGTCTTACAGGTAATTCTTCATGAAGAAAAGTTCTCTAGAATGAAGAAAACTTCTAGTGCTAACTATTGGAGGTTGCTACTCTGTAAATTAATCCTTTAACAAGTCTTGTAATATGACTAGAGAAATTAGCCAACCAGAAACCTACTGTATGTGTTCAAGGATCTAATCCAGCCAACCAGAACCCCACTCTGTAGTGACAAGCTATTATGCTTGAAAATTACAGAATGTGACAGTAAAAATACAGATTTAGTATATAAAAAATACACTGCAAAAAAACCTGATGATCTTTATTATGCCTAACAGATAGCATGTGATGGTGAATGATTCCTCTATTTAACATTCTCAGAATTGCATCTACCTTTAAAGAGGTTCTTCAAGAATGTAACAAAATGACCCCCATCACATAATTCAAATGGCAGCCTGTACTAGTCTCCTGTCAGGATACACTTCAGTCTGAAGAAACACTGCTCCTGAGATGGGTATCTCAGAGTCAGAGGAGCTGTATTGTAAATGCACATGCTAGTGATCTGCTAGGGAATGGCTGTATAAGGAGAAGAAGTAAATCCTACTTGGCAGACTGAAAACAATGGAGTTTTTTCTTTAGCCTTAGTCCTCTATGTGCAGTCAGCTGAAGACAAGATTTATTTCTTCTCCTGTCACAGCCCTTTTGCAAAAGCTTGCTGGTATAGGAGCTTATGATCCAGCTCTTCTGTCAGTTGAGACACAGGTCTTGGGAGCTGTGTTTCTTCAGACTGCAGCCTGTCCTGATAAGAGACTAGGATGGGCTGACGTTTGACTTACATGATGGTGGCCATTTTATTACATTCTTGGAAAACCCTTTTAATTAACATTATATCATATAGCAATTACATTTATTATTATTATTCATCTAATTATTGTTTATGAAAACTACTATTTTAATAGGGGGTTGTTAAGCATTGAAAATGATTTTAAATACAGTGTGCTGTAAATATTCCAAAGACCAACGTTGCAATTAGTATGAGGTACTAAACCAATAAGTGACGTCACACATGCTTACTGCTTATATACTGCGCATAAATAATCTACTATAAGCTGATAACATCAAAAGAATTTCTCTCTGGATGATAATAATATACACACAAGTGACCTAATTCAGTGTGATGCACACATACGCTTGTCTTGCACCTGGTTGGCCTGAGGGCCTAAATCATTTCATTAGTCCAAAAACTAGATGCATTATGTATCATATTTATGGATATCTAACCAATGCTTTCTGTTTAACTATTCATTTATATCCATTATGTCCATATGGTTAATTAATTTTTTACACTACTTTTTTCTGCTTTCCAAAACATGATTTTTTTAAAATGCATGTCCTGAAATAACATCATACAATAAAAATCTTGAAATCCACATACTTGAATATAGGATCATTCTCAGGTCTTAAACCATACCCCTTGGATTAAATATTCTCCTAGTAAATTTCAGGTTGTCCTTTGAAGGGAGCCTGCTAACCCCAAAATGGCTTTAAAATGGCTTATACAGTGTTGTAGGGGACTTAGCTACTATAACAACCATACTAGCACTGTAACTTTTACTGGTACAGTGCCTGAGAAAATAACGTTTAACGTGTATTAAAATGAGGATGCTTAGATGTACCCTTGGTGTGGCCAAAAGTTTGGTGCGCCTCCTAATTTGCATATTGTGGGCCTTCCCCCACTTACAATTGACAGAGCTTGCTTCCCACAGCGAGCAGTGTCTGAATGCTGTTGTAGAGTGGCTTCAGAAAGGAGTTCTTTGAATCCACTCGCTACACTTCCAAGCGGCATCAGCAGAATCAAAACAAAGAGAACTCACCCGCCAATGTGCGCACATCCAGCCGGGAACAGGACATTCGCATGCATACACACACCAGCAGTTCTCACTCTGGGAAGCAAGCAATGTCAATCAGAAGTGGGGGAAGGGCCCACATATGCAAATGAAAAGGCATTATGGTGCACCAAACTTTTGGCCATGCCAAGGGTGCACCGAAGTCCCCTAAATAGCATATGTATTAAAAGTTATAGTCTGACCCCCAGTGATCAGCAAATTATTCAATCTCCTAAAGGGAGTAACTTGCTATTCAGGGAATAACCCTTTAAAAAATACTTTGAGAACGTTGTGTTGTTCAAGATTTATATTCACAATAAGATGTTCCGCTTACTGAATTATATTTAGATACATACGGTCCAGAGTGCACGAGGATTGAGCCAACTTTGTCCATGCCAGCCTCTTTTAGATTGGTACAGGGTCCACTGAGTTCATGACAGCGACCTTGGAAGTTTTCTTGCTCAAAGATAACAATCTGTAAATTAGAAGTGAGAATACAAAACAATGTGAATGTTCTTATTTTCCTGATATATGCCACACAAGAACTAAAATAATGCAAAATAAATCTTGTATTTTGGATTTCAATCGCGCGTCACATTTGATAGACCATCATATTTTTCGGACTATACTGTAAAATATTCTTGAATCATACAAAATGTAAAATTGTCAGCTGAGATAACTACACAGGATACAATATACATTTTTTTAATTATTTTGGGCTATTTGTTAATTTAAAGGTACTGTACAAATTTCGATATTCCTACATCTGTATAAATTGGAGCACACATTCTGAAAAGGGATGATTAGGCATGCATTCTCAAAGTGGGTTCCCCCCTAAAAACATTCCCTGTCCATGTGCCCTTTTCAGGAATATGAGCATTCAAAGAGTTCTGGCTCTGGAATGGATGGACAGCTGCTCTGTAGAGGCAGCTCATGGTTTGATAGACTTCAGTTGACCGTGTATTAGATGAGAGAACATTAGTGATGAGTGAACGTGGTCAGATAAGGTGTTTTCCAAGCATGCTCGTGTGCTAACCGAGTATCTTCAACGTGCTCAAAAAATTTGTTTGAGTCCCCACGTCTGCATGTTTCTGGCTGTTAGACAGCTGCAACACATGCTGTCTAACAGTCGCGAGACATACAGCCACGGGGACTTGAACATATTTTTCAAGCATGCCGAAGACACTCGGTTAGCACACGAGCATACTTGGAAAAAAAAAATGTGATCAGGCTTGCTCATCACTAGAGATCAGTAATCTGAATAGCAAAAGAACAATTCTCAATTTCCTCTGCATTTCAAAAATGGGTGAAAGAACACTACAAGACTTTCTAAAAGAATTTATGTACAGAAAACATATTTGGCTTAGGGCACGTTTTTGTTTTTTTTTTCAACAATCCCATTGACTCCTGCCAAGATGTGGGTGTAAGTTGAGGTCTCACTATTCTCCTTTAAAACAGCTCCATATTGGGAAGAGAAATGTTCTAAGAGTTTATTAATTATACTTATTTACGCAGTGCCATCATATTTTGTAAAGCTTTACAGACAGCATCATCACTGTCCATATTGGGACTCACAATTTAAATTCCCTATCAATGCTGAGAAAATAATCCAAATCATTTACAGGGTGTCTGACAGCTTATATCCCGCCTACAAGAAATATTAAACCATAATAGGTATCATAAATGGTAATAAGTTTGCTCAACCTTTACGGAATGGCCTCCACTGCAATATTTCATTTAGATTACTAGTTCATGTAGTAATTGCTTAATGTCTATTATATGTACATGTCCCCTCTAAAATTTAAAGTGCTGCGGAATATGTTGGCGCTATAGAAATAAAATTATTAATATTATTATTATTATTATTAATAGCCTTTCTAACCCGGGGGTCCCAAGAATCATATTATGACATCATGCTATTAAACATTTTATTTTATTGGGGTATGCTTAAAGTAAATGCCTCTCCTCAATACTTTTTTCCAAACAGTTAGAGATCTTTTTCAAGATCCCTAGTATATATGTACAGTTAAAGGAAAGTTATCATCAAAAAATGACCTAATACTTAAATCAAGGTATTGTGTTAAATGTATTTTAAAACATTTTTGGCAATGTTGTTTTTCTTACATAACACAATCTGTATTAAAAGTGACACTAGCTACTAAGGCTTTTTCAGAATCCTACTGTTTCAGGAAACAATACATGTAGATAGCCACAATGGAAAGGTCCTGTCACTATATTTTGTATTGAAGTGTCTAATGGGTTTGTGCTAAGGTTATTGTGATGGGAGGACGAGCAGGGTCATCTGTAACATCTTCTATTGTCAGTGTTGGATCCTTTGTTAAGAGCTGGGAACATTGTTGATAGTTTATTTTATTTATTTATTTATTATACTTTGCTTATATAGTGCTATCTTATTCCGCAGCGCTTTACAGACGTTATCATTGCTGTCCCCAATGAGGATCAAAATCTAGATTCCCTATCCCTATATGTCTTTTGGAGTGTAGAAGGAAACCATAGAACCTGTAGGAAGTCCACGCAAACACGGCGAGAACATACAAAGTCCTTCCAGATGTTGTCCTTGGTGGGATTTGAACCCAGGACCTTAGTTTTGCAAAGCAATAGTGCTAACCACTGAGCCACAAAGCTGCCGTGTTGCAATTGTTCAATCTGATTGTTTGCGTTTGTTAAAACAAAAACACTTAAACTCGCTTCCGTTCCTGGCACCGTTCCAATGGTGTCAGCACTCACGTTACCGGTGTTCATGTGAGGTTGTTACATCATACAAATCCTTCAACCAATCAGCGCTGCCTTCACTGACCCTGGATTAGGGTAAATTGAACATCGACAGGAAGTGAGAGAGCAGCCGCAGTCATGACCTCCTGTTGATATTCGATTCTTAAGGCAGGGTCACTGAAGCTGGCGTTGAGTGGGTGCAGAGCTCACGTGACATAACAACCTCACATGAGCACCAGGAATGCAAGTGTCAACACTGCTGGAATGGCGCTGGCACCAAAGGTGAGTATAAATGCTTTTATTTTAATGGAGGCAAACATTTAGATTGAGAAGAGGTTGTCATAGTAGTGGACCACCCTTGAAATTATAAAAATTGAATACCAGCAGTCACCACTAGAGGCAGCTAATGATCTAACTGGACAATGCTTAATTACACTGTGTTACAAAGGTTGTGTCCCGCGGACAATTTTTAGTGTGCCTGATAGATTTTTTCATGCTGATTTCAGAAATGACTTCAGATTTTTCCTATCACGTAAGGTTTTTGAGAAATGATACAAAACATTATAATAATCTGTTATAATTCTAAAAATTCATATATGAACTTTTCTGAAACAGTATATTCTGAATTTTCCACTGAAATAACATAAATCACTGATCTACACATATGCAAGCACTTATTATGCGAATTCCGCCCAGGCGCAGTGAATCGTTCGGCTGACCGTGTACAGAGAATACCACATGTCCTGGGCAGGGTAGGAATCAAAAGGCAATACTGACATATTTAGAGCATGGCTGAATGGATCACGAGTCACGACCTTTAATGCCGTTCGCTGTCCCAATGATATGAAGAGAGAAGAGAGATCATGTAACAGATTGCTACTTCCGCCTTACAAAGGTAACAGGATATTCAGCAAATAACAAGAAATCAATAGAATATCCTAATCTTCCTTCAGTCATAAAGGGCATGTCACACTAAGCGATATCGCTAGCAATATCGCTATAACGTCACTGGTTTTTGTCTGATACTTACCTCCGACCGCTCCCCCGCTGGTTATCGCTGATCGCGCGAGAACGTCCTGGACCATTTCTCGTCATCAGCTTCCTGCTGGGCTTCCTGTGGCGCCGACGAGCGACGCGTGGACATGGGCGGGAGGACGTCAGGATCGTCTTGTCTGACAGGTAAGTAACGACCCCCAACTGCTGCTATGTCGCTGGTGCGATCTGCCTGTGTAGCAGCTCACTAGCGACCACTTAGCGATGCACCAGCGATCCTGACCGCGTTATATCGCTGGTCGGGATCGCTGGTGCATCGCTAAGTGTGACAGTACCTTGCGACCAGTGCCACACGATGAAAGTCTTCGTGTTGAAAAGCCATCCAAAGTATGGGCAGTGGAGGATGATGAAGACGAACTAACAATGTCAGTGGAAAATGAAACTGCTGCAGACCCAGACTTTGAGCCTTCTACATCTAATCCACATCTGTTCAGTCAAGCTGATCTGAGTGACTTGGTCAGAGATTTGAAATTGTCAAAGAGGCAGGTAGAATTATTGGGATCAAGGCTACAAGAATGGAATCTTACAGTTAATCTTGTAACTGTTGACCCACATTAATTAAAGAAATTATAACTGGAACATATGTGGTGATCTAAAAGTTGATCCACTTCTTCTTGGACTGCAGCTTGGATATGCCAAGTATTGTTTTCTTTGTGAGTGGGACAGTCGTGCGCGAGAAATGCACTATTTCAGAAAGGACTGGCCACTCTGCGAAAACCTGGTTGCTGGACAGAAGAATGTTAAACATAATACTCTCGTTGATCCAGAAAAGATATTTCTCTCTCCTTTGCATATTAAACTTGGGCTTATGAAGAATTTTGTCAAAGCAATGAACAAAGAATCAGAAGCCTTTTCTTACTTGTGACAGAAATTTGCAAGAATAAGTGATGCAAAGATTAAAGAAGGTATTTTTATTAGCCCACAGATCAGAGCTATAATAAATGACAGTAGCTTTGATGGTCTTTTGCAAGGTGCTGAACAAGTGGCATGGAGAGCCTTTAAAGATGTGACCTTCAACTTCCTGGGCAACAGCAGGGCACCGAACTTTGAACAACTTGTGGACAACATGCTACAGCATATCATTTGATTAAATGCAATATGTCACTAAAAAATGCATTTTCTACATTCTCACTTGGACTTTTTCCAGCCAATCTTGGTGCCGTTAGTAATGAACACTGTGAAATATTTCACAAAGACATTGCGCTGATGGAGAAAAGGTACCAGGGAAAGTGGAGTACATCAATGCTGGCTGACTATTGCTGGAATCTTATTCGAGAAGCATCTGACACAGATTATAAATGAAAGTCATCTGCAAAACACTTTTGAACAATTGCTTTTGCTACTGACATCGATGCACATGTATGTAGTGTCTCGGACATCATAATGTAGACTATAAACTGTTGTTTCTTAAAAACCATATGTGATACAGACTTTTGTAGCACATATTCATGTTCAGCATATCAAAATCTATAAGATACAATAACATTTTCTCAGGGTACAAGAGCTTCCCTGAAATGTGTTGCACAGTGTTATTGAAGTTAATAATTAAAGCTATCCAGTAATCGTCTACATTCCCGCTAATGATGTATGCAAGCAGCAAGAATGTATCATTTAGGTCTACGCATTATGCAATTAATTCAAAACACCATAGCTTTCAATGGTGGACTCTTACTGTAGTTACAGGCAAGAAACTTGTAACGTGTAAGAGCAAAGAAATGTATTTTTGCAGAGCTACATAGGTTTCCTGCCCATACCTTCAAGTTAGGTTGCTGTTGTTTAGTGGCTGGAGTCTGATGGTCAGATGCCATTTTTACGCTGGTGTTTTGTTCCTGAAAGATACACACAATGAGAGGAGGTTTAGTGATATTCATCACAAATAAATACAGTCTGGAAACCTCCAGTAAACAGACCACTGATTACTCAGTGTGTTATGGATTATTTGTAGTAATAATGAATGGCTAGCTTGCCATTCTCTTGGCTATGGCTATACTTTAAACTCTAAAGATAAAGCTGATTTCATTAAAAAATGTATTCCTAAAGGGAGTCAGATATCCGCTGTAAACTGAAATCATAGCCTGAAGACGAGGCTTGTAACCGCAACCAGAAACCTAACAATATTTGGTTTTTAAAGGGATTTTGTAATCAAGTCGTTGCTATCCCATCTAAGAGCAGCATAACGTAGTGGCAGAGACCGACCCTGATTCCAGTGATATGTCATTTACTGGGCTGCTTAGTGTAATTTTGCTAAAATCACTGTTTTTTCAGCAGGATATTATCACTAGAGGACTAGTAAACCTGCTGCCAGGTAGCCCTCCATGTTCATGAGCTCTGTATACCCCTGCCCCCACCACTGATTGGCAGGTCTCTGTGTACAATGTACATGAGCAGAAATCTCCCTATCTCTTTTGTAGGTAGGATTATACACAGCTCAGCATTCAGGGCACTGGTAGAGCATCAGCAGACCATCAGATTTTATCAAAATGACATAAAGCAGCTCAGTAAGTGATACATCACTGGAATCAAGGTATCTGCACCTATATTGTGCTGCTCGCAGATGGAGGAGCAAAAACCTTTTGGCAGTTTCCCTATAAAGTCTCTACAATACACTCTTTATTTTGATCTCTTTTTAAATAATAGCCAACATTGTTAATTCATTGTCAATGATTGTAAACAATGCAACATAATAAATAACACAAGGGTGATACTCATGTTAACTTTTCCATCTATGTACTTGTCCATACTAGCTATTAGTAAACATAGTTAATTACAAAATCCGAACCTCACACAATATTAATAAGAAGTAAATACATTGTGTCTCTTATGTCTGTTTAAAATATAAAGGTTTGCCAACAAAATAACCAACACATTGCAGAGGAAGGAGAGGTAGGTCTGACAATCTATAGTTAATCTAGCTCCATAGGTTACTGATTAGTGATCTTTTACTCACTTCACTGTCATGTACATGCTGCAGTCACTGCATCCAAACAGGAGTAGTCATTCTCCATTATGGTCTTAAACATTTAATTTACTACTACAACACTGTAAATACTGTACCATGCTATAGGAAGATTAGTGTTCAATGCTCACAACAAAACTACTACACCATTAAAACCACTCCAAGCAAAAGAGAAAGATAAAAGTCCTCACAATGTTCTACACAGCTACCATAAGTAAGCATTTCTATAAAATGTGTGTGTGTGTGTACATGTGTGCATGTGCATTTGTATATGTGCATGTTTGTATGTCTGTGTGTGCATGTGTGTATGTGTAAATGTGTGTGTGCGTGCATGTTTGTATGTCTATGTATGTGCATGTGTGTGTATGTGTATGTGCATGTGTGTGTATGTGTGTATGTATATGTGCATGTGTGTCTGTCTGTCTATGTATGCATGAGTGTGTATGCGTATGTGTGTGTTTGTGTATGTGTGTGTATGTGCATGTGTGAATATGTATATGTGAATGTGGGTATGTGTCTGTGTGCGTATGAATATGTGCATGTGTGTGGCATGTCTATGAATGTGTATTTGCTTGTGAGTATGTGTGTTTGTGTATGAGCATGTGTGTGTGTATGTGTGAATGTGCATTTGTGTGTCTATGTGCCTATGCGCATATGTATATGTGCATGTGTGCCGGTATGTCTATGAATGTGTATGTGTGCTTATGTATGTGTGTGTTTGTGTATGTATATGTGTGCATGTGTGAGTGTATGCTCCTATGTGTATGTGTGTGTGTGTATGTTCGTATGTGTATATGCGTGTGTGCGTGTGTCTGCATATTGGTCATCATGATATTTTCAGTTAGTTAAACCTAACATACAAATTATTACTATTTTTATTATTTATAACAATATCATAATTTATCACATACAACTGTTCGTCTTATAAACTGAATATTAATAGTTTTAATTTTTTATATTCATTAACATAACTTTAGCAAATGATTTACTGACTATTGTATAACTCTTCTATCCCCATCTGCCACAAGGGAGGTCACAACACAGCTCCCTGACTATGAGAACATAATCCACCTTGTACATTATGTCTCATCTTATACTTGTATGGGCATAAGATGCTTTAATCAGCCTTTTAGCCACCAGTTGTATTCAATTTCATTGCATAGTGATTGTCTTAGGCAGAATATGTCAGAATATGCAAAAATGCCCTGAGAAGGGAGTGGGAATTATCATTTGAAGCCCAGTTGTTTAAACCCATGAATGCAGTAGATCTTACCCGTATGCCTGTACCCGCTTGTTCCAGTAAAGGGCCTACAGCTCCTGATTACATTTATACTGGACGGGGGCAGGAGAATAGTGCCAAGACTATTTACAAAATAGTTCCAGCGTGATGCAAAGCGATCATGCTGGATTACTGCTCTGATGAAAACCCAACTCTGCTGATGCACAGCCTGCATTGTTTTAAGAAGCAGAGTTGGAGAATTATTTCATTAGCTGTCACATTTGGCTGGGCTGGCATTGTTTGGTCTGTTGGTGGGGAGATTTGGACTTTGCATGCATCAGCCTTCTCAATGCCAAGACCTGGAACATCTCATGTGAACAGTTATGCGAGCCAGCCAGCTTCAGGGCTTTTACAGCCAATGGTCCTGTCCTGTATAACAACCTATACCTAGCACAGGTCAGGAATCTAAATTAGAATGTCTCAGTGGATCACTGTCATTCTCAGATTAAGAGCATATTAATAACAATACACAGTGTAATGACTGAAAAAAAACCACTTAAAAAAGAGACAGAGCATACCCAAAATATATGCAGGCACAATAATACTTTTACTAATAAAATCATTGGGGAATAAGTCTGTATGAAGTGATACCATAAGCTATTTCTTAACAACACACATGCCATGAAAACTGGCCTAATTGTACTGATAGATATGCTCCTTTCATGGGCGGACATACTGCCAGTTCAACCGGTGTGGCTCCAGAGGCTCCAAGGGGCCCCTGCAGGGCGGCTATTGATGAAGGCAATCTGGCCGGTTTCTCTGGGCCCGAGGCTCTTCCCTCTGATGAAAAGGTAATTGTTATGATGAGTCACCGAAGGAGGAAAAAACAAAATACTAGCTAAGTCCAGAAAAACCAGAGAGGTTGGCAGCTATCAGATTGCAGACCCCTGAACCTATCCACAACAACTAGCAGTAGCCGTGGGGGGTTCCTACGGTGCCCTAGACCCCTCGATCACAGCCGGAGAACTACATAGCCTAAAGACAGAAAGGGGAAAAACTAAACTGCCCCAGAGCAGACCCCAAAGCAATAGGCAGTCCCCAACATATAATGACGGTGAAGCAAGATGAAAACACTAACACAGATAGAAAGATAGGTTGAGCAAATGATGGGGCCCAAGCTAACTAACTAGGACAGGATAGGAAAGCCGCTGTCTGCCATCCGCAAAAACCCTATCCAAAATGTGCCAACCGACTGATAGGAAAAACAGGCCCTGAAGTCGCTAGGCTTCAAAAGACTATATCAGCACTCTGGTATATTCTGAAGACAGAGCAAAAGATCAACAGATCAGAGACAAAAATGGAAATCAGCTCACCCCCGGCCGGGGATGGCAGAACTCCCAAAAAAAGAAGGCAAAACAAAAACAAAACTGAAGTGTACAAAGCAGAGCAGAAAAACTTAGCTTTGAGATGCAGGAATCAGACTGGTCTCCAAGAATCCAGCAGGCTCACCAGCAAGGCAAAAGGGCGTCAGCTGCCTTATATCCAGTCCTCAATTCCAGCCACCCAGTCATCATCTAGCTGCCCAGGTGTTTGGTAATCAGCCTCACTACCTTCCTTCACCAGAGGAGGGAGTTCATCAGACCTCAACGGTGAAGGCAAAAATGAACTCACAACAGGGAATGTTTCCCTTGAAACGCATTGGTAGTTGATCTCCTCGTGCTCCCGTCCCGCTAGCAGTGTGACGTCACATCTCGCTCCGCCCCCGCCAACCACGCCGCGGCCTCAGCGTTGCTTCCGGCCGGGGCACGCGAGGTGTCAGATGTCTCCCCTGACAGCAGAGGGAAGCCTCATTGATATCATGACAGCGGTGAAAGCCTTAAAGGTACCCGCTCACATTAACTACGTGAGGAAACTCTTAATGCTCAGTACCTTGCAAGCTGCATCATTTTCGCTGCTTCTTCCATTGAATTGGATGTACAACACAATATATCACCAGTAGAGTTGAGCGATACCAGCCGATACTTGAAAATATCGGATCGGAATGGATCGGCCGATCTTAAAAAAAAGTATCGGTATCGCCGATTCCGATACCGGGAACCAATGCAAGTCAATGGGGCCAAAATATCGGAATTAAAAAAAACCCTTTCTTTCCTTGTAGGTTAATTCTACATGAAGAAAAACAACTAAGAATAATGTAGAATGTATTGTGGGAGGTGGAGGAGACATTAAAGCCATAGAGGTTTAGCCCAATCAAATGGAATAGCAGGAATTAAACTTTTTTTTTAAAGACGTTAGGAGTTACAAAGATATTGACTATGTTAGCCTCATTTATATTTTGCCAGACATGTATGTCTTCTTCTTCTTTCTTCTTCTTTCTTATTCTTCTTCCTTTTTTTACCTTCTTCTTATTATTATTCCTTTTTTTACATTCTTCTTCTTCTTCCTTTTTTTACATTCTTCTACTTCCTTTTTTTACATTCTTCTTCTTATTCCTTTTTTTACATTCTTCTTCTTCCTTTTTTAAATTCTTCTACTTCCTTTTTTTACATTCTTCTTCTTCTTCCTTTTCTTACATTCTTCATATTCTTCTTATTCAACAATTATTATTCTACATATTCAACTTCTTCATCTTCTTCCTATTCTTCTTCATCATATTCTTGTTTGTGTCAGGCATTCCTGTAGTTGTTATCTAGAAAAGTTAGAAGTTTACACCTTCCGTTCTGCCTGTCACAAAAGATTTACAACAGGATTTGTCCGCGTTCAGTTTGGCCTGCAGCAGCAGGCCTTTTCCAGGGGCACCACGAGGAGGAACGGACTCACCCCCATACACTGCTTAGTCTTCTTCTGCTTATAAATAAGATAATATCATTTGCTCAGAGTATTAGTCTTATGCTTAATGTTCTTCTGCTTTGTTTTTTTATGCTTCTTTGTCTTCTCTCTCTTGTTGTTCTGCATCTTGGTGGTTGTCTTCCTGTTCTTTGTCCTCTTGAACCAGCTGACGGTACTGGCACCCGGAGGGGCAGCAGAAGGAACAAGAGCCAATGGCACTACCGAGGACCAGCTGACGGTGCTGGAACCCGGTTACTAAGCAGGAGGTACCTGTGCTACAAAGCACTACCAAGGACCAGCAGACGTTGCCGGAACTCGGATACCGAGATGGAGGCACCTAGGCCAAAGGCTCTGACGAGAACCAGATGACGGTGCTGGAACCCGGAGGGGTAGCATAAGCTGCAAGAGCAAATGGAAATAGCGAGGACCAGCTGACAGTGCTGGCACCCGGAGGGGCAGCAGAAGGAATAAGAGCCAATGGCACAACCGAGGACCAGCTGACGGTGCTGGAACCCGGTTACTAAGCAGGAGGTACCTGTGCTACAAAGCACTACCAAGGACCAGCAGACGTTGCCGGAACTCGGATACCGAGATGGAGGCACCTAGGCCAAAGGCTCTGACGAGAACCAGCTGACGGTGCTGGAACCCGGAGGGGTAGCATAAGCTGCAAGAGCAAATGGAAATAGCGAGGACCAGCTGACAGTGCTGGCACCCGGAGGGGCAGCAGAAGGAATAAGAGCCAATGGCACAACCGAGGACCAGCTGACGGTGCTGGAACCCGGTTACTAAGCAGGAGGTACCTGTGCTACAAAGCACTACCAAGGACCAGCAGACGTTGCCGGAACTCGGATACCGAGATGGAGGCACCTAGGCCAAAGGCTCTGACGAGAACCAGCTGACGGTGCTGGAACCCGGAGGGGTAGCATAAGCTGCAAGAGCAAATGGAAATAGCGAGGACCAGCTGACAGTGCTGGCACCCGGAGGGGCAGCAGAAGGAATAAGAGCCAATGGCACAACCGAGGACCAGCTGACGGTGCTGGAACCCGGTTACTAAGCAGGAGGTACCTGTGCTACAAAGCACTACCAAGGACCAGCAGACGTTGCCGGAACTCGGATACCGAGATGGAGGCACCTAGGCCAAAGGCTCTGACGAGAACCAGCTGACGGTGCTGGAACCCGGAGGGGCAGCTGAAGTTACCCCTGAAAAGCAAAGTTGGCATGCCGCAAGCTGGCCGCAGTTACCGAATCACACAGTCCTACAGGGGGTGCTTGTCCTACTGGCACTACGGAACAAGCCTTTCTTACCAGAACCCGCAGTCCACATAGGAAGCACCTAAACTGCTGGCACCCTAGCCTCGGCTAACCCAACCGCAACACGACATGGCAACTTGGGGTGGCAAACTGACATTGGCACTTCCCGGAAACAGCAGGCAGGGCTGGAACCAAGATGGCAGGAGGGAGTACCCGTGCCAAAGTCAGTTATGAGCAGCAACTGGCGATGTTGGAGCCCAGGGACAAGCACTTAGCAGGCTGAGGCCTGATGTGCTGTCAATTGGGAGGCAGCAGGACAGATTGCCATCAAAACAGCAGGGGAACAGCTGACGTTACTGAACCCCACAAACACAGGAGCTAGTGTTTTACTCTGTGAAGACGGCACTTCCGAGCAACAACTGGCTGTGTTGAAGCCCAGGGACAAGCACGGAGCAGGCTGAGGCTGCATTGAAGAAATTTTAAGATCGGTTGTAGACTTCTACTAATTTTAACCAAGCTCCACTTAGGCCTTAGGCTTCACTGATATTCGTATTTCCCCTGTCCTCCAACCCCGCCAGTTACAGCTCCGAAGTGGCGTCTGCACAATCCACACTTGTTCCTGTGTTACAGGTGTTCAGTCCGGTCAGTTAATCCCCTGATGTGTGTCCGGCAATGTCGCCTGCTCTGTCCACATTCCCATAACTAGTTATGGGAATGTGGACAGAGCAGGCGACATTGCCGGACACACATCAGGGGATTAACTGACCGGACTGAACACCTGTAACACAGGAACAAGTGTGGATTGTGCAGACGCCACTTCGGAGCTGTAACTGGCAGGGGAATGTTATGGGAATGTGGACAGAGCAGGCGACATTGCCGGACACACATCAGGGGATTAACTGACCGGACTGAACACCTGTAACACAGGAACAAGTGTGGATTGTGCAGACGCCACTTCGGAGCTGTAACTGGCAGGGTTGGAGGACAGGGGAAATACGAGAGACAGTGGAGCCACAGGCCTAATTGGAGCACGGTTAAAAATCAGTAGTAGTACGACTGTGTAGGCAGCAGGAGACTTTGCCATCCACACAGCAGGGGATCAGCTGACGTTACTGAACCCCACTGAGACACGGGAGCAAGTGTCTCTTTCCGTGTGGACGGCACTTCTGAGCTACAACTGACTGTGTTGAAGCCCAGGAAATAGGAGGGTGTAGGCAGAGGCCTACTGTATTTGGAATGTGGAGACAGCAGGAGAGACTGCCATCCACACAGCAGGGGATCAGCTGACGTTACTGAACCCCACTGAGACACGGGAGCAAGTGTCTCTTTCCGTGTGGACGGCACTTCCGAGCTACAACTGGCTGTGTTGAAGCCCAGGAAATAGGAGGGTGTAGGCAGAGGCCTACTGTATTTGGAATGTGGTGACAGCAGGAGAGACTGCCATCCACACAGCAGGGGATCAGCTGACGTTACTGAACCCCACTGAGACACGGGAGCAAGTGTCTCTTTCCGTGTGGACGGCACTTCCGAGCTACAATTGGCTGTGTTGAAGCCCAGGAAATAGGAGGGTGTAGGCAGAGGCCTACTGTATTTGGAATGTGGTGACAGCAGGAGAGACTGCCATCCACACAGCAGGGGATCAGCTGACGTTACTGAACCCCACTGAGACACGGGAGCAAGTGTCTCTTTCCGTGTGGACGGCACTTCCGAGCTACAACTGGCTGTGTTGAAGCCCAGGAAATAGGAGGGTGTAGGCAGAGGCCTACTGTATTTGGAATGTGGTGACAGCAGGAGAGACTGCCATCCACACAGCAGGGGATCAGCTGACGTTACTGAACCCCACTGAGACACGGGAGCAAGTGTCTCTTTCCGTGTGGATGGCACTTCCGAGCTACAACTGGCTGTGTTGAAGCCCAGGAAATAGGAGGGTGTAGGCAGAGGCCTACTGTATTTGGAATGTGGTGACAGCAGGAGAGACTGCCATCCACACAGCAGGGGATCAGCTGACGTTACTGAACCCCACTGAGACACGGGAGCAAGTGTCTCTTTCCGTGTGGACGGCACTTCCGAGCTACAACTGGCTGTGTTGAAGCCCAGTAAATAGGAGGGTGTAGGCAGAGGCCTACTGTATTTGGAATGTGGTAACAGCAGGAGAGACTGCCATCCACACAGCAGGGGATCAGCTGACGTTACTGAACCCCACTGAGACACGGGAGCAAGTGTCTCTTTCCGTGTGGACGGCACTTCCGAGCTACAACTGGCTGTGTTGAAGCCCAGGAAGTAGGAGGGTGTAGGCAGAGGCCTACTGTCTTTGGAATGCGGAGACAGCAGGAGAGACTGCCATCTCCACAGCAGGGGAACAGCTGTCAGTGCTGAACCCCACTAACACTTGAACGAATGTGTTTGGCTCTGTGGAGACGACACTTCTGAACACCAACTGACACTGTTGGAGCACAGGATGAGGCGAGGAGCAGGCTGGGGCCTGTTGCTTTTGGCAGGTGAAGGCAGAAGGAGACTTGCCATCTCCACAGCAGGGGAACAGCTGGCAGTGCTGAACCCCACTAACACTTGAACGAATGTGTTTGGCTCTGTGGAGACGACACTTCTGAACACCAACTGACGCTGTTGGAGCCCAGGATTAGGCGAGGAGCAGGCTGGGGCCTGTTGCTTTTGGCAGGTGAAGGCAGCAGGAGACTTGCCATCTCCACAGCAGGGGAACAGCTGGCAGTGCTGAACCCCACTAACACTTGAACGAATGTGTTTGGCTCTGTGGAGACGACACTTCTGAACACCAACTGACGCTGTTGGAGCCCAGGATTAGGCGAGGAGCAGGCTGGGGCCTGTTGCTTTTGGCAGGTGAAGGCAGCAGGAGACTTGCCATCTCCACAGCAGGGGAACAGCTGGCAGTGCTGAACCCCACTAACACTTGAACGAATGTGTTTGGCTTTGTGGAGACGACACTTCTGAACACCAACTGACGCTGTTGGAGCCCAGGATTAGGCGAGGAGCAGGCTGGGGCCTGTTGCTTTTGGCAGGTGAAGGCAGCAGGAGACTTGCCATCTCCACAGCAGGGGAACAGCTGGCAGTGCTGAACCCCACTAACACTTGAACGAATGTGTTTGGCTCTGTGGAGACGACACTTCTGAACACCAACTGACGCTGTTGGAGCCCAGGATCAGGCGTGGAGCAGGCTGGGGCCTACTGGATTTTGGCAGGTGTAGGCAGCAGGAGACTTGCCATCTCCACAGCAGGGGAACAGCTGGCAGTGCTGAACCCCACTAACACTTGAACGAATGTGTTTGGCTCTGTGGAGATGACACTTCTGAACAACAACTGATGCTGTTGGAGCCCAGGATCAGGCGTGGAGCAGGCTGGGGCCTACTGGATTTTGGCAGGTGTAGGCAGCAGGAGACTTGCCATCTCCACAGCAGGGGAACAGCTGGCAGTGCTGAACCCCACTAACACTTGAACAAATGTTTTTGGCTCTGTGGAGATGACACTTCTGAACACCAACTGACGCTGTTGGAGCCCAGGATCAGGCGAGGAGCAGGCTGGGGCCTGTTGCTTTTGGCAGGTGAAGGCAGCAGGAGACTTGCCATCTCCACAGCAGGGGAACAGCTGGCAGTGCTGAACCCCACTAACACTTGAACGAATGTGTTTGGCTCTGTGGAGACGACACTTCTGAACACCAACTGACGCTGTTGGAGCCCAGGATCAGGCGTGGAGCAGGCTGGGGCCTACTGGATTTTGGCAGGTGTAGGCAGCAGGAGACTTGCCATCTCCACAGCAGGGGAACAGCTGGCAGTGCTGAACCCCACTAACACTTGAACGAATGTGTTTGGCTCTGTGGAGATGACACTTCTGAACACCAACTGACACTGTTGGAGCCCAGGATTACGCATGCCGCATGCAGAGGCCAATGGGCAGCGGTTTTTATGGAGGTTGTTGACTGCTACTGATTCTAACCATGCTCCACTTAGGCCTCTGGCTCCACTGTCTCTACTATTTACCCTGGCCTCCAACCCCGCCAGCTACATCTCTGAAGTGGTGTCAGCACAATCTACACTTGTTCCTGTGTTACTGGTGCTCAGTCCCGTCAGTTGATCCCCTGATGTTTGTCCGGCAAGTTCGCCAGCTCTGTCCTCATTCCCACTACTGGTTATGGGAATGTGGACAGAGCAGGAGACCTTGCCGGACACAGGTCAGGGGATAAACTGATGGGACTGAGCCACAGGAACACAGGAACAAGTGTAGATTGTGCTGACGCCACTTCAGAGATGTAGATGGCGGGGTTGGAGGTCAGGGGAAATAGTAGAGACAGTGGAGCCAGAGACCTAAGTTGGGCACGGTTAAAAATCAGTAGTGGTTTGAATGTTGATGGAGCTGGTGACTTTGCCGTCCACACAGCAGGGGATCAGCTGGCGTTACTGAACCCCACTAACACAGGAGCTAGTGTGTTTCTCAGTGCAGACGACACATCTGAGCGACAACTGGCTGTGTTGAAGCACAGGGATTATAGTTCAGGTGGTAGAAAAATGAACACACCAGCAGACCTGGATACAGTTGCCAACCACTAATTTAGTGTGAAACTGGGTCTGAGCAGAAAAAGTAAATGAATGTGCATGCAAAATGTAATTGCATATGAACACATGACCTTTACACAGAGAAAACCAAAAGCAAAACACAAAACAAATATCCTGGAATAAAAAAGTAAAAAAATATATTGCAAAAATTGCATGAAGGTAGTAATAATAGTAATAATAAGGGTATTTAGTTAACATAATTTTGATCAAAATAATGTAGAAGCCATCCCGCCACGTCGTGGCTTCTACATTATTTTGATCAAAATTATGTTAACTAAATACCCTTATTATTACTATTATTACTACCTTCATGCAATTTTTGCAACACTAATTTAGTGTGTAAGAGGAATGGCAAAGTCTTTGGAGATCCAGGCCTTGTTCATTTTCAGAAAAGTCAGCCGGTCAACATTATCGGAAGATAGTCGCGTGCGACGGTCTGTTAGTACACCACCTGCGGCACTAAAGACACGTTCCGGTAATACACTGGCAGCAGGGCAAGCCAGCACCTCCAATGCATACTGGCTAAGCTCTGGCCATGTATCCAGCTTAGAGACCCAAAACTTGAAGGGGGAAGAGCCATCTGGGAGTACAGTGACATGTAGTCTGACACCATCTGACGGAAGCGTTGCCTCCTGCTGACTCGAGGCGTCGCTGATGGTGTAGACAATTGTGGTGGACACACAAAACTTTGCCACATTTGGGCGATAGTGGTCTTGCCTTGTGCTGCGGCGCTGCCTCTGCTCCCTCTTTGTGCAGAGTTTCCTCCACTGCCTCGACGCACAGAGCTGCTTTGTAAAGCACTAGCAACAATGCTGTCGGGTGGAATGGAAAACATTATGGACTGCACCAGTGACTCTTCGTACTCCCGCAGTTTACGCTCCCGGTTCAACGTTGGTATGAGCCTTTGTACGCTGTCCCGGTAGCGAGGATCTAGGAGGGTGTACACCCAATAATTATCCGAGACGAGAATGTGGGCGATGCGGCGGTCGTTTCTCAGGCACTGCAGCATGAAATCAACCATGTGCTGCAGACTCCCAACTGTCAAAGAACCGCTGTCCCCTGTTTGAGGCGTGACCTCGGCCTGCTCTGCATCACCCCACCCTCGCTGTACATACTGAGTAGAGGTTTGTGTACCTCCCTCCTCTGGAGAGATGTCTTCCTCCTCCATCGACTCCTCCTCATCCTCCTCACAAAGTGTCCGCTGCCTAGGCCTTTGTGAGGAAACACGTAGCGCAGACTGTCCAGAAGCAGATGGCATTTGGGACTCCTCATCCTCCACCTCTTCCGAAACATCATCCCTTAGTGCTTGCAGTGTTTGTTGAAGCAGGCAGATAAGGGGGACAGTCATGCTGGCTAGTGCATCATCTGCACTCGCCATCCGCGTGGATTCATCGAAGGCACGCAAAACGAGGCAGATGTCCTTCATAGAGGCCCACTCAATGGTGCTGAAGTGTGAACGGCGCACAGTGCGACTTGTTTGCGCCTGATGCAGCTGGTACTCCATGACTGCTGCCTGCTGCTCACACAACCGCTCCAACATATGTAACGTTGAATTCCACCGGGTGGGTAGGTCACATATGATGCGATGTTCCGGAAGGCCAAATCGTCGCTGCAGAGCAGCGAGGCGCGATCTTGCCGTGCTGGAACGCCGCAAGTGAGTGCACTCTATGCGGACCTTGTGCAACAGTGCATCAAGATCCGGATAGTCCCTCAGAAAGCTCTGCACGACCAAGTTAAGCACATGTGCCAGACATGGGATGTGTGTGAGGTTGCCTAGGCCAAGAGCTGCCACCAGATTTCGGCCATTGTCACACACTACCAAGCCCGGCTGGAGATTCGCTGGCCCAAACCACACATCGCTCTCCTGCTTGATAGCATTCCAGAGCTCCTGCGCTGTGTGGCTTCGATTCCCCAAAGAAATTAATTTGAGTACAGCCTGCTGACGTTTGGCCACGGCTGTGCTCATATCGGTCGTAACAGGCTCCTGCTCTGCTGTTTCTGAGGAACTTGAGTAGGAGGAGGAGTCTATGTGTACAGACTGGAGTCCTGCAATCCGTGGCGTTGGAAGAACATGTACAGCGCCACTCTCCAGATCTGTACCCGGCTCCACTACATTGACCCAGTGGGCAGTGAGGGAAAGGTATCGTCCCTGTCCATGGTTACTGGTCCACGCATCGGTGGTCAGGTGGACCTTGCTACTAACGGCGTTTAGTAGCGCATGTTTTATTTTGCCCTCAACATGTTTCTGCAGGGCAGGGACGGCTCGCCTGCTGAAATAAAAGCGGCTGGGCACGTTGTATTGGGGGACTGCCAATGCCATTAAGTCCCGGAAGGTGTCAGTGTCCACCAGCCTGAATGACAGCATTTCAACTGCCAGAAGTTTGGCAATGCCAGCATTCAGAGACTGTGCTCGGGGATGGTTTGCCGAGTAAGGGCGCCTTTTATCCCATGCCTGTGCTACCGATGGCTGTGATGGATGGGAACGTGCTGCTATGGGTGGAATCTGACAGGGTCTCCGGACAACAGTGGCAGAGGTTCTTCCTTGGCGATCCTGTGAGGAAGCCGAACCAGCAGTGTGTGAGCTGGAGGAAGAGGCCCCAACACGAACTGAAGAGGTGGTAGGTGGTGCTGAACGTTGGCCTACGTCTTCAGGGTGTCTCTGCAACTCCAACTCGTGCTTGGTGCGCACATGTTTCCACATATTTGTGGTATTGAGGTTGCTGACATTTCTCCCTCTTTTGACTATCTGATGACACAGCTTGCATTTGACAAAGCAAATGTCATCTGCAACTGTGTCAAAAAAGGACCACGCACTGCAAGTCTTGGGAGCGCCCGTTTTGCCTTTGGAATGAGGAATGCTCCTAACGGGTGCCGAAGTGGAGGGTACAGGCAACCAAGTCTTCCCCCTCCCTCTGCCTCCTGTTTTAGCCGGTAGGGCAATCTCTTCCTCCAAGCTGCTCCCACCACCTTCCTGTTCCTCAAGGACCTCATCATCTTCCCTCCCCTCTTCAAACAGCTGCTTCTCCGGGGTTGTCTCGCCAGCACCGTACGCACCAGAAAGTGGCAACTGAGTCTCGTCATCATCTGATGCGTACTGAGGTGTGCTGACCATAGGCACTGGCCCACTCGCCTCTTCAGTTTCAGAGGGACAAAGAAGTTGTGCATCACTGCATACTCCCTCTTCTTCACATTCAGGAATGCTGCTTGGCTGGCCCCCTCTTTCCAAGCCAACAGATTCCGAGAACAGAAGTAGAGACTGTGATGGCTCCTGTCCATGTCTCTCTGACTGCCTGGGCACTTTGGCAGGTGGTGAAGAGACAGATGGTTGCTCTTCGGTGCTCTGGTCCTGAGAGGCTGTGGAAGTAACTGAAGTCGATGCGTTAGCTGCCATCCTTCCGACAATGGCTTCAATTTGTTCCTCCCGCAGCAGTGGGGTACGTTGAGGTCCTACAAAGCTGTGCTTAAAGGACTGTTGCCTGCTAAAACTGGGGGATGCTGATCCACTGGTGCCCGCAGCAGGCCCAGAATCCCCACGTCCTCTACCTGCAGAATCCCCACGTCCTCTCCCTGCAGAATCCCCACGTCCTCTCCCTGCTGAAACTCCACGCCCACGCCCACGCCCACGCGCCTTACTCCCTGCCTTCTTCATCTTGCAAGACTGCTTAAGATAGGCAGAAAAGTACAAAGGGGGGCCTTAGTGTGCTTATTCCTGAACAGCTGGTTACAGGTACAAGAAACACTAATTTTATGAAGTGTGTGTGTGTGGACTACACTTTAATAGGAGCTGATGTGGCCTACACAAGTTCCAAATGTAGTGTTTGGTGAACTTTTTTTGTGGTTTCTTTGTTGGAAAAAAACTCAAAGTATGTGAACAAAGAATTGAAACTGATAGTATCACCAACTTTTTGGAGCTATTACAATGCAGGCAGGTAACCTACAATGCAAAAGATGAGGCTCCAAAAAAATTGGGTAATACTAATCTGGCTGCGCCGGCAGGGCACAAGCCAGAAAAAAAGGCTCCTCTATCTACTCCTATATAGTGTTTGCAACCAACCAATGTTGATGGATACGGATGGATGCACACTAATAGGAGAAGAAAAAATGAGCTGCACTCAAAGACAAATATGTGTGAGGCAGTGACGCACGTTGAGCGTCCTACAACCAGACGTAGCTGCAGGACACTCTACTCTGCGTGAGCTGCACTCACACACAGTCAGAGACCTCTCAGACAGCCGTGAACAGTGCAGCTAAGTGGGCACTGGCACTGACAGGCTGCAGAAAGGCTCCGCTGTGTACTCCTATATAGTGTTTGCAACCACCGTAGATGGAGACGGATGGATGCACACTAATAGAAGAAAAAATGAGCTGCAATAAAAGAAAAATGTGTGAGGCAGTGACACGCTGAGTGTCCTACAACCAGACGTAGCTGCAGGACACACTACTCAGCATGAGCTGCACTCACACACAGTCAGAGACCTCTCAGACAGCCGTGAACAGTGCAGCAAAGTGGACACTAGCACTGAAAGGCTGCAGAAAGGCTCCGCTGTCTACTACTAGTGTTTGCAACCAACGTATATGGATACGGATGGAAGCAAACTAGATTGAAATTATGTAAAAAATGCAGCTCAAAAATTAAAAGATGTATGAGGCAGCAGTGAGGCACGCTGGGCAGCCTACAACCTGACGTGGCTGCAGGACCCACTCCACAGCGTGAGCTGCACTCACACAGCCCTTGCAGACAGCTGTGAACACTGCTGCTAGGGCAAAGAATTCTACAGTGGTGGTTTATGTAGCCTGGGTAAAGCACTAGATGTTTGGTGGAATCGCTATTTCTAACTGTCCCTCACAGTCTTCTACAGCAGCCTGTCCCTAACTGAATTCACAGCAGAGTGAACCAGAAATGGCAGCTGCGGTGGCTTTTATAGTGCATCATGACATCATTTCGGCAGCCAATCACAGCCATGCCAATAGTTAACATGCCTACATGCCTAACAGGATGTGCCCACACTTCGGAGGATTCCCATTGGCTTAATCAAAGCAAGCAGGCTCATAGCATGATGGGAACTTCCGATTCCGATTCCGGTATCCGATATGACAAAAGTATCGGAAGTCAGTATCGGAATTCCGATACCGCTAATATCGGCCGATACCCGATACTTGCGGTATCGGAATGCTCAACACTAATCACCAGCGTAAACACAAGTAAGTACACTGCTGGTGGCTACACTTGCATAATTTATTGCACATTATTTTATTTCTCTGTCTTAGCACGGTGATAACTTTTTATGATTCAGTTTTTACTAACCTACAGGTTGCACAGAACCTGTTAAATCACCAGCAGCTTTGAAGGGATTTTTTGCCCTGATCTGCCCCCCCCTCTTTTCCTTTTACTTTGTTTCTTTAGTGTAGGTCCAGTGTATATTACCCCTTTCTTTTTACATGATCAAATATTTAAAAATCGGAGGCTAGATCATTGAGTATAAGAACTTGTCCTGTCAATTTAAGACAATACTGCCAAACAGTACTCAGTTACTGCTGGCATGCAGGGTACAGAGCACAACCTATGTGTCCCCACCACTAAGAAGTCTCCGATTCCTCAAGTTCGTATGACGGACATTTGTGATAACTTGACCATATCAGTAGCTTGTTTCTATTTTTTCAGTACGTCACAGATGTTGCATCTCTACACTAGGGCTAAAGTGCAACTTTCTCTGTGACATCTCCCGTGCATCCAAAGGTTGGTAAGGTTGCTTCTACATCACAGCGCCTCATACAAGTGAATGGGGTCACATTAAGATCCCAAGGATTCTGCAACAAGCAAGTCACAAAAAGTCCAACCCCATCAGATTGTTTGCCACTTGCTTGTCGAGGTCATAGTAACCTCAAGGTCGCAGCAAAAACTAGCAAACTTTGGCCTACATGTATGCCATAGCCTTCCACTTTTTTATTTCTATCTACAGATCAGTAAAACAGAGATGTTTGTCATCAGGCAATATATTACTAGTAGTAATAAAAAGCGAATAACAAAATGTGGCCATACAACGTGTCCAGGTGCTCTGCAAATGTTCAACTCAAATAAACATTCAATTTTGTTCCTGAGAGATATATATTTCTTAGTAGAAAAGTCAGAGATATTCAGTCATGGCCGAAAGTGTTGGTGCTGGCACCTTTGAAATTGTTCCAGAAAATGAAGTATTTCTCCTAGAAAATTATTGCAATTACACGCTTTAAAATACACATGTTTATTTCCATTGAGTGTGTTGGAACTACACAATAACACTGAGAAAAAAAGGCAAATTGGACATAATTTTACACAAAGCCCCAAAAATGTACCGGACAAAATTGTTGACATTTTTTCCTGATTATGGGTAAACAACTTTGCTTCAAGCATGTGATGCTCGTTCAAACTCACCTTTGGCAAGTAACAGGTGTGGGCAATATGAAGATCAAACTTGAAACAGGATACAAAGGGAGAAGTTGACTCAATATTTGTATTGTGTGTCTGAGGACTTGAGAAGCAAAATTGTAGAAAAATGTCAACAACCTCAAGGTTGCAAGTCCATCTCCAGAGATTTTGATGTCCCTTTGTCCATGGTGTGCAAAAAAATCAGGATGTTTACAACCTATGGCACTGTAGCTAATCTCCCTGGACGTGAAACGCAGTGGCAAATTGATGTTGCAACACAGGCTAGTTTGGATGGTGGATAAGCAACCCCAATCAAGATCCAAAGAAATTCAATCTGTTCTGCAGGCTCAGGGTGCATCAATGTCAGCATGAACTATCCATTGACATTTAAATGAAACAATCCTATGGCAGGAGATCCAGGAGAAACCCACTACTGAGGCAGAGACATAAAAAAGCAAGACAGCAGTTTGTCAAAATGTACGTGAGTAAGCCAAAATCCTTATGGGAAAGTGTCTTGTCATCAGATGAGACCAAGGTAGAGGTTTTTAGTAAAGCACATTACTATACTGTTTACTGAAAATGGAATGAGGCCTTTGAAGAAAAGAACACAGTACCTACTGTAAAATATGGTGAAGGTTCAAATATGTTTTGGGGTTGTTTGCTGCCTCTGGCACTAGGCACCTTGAATGTGTGCAAGGAATCTTGAAATCTGAAGATTACCAAAGAATTTGGTGTCGCAATGTAGTGCCCAGTGTCAGAAAGCTGGGTTTGTGTCCTAGGTCACGAGTCTTCCAGCAGGACAATGACCCTAAACATACTTCAAGAAGCTCCCAGAAATGGATGGAAACAAAGAGGACAAAAGTTCTATAGTGGATAGGAATAAGTCCAGATCTAAATCCCATTGAACATCTGTGGAGCGATTTTTAAATTTATATTGGGAGAAGGCACCTTTAAAGTATGAAAGACCTTGAGCAGTTTGAAAGAAAAAGAGTGTTTCCAAAATTCCAGTTGAGAGGTGTAAGAAGCTTGTTGATGTCCCAAATGGACACCCAGCTTCAGAGGGACTATAAGTGAAATTTAATGCACTTGCTTTTTTACTTATTTTCATTAGGGTATATACACACATTGTTTTTTCCTTTGGTTTTGCTTGCTTTTATGGCCAGTGTGAACATGCTTTTACATCATGCATGTCATTCATTTCTACTCCAGTTCAGTTTTTTGTTTTTTCTTCAGCATTTTTGTATTCAGTACAAATAGGGTGTGGCCTCCTTTCTACTGAGCTGTGTAGTTCACTTATAGTCCCTCTGAAGCTGGGTGTTCGTTTGGGACCCAGAGACTCTGCCACTATCCACACTAGGTAGGTTTTAACCGTTAGTATAGTTAGTGTCTCAAATGGGTACACCTTGCCGTGGTGGGACAGCTTTATACTTTTTTGATCAAAACAGTGTTTACCAAGTACCCTATGTTATTTAATGCACTTGCTTTTTTATTATTTATTTTCATTAGGGTATATACACACATTGTTTTTTCCTTTGGTTTTACTTGCTTTTATGGCCAGTGTGAACATGCTTTTACATCATGCATGTCATTCAATTCTACTCCAGTTCAGTTTTTTTGTTTTTTCCACATCTACAAATCAGTCATAAATTCGATGTGTCCTATACAGTCACTTTCATGGCAAGGTATATACACACAAAGTATATAGAAAAAAATGACTTCACTTACAATCAGCAGCTGGAACATCAAAGGCCTGAACACGTCGGCTTCTGGACGCAAAACAAATGACCCCGACTTCATACAAAGACTGAAAAATACAGACTTTCAGATCCTCCTGGAAACATGGATCAGAGCTGAAAATGAATCCCTGGTATCCATCGGATACAGGGAAATCTCTGTCCTTGCCCTGAAAATTAAAAACAACAGGGCCGCTGCTCAGGAGGAATATTGATCTGGTATAAAGAAGAGTGCCACCAAACTGGTGAAGAGAGTAGACTGCTACATCTGGATCAGAATTAGCAGTTCCATTGTCACTAGTGATGAGCTAATTTGTTCGAAAAATGATCGCCAACCATAAATTTGTCACGAATATGGCACATTCAGATTCATGATCAGAAACACGAGCAAAATTTTATAAAAACGGAAAAAATCGGAAATATTTGGTAAAAAGTGCAGGAAAATATTTGCGTTGCCACTAAAGTATTTTCAGCACTTTGGCTACGATAATGGTGGTGTGTGATGAGCGTGTGGGCACATGTTTGATGACGGGAGAGGTTGGGGAGAGCTCAGAGGAGCGGCATGCTTGAAAACTTTTTTTTTTTCTTTTAACTTTATGTGTGCACATTGTGGCTCGCCAATCAGGGGGCAGGAAACATCTACAATGTCCTGACACAATGTCTTGTGAAATTGGCTGCTGAAATCATATGTCCCTCTCCATATAAAGAGTGGACATCTTGTTTTAGTGCTATTGTGACACTGTAACAGCGCTGAGAGGCTGCTCCTAACGCTGCCACTGTTTGCAGCTAGATTTTAGGTAGTTAGCTAGGCGGTTGTTTATTAGTCAGATAGCTTAGCTAGGTGGCTGTAAAATCGACCTTGCAGTAGATTTTCTTTGTGCCATTTCTGAGGTCCACAGACAAAGACAGCAGGACACATTTCATACAAGTGTGTCGAGCACTGCTTCTTTTGTGCTTCATGCACGAGAATAGCATTCTAAATCTTACTTTTTCATTTCTAAATGTGAAACAGCATGACATTGTCATTTAGTGGTGTGGTAACATTGTACATTGTCATTTAGTGGTGTGGTAACGTTGTTCTGTGATTTGAGTTGTTGTGCATGAAAAAAAAATATTGTTGCCAGTTGCTACCGTGATTTACCATGACACATCTCACCATATTTAGTGGTAGTGAAATTCCACTGTCTGCATAGCTCATGCACATTAAAAAATAATTATTTTTTCTTTTGCAAAACGTGATCCAGCCCACCGTATCCCACATTGTAATTTTTGGGAGGTGATATGAAGCTGTCTGCAGAACTCATGCAGATGAAAAAAAATGTTTTTCTGTTGCAAAACATGATACAGCACGCCATATCCCATGTTGTAATTTTGCGGCGGTGATATGAAGCTCTCTGCAAACCTCTCGCACATTAAAAAATATATTTTTTCTGTTGTTAAATGTGATACAGCCCGCCATATCCCACCCTGTCATTTAGTGGCATTGAAATCGTTTTGTGTGCAGAGCTGTTGCACATTAATTTTTTTTCAGAAACGTGCTACAGCAGCCGAGATCCGAGTTTGAAATTGTTTTGAGCCTTTCTTCCAGATTATACAGGCTTCATGTACACTAGAAACATTTTTTTCTGTTACTAACATCATACAGTAGGGGACATCTCAATTTGAAATTATTTGTAGAATTTAGTCAATGTTATACAGGCCTCATCCACAGTCCCCAAAAAATGTTGTCAGTTACTAACGTCATACAGTAGGGGAGATCTAATTTTTAAATTGTTTTAAGCATATCTTGTTTGTCATACAGACCTCATCCACCCAAAAAAGTAATTTCTTCTGTTACTAATGTGGTACTAGCAGGTACGCAGGATGCAGTGTCGAGACGCGAGACAGTTTTGTGTTTTTGGTAACAACTTTTATAGGCTTATAGGTGACTATCCACAGGGATAGTCTAAGCAACCGACCAAAATAACAGGAATTATCCTCGCAGGGACTCAATACAAGTCAACACGGAAATCTAAGAACACGACTAAGTCCGGCAAAGCCGGTCACTATAGGGCCGCGGTATGGCCGACTACGGGTCCTTAACTATGTAGTGTCACTTAACCGGCTCGACGTCCCTCGGCGTCCCGGACAATGGTTCTTCGGCGTAGCAGCCGCTGGGCCCAGCCGCTGAAGATCTTTCGTAGTCTTCGAGCGTTCCAACGCTCCGGTGAAGCAGGGGCACAACAGGCTCTGGAGGAGTCCTTGGACAAATGGGCCGCAGCCTCCGGATAGGGGCAAGCAGCAGCGATGCGGGGTGGCGGCTGGCAGGCCACCTGCGCAGCCAGCGACTGCAACGGAGGACCCACGGCAAGCAACGGCCCAGCCCTTGCCGCGGACTGGAGTGGGACAGTGGTGGCCGCCGACGGCACAGAACTAGCCGCGGCCACGGGTAGAAGCAGGGCGGTTGCAGGCGGCGGGAGACAGGCCACAGCCTCAGGCTGAAGTGAGGCGGCAGCGGCCGCTGGTGTCCGTGGGCAGGCCGCAGCTGCGGGCAGGGTCAAGGCGGCAACGGCCATGAGTGACCGCGGGCTGGAGGAAGACGGCAGCGGCCGCTGGTAGACGTGGGGCAGCGGTTCTCGGATGGTCGTCTCGGTGCCATCCCACTGATGTCCAGGGGGAGTATCTCTCCTGTCTCTGGCCTCCTTCCTGGCTCCGGTAAGTTGCTCCGGCTCTCAGTCGCTCCCACGGTCTCCTGCTCATTCTGTCTCGTTCTACTGACTCACTGTGACTCGCGTTCCCCGCCCCTTTTATATTGGCTCCTTTCCCAGCCCACCTGTCAGTCTCCACGGTCCGTCCCTGAACTCTGTCCCCCGGAAACCAGGTGACGGTCCCCTTGTATGCTCGCCAGTCCTCGGGCGAGGGCTTTAGTAGACTCGAGTTAGTCTTTGGAGATGACAGTTCTTGTCGCCATACGAACTGGTCCTGTTCGTAGCGTTCAGGGGGTTTGCCAGCTGTTGACCGCTCGGAGCATCTAAGTTCGACTGTGGTGGAGCTTTCTGGGGTGCTGGATGGTGGTAGGTTGGTCGATTCTGGCAGGCTAACTGGGTCTGCTGCAATGTCACTACTTGGAGGGCCCGCGGATGTGGCAGGGAAGTCCTCTTCGTCATCCAGGTCCCAGACCGTTGACGGGGGGTCGGGGACCCGAGAGATCGGCTCGGGTCGCATGCGATCAGTGGACGCACAGGGGCGCAATATATTTCGGTGCACAGTAGGAGTGAGAGGTGAGTCGTTTCCTTCGGATTGTATTTCATACACAGGCCCGTCTGGGCTTATCCGGCGCAACACTTGGTACGGGTTCTCCTCCCACCGTGGTTCTAACTTGTTTTGGGGGCGTTGATCTAGTACGAGTACCCGATCCCCAGTCTGGAAGTCAATTGTGGGGGCAGCGCTCCCCCCGGGTGTTCTAGATCCTGGAGCTTTGTATGGACGATTCAGGGAGGGTCTGCAGCCGGTGCCGGTGGTTTCAGACCCACGAGGATACTCCGGTCCAGGGTTGGGGTTCCTCGGGGTTTAACTCCACTTCCGTGATTCCTTTGCCTTCCCGTCCAAACAGCAATGAGTCATTCTCCAGGGTACGCAGCATTTGGATTAGTGTCCGATTGAATCGTTTGCAGGCTCCATTTCCCTGCGGGTGGTATGGTGTAGTCCGAGACTTGGTCCGAATGTATTCGTTGCGGGCAGCCGTACACTTGGATAAAGTTTTTACAAATCGCATAGGCGGCCGACTCCGCTGTCTGGTCTCGGGTGGGGGTGACCACAGCGAACTTGGTGAAATGATCCACCATAACGAGACAATGTTCATACCACAGGTAGGCAGGACCTATGGTCAGATAGTCCACTGTGAGGAGCTCGAGGGGAGCTGATGTTACAATTGTCTGCACCGGGGCTCGTTGCACGGGAGGTTTAGCGAGCTCGCACGGGCAGCAGGTTCGGCAAACTTCTTCCACAGCAGCGTGCAAGCGTGGATGGTACACTATCTGCTGCAACCATTGCAAAGTCTTTTGAGCACCAAAGTGAGCCCCCTTTTTGTGGGCTTCCCGAGCCAGTTGGCTGAGATGGGTTCCGGGCACGATCACCTGCCATATTGTAGCTGACATTGTTCATGACACGACTCTCCGATATAAAATTCAATTTTTCATGACTAGTTTCTCCCACTGTTGCAACATCAGCAACATTTCCAGGGTCAAAGTCTGTCTCTGTGAGCCAGTGGGCAGTTTGCCGGTGGCCACCCATCGGCGCAGGAGTCCAATTTCTCCATCTTCCTGCTGCTGCTGGATCCACTTGTCGCGTGGCTGTGCCAGCATTCCCCCTAAGGGTCCCGGATGAGGCGCTTCTTGCGCGGTGGCTGTAAGCGCGGCAGTGGTGAGGGCGAACAGCATCTCTTCTCGATCTAATTCTTCATGTCGATTCCTCCCTGGGGTGGTGTGTCGGATTCTGGAGAGTGCGTCAGCGTGCACGTTTTCAGCCCCTCTTTTGTAGATGATATTGTAGTTGAACTTGGCCATCCGAACCACCCATCGCTGCTCCAGGGCCCCCAGTTTGGCATTCTCCAAATGGGCTAGTGGGTTGTTGTCAGTCCGCACCAGCACCTCGGAGCCCGCCAGATACTCTGCGAACCGCTCCGTCATTGCCCACATTACCGCGAGAAGCTCGAGCTTAAAGGAGCTGTAATTGTCCGGTTTGCGTTCGGAGTCATGCAGCGACCGGCTACCATAGGCGATCACTTTCTCTCGGCCGTCCTGCACCTGTGACAACACAGCTCCTAGTCCCTGGAGGCTCCCGTCGGTGTGCAGGATGAACGGTTGCGAGAAATCCGCATACGCCAATACCGAGGCTTCCGAGAGTGCAACTTTGAGATCTTGAAATGCATCCTCTTGCAGTTGCTGCCACAGGACCTTCCGTCCATTCGCCCCGGCTGGAGTTCCCTTCAGCAGGTCCTGAAGGGCTCAGGCTCGGCGTGCAAAATTCTTCACGAACCGACGGTAGTAGCCGGCCAACCCCAGGAAGGCCCGCACGTCTTTCATCGTCTCGGGGGTAGGCCACCCCTGGATAACGTTTTCCAGGGATGGTCTGACACCCTCCGCCGAGACTGTATGCCCCAGATATTCGATCTGGGTGCAGGGTCAGGTGGCATTTCTGGGGCTTTACCTTCAACCCGTACTTCTGCAGCCGGCCGAGCGCCTGCCCCAACCGCCGCAGGTTGTCCTCGAACATGGTGGAATAGATGATGATATCGTCCAGGTATATCAACGTGGCTTCAAAGTTGAGGTCTTGCAAACACCGCTCAATCAACCGCTGGAAGGTTCCTGGGGTGTTGGCCAGCCCGAACTTCATCTGATTGAACTCGAACAGTCCCATGGGAAGGATAAATGCCATCTTGGCTCTGTCTTCCTCTGACATTGGCACCTGCCAGTACCCACTGGCCAGGTCTACAGTTGAGAAGTATGTTGCGTTCATTCCCCAAGGCGGACAAAGACTCTTCTATGCGGGGCAGTGGATACGAGTCCTTGATGGTACAGGCGTTCAACTTTCAGTAATCCACACAAAAACGCAGAGTACCAACTGTTTTGCAAACCAGTACAATGGGGGCCGCCCAGGGGCTCTGGCTTTCTCGTATGACCCCCTTCTGAAGCATTTGAGCTAATAGGGTTTTCGCTTCCTGGTATAGCTGCGGTGGAATTTGCCGATATCGCTCCCGGATGGGGGCTGCTCCTGCCATAGGGATCCCATGCGTGATGGCCGTGGTACATCCAAAGTCATCCTCATGACTGGCGAAGACACTGTAATATTGTCCGAGAAGTGTCTCTATCTGGAGAAGTTGGACTGGTGCTAAGCCGGAAAGTTCGGCCCGCATTCCCTCCAGGATGGCTCGACCTTTCTCCTGGGTCGAGGATACGGCAGTCTGTAGGGTCCATATCGTTACTGCCCAAAGATCTTCGGGCCGCACCTTCAACTGGACCGCGGGGTCCGGCAGCATCTCCTCCAAAGGCCTTACTAGTTTGACCATTTCGCCCCGGGGCTTCAAGGCGATATCTTGGTCTTCCAGGTTGACACAATGCACCAGGACGGTCCCTTCCTGCACTGTGGCCAGGGAGTGGGCTACCAGTATGCCAGGGTGCAGGCGCTCTGAGTAGCATGGTTCCACCTGCACCTCCACGCCCTCCAGTGGCATCGGGGTGCGGATCGGCAGGGCCATCACCGTCTGCCCTGGAGGAAGCACGAGCAGGGGAGCCACCGGCGCGATGACTTTGCCCAGCGCCTCACCCTCCTGGCACTCCTGGAGCACTTGCGCCTCCCACACCACCCGCTGGAAGACCTGCCCTTGAGCCGTGCGAGAACCCCAGTGGCTCAGTCTCTTGTGTGGGCTCATTGAGGAGGAGGTTACTGAACTCTCGTAGTATTTTCATACCCAGAGTAACTGGATGTTTGCTGTTTGTGTCTCCCTGGCTCAGGACCACTCCCCGGCGGCCGAGTGATTTGCCGCTTATTGAAATCTGCATCCAGGCTACTCCGACGACAGGAACTGGTAGCTGGTTGGCGGCTACCACCTTTATCACGGACCCCCACTGAGGTCTCACTGCTTCGGGAAAATGCTGCCGAAATTATGTCTCTGGCATGGTCGTTACTTGCTATCCCGTATCTACTAGGCATCGTACGGCACGGCCTTCGATCTCTGCCCATACCACTGGGCACCGCGCGACCAGGTCTTCGTGACTTCCTCCACCCCGTGTGGTGGGCTCCGGCTCCGGGCAGCGTCTCCACTGCTCAGGGTCCTCTGCTCTTCTTGGCCAGTGGGGTGGGTTTCCCCTGGAACGTGGGCACTCTCGGGCGGAGTGTCCCAATTCTCCACAATTATAACAGGCGAATGGTCGTGGGGACCGACTTGGGTGAGGGCCACGATGGTTCATGCCTCCTTTACCCGGCCCTGGCTGACTCCTTGTGGCCTCTTTCTTGGCTTCGGCCAATTCACCTTTAATACTCTATATCTCTTGCTTCACCTCTTGTACCCAGTGAGGTTCGCCCAGGGCGCTTACGGATACTTCGATACTCCGTGCCATCCCCACGGGGACCATCACCTCTTGCTCCTGTTCCCAAACACGTGCCTCCTTCCCTATTTCTGAAAAGGTCAGATGTGGGTCCACTCGCACCCGCTCTCGCAAAGCCTGTCTTGTCAGGGTGTCTTGTAACCCGGTCACTAACAGGACACGTAATGTTACGTCCACGGTCCCCACGCCGACCCCATCCTTCCTTTCAATGGCTAAAAACTGTTGTGAGTTCATTTTTCCCTTCACCATTGAGGTCTGATGAACTCCCTCCTCTGGTGAAGGAAGGTAGTGAGGCTGATTACCAAACACCTGGGAAGCTAGATGATGACTGGGTGGCTGGAATTGAGGACTGGATATAAGGCTGCTGACGCCCTTCTTCCTGGCTGGTGATTTTCCTGCTGGATTCTTGGAGACCAGTCTGATTCCTGCATCTCAAAGCTAAGTTTTTCTGCTCTGCTTTGTACTCTTCAGTTTTGTTTTTGTTTTGCCTTGTTTTTTGGGAGTTCTGCCATCCCCGGCCAGGGGTGAGCTGAATTCCATTTTTGTGTCTGATCTGTTGATCTTTTGCTCTGTCTTCAGAATATACCTGAGTGCTGATATAGTCTTTTGAAGCCTAGCGGCTTCAGGGCCTGTTTTTCCTATCAGTCGGTTGGCTCATTTTGATAGGGTTTTTGCGGATGGCAGACAGCAGCTTTCCTATCCTGTCCTATGTAGTTAGCTTGGGCCCGATCATTTGCTCAACCTATCTTTCTATCTGTGTTAGTGTTTTCATCTTGCTTCACCGTCATTATATGTTGGGTGCTGCCTATTGCTTTGGGGTCTGCTCTGGGGCAGTTTAGTTTTTCCCCTTTCTGTCTTTAGGCTATGTAGTTCTCCGGCTGTGATCGAGGGGTCTAGGGCACCGTAGGAACCCCCCACGGCTACTGCTAGTTGTTGTGGATAGGTCCAGGGGTCTGCAATCTGATAGCTGCCAACCTCTCTGGTTTTTCTGGACTTAGCTGGTATTTTGTTTTTTCCTCCTTCGGTGACTCATCATAACAGAATCACCAGCCATACCGCAGATCCTAGGGTACTCAATAGCAGGAGAGAATTGTAAAAATTTTTTAGGGAAAAGGGAAAAAAAAAAAGGTGTCAATTTATTTTTTTTTGTGTGCATATTTTTTCCTCTATATCTCTGAGGCCGTAGGGGGAATTTTTCTCTCAACGGAGATGAAGCAATTGTCTGATCGTGTGGAGCAGCTCGCTGCTGAAGTGCGGGGAATTTCCGCCTATCTTGCTCATTCACATGCTGCTGAACCAAAGATTCCCACTCCTGATGTGTTTTTTGGGGATCGGTCTAAATTCTTGAATTTCAAGAATAATTGCAAATTATTTTTTGCCTTGAAGCCTAACTCGTCGGGGAACTCCGCGCAGCAGGTTAAAATTGTCATCTCTTTGCTGCGCGGCGATCCCCAGGATTGGGCGTTTTCTTTGAAACCTGATGATCCTATTCTGAATAATGTGAACGCATTTTTTCAAGCCTTGGGGTTGTTGTATGATGAACCTAATGCTATTGATCAGGCTGAAAAGACCCTGTTGGCAATAAGCCAGGGTCGGGATTCGGCAGAGTTGTACTGTCAAAAATTCCGAAAGTGGGCGGTCCTTACTACCTGGAATGATGGTGCCTTGGCAGCCCTCTTTCGGAAGGGTTTGTCAGAAACTGTAAAAGATACTATGGTGGGATTTCCTGTTCTCTCTGGTCTTGACGATTCTATGTCATTAGCCATTCAGGTGGATCGGCGTTTACGTGAACGCAAAACTACACAAGAGATGTTGCCACCTGTTGAACAAATGTCTGAACCTATGCAATGTGATAGAGTTTTGTCTAGGGCGCAACGTCAGGAGTTCAGAAGGCGTAATAAGCTGTGGGTTTTTTTGTGGAGATGCCTCGCATATTATTTCTGTCTGCCCTAAACGAGAGAAACGTTGTGCACACACGTTTTCTGTGGGTGGTATTCAACCTAAGTTTCTTCTGGCAATTACTCTGATCTGCTCCCTGTCCACATTTTCCGCCAAGGCTTTTGTGGATTCAGGAGCAGCTCTTAACCTGATGGACTTGGATTTTGCTAAACGTTGTGGATTTCCTATCACACCTCTGCGGACGCCTATCCCTTTGAGGGGTATTGATGCTACTCCTTTGGCGAAGAATAAACCTCAGTTTTGGACCCAGGTGGTAATGCGGGTCGCCCCAGACCATCAAGAAAATTGCAGATTTTTGGTGTTGCATAATTTGCATGATACCATTGTTCTGGGGTTTCCCTGGTTGCAAATCCATAATCCAGTTCTGGATTGGAAATCTTTGTCTGTGGTGAGTTGGGGTTGTCGGTGTGCCCTTAGTGATGCTCCTGTTTTCTCCACCTCTCCCCAGTCGCATGATGTTCCTGACTATTTGGCTGACTTTTATGATGTATTTAGTGAGAATGAGTCTGCGTCTTTGCCTCCTCATAGGAGTTATGACTGTGCAATTGAGCTGAACCCGGGGTGTAAATTCCCCAAGGGTCGGCTTTTCAATTTATCTGTACCCGAGCACGAGGCTATGCGATCCTATATTAAGGAGGCATTGGAGAAGGGTCATATTAGACCATCCTCTTCACCCTTAGGTGCTGGGGTTTTTTTCGTGGCTAAAAAGGATGGTTCATTAAGGCCTTGTATTGACTATCGTGCCCTCAACAAAATTACTGTTAAATATCAGTATCTGTTACCCCTGATTTCTGATCTATTCTCCAGAGTTAAAGGTGCTTGCTGGTTTACCAAGCTTGACCTCAGGGGGGCGTATAATCTTATTCGCATTAAGCATGGGGATGAATGGAAGACGGCGTTTAATACTCCGGAGGGACATTTTGAGTACTTGGTGATGCCTTTTGGGCTCACTAATGCCCCTTCTGTCTTCCAGTGCTTCATGAACGATATATTCCGAGACTTTGTGGATAAATTTTTGATTATCTATCTGGATGATATTTTGATCTTCTCCAAGAATTGGGACTCTCATGTGGAACATGTTCGGACTGTGTTCCGGATTTTGAGGGAGAATTCCCTGTATGTCAAGGGATCGAAATGCCTTTTTGGGGTACAGAGGATTTCATTTTTGGGATTTATTTTGTCTCCGTCAACTATTGAAATGGACCCGGCCAAGGTACAGGCCATTTATGATTGCGTTCAGCCCACTTCTTTGAAGGCCCTCCAGAAGTTTTTGGGTTTTGCTAATTTATATGGGAAATTTATAGCTAATTTTTCTGGTATTGCCAAGCCATTGACGGATTTGACTAGGAAAGGTGCTGATGTGCTGAATTGGTCTCCGGAGGCTGTTTCTTCCTTTCAGGAGCTGAAGCGAAGATTCACTTCTGCTCTGGTTTTGCGGCAACCTGATGTCTCACTCCCGTTTCAGGTGGAGGTGGACACTTCTGAGATTGGTGCAGGAGCGGTGTTGTCCCAAAAAGATCCTGTGACATCTAAAATGAATCCTTGTGCTTTCTTTTCCCGAAAGTTCTCCCCATCCGAACGTAACTATGATGTGGGGAATCGGGAACTGTTGGCCATGAAATGGGCATTTGAGGAGTGGAGACATTGGTTGGAGGGAGCCAAACACCAAGTCGTGGTCCTTACCGACCACAAGAATTTGATTTACCTGGAGTCGACCAAGCGCTTGAATCCTAGACAGGCTAGGTGGGCCTTGTTTTTCACACGTTTTGATTTTGTGGTCTCTTTTCTTCCGGGCACTAAGAATGTCAAGGCAGACGCCCTCTCTAGGAGTTTCCTTGCTGATTCTCCTGTTGTGACTAAGCCTGCTACCATCTTAGGCGAGGGGGTAGTTCTTTCTGCCATCTCGCCCGATTTGAGACGTGCTCTGGAAGAGTTTCAGGAGGACAAACCTGAGCGTTGTCCCAGTGGAAAGTTGTATGTTCCTGACCAGTGGAGGAAGAGAGTGATGTCTGAAGTTCATTGCTCTGCATTGGCTGGTCATCCAGGTATTTTTGGTACTAGAGATCTGGTGAGTCGGTCTTTTTGGTGGCCCGCCTTGTCTCATGATGTCAGGAATTTTGTGCAGTCCTGTGGGACTTGCTCCCGGTCTAAACCTTGTTTTCGCTCTAGTGGCTTGTTGATGCCTTTGCCGGTGCCCAGGAGGCCATGGACCCATATTTCAATGGATTTTATCTCTGATATGCCTGTCTCTCAGAGAATGACTGTTATTTGGGTGATTTGTGATAGATTCTCTAAGATGGTCCATCTTGTACCACTCCCTAAGTTGCCATCTTCCTCTGAGTTGGTGCCCTTGTTTTTGCAACAGGTGGTTCGCTTGCACAGGATTCCTGAGAACATTGTATCTGACAGAGGAGTTCAGTTTGTGTCTAGATTTTGGAGAACTTTCTGTTCCAAGCTGGGAATTCAGTTGTCCTTATCCTCTGCGTTTCACCCTCAGACCAATGGGCAGACGGAGAGAACAAACCAGACTTTGGAGTCATATTTGAGATGTTTTATTTCTGCCGATCAGGATGATTGGGTTTCATTTTTGACCTTGGCCGAATTTGCTTTAAATAATAGAGCTAGTTCTGCCACTTTGATGTCACCTTTTTTTTGTAACTTTGGTTTTCACCCTCGATTTTCTTCAGGGCAGGTGGAGCCTTCTGCCTGCCCAGGTGTTGACACTGTGGTGGAGAGAATGCACCAGATCTGGGACCAAGTAGTGGATAAGTTGTCTCTCTCCCAGGAAAAGGCCCAGCGGTTTTCCAACCAGCGTAGGACCGTTGGTCCCCAGTTTAAGGTGGGTGATATGGTTTGGTTGTCATCAAAAAATATCGCTATGAAGGTGGCTTCTCCTAAGTTTAAGCCTAGATTTATTGGACCTTACAAGATTTTGGAGATTATTAATCCGGTCTCTTTTCGGTTGGCTCTTCCTGTCACATTTAAAATTCATAATGTGTTTCATAAGTCCTTGTTGAAGAGGTTTGTTGAACCAGTAGTTCCTGTGGTGGCACCTCCTGACCCTATATTGGTTGAAGGTAACATGGAATATGAGGTAGAGAAGATACTGGATTCCCGTCAGGCTAGACGGAGACTCCAGTATTTGGTTAAGTGGAAGGGTTATGGTCAGGAGGATAATTCCTGGGTCTCTGCCTCTGATATTCATGCCGAAAGATTGGTGCGTGCCTTTCATCGGGCTCACCCGGATCGCCCTGGTGGCATGGATGAGGGTTCGGTGACCCCTCCTCAAGGGGGAGGTACTGTTGTGAGTTCATTTTTCCCTTCACCATTGAGGTCTGATGAACTCCCTCCTCTGGTGAAGGAAGGTAGTGAGGCTGATTACCAAACACCTGGGCAGCTAGATGATGACTGGGTGGCTGGAATTGAGGACTGGATATAAGGCTGCTGACGCCCTTCTTCCTGGCTGGTGATTTTCCTGCTGGATTCTTGGAGACCAGTCTGATTCCTGCATCTCAAAGCTAAGTTTTTCTGCTCTGCTTTGTACTCTTCAGTTTTGTTTTTGTTTTGCCTTGTTTTTTGGGAGTTCTGCCATCCCCGGCCGGTGGTGAGCTGAATTCCATTTTTGTCTCTGATCTGTTGATCTTTTGCTCTGTCTTCAGAATATACCTGAGTGCTGATATAGTCTTTTGAAGCCTAGTGACTTCAGGGCCTGTTTTTCCTATCAGTCGGTTGGCTCATTTTGATAGGGTTTTTGCGGATGGCAGACAGCAGCTTTCCTATCCTGTCCTATGTAGTTAGCTTGGGCCCCATCATTTGCTCAACCTATCTTTCTATCTGTGTTAGTGTTTTCATCTTGCTTCACCGTCATTATATGTTGGGGGCTGCCTATTGCTTTGGGGTCTGCTTTGGGGCAGTTTGTTTTTCCCCTTTCTGTCTTTAGGCTATGTAGTTCTCCGGCTGTGATCGAGGGGTCTAGGGCACCGTAGGAACCCCCCACGGCTACTGCTAGTTGTTGTGGATAGGTCCAGGGGTCTGCAATCTGATAGCTGCCAACCTCTCTGGTTTTTCTGGACTTAGCTGGTATTTTGTTTTTTCCTCCTTCGGTGACTCATCATAACAAAAAACAGTTCCTGCAAAACATTCATATACTGGGTCACTGTTTCCCCCTCTTTCTGCATGCGACTAAACATCCGGGTTCTCAGTTCCCCCACATCAGTCGGGTCCCCATAGGTCTCTTCTAAGATCTCTAACACCCTGATGAAGGTGTTTCGCTGCCCCCGGGGCCTCAACATTACGGAATCCCGGGCTTCCCCATCCAATGCCATCAGGGCCACTTCTGTCTCTAGGTCAGGGGTAAGCGGATGCATCCTAAATAACCCACGCATTCGCTCCGTCCAGCCCCACAGCATAGCATTGTTGCCGGAGAACCTGGGTAGATTGCATAGCATAGCCCCCGCGCTCGGAGACTGCATCCTGCCGACTACGCCAAATGTGGTACTAGCAGGTATGCAGGATGCAGTGTCGAGACAGTTTTGTGTTTTTGGTAACAACTTTTATAGGTTTATAGGTAACTATCCGCAGGGATAGTCTAAGCAACCGACCAAAATAACAGGAATTGTCCTCGCAGGGACTCAATACAAGTCAACATGGAAATCTAAGAACACGACTAACTCTGGCAAAGCCGGTCACTATAGGGCCGCGGTATGGCCGACTACGGGTCCTTAACTATATAGTGTCACTTAACCGGCTCGACATCCCTCTGTGTCCCGGACGATGGTTCTTTGGCGTAGCAGCCGCTGGGCCCAGCCGCTAAAGATCTTTCCTAGTCTTCGAGCGTTCCAACGCTCCGGTGAAGCAGGGGCACAACAGGCCCTGGAGGAGTCCTTGGACAGATGGGCCGCAGCCCCCGGATAGGGGCAAGCAGTGGCGATGCGGGGTGGCGGCTGGCAGGCCACCTGCACAGCCAGCAACTGCAACGGAGGACCCGCGGCGAGCAATGGCCCGGCCCTTGCTGTGGACTGGAGTGGGACAGTGGTGGCTGCTGATGGCACAGAACTAGCCGCGGCCACAGGTAGAAGCGGGGCGGCTGCGGGCGGCCGGAGACAGGCCGCAGCCTCGGGCTGAAGTGAGGCAGCAGCGGCCGCTGGTGTCCGTGGGCAGGCCACAGCCGAGGGCAGGAGTGAGGCGGCAACGGCCGTGAGTGACCGCGGGCAGGCCGCAGCCGTGGGCTGGAGGAAGGTGGCAGCGGCCGCTGGTCGACGCGGGGCAGCGGTTCTTGGACGGTCGTCTCCGCCCCGTCCCACTGATGTCCAGGGGGAGTATCTCTCCTGTCTCTGGCCTCCTTCCTGGCTCCAGTAAGTCGCTCTGACTCAGTTCCTCCCACGGTCTCCTGCTCCTTCTGTCTCATTCTGCTGACTCACTGTGACTTGTGTTCCCTGCCCCTTTTATATTGGCTCCTCCCCCAGCCCACCTGTCAGTCTCCACGGTCCGTCCCTGAACTCTGTCCCCCGGAAACAGTTTCCCCCCGGAACCAAGGTGATGGTCCCCTTGGTTCCGACCCGGACACTCGGCGGGGACCCTCTCTCCCACACTAATATCATACAGTAGGGGAGATCTCACATTGAAATTGTTTGGAGTATCTAGCCTATGTTATACAGGCCTCATCCACCCAATAAAATAATATCTTTTGTACTAATGTCATATAGTAGGGGAGATTTCATTTTGAAATTGTTTGGAGCTTTTAGTTTATGTTATACAAGCCTCAGCCACATGGAAACAATTCTTTAATTTGTGACTAACACGATTCAGCACACCATATTTCACCTTCTCTTTTAGTGCTGCTGAAATTCAGTTGAGGTGTGCAGATTAAAAAAAACCTAACTTTTTGTTACTAATACTGTGCTCCTAGCACACAATGACTGGAAAAAGGCAAGGTTGTGGGGGACTAGGATTGGAGTTCATTCAAGGTGCATGTGGGGCAGGTGGTAATGTTTGTGAAAGCAGTAGTGAACCAACAATGTCACGTGCTATCCAAAGACAACTGACAACTTCTGTTACTGGATGTTGTAGTTTTAGTGTGCGGCATTGTTCTCACATGTATTGTAAGTGTTTCCAATGGATTGTAATGAATAAGAAAATGCTCACACAAGAATTGAATTACTAAATTGATTTACTGAATAAATGACAAGATTAAATAATAAACAATATAAAACTATAAATACAAATGCATTAATCAGAAACAAGCATTATTCATATGTTACATTATTCAGATAGACGTCGACCACTCATCCTCCAGGAGACAAGAGAGAGAGAGAACATGTGTCCTAGTTCTTTTAAATGTCCAGCTAAAAGGTGTGTCCAGCCCCACCATGTGGGGAATGATGTCACAAGTCTATTGTCCTTTGGCTATAAACACATCCCCTCAATACCTGTTTTAACCAGTACATAATACAGGAAGCTGGAGGAAGGGGCCTCATGTGTGCCACATGGCAGAAATACAGCAAGCTGGAGGAGGGGCTTCGGAGCACAAGATAACATCCTTGGGAATGTTTAAACACCCAATCTAATTAGGGTAGTTGCCTTGAAATATCAATGGTCCTTTGTTGATGGATAAACAAATGACCAGTAATTTACATTCCTTTATCTTAAGTAGGTTTCAGTGACCTTTTGCTTACCTCATCTCAGTGTATATTATATTAAACTGATTGAAACCATATAAAAATAACTCATAGTATACATCACATAATTGCAGTCTTTGATATCTTTAGTGGGACTTCTGTGCCTGCTGTTGCTGCTGCTGCAGATGTTAACACTAATTGGTGGAAATGTGAACAGTCCTGCTTGGGTGTCCATCTGCTGGGTTGGCTGTAGTGGAAGATGTTTAGGTCCCTATTATACTATTTCTACTGTGGTGAAATTGATGCCACTTTTGTGGTGTGTACCACAAATTTTTGAAAATGTGAACACACCTGGTTGGGTGTCAAACTGTACATCTGCTGGGTTGGGTGTATACTATTTCTACTGTGGTGAAATTGATGCCACTTTGGTGGTGTGCCACTAATTTTTGGAAATGTGAACACTCCTGGTTGGGTGTCCAACTGTCCATCTGCTGGGTTGGGTGTAGTGGAAGACTTGTCGGTCCCTATTACACTATTTCTACTGTGGTGAAATTGATGCCACTTTGGTGGTGTGTGCCACTAATTTTTGGAAATGTGAACACTCCTGATTGGGTGTCCAACTGTCCATCTGTTGGGTTGGGTTGGGTGTAGTGAAAGACTTGTTGATCCCTATCATACTATTTCTACTGTGGTGAAATTGATGCCACTTTGGTGGTATCTGCCAATAATTTTTGGAAATGTGTAAACCCTTGCTTGCGTCTCCTTCGTGTGCTGCCTGCAGCAGTAGGCCTCCGATACCGACAGTTCTCCACTATCTTTGAGTCAACTACCCATGTTACTATCCTTAGATTTTTCTGACAATAGAAGTCTACGAAACTGTTATTTGTGCATCCTGTGTGGCTGACCATCAATTTCAGTTTTTTCATCACTTAGGCCTCTTTCACACATCCGTCTGTCACCATCAGTCAAAATCCGCCGTTTTGCAAAAAAGACGGATCCACCATTATTCTTGGCGGAGCCGTTTTTTTTCCCATTGACTTGCATTATCGGTGGATCTTGACAGATGGTCATCCGTTGGATCCGTTTTTTTTACAGATCCGCCAAAATTTTGGCGTCCGCAGACAAGACAGGATGGACACTGCAACGTTTTTTTTGCTGGCCGGATCCGCATTTGTACACTGCGCATGCCTGGAAGAATTGCCTCTGGAGGAAATTTAACCCTACATGCCAGGTCTGGTGGCTGAATCTCTCTCTCTCTCTCTCTCTCTCTCTCTCTCTCCCCGGGCATGGGTTCCTTTAAATTTCTGCCTTCCCCGGATCCGTCAAAGCAAGGGTCCGGTAGCACACGTTGCTTTCAAAACAGTTGCGGATCCGTGTCCCGCCATTTTCGTGGATTGCAACTGATGAAAAAAAGTATGTGTGAAACAGGCCTTATAGAGCCAATAATGCAACATTCACTTTGCAGACATTTACAGACATTACTGGCTCTGTCATCATTGGGACTCACAATATAAATTTACTGTCTGTATGTATTTGAAGTGTGGGTAGAAAAATAAGTACTGGGAGAAAACCCTCGTACACACGAGAAGAACATACAAACTGTTTGCAGATGCTGTCTTTGGTGAGGTTGGAAAATTGCGCTGCAAGGTTTCTAATGTTTTTGCGTTGACGACTCAACTTTCCTAGGGTTGGAAGTCTATCACTACGATGCAAACTGTGTGCCTCACCGCTGTCTTTGAGAAAAACAATGTCATGATTGTCTTCAAGCATGTTTTGATACTGTAGCATGGGCGTGTCCCTTTACAGGTGGGGAAGCAACTGGCACAGTGTACTAATGTACTTTTGTATTGTGTATAGAACACACTGGCAACCCAGTAGTCCGCACTATTTCAAATTATAACTATATGGGTAACAATCATTTTGCAGATAGTGATGCAAGAAGGCGCTCATGGGTCAGTCTCTTTCATGAAAGCCAAGCCCATAGTGTGTTGATGGTGGGATAACACTCTTCCTCCATCCCCTTCTGGCAAGCACGGACAGCAGAGAGGTAATAATTATTGTCTTCATCTCCTAACTGTTGCGCATCCATCACGTCTTCCTTCTTGTCTTTTTCCTGGTCCTTCATCATTTGTTCCTCCCATGGCAACCGCCTGTGAGATGACAGACCTGAACTTATGGATATTGTTAACGCTAAATGCATCCTCCTCTGTTTCATCCTCTTCCCCCGGGACCACCACCACTTCCTCACCCAGACTATTTAAAGTGTGCTCCAGCATGTAGATGACAGTTATACTGATGCTGATGACTGCATCATCAGCGCTAACCATCTTAGTAGCCATTTCGAAATTGTACAGAAGGGTGCCTAGGTCCTTCATCTGTGTCCACTCCACAAGTGTAAATTGCACCACATCCATACTGTGTTGTGCCAGGCTATGCAAAATGTCATAATGCAGCAGGTCTCTGCGTTGCTGCCACAGTCGCTGCAACATGTGCAAATTTGAATTCCACAGTGTAGTCACATTGCATATCAACCGGTTAACAGGTAGTCCAAAAGATCTCTATACCAACTCTTACATAAGTGAGATGATGGAAGTGAGCACACAACAGTGGTTTCTGCAGCAGCAAATCCATGCTGGGATAGTGGCGGAGGAATTGCTGTACCATCAGGTTGAAGAAGCAAGTCATGCAAGACACGTGTGAGAGGTTGGCCCAGCGTAGGATCACCACCAGGTTTGCACCATTATCGCACACGGCCTTCCCTGGCTCCATGCTGAGTGGAGATAGCCATTGCTCAAACTAGACATGGAAAGCTGTCCACAACTCTTGATTTGTATGACTGCGATCTCCAAGGCATATTAATTTAAACACTGCCTGATTGCGGTGGGCCCTGGCTGCGATATACGGAGGTGGTGGCGATTCTCTCTGCAGTGTTGGAACATGTGTTTCATTAAGGCAAAGGTTGAGGGTGCATGTGGAGGCCCTAGAGGAGGTGGAGGAGGCAGACACACTGGAGGAAGTGTGAGATACAGAGGTTTGTTCCACAAGCCATGGGAATTCCAAGACTTGATGTCTAGTGACGCCTTGATGTCTAGTGCTTTAGTTTTCTATTCCCTGCTGTGTACTACTGTAATTTAGTTTTCCAACCCAAGCTGTTTAGTAGTTTAGTTCTGCAACCCCTGTTGTCTATTAGTTTATTTATCCATCTTATGGTGTGTAGTGGTTTAGTTCTCCATCCCCAAAGTTCCCTGCAAACCTTAGGGATTGCAAGACTTGTGGAGCAGCCCCCACAGCCACCAGAGTCACCCAGTGCCTAGACAGCTAGATGTAACCCCCCACCCATGCTTGTTTGTCCAGGTGTCAGTGTTTAGTGCACACTGACAGACATAGAATTTTTCAGGGAATGGGTGATGTTGACTGTGACATGCTGGTGTAGCGCAGGCACATCTTTCATAGAGAAGTAATGATGACTGGGCAACTGGTAGAGGGGGACTGCAACGGCCATTAGCTTTTGGAAACCATCTGTATCCACAAGGCGTAAAGGCTGCATTTCCAAGGCCAACAGATTGTAGTGGCCATGCAATAATCACAGAGATCACAGGCCGTGAGTCACGCAGAATTAACTGCTATGATCTTTGTATTGAGAAGCTCTCAGTTGCCCCTATCGTCCAGACAATGACACAATTGGGAGACAATTATCCGAGGAGGCCGCAGGCTTTTCACAGTAATAAGTTCTCAGAAAACTAATAATGAGGGTAAAGCTTATCCACCTCTGGATTAAAACGCATGGAATATGTGTTTATCCCGCCGTACAATCATTGCTAACTCTATGATAACCCCACACTCCTTGCTGCAAACAACATTTTTTTTAAAAAATGTTATAAATATAGGCACATTGGACGTCATTCTTCTTTGGAGGCTCACACTATCAGGGTCTTCCAACCCCTCTCCCTCCGAGTAGCAGTCATATACTGTCCCCCAGGCTCACCCACTCACTTCCTTGACCACTTTACTGCCTTGCTGCCACACTTCATGTTCTCAGAATTGCCAACCCTTATCCTGGAAGACTTCAACAGCCCCACCTCCCCAACTGTATACCAGCTTCTATTTCTAGCCACTTCTCGTGGCCTCTCACAACTTTCAACCTCTGAGACTCACAGTGCTGCCATCTGTACCTATGGTTCCAGCATACCTATAGTGCCTGCATGCATTCTTCATCCCTCCTTCAAGCCGTAGCAGCCTGCCCACTGTTGAATGAAGCTTATGACATCATACAAAAGCAGTACAAACCATCCTCAGGAGGAAGATGCAGTCACATCAAAACCAAACTTAACCAAATCTAAGACACCCTCCAAGACAACTCCTTCTGGGAACTATGGAACCAAATGAGAACAAAGATCAGCAAAAACAACATTGATATCCAAACCAGCAACATATTGCTCCAGTACTTAGGAAGGACTAAAAAACATAACAGCAAAACTAAAAGCAAAGAAGAAAAAAGTAAAAAATGTCCAAAGCCATCTGGATACAACAATTACATTACAGGAAGTTACAGAGAGAATCTCTTCCATAAGGTGTAGAAAAGCCAGTGGCTTTGATGGAATCCCATCAGAAATGCTGAAGTACAGCCCACCAGAAGTACAGTCTGCAATGGTTAAACTGTTTAACCCCTTCCTGACATGAGACGTACTATCCCGTCCATGGGACCCGGGCCCCTATGCCCATGGACGGGATAGTACGTCTACCGCGATCAGCGGCGCCCACGGGGTGAGCGCCGCTGATCGCGGCCGGGTGTCAGTTGATTATCACAGCTGACACCCGGCACAATGTGTCAGGGGCGGTCATGGACCGCCCCCGACACGTTAACCCCTTGCACACCGCGATCAAACATGATCGCGGTGTACCGGGGGTTAAAGGGAAGCATCGGCAGGGAGGGGGCTCCCTCCGTGCTTCCCTGAGCCCCCCACGGTGGCGCAATGTGCAGCGCTGCTGCCAGGGGCTCCTTTCCTGCAGGCCCCCCGAATCCAAGATGGCGACGGGGGCCTTCGGGGGCCTGCAGGAAGCTGGCTTCCTCAGTGCCTGCAAAGCGCAGGCATGAGGAAGCCTTCTCCAGTGCCTGTGACAGATTGCTGATCTGTCACAGTGATTTGTGATGTGACAGATCAGCGATCTGTCACAGGACAGTGATGTCCCTCCTGGGACTATTTAATAAAGTAAAAAAAAAAATAAAAAAAAAGTGTTAAAATAAATTTTAAAAAATCGCCAAATAAATTAGAAAAAAAAAAAATATTCCCCCAAATAAATCCATTTTTTAGAAATAAAAAAAAAAAAAACAATAAAAGTACACATATTAGGTATCGCCGCGTCCATAATGACCCGCCCTATAAAACTGTCCCATTAGTTATCCCCTTTAGCGAACCCCTTAAAAAATAAAAATAAAAAAACGAAGCAAAAACTAATGATTTATTATCATACCGCCAAACAAAAAGTGTAATAACGCGCGATCAAAAAGACACATATAAATATCCATGGTACCGCTGACAATGTCATCTTGTCCCGCAAAAAACGAGCTGCCACACAGCATCATCCGCAAAAAAATAAAAAAGTTATAGCTCGCAGAATAAAGCGATGCAAAAATAATTATTTTTTATATGAAATAGTTTTCATTGCATAAAACCGACAAAACATAAAAAACGACCTAAATAAGGTATCTCTGTAAGCGTACTGACCCGAAGAATAAAACCGCTTTATCAATTTTATCGCACGCCGAACGGTGTAAACGCACCCCCCCAAAAGAAATTCATGAAACGCTGGTTTGTGTTCATTCTGCGTCCCAAAAATTGGAATAAAAAGCGATCAAAAAATGTCACGTGCCCGAAAACGGTACCAATAAAAACGTCAACTCGTCCCGCAAAAAATAAGACCTCACATGACTCGGTGGGTCAAAATACGGAAAAATTAGAGCTCTCAATATGTGGTGATGCAAAAACTATTTTTACAATAAAAAGCGTCTTTTAGCGTGTGACAGCCGCCAAACATAAAAACCGCCATAAATAGTAAATCAAACCCCCGTTATCACCCCCTTAGTTAGGGAAAAATAATAAAATAAAAAAAATGTATTTATTTCCATTTTTCCATTAGGGTTAGGGTTAGGGCTAGGGTTAGGGTTAGGGTTTGGGCTAGGGTTAGGGCTAGGGTTAGGGCTGAGATTAGGGTTAGGGGTGTGCTGGGGTTCGGGTTGGAGTTAGAATTGGGGGTTTCCACTGTTTGGGCACATCAGGGGCTCTCCAAATGCATTTGAAAGGTAACTCACCAAACCCTGACTAATGCACTGGCAGGACGCAGCAGAACCCCATTGATAAAGGTTTAGGCAGCACAGGTGCATTCCACTGATCAGGACAGCCAGTAACCATTTGTGGTCCGGCTGCCCAGTGGAAATGCACACAGATGAGGCTTGCATAAGGCATGAGTCACACTAATAAATGTGATGCAAAAGTGTCTGAGCAGCCTATTGATCACGCCCATAGTATTAGCAGGCGGGCTGCTCTGCACTATAGATACATGCATCACACAAAGAACCAAGCCAAATATAAAGGGTTCTAGCTGCATCCTGCTGAAAAGTGCAAAAAAGATAAATAGATATGGGGTATGGTTACTATTTTGGCCAAAGCAGATAAGCTCACAACCCAACGTCAAGGGTCCCCAGATATTGTGAGTCCCTAACACTAAATATAAACAAACACTAATCAGAAAAAATCCATAAAAAATCATTTGAAAGGTAACTCACCAAACCCTGACTAATGCACTGGCAGGACGCAGCAGAACCCCATTGATAAAGGTTTAGGCAGCACAGGTGCATTCCACCGATCAGGACAGCCAGTAACCATTTGTGGTCCGGCTGCCCAGTGGAAATGCACACAGATGAGGCTTGCATAAGGCATAAGTCACACTGATAAATGTGATGCAAAAGTGTCTGAGCAGCCTATTGATCACGCCCATAGTATTAGCAGGCGGGCTGCTCTGCACTATAGATACATGCATCACACAAAGAACCAAGCCAAATATAAAGGGTTCTAGCTGCATCCTGCTGAAAAGTGCAAAAAAGATAAATAGATATGGGGTATCAGTGTGACTTATGCCTTATGCAAGCCTCATCTGTGTGCATTTCCACTGGGCAGCCGGACCACAAATGGTTACTGGCTGTCCTGATCAGTGGAATTCACCTGTGCTGCCTAAACCTTTATCAATGGGGTTCTGCTGCGTCCTGCCAGTGCATTAGTCAGGGTTTGGTGAGTTACCTTTCAAATGATTTTTTATGGATTTTTTCTGATTAGTGTTTGTTTATATTTAGTGTTAGGGACTCACAATATCTGGGGACCCTTGACGTTGGGTTGTGAGCTTATCTGCTTTGGCCAAAATAGTAACCAATACCCCATATCTATTTATCTTTTTTGCACTTTTCAGCAGGATGCAGCTAGAACCCTTTATATTTGGCTTGGTTCTTTGTGTGATGCATGTATCTATAGTGCAGAGCAGCCCGCCTGCTAATATTATGGGCGTGATCAATAGGCTGCTCAGACACTTTTGCATCACATTTATCAGTGTGACTTATGCCTTATGCAAGCCTCATCTGTGTGCATTTCCACTGGGCAGCTGGACCACAAATGTTTACTGGCTGTCCTGATCAGTGGAATGCACCTGTGCTGCCTAAACCTTTATCAATGGGGTTCTGCTGCGTCCTGCCAGTGCATTAGTCAGGGTTTGGTGAGTTACCGTTCAAATGATTTTTTATGGATTTTTTCTGATTAGTGTTTGCTCTCCAAATGCAACATGGCGTCTGATCTCAATTCCAGCCAATTCTGAGTTGAAAAAGTCAAATGGTGCTCCTTCCCTTCCAAGCTCTGCCATGCACCCAAACAGTGTTTTACCCCCACATGTAGGGTATCCGCCTACTCAAGTGAAATTGAAAAACAATTTTTGGGTCCAATTTCTCCTGTTACCCTTAGGAAAATAAAAAATTGGGGGCAAAAATATCATTTTTGTGGAAAAAAATGTTTTTTTTATTTTCACGCCCGAGCGTTATAAACTTCTGTGAAGCACTTGGGGGTTCAAAGTGCTCACCACACATCTAGATAAGTTCCATGGGGGGCCTAGTGTCGAAAATGGGGTCACTTGTGGGGAGTTTCAATAGTTTAGGTACATTAGGGGCTCTCCAAAGGCAACATGACACCCGCAGACCATTCCATCAAAGTCTGCATTCCAAAACGTCACTACTTCCCTTCCGAGCCCTGACGTGTGTCCATACAGTAGTTTTCTCCCACATATGGGGTGTCAGCGTACTCAAGACAAATTGGACAACAACTTTTGGGGTTCAATTTCTCCTGTCACCCTTGGGAAAATAAAAAAATTGGGGACTAATTGATCATGTTTGTGGAAAAAATACGATTTTTTTATTTTCATGCCCTGGCATTATAAACTTCTGTGAAGCCTTTGGGGGTTCAAAGTGCTCACCTCACATCTAGATAAGTTCCTTAGGGGGTCTAGTTTTCAAAATGGGGTCATTTGTGGGGGGTTTCCACTGTTTAGGTACATTAGGGGCTCTCCAAAGGCAACATGACACCCGCAGACCATTCCATCAAAGTCTGCATTCCAAAACGTCACTACTTCCCTTCCGAGCCCCGACGTGTGCCTATACAGTAGTTTTCTCCCACATATGGGGTATCCGCATACTCAGGACAAATTGGACAACAACTTTTGGGGTCCAATTTCTCCTGGTACCCTTGGGAAAATAAAAAAAATGGAGACTAAAAGATCATGTTTGTGGAAAAAAAACAAATTTTTTATTTTCACGCCTGGGCGTTATAAACTTCTGTGAAGCACTGGGGGGTTCAAAGTGCTCACCACCCATCTAGATAAGTTCCTTGGGGGGTCTAGTTTACAAAATGGTGTCATTTGTGGGGGGTTTCCACTGTTTAGGTACATCAGGGGTTTTCCAATCGCGACATGGTGTCCGATCTCAATTCCAGCCAAAAACGTCAAATGGCGCTGCTTCCCTTCCGAGCTCTGCCATGCGCCCAAATAGTGGTTTACCCCCACATGTGGGGTATCAGCGTACTCAGGACAAATTGCACAATAACTTTTAGGGTCCTGTTACCCTTGGAAAAATAAGAATTGAGGGTGAAAAGATCATTTTCGTGGAAAAAATATGATTTTTTAATTGTACGGCTTTGTTATAAACTTCTGTGAAGCCCTTGGGGGTTCAAAGTTCTCACCACACATCTAGATAAGTTCCTTAGGGGGTCTAGTTTCCAAAATGGTGTCATTTGTGGGGGTTTCCACTGTTTTGGTACATCAGGGGTTTTCCAATCGCGACATGGTGTCCGATCTCAATTCCAGCCAAAAACGTCAAATGGCGCTGCTTCCCTTCCGAGCTCTGCCATGCGCCCAAATAGTGGTTTACCCCCACATGTGGGGTATCAGCGTACTCAGGACAAATTGCACAATAACTTTTAGGGTCCTGTTACCCTTGGAAAAATAAGAATTGAGGGTGAAAAGATCATTTTTGTGGAAAAAATATGATTTTTTAATTGTACAGCTGTATGTTATAAACTTCTGTGAAGCCCTAGGGGGTTCAAAGTTCTCACCACACATCTAGATAAGTTCCTTAGGGGGTCTAGTTTCCAAAATGGTGTCATTTGTGGGGGGTTTCCACTGTTTTGGTACATCAGGGGTTTTCCAATCGCGACATGATGTCCGATCTCCATTCCAGCCAAAAACGTCAAATGGCGCTGCTTCCCTTCCGAGCTCTGCCATGCGCCCAAATAGTGGTTTACCCCCACATGTGGGGTATCAGCGTACTCAGGACAAATTGCACAATAACTTTTAGGGTCCTGTTACCCTTGGGAAAATAAAAATTGGGGTGAAAAGATCATTTTTGTGGAAAAAATATGATTTTTTAATTGTACCGCTGTACGTTATAAACTTCTGTAAAGCCCTTGTGGGTTCAAAGTTCTCACCACATATCTAGATAAGTTCCTTGGGGGGTCTAGTTTCCAATATGGGGTCACTTTTAGGGGGTTTCCACTGTTTAGGTACATCAGGGACTCTCGAAACGTGACATGGCGTCCGATCTGAATTCCAGCCAATTTTGTATTGAAAAAGTCAAACGGCACTCCTTCCATTCTGAGCTCTGCCATGCGCCGAAACAGTCGTTCCCCCCCACATATCAGGTATCAGCGTACTCAGGACAAATTGCACAATAACTTTTGCAGTCCAATTTCTCCTGTTACCCTTGGTAAAATAAAAAAAATTGAACCTGAAGTTTTTTTTTGTGAAAAAAAGTTAGATGTTCATTTTTTTTTAAATATTCAAAAAAATTCCTGTGACGCACCTAAAGGGTTAATAAACTTCTTGAATGTGGTTTTGAGCACCTTAAGGGGTGCAGTTTTTAGAATGGTGTCACTTTTGGGTATTTTCTATCATATAGACCCCTCAAAGTGACCTCAAATGTGATGTGGTCCTAAAAATTAAATGGTGTTGTAAAAATGAGAAATCGCTGGTCAACTTTTAACCCTTATAACTTCCTAACAAAAAAAAATTTTGGTTCCAAAATTGTGCTGATGTACATTAAACATGTGGGAAATGTTAGTTATCAAGTTTTTTGTGTGCTGTATCTCTGTGATTTAAGGGCATAAAAATTCAAAGTTGGAAAATTGCGAAATTTTCAAAATTTTCGCCAAATTTCCGTTTTTCTCACAAATAAACGCAAGTTATTTGAATGAAATTTTACCACTAACATGAAGTACAATATGTCACGAGAAAACAGTGTCAGAATCACCGGGATCCATGGAAGCGTTCCAGAGTTATGACCTCATAAATGTACAGTGGTCAGAATTGTAAAAATTGGCCCGGTCATGAACGTGCAAACCACCCTTGGGGGTGAAGGGGTTAATATTGTGCTGAGTGCTGGGAACTTCCATTATACTCAAAAACAAGGCTTCATCACACCCATCCACAAGAGTGGAGCAGGTATGACTCTGCCAACTACAGAGGCATATGTGTCAGTAGCGACCCCGAAAAACTGTTCAACAGCATCCTGAACAAGAGGATCCTCATTTTCCTCACCAAGCACAACATCCTCTGCAAAAGCCAAGCAGTGTTCATGCCAAGCCACCGCACTACCGACCACATCTATACCCTGCGCACCCTCATTGAGAGCACAACACAAAATACGGGAAGATATATGCCTGCTTTGTGGACTTTAAAAAGGCCTTTGACTCAATGTGGCACACGGGCCTATTTCTGAAACTACTGGAGAGCGGAATAGGAGGAAAGATCTATAATGTCATCAAAAGCTTGTACATTGAGAATCACTGCAGTGTGAGTATGAACAGTAGAATAATGGCTTATTTTCAACAGAACCATGGAGTCAGACAAGGCTGCAACCTAAGTCCAGTGCTCTTCAACATTTACATTGATGAGCTGGCCACCGCTCTGGAATCTTCTGCAGCGCCAGGTCTCACACTCCATGACGCCCAGGTGAAATTCTTGCTGTATGCAGATAGCCTACTGCTGATGTAACCAACCAAGAAAGGCCTTCAAGACAACCTGAAAATCTTGGAGAAATTCAGCTCCACATGGGCACAATCAAACAACCCAAGAAAAAACAACATCATGGTGTTCCAGAGGAGAAAGACAAGATCGGACCAGTACGCTACATTTGTGCTGAACAACTACACACTTATGGGAATGGAAAATACACCTTCCTAGATCTTGAAATTCATGAGTCGGGGAGCTTCAAACAAACTATAGCGACATTGAAAGACAAGGCCTTCAAAACCTTCTATGCCATCTGAAGGAAACTCTACTAGTTGAGGCCGCAAGTGAGGGTCTGGCTAAAAATCTTCGATGACATCATCACCCCAAATCCTTCTGTACAGCAGCGAAGTCTAGAGCCCTCACACATACCCAGTCTGGTCAAGGTGGGATTCCAGCCCAAGAGAAATATTCCACTTGGAATTCTGTAAGCACCTCCTCCAGGTCTATCAGAGCACCTACAAATTATCCCCACTGTACCTATCCCTATTCTTTATTGCACACTTGCTTTGGCAAAAAAATGTGTATTTAGTCCTGCCAATAAAGCTTCTTTGAATAGATAGAGAGATAGATAGAGAGATAGATAGAGAGATAGATAGATAGATAGATATGTAGTGGCCCAGTCCAGAGTGTGTCCGTCCCTTTGAGTAATACTGAATTATGAGTAGCTTCTGTACACTACTGCTCACTCTCTAACTGGTCCTCTACTTTATTTGTGAGCTGTAATTCTCCTTTTCTAGTCACATCCATTTTAGATGCAATGCATTTCTCATTTGCTGTGTTCTGTCGCCATCTAATGGTGAAAAGTGTACAATGACTCAATTATTGTTTTGTAGGGATCTGAGATGTGAATTCGGTCTCCTATTGGCCAGCTCCTAGTCAAATGGTCAATAGGTGGAGCTGTTTTCCAGGCAAGTCTAGAATGTTCTTTAGTCTGAGGGATGCCTTCAGGGAGAGCAGAACACACGTGGAGGATGTTTTTACCTCAAGATCTCCCGTAGGCCTAAAAGTCTGAGTTCCCTCTAACCTGTACAGAAATCATGACAGGATTCACCACATCTAAAGTCTTTCTGACTGGATTCACCACAGTTTCTACATTCACCTATAAGTACTTGTGCACGTGCCGTGACACACTGTGGAGCTAACCCCGAGTACAGGTCTGTAACCTCTAATTGCTGTGTCTACCACCTTCTGTAAAATACCAAAAGACTCTGTCCAGTGCTCTTAAAGCTCCAGACCCCAATTACATCACAGTATCTAAGTGTGAACTGTAAATGCTGTGGACTACCCATGAGAGACTCTTCCTTATTTGTTCCAAGTTATAATTCCCGTTCCTGCTGAAGTAAAAGCAACTGTTATCCATGAGACCAGTGTGTGTCATAATTCTTTCAGCTGCGGACACCGTGAGGGGGTGGATAGCAGGGAACGCTTGGCTTGGTCATTACAGATAGATAAACTGAAGGATATGGAGGAAAAATTCAAACACTTCCAAAACCCTCTAGACACACCAGTTACATTGCCAGAAATAACAGAAAGGATTACACTAATAAAAAGTTAAAAAGCCAGCGGCCCGGATGGGATCTTCCCAGAAATACTAAAGTACAGTCCGCCACCAGACATCCAGGCTGCAATAGCAAAACTATTCAGCATTGTACTGCAGGCAGGCTACTTCCACAAAAACTGTAACCAAGGACTCATAACCCTGATATACAAAAACAAACACACGTACAACCCAGCAAACTAGCGGTAAATATGTGTCAGCAGCAACCTGGGGAAACTCTCTAAATATTCCACCATGAGTTCTGCAAACACCTCCTCCAAGTACAACTGCAGCTTGAAGGTAAATGGAAGGAGGACAGCCTATTTCCAACAAAGCCAAGGAGATAGGGCAGCAGATTCAGTCCAACACTCTTCAACATTTACATCATCAAGCTGGTGGTGGCTCTGGAGTCCTCCTTAGCACCAGGACTCATCTTCCACGGCACCAAGTACTCTGCAATGAAGGATACTCACTTCATGATACTGTCTGATCTCCTCCCAGACTTCACCTCCATGGAGGAGGAAGAGAAACTGCCTATACTACTAGGGGAAGAGGAAAGTGCAGCCGCCGTCCCAGCGCAATATGTCAGTGTCTGCCACAGAATAAGAGAAGCCTGATGTGTCATGGACCCCTATGCCCAGGGCCAGTTTTAGGCAAAGTGGGGACCTAGACAAAGTTTAAAATGGGGCTCCAAATGCTAACATATTGCCCATCACACAGAAGCATTTCGATTGTATTTACATGCACCGAGTTCAGGCCGCTAAATGAGTGTGATCGACAATATTGAAGTCGTTCAACACTTGTTTCCCGGCCTCTTTCCACTGTCTGAGAAAGAATGATGGGGACAGAATGATCACTAATGGATCAATCTGTCCCCATATAGTATCATGTTATCAGCAGCACATCTACAGTATACACCCCATAGTCCTCCATATAATATAATGTGCCCCATAGTCCTCCATATAGTATAGTAGACGCCTCAGTCCTCCATATAGTATAATACACTCCCTATAGTCCTCCATATAGTATAATACACTCCTCATAGCCCTCCATATAGTATAGCACTCTCCTCATAGCCCTCCATGTATTAAAATACACTCAGTCCGCCATAATATATTACACTCCTCCATATATTAAAATACACTGCTCAGTCCTCCATATAGTATAATACACTCCTCATAGTGCTCCATATAGTATAATACACCGCCATGTAGTACAATTCACTTCCCATAGTATAATGTACCCCATAGTTCTTCATATAATATAATGTATTCCCCATGGTCCTCGATAAGTATAATGCAGCCCACATATAGTATAATGCAGCCACCCCATAGAGCATAATGCAGCCACCCCACAGAGTATAATGCAGCCCCACCATACAATATAATGTAGCCCCCATAGAATATAATGCAGCCCCCACTTATAGTATAAAGCAGTCACCCCATAGAATATATGGCAGCTCCCTCAGAGTATAATGCAGCCCCCCATAGAATATAATGCAGCCCATATATAGTATAATGTAGCTCCTCCATAGCATACAATGGAGCCCTCCTCATATAGTATAATGCAGTCTCAAAAGAAAATAATGTAGCCCCCTCATAAAGTATAATCTAGCCCCCCATAGAATACAATGCAGCCCCCCATAGAATAAAATGTTGCCTCCTCATATAGTGTAATGTAGCCCCCTCATAGAGTATAATGCTATCACCCCCATAGAATATAATACAGCCCCCCATAGAATATAATGTAGCCCTGAACAGAATATAATACAGCCTACCTCCCCACAGAATATAATGTAGCCCCCCAAATTATACAACACAGCCTCCCCCATAGAATATAATGTATAATGTACCCCCCATGGTATAAAACACAGCCCACATAGTATATAGCACAGCCCTACATGGTATATAGCACAGCCTCACATGGTATATAGCACAACACCACATGATATACAGCACAGCCCCACCTGGTATACAACCCCATATGGTATACAGCACAGCCACATGGTATACAGCCCCATATGTTATACAGCCCCACATGGTATACAGCCCCACATGGTATACAGCACAGCCCCAAATGGTATACAGCCCCACATGGTATACAGCACAGCCCCACATGGTATACAGCCCCACATGGTATACAGCACAGGCCCATGGTATAAAGCACAGCCCCACATGGTATATAGCTGCACATGGTGCACAGCACAGCCCCACATGGTATACAGTCCCACATAGTATACAGCACAGCCCCACATGGTATACAGCCCCACATGGTATACACCACAAGCCCATAGTATACAGCTCAGCCCCACATGGTATACAGCCCCACATGGTATAGAGCCCCACATGGTATACAGCCCCATATGGTATACAGCACAGCCACACATGGTATACAGCCCCATATGGTATACAGCCCCACATGGTGTACAGCACAGGCCCATGGTATACAGCACAGCCCCACATGGTATACAGCACAGCCCCACATGGTATACAGCCCCACATGGTATACAGCACAGCCCCACATGGTATACAGCACAGCCCCACATGGTATACAGCCCCACATGGTATACAGCATAGACCCACATGGTATACAGCACAGGCTCATGGTATACAGCCCAGCCCCACATGGTATACAGCCCCACATGGTATACAGCCCCACATGGTATACAGCACAGCCCCATATGGTATACAGCCCCATATGGTAAACAGCACAGGCCCATGGTATACAGCCCCACATGGTATACAGCCCCACATGGTATGTAGCACAGACCCACGGTATACATCACAGCCCCATATGGTATACAGCCTCCCTGAGAGTGGCCCCACAGTCTAGTATTCTGTTACATTAAAAAACACTCCTCACCTTCTCATCGTGCCCACGCTGCTCCCGACTTTTGTCTCCTGCTCTGCCTGGTACACAGTGAGTGCGTGATGATATGATGTCATCGCGCACTCGCTGTGTCAGAGTTAGAGCGGGGAATGATGGGAGAGGAAGCGTCAGCTGATGCTGTCTCCTCCATCATTGCTTTGAAATGCGTCAGCGGAGGGAGTCGGCACTGGCAGCAGGCGGGCCCCCCTGCCTCACAGGGGCCCCATAGCGGCTGCGTGATATGCCACTAGCTGGGGGCCCCTGGGGGAGTCAGGGCCCTAGGCAGATGCCTGGGCTGCCTGCCCCTAACGCCGGCCCTGCCTATACCCCACCCTAGATGTGTTCCTATCCCCCCGTTATTTTACCAAGTGCTTTGACAATGCTAATATGTACTTAGCTCTGCCAATAAAGCCCATTTGAATTGAATAGATAGATAGAATTTCATATCTATCTATCTATCTTGTGTTTTTTTTTTGTATACGGTGACTATATTTTAAATGAAACGTAAGTAGACCCAATTGTCTGTACTGCGTGTGATGCAGGAGAAGAGGCGCTGATCTTATTGCAGCTACACTATGATTGTGTTGTATTAAACAGCCACTTGGAAATGTGTACACAATTGAATCTCCTGCTCCTTCCCCCTGTACAAATGTGAGGAAGGAGCTCACACTGCTGCCATTTCAGTTTGTTATTTCAACACCTTTGTGGTTATAAAGGGAGGAGATGGTCTTTAGCACACATCCGGTTGTGTGATCTTAGCAGAACAGGAAAGCTTAAAACTCTGTTTCTATATAACAGATGAGAAACCAGCAGCTGCTTTCTTTTCTAGAAATGTGACATGGGTCTTTGCCACTGACAGTTATCAAACAGCATATATTAATGCTGTGCTTCATTATAGCCAGGTTCTTCAAGAACTAAGACATTAAAAATACACACAAAATAGTAGTTCAAAAGTTTAATATTTTTCATAAACACATGCACTTACGTAAAGGCTGTGTCTAAGTGTGCGTTCACATCAGAAATCCTCGCATTGCACTCGCTGCAATGGTAGTCATTAAGGCAGGGCTCATCTGCAAGTTTTTCCTCACCTGGAATTGGGGGAATTTTATGCGTGAAACGGCCTAAACTCAACAATGGAAGTAAATGAGTGCGAGAAAAAATCATACAACATGCAGACCATGCATGTGCATGTGATTTTTACGCACCCATCTTATAGGATATATTTTCATCAGCTAAGTAGAGTAAATTTACAGCGTGAACCATCCAAATACAATAAAAGAGATTTATATTGAATTGCCCTAGTGCCACCACCCTAGGGCAAGTGGGAAGAGAGAGGTGTAGAGGCAAATTTGGCGCATCTTATGGTTGCACCGTTTCTGGGGTGGCTGAGTGCTGATGTTCCTAGTCTGGGAGGGGGCCAATATCCATTGCCCCTTTCTAGCTTATTAATATCAGCCAGCAGCTGTCTGCCTAACCTTTGCCAGTTATTAATTATAGGGGACACCCCAGGTCATTTTATTTTTGGGGTCCCCATTTTAATAACCAATAAAAGTTAAGTAGACAGCTGTGAGCTAATATTAATAACCTGAAAAGTTCTATTTTTATTACCCTCTTCCCGAGCTGTAAACATCAGCCCCCAGCTTTCGTATTATTAAAAATTCGGGGGAACACATGCCATTTATATTTTTTTAATTATTACTTAAATATATGTACAGTAAACTACCCACAGACTGCACTAATTATACTTACAGTTGAAACCAAAAGTTTACATACCTACATAAAAAGACAAATATGCATGTTTTTCTCAATATCTGACATGAAATCAGAATATACCTTTCCTGTTTTAGGACAATTAGGATTACCATAATTAATATTTGCCAAATGCCAGAATAATGAGAGAGAGAAAGTTTTAAGGCATTTTTATTAAGTAATTTAAACAAAATGATACTCGCGCTATGAATCAATGGAGAATAAAAAAAAATATATATATAGTTACCTGTAGGATCAAGGCAACAAACTCATAAGCATTAGATGTTAGAGGGTACTGAGTATTGATGGATCAAACTCTGAATAGGAGTGCAGTGGGAAACGCCCGATGGTTCACTAATGTGAACAGACTTTTAAACAGTAGATTCACCGCTGTGAGCGGACTTTTGCTTTTGAGCGGTAGAAGCCAGCGACATATACTTGCTAATCGTTTAGGAAGTCTCTCAATCAGTAGAAAAAAAAATAAATAAATAAAAAAAATAAAATAAAACACCAAGCTCTGTTCCGGCCGGTAACAGGCTCCAGGTGCTGGCAAACGTCCGATAATTCTCCGATGGTGATAGATCCCGCGTGAATGGCGTGAGAGCAGGGAAAAGAGCATAAATGTCCAACGGCGGTCAGCATACCAGCCGCATTATAGATTGTAGACACCCGCGGTCAGCGTGGTGTGAATCTGGCAGGACCTGCGATGATAATCCAGATCACGAGAGGCGCGCAATCACGTGATGTCTGATAACAAGAGTGCTGCTTGAGCCAAAATTCCAACTAGTTTCGGAATAGCACGGATTCCTTCCTCAGGGTCCCCGCGGGTGTCTACAATCTATAATGCGGCTGGTATGCTGACCGCCGTTGGACTGTGTCTACTTTGGTGAGCGATCATTTATGCTTATGAGTTTATTGCCTTGATCCTACAGGTAACTATATATATATATATATATATATATATATAATATATATTTTTTATTCTCCATTGATTCATAGCGCGAGTATCATTTTGTTTAAATTGTTTATTTTCACCCCTGATGGTGTGGGGGTTCCTTACTCGCTGCTGAATCAACCCTGCACACTAGCGCCATTGCAAAGTCAAAAATTTACATACACTAAGATTACGATGCCTTTAAACAATTCTAGACTGCCCATATGATGATGTCATGTGTTTGGAAGCTTCTGCTTTTTGGCAACATCTGAGTTAATTAGAGACACAACTGTGGATGTTTTTTAATGCACAACTGAAACTCACTACTTCTTTATGTAGCATCATTGGAAAGTCTTAAGAAATCAGCCAAGATTTCAGAAAGAGAATTGTGGACTTGCACAAGTCTGGCTCATCCTTGTGTACAATTTCAAGATACCTGAAGGTGCCTCATTCATCTATACCAACAATTATATACAAATACAAACAAGTTGGGAATGTCCAGCCATCATACCGCACAGGAAGGAGACAGGTTCTGTGCCCCAGAGATGAACGTGCTTTGGTCCGATATGTGCATATCAACCCAAGGACAAACACAAAAGACCTTGTGAAGATGATGGTGGAAGCTGGTAAGATTGTGTCAATATCCACAGTGAGACAAATACTGTATCAACATGGGCTGAAAGGCCACTCTGCCAGGAAGAAGCCATTACTCCAAAAGAAACATTAAAAAGCCAGATTAATGTTTGCAAATGCACAGAAACAAGGACCTTAATTTTTGGAGACGTCCTGTGGTCTGATGAAACTAAAATGTAACTTTTTGGGCATAATGACCATCATTTCGCTTTGAGGAAAAAGGGAGAAGCTTGAAAGCCTATGATCACCATCCCAACTGTGAAATACAGACGCGGCAGTATCATGTTGTGGGGTTTTTTTGCTGCAGGGGGGACTGGTGCACTTTACAAAATAGATGCCATCATGAGAAAAGAAGATAATGTGGCAATACAGAAGCAACATCTCAAAACATCAGCCAGGAAGTTAAAGCTTTGTGGAATTGGATCTCCCAAATGGACAATGACCCGAGTATTACTGCCAAAATCGTAACAAAGTAGCTTAAGGATAACAAGGTCAAAGTGTTTTGGAGTGGCCATCACAAAGTCCTGATCTAAATCCTATTGAAAATTTATGGGAAAGCTGAAAAGGCAGGTGCGAGCAAGGCGACCTACAAGCAAGGCGACCTACAAACCAAACCTGGAACAGTTACACCAGTTTTGTCAGGAGGAATGAGCCCAAATTCCGACCAACTTTTGTGAGAAGCGTGTGAAAGGATATCCAAACATTTGACCAAAGTCATTCAGTTTAAGGGCAATGGTACCAAATACTAATGAAATGTATGTAAACTTTTGACTTTGCAGTAAGCAATAAAAGTGCCTTAAAACATTCTCTCTCTCATTATTCTGGCATTTGGCAAATATTAATAATTATGGTAATCCTAATTGACCTAAAACGGGAAAAGTTTAGCCTGATTTCATGTCAGATATTGAGGAAAAACATGCATATGTGTCTTTTTTATAGTGTATGTAAACTTCTGGTTTCAACTGTGTGACTGACATATTTCTATCTATGTATCTATTTATCTCTCTATCTATTTGTCTATATAAGATTGTTTTATTAGTTTGAAAACTAGCTCATAGCAGCCAAGGTTTGTCAGTGCAAGGTGTTTGGTGCTTTTAGCTCTTACTTGATACTGAATAAATTGAGATATTTTAAAATTTTTATTTCCATAGCTTCATCATTTGTACCTGTTGGCAGCGGATCATTCAGGATACTCTCCAAGCGTGTGACAACAGAGCTTCTTTATTCAGGAACAATCAGGAACGATATATGATAAGTTTAATAGATCAGGAATAAATCATTACAGCAGGCTGCTTCTCTCATATACAGACGCAGGTAAATAGGAAATACTGTCACATGCTATCCCTGTGTGAGCCTCTGGGAGTTTTTTTTTGTTCTAACTTTATAAACAGCAAACAAATCTAGCAACTAAACACTCAGAGACAGGAATGGAGTTGTTGCACCAAACATATTCCAACAGAACAAGATTAAAAAATCTATCAGTCCTGGAATTTCCATACACCCATGAATTTCTTTCTTGGTTTTGCAGTTTAAATGTTGAGGAGTATAATAATTTTGTTCCCATGTACCTGTCCCTTGCCAATGATGTGCTCTCCCTCACTGTAGTTTTAGTGCTGTTGCAGGTGTTGTGATACAATTTTGCCTCTTGATATCCTATGTAGCCTGTGTTCTGCCTGTGTAAGTGGTGGAGCAAGGAGCTGATAGCTCTCTGCTCCAGTACAGTCAACAATATCCACATACTGAGGACACATACAGATACTGTTAGCAATGTTACTATCAATGTGGTCTAGTTGCATCTGCTAAAATTACCAGATGGCAAGCCTGTCCCTGCAGAAAAGTCTGACTATATCAGTCACCTAGACTTTAGCGCAGCACTGCATATGTACAACAGCTGATGCATACAAATGGGGGATACAGTACCCCAATATTTATGAGTGGCGGGGGTCCCATGTATTATTTGTTGATAGAGGACAAGTTATGATTCAGGTAACATTCCCAGAATGTCATCGTAGCTTTACAATATTCTATTACAAAGGCAGCCTGAAGGTCAGGAATATTATACACGATGTGCCAGGACCATTCTCCCCCTCAGCTACCTACATAATAATTGTTTTTCTAATAAGATGGCATCCTCTAGCACCCCTCACTTTTCTTACAAGCCGCTGCTTTACATAATGAAAGACATGTACAGTGAGATCAATACTTGACCTTCTGATACAAGAGTCTACTGGGGAATGGGCAGGCACGGTCCTTGCGAGCAGGATCTTCTCGTATAATGTCTTCTAATATACAGACATCCATTCGTCACAAGCAAAAAACCCTAAATTCCGACACAAACGGCAAATTAGCTGCAAATTGACAAACAAATAATATTACCACAAGTAGAACATTGTTATATTCACAGTGCATTCTGCACTTTTTGTGCAAATTGATGCTTTTTTTTTCGTGAAAAAAACGCATCGTGGTAAAAAACGCAGCATGCGCATTAATTTTGCGGAAAAGTCCGCGTTTTTAGCTATTTTCTATGAGACTGGGGATGCGCAGAAAAAAACACATAAAAACGCACGGAAAACGCGCAAAAAACGCTCGGAAAAAAACGCGTGTTTTCTGGGAAGGAGTCCGGATTTCATGCAGAAATTTTCTGCATATGTGGGCACACAGCCTTAAGGGAAGATGCCGTGATTTTTAATTTTGTTTTAATAATTATTGATTATATAATCAGTTATTTTTAATACAAAATTAAATGTACATCTTTAGTAGTTTTCTATTTATCAATTTTAACATTAGCCACTGGGGGCTGCCATTTTCATTTGGGGGGATGTAAGAGTCTGAACATTTACATACCTCACATACGGCAGCCCATGGGCATAAGAGACTGCAGTTAGACGGCGACCCCCATCTCTGGTACTGAGGCTGCTCCAGCTGCCTCTAGCTGTGACCTGGGCACGCCCCCAGGTCTCGGAAAATGACGCAATTTTTTTGTATTTTTTAGATTTTTTCTCACCACTTAAATAAAAGAAGAACTTATACATGTTTGGTGTCTGTGAACTCGTAATGACCTGGAGAATCATAATGGAAGGTCAGTTTTAGCATTTAGTGAACATGGTAAAACAAACAAACAAAAAAAAAAAAAAAAAAAACAAATGTGGAATTGCAATTTTATTTGCAATTTCACTGTTTTCCAGTACATGTTATGTTAAAACCAAAGGTGTCATTCAAGAGTACAACTTGTCCCAGAAAAACTAGCCCTCACATGGCCATATTGACGAAAAAAAAGTAAAAATTTTGGTGAATGCACCTTCCGATTAACACCTTCACGACATGTGCTGGATTTCTCTGTTGTTTTTGTGACGTGTTAACAGACGGGAAACAAACTACATGTTTTTAATGATTAACAAGTCAAAACCTGATGATAGATTTCTTTTAGGTTATTAGAATTGGACTCAAAGTGGAAAACTAAAGAGGTCCATGCCACACAGATCTTTAATAATATGAACCTGATATCTGTCTTGTCTCGTGGCTCTGAAGACTGTATGGATGTCTGAAGACCTCAGGACTCAGAACAGTCTATTTTATTTTTACCCAGGAAATAGGTTTGTGGTTTGACAACTTGGTTTTTATGCTCTTACTGCAGATATAGGACCACAAACAAAAAGACTTGATGGAAGATACAAACCTTTTTTGACCTTTTTTTATTTTGTTGTCTGGACCAGTCAGAATCTATTATTTTTATTTGACAGAATAGCTTACTCCAGATGTTAGTATTTATAAGCAAAAAACAAGAACATGGAATAACTCATTATAAGCTACAATATCAATTAGGATCTATTACAAAATGGCTCAACACAGATCTAGTCACATCCAGAGTGGAATTTGGTACTGTTTTACTAGAAAAGGAACTATATTACACATCTTACCACGTATTTTACTTTAAAAGACATCTATCAGTAAAATCAACAACCCTCCTTAGGCGTCTATATGGGCACGTAGGCCATAGGAAGCTGAATAACATGACACTTTGATATCTGCGATCTGATGTCTTATTCTAGAGAAATCCTCGTTTTTCTTATAAGTAAATGAGCTGCTAAGATCTACGGGCTGGACAATGAGCTCCCTGAGAATCTGCCTCCTGCGCTTATTGTAAATGAAAGGAGAAGTTATCAGTGTGAGACATGTAGCTAACACTGATGCTGCGCAGCCTCTCAGCCTAACCGGCGATGAACTCGGCAGGGTGGGAAAATGAACTGTCACTTACCCACGCTCAAGATTTCACGTCGGGTCAGGCTCGGAGGCCGCTGACGTCACGTCATTCATTCTTCAGTGGTTTACAACTGGGGCGTAGCATTAGCACGGCTCCCGGTTGTAAACTATTTAACCCCTAGATATGGATTACGCCATGGAACTGTTCGCTGGACAGGTATGGTATATTGTTGTTTTTTTATTTTTATTCATTACGGGAAATCGAGGACATCATTTGGATTAGCAGAAGAATAAGGTTGGCAAAACTGTGTGTTCTTTCATTTCATTAAAATACTTTATTCTGCATGTGTGTGTGTGTGTGTGTGTGTTTATTTAACCCTTTACAAACTTTAGGATTAGTAATGGATGGGTGTCTTATTGAAATATCTCCATTACTTAAGCTCCCGTCACACTCAGCGACGCTATAGCGATCCCGACAACGATACGACCTGTAGGGATCGTTGCTGCGTCATTATGTGGTTGCTGGTGAGATGCCAAACAGTCAGATCTTCCCAACAACGCAGCAACGATACGGCGACCCGTAGCGACCTTTGTAACGATGTCGGCGGTCGTTGGGACTCTGTACCATAGCAGCTACTCTGACGATACAGACCTTGAATCAACGCAAATCCACGCCTATGTGTCTCACTTCTGAGTTGCTAACGAGGTCATTGGTAAGGTGTCAAACATACCGAGGCATGCTACCCATCGGGACCTCAACGATCAAAAAAATGTCCAGGCCATTCCGACACGACCAGCGATCTCGCAGCAGGGGCCTGGTTGCTGTTACCTGTCAAACGTAGCGAGATTGCTGCTGAGGTCGCTGACTCAGCAGCGATCTCGCTTAGTGTGATGGGGGTTTAAGCCAGGCTTAATGTCACCTTACAATACAAAGGTGACATTAACCCCTTATTACCCCATATGCCACCGCTACAGGCCAGTGGGAAGAGAGAGGCTAAGTGCCAGAATTGGCGCATTTTACAGATGCGCCTTTTCTGGGGTGGCTGAGGGCAGATTTTTTTAGCTGGGGGGGCCAATAACCATGGTCGCTTTCTAGCCTATTAATACTGTATCTGCCCTCAGTCACTGGCTTTCCCTCTCTGGCGCAGAAAATTGCGCGAGAGTCCACGCCAGTTTTTTTCGTGAATACATTTTTGTAGTAAATACATACAGGTCCCAGATTTTACACACACATACTACTAACAGTAGTAGACACTGACATATATAAATCTAACTGATCTGCATGGGTTTACTATATGTAAACCGTGTCTCCTATCCTGTTGGGTTCTGCAATGATTTTACAGAAGCCGACAAATTAATTATCGGCTATTCTGCTATCTATCTATCTCTGAAATATAAAGATATACAGTATATATATGTGTGTCACTGACATATATATATATATATATATATAGATATATACATATATATATACACTTATACTATGTGTATATTTCTATACTATCTATTCTATTGTAAGCTGTCAATGTGATTTTACTGTACACAGCACTGAATTGCCGGCTTTTCAAAGGACACCGGTGCATATTTCTCACAAGTCACATGCATGGTCCGTGTCCTGTGCAAGTTTTTTCACACCCATGGACTTACATTGTTGAGTCTTGGCCGATATACGGTGCAAATCGCAGCATGCTGCGATTTCACTGGCATGTATAACACGGCTGAGAAAAAATACGGTGATGGGAGCTGCCCCATAGATTAACAGTGATTCGAGTGCTATGCGATTTTTTTCTCTCATAGCACTCGTCCGTATTCCTTTCTAGTGTGACTCCAGCCTAAAGAGAAAAATCAGACTAATTTCAGGTAGTAGCATTGAATATATGTCCTTGTTCAGCCTGACATATATCGAGTGTGTCTAAATCTAGACTTATCACCATGATTCTGCACTGTGAATGGGATTCTGGAGCCAGAGCTAAAAGTCTTTTAACTTAAATCTGTCAGCAGGTTTTTGCTATGCAATCTGAAATCAGCACAATGTAGAGGCTGAGACCCTGATTCCAGCAATGTGTCATTGGATGGTCTGCATGCTGTCATTTTGATACAATCTCTGTTTTCTCTGCTGCAGATCTAACAGTGCTCGGAACACCGAGCTCTGTATATCCTGCCTTCACCACTGATTGACAGCTTTCTGTGTATATGTGGCGCCCCTGAGGTTTCAGTCGCCACAGAGGTATTGCACCTCAACCAGAGGTGTGGTACTCCGCTCTCAGGTAAGGAGGGGTCATTTGCATCCAACAGCAGACGTGTCAGGCGCAGGGAGGAACTAGGCAGAGCGTGTAGGTGGAAAAGCTGCAGGGGGAGCTGAAGGAAGTGACAGTTGGAGGGAAAGAGTTCAGTTGGTGCTGGGGACTTGAGCAGTGAGGAGCTCAGCCCTGGACCATCAGACAGTGGAAAGAGAGAAAGGAAAGACAGAAGAACAGAAAGATAAGCTTCAGTGGAAGAGAGAAAGAAGGGGTCCTAGGGGCATGGGTAGGAAGGAATCCACCAGGTCCACCGGCCCCAGACTAGTGAAGAAACTAAGGACATAGCTAGCTAACCGGAGTTTGCAGTATCTGCATGTGCTGCAGCCACATCCAACATATTCGCTGAAAAGGCAATGTCATTTCATGTCCGGTTTTGGAATGATTTTACAGAAGCCAACAATTGATTTAACGGCTATTATGATATGTAGAACTCTATGAACTATAAATATATATATGTGTGTCTCAATGACATGTGTGTGTGTGTGTATATATATATATATACTAGCTGAAGAGCCCAGCGCTGCCCGGGCATAGTAACTAACTACGGTTAGTTATAACAAATTATAATGATTATATCTATATATAAAGCTGAGTGTAGAGCCCCGCCCATTCTGCATAGCCACATTCACTATAATATCTCACATCATCCCGTCAGCCAGAGCTACCGGACTACTACCCATAATATCCCACATCATCCCGTCAGCCAGAGCCACTGGACTACTACCCCTAATATCCCACATCATCCCATCAGCCAGAGCCACTGGACAACTACCACTAATATCCCACATCATCCCGTCAGCCAGAGCTACCGGACTACTACCCATAATATCCCACATTATCTCGTCAGCCAGAGCCACTGGACTACTACTCCTAATATCCCACATCATCCCATCAGCCAGAGCCACCGGACAACTACCACTAATAACCTACATCATCCTGTCAGCCTGGAGTCAGAACCAGAATGCTGAGTGGAACGGTCCTAACTTCCATACTGGGGATTCCTTTAAGAGAGGCCTGGCGTCAGAACCAGAGCGCTGGGTGGATTTGCCCAGACTTCCATACCAATGATCCCCTTAATAGAAGCCTGGGGTGAGAATCAGAGCGCTGAGGGATTTACCTTAACTTCCATACCAGAGATCCCTTAAGAGAGGCCTGGGGTCAGTACCAAAGCACAGAGTGGATTTTCCTCACTTCCGTACCGAGGATCCCTTTAAGAGGTGACTTGGGTCAGAACCAGAGCGCTGAGTGGATTTGCCATAACTTCCATACCGGGGATCCCTTTAAGAGAGCCTGGGATCAGAACCAGAGTGCTGAGTGGATTTGCCCTGACTTGCATACCAATGATCCCTTTAATAGAACCCTGTGGTCACAATCAGAGCACCGAGGGATTTGCCCTAACTTCCATACAGGAGATCCCTTTAAGAGAGCCTGGGGTCAGTACCAGAGCATTTGAAGGCAATTGCCCTGACTTCCATACCAGAGATCCCTTTAAGAGAGGCCTGGGGTCAGAATTAAAGCACTGGATGAATTTGCCCTGACTTCCATACTGGAGATCCCTTTAAGAAGCGCCTGGGGTCAGTACCAAAGCGCAGAGTGGATTTGCCCTAAATTCCATACCAATTATCCCTTTAAGAGACCCTGGAGTCAGAACCACAGCGCTGAGTGGAACTGTCCTAACTTCCATACCAGGGATCCATTTAAAAGAGGCCTGGGGTCAAAACCAAAGATCTGGATGGATTTGCTCTGACTTCCATACCAATGATCCCTTTAAGAGGGAAGATGTGCCTACGGGATGGAGGATGTGTGATGGGTATATGGGCACGGGAGGGGGGATTCATTTCTGTCATGTGCTCTGTGCTCCTTTCTGGGGGCAGATAATGGCTGGGAGCTTATGTTCCCAGGGATGCTAGATTTCTCCCACCATGTCAGTGTCTGCTGAGGTGTTGTCAAGTGGGAAAACTGTTGATCATAGCAACCAATCACAGCTCAGCTTCTTTTAACCAGCTCTGGTGAAATGAGAGATGCTTAGTGATTGTTTGCAAGGAAAACTGTTGCTCATAGCAACCAATCACAGCTCAGCTTCCTTTGAACAGCTCTGGTGAAATGAATGATGCTTCGTGATTGGTTGGTGATACACACACACACACACACACACACATTCATTTATATATATATATATATATATACACTCACTGGCCACTTTATTAGGTACACCATGCTAGTAACGGGTTGGACCCCCTTTTGCCTTCAGAACTGCCTCAATTCTTCGTGGCAGAGATTCAACAAGGTGCTGGAAGCATTCCTCAGAGATTTTGGACCATATTGACATGATGGCATCACACAGTTGGCGCAGATTTGTCGGCTGCACATCCCTGATGCGAATCTCCCGTTCCACCACATCCCAAAGATGCTCTATTGGATTGAGATCTGGTGACTGAGGAGGCCATTTGAGTACAGTGAACTCATTGTCATGTTCAAGAAACCAATCTGAGATGATTCGAGCTTTATGACATGGCGCATTATCCTGCTGAAAGTAGCCATCAGATGCCTGTTCTTAGCTGAGAGGAGTGGTACCCAGTGTGGTCTTCTGCTGCTGTAGCCCATCTGCCTCAAAGTTCGACGCACTGTGCGTTCAGAGATGCTCTTCTGCCTACCTTGGTTGTAACGGGTGGCAATTTGAGTCACTGTTGCCTTTCTATCAGCTCGAACCAGTATGCCCATTCTCCTCTGACCTCTGGCATCAACAAGGCATTTCCGGCCACAGAACTGCCGCTCACTGGATTTTTTTTCTTTTTCGGACCATTCTCTGTAAACCCTAGAGATGGTTGTGCGTGAAAATCCCAGTAGATCAGCAGTTTCTGAAATACTCAGACCAGCCCTTCTGGCACCAACAATCATGCCACGTTCAAAGGCACTCAAATCACCTTTCTTCCCCATACTGATGCTCGGTTTGAACTGCAGGAGATTGTCTTGACCATGTCTACATGCCTAAATGCACTGAGTTGCCGCCATGTGATTGGCTGATTAGAAATTAAGTCTTAACACACAGTTGGACAGGTGTACCTAATAAAGTGGCCAGTGAGTGTATATATATATATATATGTATTCTATGTGTATATATCTATTCTTTCATTTGTGTTTTAACCTGTCATTGGGATCCATTATATGTCCATTTTGCAAGCTGGCGAGAAAATCTCGGCATACGGATGTAACACGGATGTAATACGGATGCTTAGATGCGAGAAAATCGCATCCTCGCGTTTGTGAGATTCTTGTCCGTGAAAAACGGACCGATTTTTTTTATACGTTGTGTGTGACTCCAGCCTTACTGATGTATTGGTTTCTGAAACTGAATACAACTCAATTGTGCTCTCAATTGTGTTAGGTTTCAATGAATAAGGTTGGTCCCTCAGAAGTCCTGTCCCCACACTGCACAATGCAAACTGCATACACTGCATAATAGATATTTTAGACCTAATGGGGCTGGTGTACTTATTTTGAAAATCCATACCAGAATGACCATACAGTCGTTTTTAAAAATTTTGCAGAGTAATATTAAAGTTATCATTTTTTGAGTCCAACTGCTGCTGCTGCTGCCTGACTCATAAAATGCACATCCTGGTATCTGACATGGATTTTTAGAGGATTCACAGGTCTAAGGCTATATTCACACAATACGTTTTTGCTGTGTTTTTAAGGCAAATTTTAAGCTGTGTTTTACAGTACCAGCAAATGCTATGAGATTTCAGAAATCTCATGCGCACATATTTTTTTTTTCCTTTCCAGACTGATTCTGAAAACTGCAGCGTGTGACTTCTTTCAGCGTTTTTGCAGTGTTTTTTTCACCTATAGAAATCAATAAGTGCAAAAATGCATCAAAAAATGCAGGTATCAAATAATGCAGCAAAAATGCAACGTGTGATCATAGCCTTGAAAAGTGTACATTTTGTAGTTTGGCTTTTGAAATATGGTTAACTCTTTTGCTTTATGCACCTTTACCGCAATGTAATTTATTTTTACATTATTTTAGCTAATAAAATAAAGGATATTGTGATCTGCTATAGTCAAATATTGGCCACATGTACAGTTGTGGCCAAAAGTATTGACATCCCTGCAATTTTGTCAGATAATACTGTTTCTTCCTGAAAATGATTGCAAACAAATTTTTTTCCTTTGGTATTATCTTCATTTAATCTGTCTTAAATGAAAGATCTGGACTCATTGCTGGCCACCTTAGAAGTCTCCAGTGCTTTCTCTCAAACCATTTTCTAGTGTGTTTTGGGTCCTGCTGGAAGACCCATGACCTCTGAGGGAGACCCAGCTTTCTCACACTGGGCCCTACATTATGCTGCAAAATTTGTTGGTAGTCTTCAGACTTCATAGCCATGCACACGGTCAAGCAGTCCAGTGCCAGAGGCAGCAAAGCAACCTCAAAACATCAGGGAACCTCCGCCATGTTTGACTGTAGGGACCGTGTTTTTTTTCTTTGAATGCCTCTTTTTTTTTCTCCTGTAAACTCTATGTTGATGCCTTTGCCCAAAAAGCTCTACTTTTATGTCATCTGACCAGAGAACATTCTTTCAAAACGTTTTAGGCTTTTTCAGGTAAGTTTTGGAAACTCCAGCCTGGCTTTTTTATGTCTCGGGGTAAGAAGTGGGGTCTTCCTGGGTCTCCTACCATACAGTCCCTTTTCATTCAGATGCCGACGGATAGTACGGGTTGACACTGTTGTACCCTCGGACTGCAGGGCAGCTTGAACTTGTTTGGATGTTAGTCGAGGTTCTTTATCCCACATCCGCACAATCTTGCGTTGAAATTTCTTGTCAATTTTTCTTTTCCGTCCACATCTAGGGAGGTTAGCCACAGTGCCATGGGCTTTAAACTTCTTGATGACACTGCGCACGGTAGACACAGGAACATTCAGGTCTTTGGAGATGGACTTGTAGCCTTGAGATTGCTCATGCTTCTTCACAATTTGGTTTCTCAAGTCCTCAGACAGTACCTTGGTCTTCTTTCTTTTCTCCATGCTCAATTTGGTAGACACAAGGACACAGGACAGAGGCTGACTCAACTTTAATCCATGTCAACTGGCTGCAAGTGTAATTTAGTTATTGCCAACACTTGTTAGGTGCCACAGGTAAGTTACAGGTGCTGTTAATTACACAAATTAGAGAAGCATCACATGATTTTTCGAACAGTGCCAATACTTTTGTCCACCCTCTTTTTTATGTTTGGTGTGGAATTATATCCAATTTGGCTTTAGGACAATTCTTTTTGTGTTTTATCATTTAAGACAAATTAAATGAAGATAATAATAACAAAGAATTTGTGTTTGCAATAATTTTCAGGAAGAAACTGAGTATTATCTGACAAAATTGCAGGGGTGTCAATACTTTTGGCCACAACTGTACCTGTAATGGGATATCATCGCTGTAAGGGCTCATACTCACATGCGAGAAACTCGGACAAGTCTCTTGCCTCAATACCCGGCACTGCCGCCGGCACTCGGATTGGAGCGTTCAACTGCATGTATTTCTATGCAGCTGAAGGCTCCGATCCGAGTGCCGGCGGCAGTGTCGGGTATTGAAGTGTGAAACTCGTCCGAGTTTCTCTCAAGTGAGTATGAGCCCTAATAGGAAACAGAGGGGGGGCAGAGGACTGGGCAGTGTTGGGACAGGGGCGATGAAGGATCAGGTAGGTGCGCATGCCTTTTTTGTTATTTTCATAAACCAAAATTATCGTTTTGTAAAAAGGTGTATTCCACATAAAAAATTGTTAATTGATCCGGAGCATAAGGCCGTCTTACATAAATGTTAATCCGTCCAAATATACTGACTGGGAAAATATAACCAACAGGATAACTGTGATGAAGCAATCTTTATTGAAGATTACAGACTGAAAAAATAAAGAGATGTCATCAGGTTTTAAAATCATTTTACTCGTCTCCTCTTGCCGTGCTTGTCAGCAGAAGAGGGTGACAGCTGGTGAGGGTACTTTGCTCTCCTTCAGCTACTGGCTGGTGCAGGGGCAGGTGTGGCCGAAGCTGCTGCTGCTGGGGCTGGAGCAAAGCAGCCACGCTTGTGCCACTGCATGTCACGGATACGGCGAACAGACTGTATCTGGGGTTGGTTGGCCTCCCAGTCATTCCAGTGTCTGTATTCATTCTTCTCAAGTACATATTGACGACCTCGGTAGCCGGGGTATTCATACCCTACCCAACTGTAACAAAGAAGAAACACAATTAAGTCTTATTGCGCCTGGACATCAATCATAGTTCTGTTTGTGTATGGCAAAACCTTTTGGCTATTATCCTCCTTAAGCCACGTTCACATGGTCAGTATTTGGTCAGTTTTTACCTCGGAATTTGTAAATCAAAACCAGGAGTGGGTGATAAGTACAGAATTGGTGACGTGTTTCTATTATATTTTTCCTCTTTTTGTTCCACTCCTGATTTTGGCTGAAAAATACTGAGGTAAAAAAACTCACCAAATACTCATCGTGTGAAGGTGGCCATATCATGAACATACCTGGACTGCTTGTTTTTATTTAAAGGGTTGGTCCACTCAGTATAACCACAGTCTATATATCCTATTAGTGCACTTCATTTTTGGGGTGTCCAAACATTCTATTACCAAGAACTTGCCTCTGCCGGGTAATAGAGGTCACTCTTGAGGACCTCATACACTAATGTATTACATGGGTGCACAAAATCTTCACTAGGCACCATGCAATAAAACAATTTGACTGGATGGGAAATATAGATGTGCAGACAATTATTATCCAGGTGATAATGATTGATTAAGCTTTGAGTTCCTAGATACCACAGTCATCTCACCATTAGGCCGGGGTCACACTTGCAAGAAACTCGCACGAGTCTCTCATCTCAATACCCAGCACTGCCGCCAGCACTTGGGACCGGAGTGTGTGGCTGCATAGAAATACATGCAGCCGCACACTCTGGTCCCGAGTGCCGATGGCAGTGCTGGGTATTGAGACGCAAAACTCATGTGAATTTCTCGCAACTGTGGCCCCGGCCTTAGAGGAGCTGCATCAGGAAAGGAGATGGAGAAACTAGTCCCAAATGTGGTATTTTAAACCCTTGGAACTACAGTCAATAACAAATTTACAGACACCTTTCAACTGTGTGCTAGTGAAGGCTTATAAGGATAGAATGACGCGAAAGAAAACAAACCAATAGATCATTGCCTAAAGCAAAGCTATGGGGCGTGTATCCAGTAGCCGATAGTGGCCATTCAAAAACCACTCTAGCAATTTTTTATATTCACCATCGGCATGTTATCACTACTGTAAGTTTCCTACCTCTAGTAATATACTTATCAGCCACTGTCTTCTGTCATCTGCACAGCTCCAATCGTCTTCTGCTGTTTGTGACCTGCCGGATCACTCCAGTATTTACTGGGCAAGCCGGAGGTCACTTCTTACTGTAAGTCTAGGAGAGCCAGAATGAGACCAAAACGAGGCCCTCATAGACTTGAATTGAGAGCTTGTGACCGATACCTCTGACTTCTAGTCAGTCAGGAGCTGCAGTCACAAGGTAGCTTAGCGCCTAGAAGACCAGAAGACAACGGCTGGAAATTATATTTGTAGAAGCAGGGAACTTGCATTAGTGATACCACTCCAGTTGTAAACTTAAAAAACGCAGGAGCGGTGCTTTAAATGACTGCCATTAATTTAAATATTTGCCAATCAGCTATCATTTAATAGTGTGTTTAAACAGGGTGACCGCACTTCAATACATACAAAATGATAAGTCATGGATCCTTCCTCCTTTACACAGGATGATCTGCTGCCGATAACAATGATTTTTAAGCATTTTGAGCATTTTGTAAGCCTATTTACACTGCTGACGATCGAAAAATAATCCCATGAACGCTCGCTCACAATAATTGGCCACTTTAAATGCACCTTAAATTTCCTCTCTGAAGATGTTTTTGCAGAAATTATAAACTGATGATAAGTGATGACATTTTGGGGAAACATTATATGGTTACCAGGATGTAAAATTAGTTTAAGCACACAATAATAGAAAGACAGAATACCATATGTGAAAAATGGGCTCTTACGTTCCATTGAGGACCTTTATACTGGCCACCCGGTCCTGGAAGCCATGGGCCCACAGACTGGGTACATCATCATCCACAATCTCCATCTTCCTTCCATTATAGCCAGCATTTTCAAACAGGTGAATCTTGTGCTCAGCACTGTCCTACATTAGAACATTAACAAGGTAAATGCAGGTGGTTACACAGAAAGCCTTTTTAGTGTATAATTTTAAGCCATATACTAAAAGAAACTAAGGAGAGCAAAACAAGTAGTATGTACAGCATTATTATATTAGCTGAGAAACGGTAACCTCTATTACAGAAGTCAGAGCAAGTACAACACTAAATGACATAAAGGGGTGCAACTATACCAGAATGTGCTAATGAATTGGTGATAAATGTTATATTGGTAGGAGTCCGACAACTAGTACCCCTACTAGTCACTAATCGCTTCCTTAAGTGTAATAGATCCCAGTGCTCTGCAGCTGCTCCATTACAACCAGTCTTTCAGGCAGCCTTGTTAAGTGTAGAGAAGACAGGGGACCAGGTGTTTGAAACCCTGCTGATCTAACATCTATATTCTATCCAGTGGGCAGGTGATATATGGTTTAGGGTGGAATACCCCTTTTAAACAAGGTCCCTCAACATTGACATGTATGATGGTTACTACAAAATAACAAAGAAAACCAAAAGATTTTGGCCCTTATTAATCAATTCTGGTGTTTTTGTCACTGACCTTGATGAGGGGGCGTGTTGGAGTCAGACGCTCCTCATTAATTAAGAGACTTACGCCTCAGAAACATCTGATGAGTGGCGTGCGCCTCGAGAAATCTTACTCCAGTCAAAAGACCAACTCAAAAAGTCCCAAATTTTTGCCACTTTTGAGAGTTATTTATGCCAGAATTGTGGCAAACTTGATTTTATGAATCAGGGCCCTTATCTGTTAAAAGGGTAGCCCAGGCATAGGTATTTGATGAGCTATCTACAGTATAGTAGATTGTCATGGGTCCGACACCAGGTGACCCCACCAATCTGCTGTTGTTTGTTCTGGTGGTGGTCAGATGTAAACACTTTGAACAGAGGTGCTAAGCTCCATTCAAAGTGGAGCAGCCTTTGCCCAACATAGCCTGCTACTACTGCTGTTCTTTTTAATAGAAGCTATAGTGCAATAACCAGCAATGGCCAGAAGTAGTCGTTATACTTTAAAAGGCAGATCTGACCATCGCCAGAGCAAAACACAGCTCATTGGAAGGGGGCATCAGACTCACGATGACCTGCTACTGATGAACTTTCCTATTGATCCTGTAGATGGGTCATCAAAATACCTATGCCAGGATAACCCCTTTAACTATCCCGTACTTTTGGGAATTGTAATAAATGCTAAATAGTCAAAATGATGTGATCACAATAATAAAACATATTTGACTAAGCACTGACAATTTTCCGAGGTGTTATTCTTGATATTAAGTATAGCCCCATGTTCTTTCCTGCAGTCCATAGTGTCCAGCAGGAAAAAACACCTTCTGTGATATTTTTTTTTTTAATTCATGTAGTTTGTACTGCACATGCACTTAAAAGGCTGACATGCGCAGTACAAACTAAAAAGGAGCACAAAGAAAACCCAGGAGGAGCTGCAGCAGGTAGCACCACAAGAAGAACATGCTTAATAGCCAGCACTACTCTTACTTGCGCCACACACCTTGTTCATGATCTGTGACACAAATATCAAATCAAACAATTCTGGCCACTGTCACTTTATGAAGTTATAGCTCTGGAACGCTTCAACGGATCCCACTGATTCTGAGAACGTTTTTTCGGACATATTGTACTTCATGCTAGTGGTAGAATTTCTTCGATATAACTTGCGTTTGTGAAAAAAAAAACAAATTTGGCAAAAATTTTGAAAGTTTTGCAATTTTCAAACTTTTAATTTTTATACCCTTAAATCAGAGAGTGGTGTCACACAAAATAGTTAACAAATAACATTTCCCACATGTCAACTTTACATCAGCACAATTTTGGAAACATATTTTTTTTTTTGTTAGGGCGTTATAAGGGTTAGAAGTTGACCAGCGAGTTCTTATTTTTCCAACAAAATTTACAAAACCATTTTTTAGGGACCACTTCACATTTGAAGTGAGTGTGGGGGGTCAATATAACAGAAAATAACCCAAAGTGACACCATTCTAAAAACCCCTCATGGTGCGCAAAACCACAATCAAGAAGTTTATTAACCCTTCAGGTGCTTCACGAGAACTAAAGCAATGTGGAAGGAGAAAATGAACATTTAACTTTTTTCACAAAAAATGTACTTTGGAACTTATTTTTTCATTTTCACAAGTATATTAGGAGAAAATGGACCACAAAATTTGTGCAATTTCTCCTGAGCATGCCAATACCCTGTATATGGGGGAAAAACACTCGGTGTATGGCAGGGCTCAGAAGGGAGGGAGCACCGTTTGACTTTTTGAACGCAAAATTGGCTGGAATCAATGACGGCGCCATGTCATGTTTGGAGACCCCCTGATGTACCTAAACAGTGGGACCCCCCCATTTCTAACTCCAACCCTAACCCAAACACACCCCTAACCCTAGTACAACCCTAATCAAAACCCTAACTTTAGCCCAACCCTAGCTCTATCCCTAACCCTAACCCTAGCTCCAAAGCTAACCCTAGCCCAACTCTAATGGAAAAATGGAAATAAATACATTTTTTTTAATCTTATTATTTTTACCTAACTAAGGAGGTGATAAAGGGGGTTTTGATTTACTACTTTTTAAATTTTGATCACTGTTATAGGGTCTATCACAGTGATCAAAATGAACCAGTAGGAAAAGTTTCCTATTGTTGCCGGGTGCCAGTCAGCTGATCTCAGCAGGCGTCCTGTGCATGCGCCCGCCATTTTCTTCCCGGAAAAAACACTGCCGGCCAGGGGACATCACGGGGGGGATGCATGAGGGTCCAGGGACACCGGTGGTACCACGGGGGGGACCCCATTTCTCTCTCCTCTGATGTGCATTCACACCATCAAAGGAGATAGCAATTAAATGGAAAATCTGACTTTTGTATTTTCTTGTGGTCGCTGTTATTCCATGAATAACAGTGATCTCAGCACTGGGGTTGGCAAAAACCTACCTGAATCATGTTCTCTGGGGGGTAACTGAGACCCTGAAAAATTTCCGACTCTGGGGGATGCTATACACTTTTTTCTCAGCGCCATTAAAAAGCTGCGCTGAGGAATAAGTACTCTTAACTGTCGCCATTAAAGGGCATATTGGAGGTCGTTAAGGGGTTAAATGACTTTAAATTACATTGGTCGTACACATGCTGTTTATTCGTAGGCATATTAATTATTTGCACACAATCAGTACTACTTTAGGACGTGTTTATAGTTATATGTCATAAAACACGGTCACAATTTCTAACAGACAACGTAATGGGGACATTAGAGACAGTGATGATGATGTCTGCAAAGCGCTGCAGAATATAATGGCGCTATATAAGAAAAGAATAAAAAATGAATAACTCACAATGTTCAAGGGACGGATGGACATCAAATAGTCGCTCTTGTGGCTGTTAGACCAGGTGTCCCATCTTGGATAGTCTCCCTTTTCTAAGACAAACTGTTCCCCACCAAACACTTGACGTTCAAAACTGAGCCATCTATATGTGAACAATGAATGAAGAGACTATACAACCTTTACCATAAATGTGCATACAGTATATATATATACCGTAATCTCCCACGTATGTTTCAATGAAATCCTACGACACTTGAATATATGATATACATTTTAGGATTTTCTTCAACTACTAAAATCCATAAAAGACATTTCTTTACACCAATCTTTGATTCTGTTCACATGCTTAGGAGAGCGTAGCGGACTATACTTTCTTGTATGTCATAAAGTTACTCTTTTTAGGGTACATACACTGGAGACATGAAGGCCTGTAGGTATGTCAGAGATATGCTCCTTACATAAAGCAATGTGCAAAAGTTTTAGGCAGGTGTGGAAAAAACGCTAAAAAATAAGAATGCTTTCAAAAATAGAAATGTTTATAACTTATTTTTATCAATCAAAAAAATGCAAGGTGAATGAACAAAACAAAAAATCTGAATCAAATCAATTTGATGAAACCGTAGTCTTCAAAAGAGCATCAATTCTTTTAGATACACTTGCACATACACTTGTTTTTGAAGGAATTTGGCAGGCAGGTTGTTCCAAACATCATGGAGAGCTAACCACGGATTTTCTGTGGATGTAGACTTGCACAAATCCTTCTGTCTTTTGATGTAATCTCCCAGACAGACTTGATGATGTGGTCAGTGCTCTGTGGGGACCATATAATCACTTTCAGGATTCCTTTTTCTTCCTTATACAGAAGGTACCAGTTAATGACATTGGTTGTATGTTTGGGGACGTTGTCCAGTTGCAAAATAAATTTGGAGCCAATCAGAGACCTCACTGATCGTACGGCATAATCGATAAGTATCTGCCTTTATTTTTCAACATTGAAGACACCATTAGTCCTAACTAAATCCTGAAATCCATTTGAAAAATGCAGCCCCATGTTTGCATAGAACATCCACCACACTTCACTGTTTCCTTCAGACTCTCATTATCGTACCACTCTCCAGTCCTTCAGTGAACAAACTGCTTTCTGTTACAGCCAAATATAGCAAATTTTAACTCATCAGTCCAGAGCACTGCCTGCCAGCTTTCTGCACCCCAGTTCCTATGTTTGGCCTTATATCCATGTAGAGGGTATGTTTTTTTTTTACTGCAATTCTTCCATGAAGAACACTTCTGGACAAACTTCTCTAAACAGTAGATTGGTGTTGCTGGGTCCCACTGGTTGCTGCCAGGTCTGAGCTGATGGCACTGCTGGACATCTTCCAGTTTTGAAGGGAAGTAAGCATGATGGCTTTGATTCATCAGAGTGTTTAAACCAGAATTCTATAAAAAAAAATTTGAAAATTCACTAAATCTTTGTGACTTTTCTAGTTTTTACGCCAGTTTTCGGGCAGCTCTGTCGAAATGGGTGGAACTAAGGAAGGATGATGCCCTCTTGCTTAATTCATGACAATTTGTGGCGCACCTTACACCACAAATCTTACTCCAGAACCCCAATGACTGGAGTAAGATTTGAGAGAGACACACTGAGATACATCAAATGAGATATGCCTAATTCATTAAGGAGCATCTGCAATAACATTAGCATGAACAACATCAATCTTGATGAATCGGAGCCAATGTGTCTTTTATCTGCTGCATTGTTTCCTTGACAGGACACTGCATCAGTCGTCTTCAACATTGCCAAGTTCTTGGTGTCCTCAATGCTGAGAAATACAGGCAAACACTTATCCAATATGCAATACCATTTGGAGACATATGATTGGATCCAAATGTATTATGCAACAGGAAAACATCCCCAAGCATACAACCAATGTCATTATGCATAAAGAAAAACAAGGAGTCCTGGAAGTGATGATATGGCCCCCACAGAGCGCTGATTTCAACATCACTGATTCAGTCTGGGATTACAGGAAGAGACAGAAGCCTACATCCACAGAAGATCTGAGGTTAGTTCTCCAAGATGTTTAGAACAACTTGTTGTGTTTCTTGAGAATTGTGCAAGTGTATCTAGAAGAATTAATGCTGTGGTTACACCAAATATTAATGTGATTTTATTTAGATTTCCCTTTTGTTCAGTCACTTCATTTTGGTAATTCAGAAAATTAAACTATTTCTACTTCTATGTTTGGTAATCTATTTTGGTAATTCAGAAAATTAAACTATTTCTGCTTCTATGTTTTAAACCATTCTTGCTTTGCAACATTTTTTCTGCCCATGCCTAATAGTTTTGCACACTACTTTGTTTCTACAATGTATTGAAAAAAATGAGATTAGAAAATATCCATACTGAAAATTGTGAGCATATCCAAAACATAAGTGTGAAAAAAATAATTTGTCATACCCATGTAATGCCAGAACACTTAAAGCTCCTTTATTTATTCATTTTTTTACTTAAATGCTTGTATTTAGAGCTAATTATATTTTTGCCATTGAGTTTCATTGCAAGTTTTCAACATTTGCCGTCACTAATCTCTATGTTACACCATCTATTGCTGCAGGAAGAGTTAGCTGAAAATTCATCAGGAGGCTTGTTCTGAGAGCATTTTTCTGAGCTCCTTTCAGCTAATTTATGACAACAGACAACATTAAAGTTAAATGTGTGGAATGTTCATTTAAACAGAGAGGCTACCAAACCATGAAACATTTTTAATGAAACCCAATTTTTAGACCCAAATACATGCATTTAAATAAAAATCAATGACCCAAAAGGTGGACAACCCCTTAAAAAGCGAAAAGCTAAAATCAATTTTGCTAGATCTTTCTAAATCGCCCTTCTTTCTAGCAAATTTTTACTTGGCACCACTGACAATTAAAATATTGTTTTAAACAGGTTGTCCATGAAAAATGCTGGTTTTCGGCACACCAATATAAAACAACAATGACTGTGCATATGAGTAGATAAATTTACATATTCTGCATTAGCCATTTCTGACATGTTAATAAAATTAACAGCAGGGAAAGTTCACACCATGTTTGCGCATTGTATTTGTACAAAATAAATATACTGCAAAAATAGCAATGAAAACAAGTTCCAGGAATGTGCTGCTATTGACTTCCTGTTCTGTTAAAACAATATTTCAGTGTATGGCGTGTGTTGGCTTCTGACAATGGTAAGCAATAGTGATGAGCGAATGTGCTCGGATAAGGTGTTTTCTGAGCATGATCGAGTGCTAACCGAGTGACTTCGGTGTGCTCGAATAATACGTTCCAGACCCCGCGGCTGCATGTCTCGTGGCTGTTTGACAGCTGAAACACATGCAGGTATTGCCTGTCTGTTAGGCAATCCCTGCATGTGTTGCGGCTGTCAAACCGTCCACGAGATATGCAGCTGTGGGGACTCAAACATATTTTTCGAGCACACCGAAGTCACTCAGTTAGCAGCCGAGCATGCTTGGTTAACACCTTACTTGAGCACGTTAGCTCATCACTAGTAGACATCTGTATGCAGTTAACATCTCCGAAGTATGTGAAATCTGAAGTGTGAATAAAGTCTAAAATTTCCAATGTGAGCAGCTGAATGTAGTTAACACATATGAATATTTTGTTTCTGTTAAGATGATGTTTTGCAGTGGTGTAGGTCTGATCACCTAGGTTTAGCAGCACCAGAAGCACACACAGGCTTTGAAAACTAGACAATGACACGATCTCTTTAGATCTATTTGCATAGCTCCCAATCATCATGGTACAAGTGGGACAGTCCCGAATTGGAAGAGATGTCCGGGTATCCCGGAAGGTCAGTGTTGTGTCCTGACTTCCACATCCTGTCTACAGTATCTGCCAGCAGTACAGACTAAGTACTGAGAAGAGGATGCTGCTGTGATTGTGCAGTTCCTCTGCTGACTCTGGGGGATGGGCAAGCATCTGTCTGTGCTCTGTACAGACATTCATTTAATGAATTAATTCTTCCCTTTTAAAGGAAATCTGTCACCCTTTTGAGGTTTTGGAGTTAATAATATGAGCATACAGGTTGTTTACAGGTGAAATTAGTCATACCTGTGTGCCTCCTGGAATTAAAATCATCTTTTATACCTTCACTCTTCCAGGCTATGGGGCATGCTCTGCCCACAAGATAAGACTGTCTCCGGTCTTAATTATACAAGATTCCTCTTCCCCCTTCTTTTCAGTGTCCCTCTCATATGATGTGCATGCCTGGAAATCCCGCACCTGCGCATGTCTGCAGTTGCTCTTCTGCACTATGGGGAATTCACTTACTGTGCGGGTGTAAGATGAGTCGAGATGGAGTCAGCAGTCTGCAGTGCCCTTTAAGGCCGGAACTATCGGGGCTGTCACCACTGTTGGCGGGGGAGGTTTCCTCTGCCCGGGAGAGACCTTTCTGTCAGACAGCAGGGGGCGCGGGGTATATAAGGCGACCTGAGCGCGGTAATGGATCAGACTTGGCGGGAAGGCGACAGGAGATAGTTGACTCCCTCTCCACTGCTCACGCTGACAACTCCATTTGTCCCACACCTCAGAGTGCTGACCCTAAGACTTCTCGTGATGCTATTAAGTTACTGTCTGTTCCCACACTGTTGGATATGCCTGTTTTACCTGAGACACCGGACAAACTGTTTAGAGACTACTCCGTAAGACCACGGGCTGTTGCGCCATTTCTGAGGAATCCACATAAAGGACTGTTTCCACATCTCGGTGCACCCAAGTGAAGCAGAACTGAATCTATCAGCACTGTTGGGCGGCAGTGCTACTTGTATCTCCGTAGTAGAGCCAGAGACTTTGTACATCAAGAGATTTTCCAGCCTTACCCCTGCCAGAACAGCAACTGATAAGTTCTCTTGTTTTGTATATTCTTTTTCTGATTGTTTTTTCCTCCCTGCGTGGAGTACTGCGTGTTATTGCCTGTTCAGTAAATTCTTGTTAACCCCTTCTCTGTCTCCGGTTACTCACTGCATCCCCACGAACTGTTTATCCCTTACAAGCCAGAAATCACTTTAACCGGAAGTTACAGTGACTGATTGACACTTGTGCACATCAACAATGAAGACAGTGCTCAATGCTCAAAGAAAGGGCAGATGAGCGACGGCTGGCAGAATGCGCAGGAGCGGGATTTCCGAGTGCGCACATGACAGGAAACGAACATTTGAAGAAAAGGAGAGGAGAAAACATGCATAATGAAAACCGTTGGCAGTCTTCTCTTCTGGGCAGCCTACACTCCATAGCCTTTAAGAGCAAAGGTGCAAAAGTTGATTTTTACTTAAGAAGGCCACATCCAGGAGACATACAGGTATGGCTAATTTCACCTGTATACAAACTGTATGCCCATATTATTAACTCCAAAACCTAAAAAGGGTGACAGATTCCCTTTAAAGATGTGGACTGTCCCAGGATTCAATCTCATAACCTCTACCATGGCATGAAACAGTGATAGCTTTGAGCCACAGATTGCACTTCCAATTATCAGAGAATTTACTTCACTTGAATATGCAAATTATATTCTTCTTCTTTTCAGGCACATTGTACTGGTATATACAGATACATATCTATATAGCAATTCATCAGTGTATACCTGTATATTAGGGTAAAATAAAAGTCAAAGATCTTTTCTTCTATAAAATTACTAATTAATAATAACAAAAAATGATAATAATTACATTTAATGCACTTTAGAAAAAAATAAATATCACAAATCAGTAAATAATAGGTAATTAAATATTTGGCATATCTGTCATTGCAACAACCCTTACAATACAGTCAATGCATTATTTATGTCGATCAGTAAATCCCATAAAAAAATGGTGTGATTGTTTTTTTACTCCATTAAACCCATAAAAATTTGACAAAAATGTAACACTTAAATGCGTGTTGGCAAAATTGAACTTCAAGACAACTACAGCTCATCTTGCAAAAAAGTAAAACCTCATGTTAGTGAAGCTTTCATAAAAATGTAAAACGCTATGGCTGCTACAACTATGAATAAATGAACAAAAAATAAATCCATTAGTCCTAAACATCCCGAATACAGTGGGACAGTCCCTGATTTGCCTCTCTGCTCCACTATCCTTGGCGGTCTGCTGAAAGTCCCTCACTGCCCCCCGTGCCTCTTGTGACATTTCCTCCTATCAGAGTAGTGCTGAACTTGGGTGTGTAATATGATGGGAATCTTGACAGAAAGCTGGTGGAGCTCATTATAGTTAGAGAGGAAGTTTGGGCTCCTCTGGTGTGCGTCTAATGCTAATTCTGCTCCCAGCTGCCAATATTGGAACAGGACAATGTAAGGGTTTCGATGGAATGTGAACACAGCCTTAAAGGCAAAGAGGAAAAATATTTAGCACATCCATCCAGTGAGAATTGAGAAAAATAGCTTTATTTTGTCCATTAAAAAAAAAAAAACTAGGGGAGAGATTAAAAAAATGATTTGTTTCTGGTGCACTCAGCATCCTTAATCACAGTATGTCATATCCACAAGATCCTGTTTTAACAAAAATACGAACCAATCACCTTCAATCATGGGTTTAATATATAGCAACCAATCAGGAAAAAAGCACCACTGAACACATGTCACAGAATGTGGAAGTGTAACATTGGCATCAAAAATTATAAAGGAAAAATTAGAATTAGTATATATAAAAAAGATCATTTCTGGAGTTCGTACCTTTTGGAAATTTTTTACCAAATTTCCAAAAGGTATGAACTTCAGTAATGATCTTTATTATATGTGCTAATGCAAATATTTATTTTGTTTTTCTGCTGCTTGCAGTGTGTGAGGGAGGAATGTGGAATGGGGCAAAGAAGGAAAACACAGTATTCAATGAAGGAGGAGTCAGAAGAAGAAAATGCTGCTCCGGTGGGAAAGGGGTGAAAAGTCGAATTCACTGCTACTTAAAGTGTGGAAGTTCTTGGAAGATGGAGAATGTTAATACAAGTGAGAAGAGGATGTTGAGAGAATGCTACACCCAGTGGGGAAGTAGTGGGAGGGTCATTTAATGCTACTTGCAATAGGAGAGGAGTGACAGGATAGAAAATGCAGATTACAGTGTGTGAGAGGTACTGACTACAGCTTGCAGTACTGAAGGTGTGAGAATGGAGGGGATGCTTCTACCAGTTGGTGAGAAGTGATAGAGAAGAAGGAGACTGTGCTGGAATATTCAAAGATAAAATACCAATGCATGAATTTGATTTAATTGACTGCATGGTGATCTGTATTTCAGGCTATGGTTTGGGGTTTGACTTTACAGTAGATGTCTGGTCTAAACTCTAAATATATTTAGGGGCCTAGTCTAGAGATACTTAAAAAACTGTAGGTATCTGGTCTTGGGTCTGAATCAAAACGTTACCGTAATTTATTTAAGTTTTTCAATACAAAACGTGAAACTCATATATTTTATAAAGTCCTTACAAACAGAGTTATCGATTTCAAGTGTTTATTTCTGTTAATGTTGATGATTATGGCTTACAGACAATGAAAACTCAAAAGTCAGTAGCTCAGTAAATTAGAATACTTTATAAGAGCAGCTTGAAACATGATTGTAAAATATGAAATGTTGGCCTACTGAAATGTATATTCAGTAAATACACTCAATACTTGGACGGGGCACCTTTGGCATCAATTACTGCATCAATGTGGCATGGCATGGAGGCGATCAGCCCGTGGCACTGCTGAGGTGTTATGGAAGCCCAGGATGCTTTGATAGCAGAATTCAGCTCATATACATTGTTGGGTCTGGTGTATCTCATCCTCCTCTTGATAATACAAAATTTCCATCTCCAAAAAGCTTGTCGGCAGAGGGAAGCATGAAGTGCTCTAAAAATTCCTGGTAGACAGCTGTGCTGACTTTGGTCTTGATATAACACAGTGCACCTACACCAGAATATGACATGGCTCCCCAAACCATCACTGATTGTTTAAACTTCACCCTAGACCTCAAGCAGTTTGGATTGCGTGCCTCTCCACTCTTCCTCCATACTCTGAGACCTTGATTTCCAAATGAAATGCAAATTTTACTTTCATCTGAAAACACCACCTTGGACAACTAAGTCCAGTTCTTTTTCTTCTTGGCCCAGGTAAGACGCTTCTGGAGTTGTCTATTAGTCATGAGTGGCTTGACAAAAGGAATGCGACACTTGTAGCCCATGTCCTGGATAAGTCTGTGTTTGGAGGCTCATGAAGCAATGACTCCAGCAGCAGTCCACTCCTTGTGAATCTCCCCCAAATTTTTTAATGACTTTTTCTTAACAATCCTTTCGCGGCTGCCGTTATCCCGGTTGCTTGTGCACTTTTTTGTACTACACTTTTTCTTTCCACTTAACATTCTATTAATATGCTTTGTGGCTTATCCTCCTTGTGGAGTGTGTCGATGACTGCCTTCTGGAGATCTGTCATGCCAGCACTCAGCAGTCTTCCTGATGATTGTGGAGCCTACTGAAACAGACTAAGGGACCTTTTTAAATGCTTAGGAAGCATTTGGAGGTGTTTTTTGCTTATTATTCTAATTTACTGATATAATGACTTTTAGATTTTCATTGGCTCTAAGCCATAATCATCAACATTAACAGAATTAAATACTTGAAATAGATCATTCTGTTTGTAATGACTATAAAATATATTAGATTGACTTTTTGTATTGAAAAACTGAAGTAATTAAATTAACTTTTTGATGATTTTCTAATTTAGTGAGAAGCATTTGTAGATGCTGAGGATGGCTGTAGAACTTTGGGTTCAAAATTATGTCAGCAATGAACTGTACAGCTGTGGACAAATGGGGCAACATATGATGGCAGGATGGGAGACACATGGGGCAACATATTATGGCAGGATGGGAGAAGCATGGAACAACATATGATGGCAAGATGGGAGATGCAAGGGGCAACATATGATGGCAGGATGGAAGACAAATGGGGCAACATATGATGGCAGGATGGGAGACGCAAGGGAAAACATAATGGCAGGAGGGGAGACACATGGGGAAACATATGATGGCAGGATGGGAGACGCATGGGGCAACATATGATGGCAGTATGGGAGACACATGGGACAACATATGACGGCAAGATGGGAGATGCATGGGGCAACATATCTTGGCAATATGGGAGACACATGGGGCAAATATGATGGCAGGATGGGAGACACACGGGGCAACATATGATGGCAGGATGGGAGACACATGGGGCAACATATGATGGCAGAATGGGAGACACATGGGGCAACATATGGAGGCAGGATGGGAAACACATGGGGCAACATGATGGCAGGATGGGAAACACATGGGGAAACATATGATGGCATGATGGGATACACATGGGGCAACATATGGTGGCAGGATGGGATTCACGTGGGGCAATATATGATGACAGGATGGGAGACACATGGGCAACATATGATGGCAGAATGGGAGACACATGGGGCAACACATGGGGGCAGGGTGGGATACATGTGGGGCAGTATATGATCGCTGGATGGGAAATACATGGGGCAACATGATGGCAGGATGGGAGACATATGGGGCAACATATGATTGCAGGATGGGAGAAGCATGGAGCACCATATGATGGCAAGAAGGGATATGCATGGGGCAACAAATGGCAGATTGGGAGACAAATGGGGCAACATATGATGGTAGGATGGGAGACGCATGGGGAAACATGATGGCAATACTGGAGATGCATGGGGCAACATATGATGGCAGAATGGGAGACATATGGGCCAATATATGATGGCAGAATGAAAGACACATGGGGCAACATATGAGGCAGGATGGGAGACACATGGGGCAAGATACGGGGACAGGATGGGAGACAAATGGGGCAACATATCATGGCAGAATGGGAGACACATGGGGCAACATATGGCATGATGGGAGACAGATGAGGCAACATATGGGGCAGGATGGAAGACACATGGGGCAACATATCATGGCAGGATTGGAGACACGACATATGGAAGCAAAATGAGAGACACATGAGGCAACATATGGGGCAGGGTAGGAGACAAATGAGGCAATATATGGGGTAGGATGGGAGAACACATGGGGCAACAGATTAAGACAGGATGGAAGACACAACACAGAATCATAGAATCATAGAATCGTAGAGTTGGAAGGGACCTCCTGGGCCATCTGGTCCAACCCCCTGCTCAAAGCAGGATTCGCTAAATCATCCCAGTCAGATGTCTGTCCAGCCTCTGTTTGAAGACTTCCATTGAAGGAGAACTCACCACTTCTCGTGGCAGCTTGTTCCACTCATTGATCACTCTAACTGTCAAAAAGTTTTTTCTAATATCTAATCTGTGTCTCCTCCCATTCAGTTTCATCCCATTGCTTCTAGTCTTTCCTTGTGCAAATGAGAATATAGTTGATCCTTCTTCAATGTGACAGCCCTTTAGATATTTGTAGACAGCTATTAAGTCTCCTCTCAGTCTTCTCTTTTGCAAACTAAACAATCCCAAATCCTGCAACCTTTCCTCATAAGACAGGGTTTGCAGACCGGTCACCATTCTGGTCGCTCTTTTCTGAACTTGCTCCAGTTTGTTGATGTCTTTTTTAAAATGTGGTGCCCAAAACTGGACACAATATTCCAGATGAGGTCTGACCAAAGAGGAGTAGAGGGAAATAATGACTTCACGTGATCTAGACTGTATGCTTCTGTTAATACATCCTAGAATTGCATTTGCCTTTTTTGCTGCTACATCACACTGTTGACTCATATTCAGTCTGTGATCTATTAGTATACCCAAGTCTTTTTCACATGTGCTGTTGCTTAGCCCTATTCCTCCCATTCTGTATATGCTTTTTTCATTTTTATTGCCCAGATGTAGTACTTTGCATTTTTCCCTGTTAAAAACCATTCTGTTAGTTGCTGCCCACTTCTCCAGTTTATTTATATCTTTTTGAATCCTCTCTCTCTCTTCTCTAGTATTAGCTATCCCTCCTAGCTTTGTGTCATCAGCAAATTTAATCAGTTTACCCTCAATTCCCTCATCTAAATCGTTGATAAAGATGTTGAACAATACAGGGCCCAGGACAGAGCCCTGTGGTACCCCACTTGAGATATTCTTCCAACTGGATTTGCAGCCATTTACGACCACTCTTTGGGTCAGATCACTAAGCCAGTTATGAATCCACCTAACAGTTGCCTTGTCCATTCCATACTTAGTCATTTTTTCAATAAGGATTGTATGAGAAACTTTGTCAAATGCTTTGCTGAAGTCAAGATATACTATATCTACAGCATTTCCTTGATCCACCCAATCAGTGATTCCATCATAGAAGGAAATTAAGTTAGTCTGACATGACTTATTAGTTACAAACCCATGCTGACTCTGTTTAATCACTTCATTCTTATCCAGGTACTGACATACATGTTGTTTAATAATTTGATCAAAGATCTTTCCTGGTATAGAAGTCAGACTCACCGGCCTATTGTTGCCTGGGTCCACCTTCTTCCCCTTTTTGAAGATAGGAACAACATTTGCTCTTCTCCAGTCTTCTGGGACTTCTCCTGTTCTCCAAGAATTTTCAAAGATTATGGAGAGGGGTTCAAAAATGTATTCTGCTATCTCCTTCAGTACTCTGGGGTGTAATTCATCTGGACCTGGAGACTTGAATTCATTTAGGTTAGCTAAGTGTTTCCTCACTATCTTTCTGTTTACAGATATCCTGGATTCTTTTATTCCCTTAATAGGACAGTGAAGAACAGTTGATGTTACATTTCCTTTCTGAGAGAAAACAGATGCAAAATAGGAATTTAAAAGTTCAGCTTTCTCAACATCCTGTCTTACCATTTCATCATTTTCATCCTGTAAAAATCCTATAACATCTTTGACTTTTCTTTTACTTTCAACATATCCCCAAAATCCTTTATTATTGCTTTTGACATCTCTTGCAAGCCTCAATTCATTGTCAGCTTTAGCAATCTGATTTGTGCCCTGCAGGTTCTGCAGACAGCAGAAATCTAACCTTGACGTCTGAGACTTCACAGGTCTTCCTCCTCTAGTTATCCAAAATTCTAAAATAGCATGGTCGCTACCTCCTAGGGTCCCAGCCACTTTTACCTCCTCAACCATTTCCTCCCTGTTTATAAGGATTAGATCCAAGGTAGCAGTTCCCCTTGTTTTCTCCCCTACTGTTTGGAAGATAAAGTTGTCAGCAAGAGAGGATAAGAATTTCCTTGACCTGTTAGTTTTGCCTGAGAGAGATTCCCAACAAATGTCTGGATAGTTGAAATCTCCCATGACAACTATGTCATATTTTTTGGAGAACTTGGCCATTTGATGCATAAAAAGTTCATCCATATCTTCAGCTTGCACAGGCGGCCTGTAGTAAATGCCTACAATGGTGTCCTTTCCATTGTTCTGTCCTTGTATTCTTACCCAAACAGTTTCCACAGAACTCTCAGTCTCTGAAGCTTCAATCTCTGTGCAGATATATGCGTTTCTAACATACAATGCGACACCTCCTCCTCGTTTATCAAGTCTGTTTCTTGCAAATAAGTTGTATCCTTCTAGTCTTGTATTCCAATCATGTGTATTGTCCCTCCAAGTTTCAGTGATTCCAATGACATCATATTTCTTTTCCTGCATTAGTAGTTCCAATTCTCCTTGTTTGTTGCCCATGCTTTGTGCATTAGTATAAACATTTTAGTTTGTGATTGGTTTCTCTTTCTCCAATATTTTTATTAATTAGATTCTTTTGTCTTTGTTCTTCCTTTCCACTTCTAATAGCAGAGTTCTCAATAGCATTTGTCAGGTGTATGGCTTTTTCTGGCCTTTTGCTTCCCTTCCCATGTTGTTCTAGTTTAAAGCTCTCCTTACAAGTGTAGCAAGGCGACTTCCAAATACATGTTTTCCAGTCTTCGTAAGGTGCACCCCATCTCTAGCAAGTAGTCCATCGTAAAGGTAATTCACTCCGTGATCCATAAATCCAAATCGTTGCTGACGGCACCATCGACGTAGCCAGTAGTTCACCTGCAGAATCTTATTCCACCTCCTTGTTCCATGGCCATCCACTGGGAGGATGGAAGAGAAAACCACCTGCACTCCCAGTTCTTTCACTTTCTTGCCTAAGTCTTCAAAGTCTCTGCAGATGGTTTCCAGGTCGTTTCTTGCGGTGTCATTTGTCCCCACATGTAGTAGCAGGAATGGGTAGTCATCTGTAGGTCTGAAGAGTCCTGATATCCTGTCAGACACATCTTTAATTTTTGCACCTGGAAGACAGCACATTTCTCTTGAAGTTATATCCGGTCTGCAGTTTGCAGCCTCTGTTCCTCTCAACAGGGAATCCCCCATGACCACCACTCTCCGTTTCTTCTTCACAACATTTTTCTTTCTCCATCCAGGAGGACTCTGAAGGCGTACAAGGTTGCTGTTTGTGGGCAAAGTCTTATCCTGATGTATTTCTTCATCATTTTCCTGCGTGAGAGCCTGGTACTGGTTCCTGAGAAGTATGGGTGCTGACTGCCTCCTGATCCTCCTGCTTCTCTGGGTCACATGTCTCCATTCCTCTGTTTCTTCAGGTGCACTTCGAATTTCTTCTCTTTCTGTAACATGAAGAGATAATTCTGCTCTGTCCAAGAACTCTTCACCTTCCTTAATGATCTTCAACGTAGCTAACCTCTCTTCGAGATTTTGCAACTTTTCCTCCAACAGGGACACAAGCTTGCATTTGTGGCATGTGAAGTTTGGCTTTTCCACTGGTAAGTCTGTGAACATGTAGCAAGAAATGCAGCTCACCACATGGCTCCTGGCCTCTTCCATATTGAGATTTCTTAAAAACGATGAAAGATGAGCCAAAAGTTTTCCGATCTCCTCTTTTCAGCTGCAACGGCCAAAACCCAGTGATCGTTGAGCTTGCGGAGACTCTTCACTTATCCCAGAAGGCACTGGGAATATGCAAAGGATCTCCTCAAGACTCTTCCCCTGGTTTTCCGATCTCCTCTTTTCAGCTGCAACGGTCAACACCCAGTGATCGTTGAGCTCGCGGAGACTCTTCACTTATCCCAGAAGGCACTGGGAATATGCAAATGATCTCCTGAAGACTCTTCCCCTGGTTTTCCAATCTCCTCTTTTCAGCTGCAACGGCCAACACCCAGTGATCGTTGAGCTCGCGGAGACTCTTCACTTATCCCAGAAGGCACTGGGAATATGCAAATGATCTCCTCAAGACTCTTCCCCTGGTTTGGGAATGGGTATGGGAGAAAAATGGGAAACGTGGCAACAATGGGTGACAGGGTGGGAGACACATGGGGAAACATATAATGGCAGGATGGGAAACACATGGGGAAACATATGATGGTATTATGAGATACACATGGGGCAACATATGATATCAGGATGGGAGACACATGGGGAAACATGATGGCAATATTGGAGATGCATAAGGCAACATATGATGGCAGAATAGGAGGCATATGGGGCAACATATGATGGCAGAATGAAAGACACATGGGGCAACATATATTAGGCAGGATGGGAGACATATGGGGCAAGATATGAGGACAGGATGGGAGACAAATGGGGCAACATATCATGGCAGAATGGGAGACACATGGGGCAAACATATGGCATGATGGGAGATAGATGGGGCAACTTATGGGGCAGGATGGAAGACACATGGGGCAACATATGATGGCAGGATTGAAGACACAACATATGGAAGCAAAATGAGAGACACATGGGGCAGCAAAGGGGGACAGGATGGAAGACACATGAGGCAACATATGGGGCAGGGTAGGAGACAAATGGAGCAAGATATGGGGCAGGATGGGATGACATATGGGGCAACAGATTAAGGCAGGATGGAAGACACAACATAATGGAGAAAAATGGGAAACATGTGGCAACAATGGATGACAGGACGGAAGACACATGAGACAACATATGGGGCAGGGTAGGAGACAAATGGGGCAACATATGGGGGCAGGATGAGAGGACATGTGGGGGCAGGATGGAGATCATATGAGGCCAGGATGGGAGATCATATGTGGCCTGGAATGTGATAGGTGGGGGCCAGGAAGGAGACATGTGGAATCCAGAATGGAGTATATAAGGGACCAAGATGGGGGATATTACTACAGGAAGAGGAAGGATGTGGGACATTAGAAGTGTAGGGACTAATAAAGGAATATTATTACTGCTGTATCGTATTTTGTTTTTGATTATCCTGTTTTCAGTGTTTTTTTCTTTACCTGGCATAGTGTAGAAGTTGGGGGAAAATTGGGAAATGTGCTTTGGAAGATTACTGTGTGATATTTTCTTCATAGACGAGTACGGGTTAGAAGAAGTGATGGCAGTCGGCTCTGGATGAAGAATAAAAGTGAAGATGAAGGACTTCAACTAGAGACGTCCCTGATGATTCAGTGTGTTATCTGTACACTTACACTATACATTATATATAGTATATACAGAGCTTCTGTATATAATGTCACTGGTGATCCCTGTATTACCTGTACACTGACGCTATATACCGAACTCATGTGTATAATGTGACTCGTGATCACTGTATTACCTGTGTAGAATATACAGAGCTCCTGCGTTCAATGTCTCTGGTGATCCCTGTATTACCTGTATACTATATACAGAGCTCCTGTGTAAAATGTCATTGGTGATTACTGTATTACCTATACACTGACACTGTATACAGAGCTCCTGTGTGTAATGTAACTGGTGATCACTGTATTACCTGTACACTGACACTATGCACTGTATACTTTGTACAGAGCTCCTGTATATAATGACACTTATGGTAATATTAGTATTGTGGGGTTTTTTAATGGTCAGTATTTAACGTTCCCTTAAAGAAAAATAAATAAAAAATTTACCTAAACAGAGTACTGGATATTTTAAGAAATGTTTAATAGGTTAGAGTTAAGTAGGACCCTGCCAAAAGAGTCTACCTTGCCATTGTGGTGCCTTAAAATATCTTTTGGCCAAAACAAAAGCTGATGGTTATGTAGGTGATATGGTATCCAATGAGAACTGTTAATGTGTGATTGGTGAGGACGTGGTGCAGAAGTGGAGTTTTTCCAAGAGTGGGCAGTGGGACTGTGGAAGGTTTGAGGGGTATAGGAGGAGCTGGGGTGGAGCCTGGGTGGAGACTCAAGGGGGCTCGAAAATTTTTCCAGTATGGGGCCCCGAAATTCTATGCAAATATTTTGGAAAAACTACAGCAAAAGTCAGTCCTGTAACATACTGCCTACCCAAAGCACAACATGTTGAATTTCAGTACTACAAGTATATTATGCAATCGAGGTCATGGCCTGGTCATTGTCTTCTATAACCACTTTTCTATATCCAACAATATTGTGAGAACTTAATGGCATATTTGTAATTTATCTGCTGGCAATGAGTCCAAGTTAATATTTCTCTTAATGAAAGTAGTTTTCATTCTCCACTCACGGTCCGGATTCCACTTGAATGGATCCAACTTTCTCAAGTCCTTTCTCTCCCAAGTTCTGACATTCTCCAGTGAGCTCACACTTCTTCCCCTGAAAATTCTCCAACTCATAGAGCGTAATCTGAGAATTAAGGTAAAAATTATAAAATAGTAGGCTTTATCTTGTTTCAGACACTATTGTACTATCATTGTTAAGCTTTGTACACATCTTGTGAATCATGTAAGTGTGGTATATGTGTCAGGAAATCTACCACCACATACCCCTAATGTATCCACAGGGCTCCATATATCTCTGGTATACAAAAAGATTGTCCTTTTGGGACGGTATGCATCAGCATTCCTTTTTTACTGTAAACTGAAATCGTTGTCTGATGCTTTTATATAAAATGTGATATAGTTTTTTTACCAATAGGAATAAAAGAGTGATGTTTGCCACTATAAACCTATGCAGTAGTATAATGTACATTGCAGACTTCCAATCAGGTATATAATAGTTACAATCATAATGTGGTCTCAGTTTTCTGTACATGGCGAATTAATCATGTATATCAATACAACCTATTTTTAAATCTGCACTGATTTACAGCCATAACCCCCTAATGATGACTCCCCACCTTTAACCTCCAGACCTCTAGACCTGTACTCCAGTGGTGCAAATGCTGTCACTTGAGCATGCTCAGATCAGATGGACACTGTCTAATAAAGCCTCTGACAGCTGGGTTATGGCACAGCTCTGCTAGGCTATGCTAAAGATACCACTGATACCAGCTGCATTTGCGCTTAATGACCCTGTCCAATTTATGAAAACACATGCGCCCAGGCTCCCTATACTACAGAGAGTTACCATTATGATGCATACATATTATGCAGCCAGTGACCTACTGTAGGTATGGGGAAAGCAGAGATCATTTTGCTGTGATGGTAGCAATTATACAAGAATAACACAAAATAACTAAACATCAGCAGTCATTCTGTCCAGGTTTTCTGCATTTTTAGAAATGCCATGCAAGCTCTGCAGAGAATATCCAGTGCACATTGTCATGTGATGCAGATTTGAAATTTGCATTTCAAGTTCTAATTTGCATGTTACTGTAAAGATAGTGTGAATCTGTAAGGAGTTACAAGGCCCCAAGTACGTCAAGGTTAAGTATTAATGCTGTACATATTAATGTATATATATTCTTGCTTTGTGTCTTGCAAATGCTGCTATGTATATAGCGCTAATGTTTTATAATGTCATATTGTATGTTCATAGTTGTCTAGGGACAGTGTAGTTTCGTAGTTTGGCCACTAGATGGGGCAGTTTAGCCTACATAGTGTATATACTATAGTGCTGAATAAGGGGTTAGCATATGAATAGTTAACATAGGAGGGGCACGGTAGATAAGGCAGGAAGGACTTCCTGATAGGTCTCAGTTGGGGCCAGGGCACCCATTCAGCTCACTTGGGCTAACTAGCCCTGGGCAACACCGTGCCATGCAACGTTGAATAAGTCTAAGGCCCAGCCATATAGTATCCATGGCCAGGACCTCATCAGAAGGAGCAAACAGCAACAGTGCAAGCGGTGCAGAATTAGTGGGACTGCAGTTGCTAGAGAAGACTAAGCAGTACGGGCAGGTCGCTCATCATGTGGCAGCTTATTACATGGGCTGATGCTCTCAGGACTGGGACAAAACGCTCAAGGGAGTCCCCAAACAGAGTAAGCCTACACAGTGAGGATGCTGGAGAACCGAACGGCACTGTTCGTCCCGGAAGCAAGCTTAGTGACACAGAGAAAAGGACATAAAGGAAAAACAGCCAACAGCACACGAACTGAATGGAATGCACGCTCCAAAGATCCCAGGACCCAATGGGTTCAAAAAGGCAACCAAATAGCAAAAAGGGAGCAGCATCCGTTCCAGGTGAAAAATAGCTTTATTTTGCCAATCAGAGATACAACGTTTCGACCAAAAACTGCTTGATAAAGACCTTTTTGGTCAAAACGTTGTATCTCTGATTGGCAAAATAAAGCTATTTTTCACCCGGAATGGATGCTGCTCCCTTTTTGCTACAGAGAAAAGGACAGGGACAGAGGAAGAGTTGCATGATGTGAAAACTGATGCTGATACTGGAGCAAATATAGATACAGTGGGGAAAAAAAGTATTTAGTCAGTCAGCAATAGTGAAAGTTCCACCACTTAAAAAGATGAGAGGCGTCTGTAATTTACATCATAGGTAGACCTCAACTATGGGAGACAAACTGAGAAAAAAAAATCCAGAAAATCACATTGTCTGTTTTTTTTTCAATTTATTTGCATATTATGGTGGAAAATAAGTATTTGGTCAGAAACAAGCAATCAAGATTTCTGGCTCTCACAGACCTGTAACTTCTTCTTTAAGAGTCTCCTCTTTCCTCCACTCATTACCTGTAGTAATGGCACCTGTTTAAACTTGTTATCAGTATAAAAAGACACCTGTGCACACCCTCAAACAGTCTGACTCCAAACTCCACTATGGTGAAGACCAAAGAGCTGTCAAAGGACACCAGAAACAAAATTGTAGCCCTGCACCAGGCTAGGAAGACTGAATCTGCAATAGCCAACCAGCTTGGAGTGAAGAAATCAACTGTGGGAGCAATAATTAGAAAATGGAAGACATACAAGACCACTGATAATCTCCCTCGATCTGGTGTTCCACGCAAAATCCCACCCCGTGGGGTCAGAATGATCACAAGAACGGTGAGCAAAAATCCCAGAACCACGCAGGGGGACCTAGTGAATGAACTGCAGAGAGCTGGGACCAATGTAACAAGGCCTACCATAAGTAACACACTATGCCACCATGGACTCAGATCCTGCAGTGCCAGACGTGTCCCACTGCTTAAGCCTGTACATGTCCGGGCCCGTCTGAAGTTTGCTAGAGAGCATTTGGATGATCCAGAGGAGTTTTGGGAGAATGTCCTATGGTCTGATGAAACCAAACTGGAACTGTTTGGTAGAAACACAACTTGTCGTGTTTGGAGGAAAAAGAATACTGAGTTGCATCCATCAAACACCATACCTACTGTAAAGCATGGTGGTGGAAACATCATGCTTTGGGGCTGTTTCTCTGCAAAGGAGCCAGGACGACTGATCCGGGTACATGAAAGAATGAATGGGGCCATGTATCGTGAGATTTTGAGTGCAAACCTCCTTCCATCAGCAAGGGCATTGAAGATGAAACGTGGCTGGGTCTTTCAACATGACAATGATCCAAAGCACACCGCCAGGGCAACGAAGGAGTGGCTTCGTAAGAAGCATTTCAAGGTCCTGGAGTGGCCTAGCCAGTCTCCAGATCTCAACCCTATAGAAAACCTTTGGAGGGAGTTGAAAGTCCGTGTTGCCAAGCGAAAAGCCAAAAACATCACTGCTCTAGAGGAGTTCTGCATGGAGGAATGGGCCAACATACCAACAACAGTGTGTGGCAACCTTGTGAAGTCTTACAGAAAACGTTTGACCTCTGTCATTGCCAACAAAGGATATATCACAAAGTATTGAGATGAAATTTTGTTTCTGACCAAATACTTATTTTCCACCATAATATGCAAATAAAATGAAAAAAAAAAACAGACAATGTGATTTTCTGGATTTTTTTTTCTCAGTTTGTCTCCCATAGTTGAGGTCTACCTATGATGTAAATTACAGATGCCTCTCATCTTTTTAAGTGGTGGAACTTGAACTATTGCTGACTGACTAAATACTTTTTTTCCCCACTGTATGCTGTGTACAAGGATCAGTAAAGCTGTTAATTTGCAAGTTGATTTGGACTGTGTCTCATTTAGTGAAAAATCGGACAGAGGAAGCCTCCAGAAACGTACAGAGGGCTCTGACGGTGCAGGTGAAGAAGCCACAGGTATGCAGAGCTATGAACAGTATGTGCATGTGATAGGAGGGCAGGGCACTAACGTAAATGCTATCAGCCACGACTACCGCCCTGTAACTCCCTCACAAATCGATTGGCAAGACAACTCCAGCGGACAGATCTGTAATCTGTGACTGTGAGATGGGAGCCCTGCGAACTGCCTCTTACATGATGGCATCTCTGGTTCTTCTTTTGATTAGCTGGCAGGGCAGGACATCATCATTGCAGTGTGAGGGAGCCCGATTTTATCTGCGGGGGGCCCCTGTCTGGCCAGCAACTCTAGAATATGATAATTTTGGCTGCTCTTTTTTCCTCTGGGACGTTGAGAAAGGGTTAACAGGTGTTCTTTTTTCCTTACCTTCAGGTGAAGGATGTTCATTGGTCTAGACGGTTTCCTTCCTGGTTCGGCCCCTCCCCTTGCAAGGGGTATAAATTGTGCTGACTGAGGTGTCTCCTCCTCTTTGACCGCTGGGATCGAGAGGGGCCCACCCTCCCTCCCTTTTGTTTGTTATTTTATTGCATAGCTTGGTTGGCGGTTGATATGATGGTTGAACGTCGCAGCGTTGGCGGAAGAGCAAGACTGGGTAACATGTGCCGTGAGTCCGGTGGCATATCCCCACAATTTTCCGATGGTTAACATGGAGAGCTGCGACCTTACCCCTCCAACGATGGGTGTTTAAAAAGAAGAAGTTGTTATAACTGGTTAATCTTTAATAAAGTTGTGTTTTTTGGAACGGTGTTTTCAGTTCTTTCTTTGTGTCGGGGGAAAAAAGAGGGCAGGTTTTATAAGGTATGGATAGTCTGATGCACATGTGATATCGCACCAGGCGGGCTAATCAAAAGAAAAGCGCTGGATGTTGGGAGTTAGGCAGTGGTTCTCAGGACTCCCATCCAATGGCCACAGACTACTAACCTGGCCACTAGACCGGGATCAAGCTTCATTTCGAGTTACTGCGGCTTTAACCCTTGCGCAGCTTAATTGAACCATTTTCATGATGATATCTCCATCGGTACTTGCATTTCTAAATTTCTCTGCAGCACTATGGACTAAAGTCAGTGAGGAAGAAGAAATTGCATTTAATAAAAAAAAAGACACATTTTAGTGTCTCTTGAATATTTCCTGAAATTGTGTGACCTGTTACTGAGCAGAATCAATGTTTTGAATTTATCGTTCTGCATCACATAACAAGGCACAATGTGACAAGCACAATCTAAGACTATTACAAATACTTGGGGCATCACATATTGCAATATATGAGACTTAGCAGTAGAACATCTAAGTGAAGTTTGGACATGACAAGTTTGTGGCTGGTAATGTAAAAACTCTTAAGCAAAATGCTACTCAAAAAAATAAAATGAAAGTGGAAATAGCACCCCCTGCTGATCAAAAAATGGCGTTGCAGCAGCTAAACTTCAACACTTTTTAATCCCATGGTGTTACCCCAGAGACTATGTATGAGCCTCGTGTGCTATATGTTTAAAAGACTGTTACATTTCTGTGTTCTAGAATTCCTATATGTTTCCAAGCATCGCAGAACAAACAGGCAAAGTAACATTACAAGTTATACTGCCGATATATTGCATTTAATTGAACTATAGATATAATATTTCTTATTGTATACATATGGCAGTGCTTCTCTTTCTGCTATATTACAATTCTGCTTAATAAATGCAAAAAAGCCTGTAATTTATTTTTAAGTATACCACTAACATACAAAGGGTTACAATCTTATTTTAGGCCCCCAACCTGGCAGGTCAATGGACCCATCCAAAAGATGAGATAACTGTAGTACAATAAGTTGGGGTGAAATTGATTGACTATTTTTTAACTTCTTATATAATCATGTATAATGTTGGCTGAGGCCTGTCCTTCAACTAAAGCTTGAAGGGTCCGGACCAAATCAGTAAGTCCGCAGTCACTCTGTGTGACTGTAGACTTATGAATCCCCCCAGTGCATGCACTGTGCCCAGCGGGGATTTGCTGGTTTCCGACCAGGGACCAGGGGGTATGTATGAGTTATACATACTCCCGGCCTGTGGTTGCTCACCATACACTTGTATGGTCTAGTGACGCGGCCAGCCCGTGGGCCTGTCCAAATAGAGGGCGCAGCCTCGCTCAATACTAGTGACCAGTAAGGCCGGTGATTGAATTATTGAGTTGAATAATAAAAATGTAAATAAAAAATGTTATCATTTATATAACTACATTGTTTATACAAGGGTTTACCAAGATGTCCTATGACCTATGCTCCGTTACCCTGCAGCAGACAACGCTGCAGTCTGACATGTGGCCTGAATGGCCTCCTATGTGGATAAATGGATGGACCAGGCATGCAAAGTGAAAGTCATTGCAGGATGATAGAGAACTGAGCTGGACCCCTCTATGATATTAGCAGGGCATATAGATTGGGCTTGCTGGATAGCACAACCCCTTTAACCATTTACAGCCAATTGCATGCATTTTCAAGTGATTACTGTGTGACCAAGAGCTAGGTGCCAGTAATATGGTTTCTCATATACCGTAGTTTGGTAGCGGTATTTTCTGCCAATACTTAGGAAGCCAAATACAGGGAGCTACTGGGTGAATATGCTCACACTCCATGAAAGTGACTTTGTAGGGTTCCAGGTTATCCTAAATGCATCGTTATTAGACGGCATATCATAACTGTTGGGGAACCTGTCCCATTGTACATCGCAGCCAATCTGTGGACAGCATAGTATAGAGAAGGAGGAGGTGAGCAGAATTATATATACAGTAGGTTTTTAGGAAAAGATTTGGTATAACTTTTATTTTGTTCATTGAAATCCCTGATGTTTGTATATATATAAATAGGAGTCCAGTGGGCGGTCCTACTAATGTTTGACAGCTATCTCTGTCATATGGGGAAGACTGCCAATCACTGACTGTCCACTGGTCTTATATACATATAATTATCAGTGATTTTCATCACCAAAATGCAAGATTTACTAAAACTTTTCCCACAAAAAATGTCCATCAATCTGATCTCCTCCTGCTATAACATCCTGCCTGCAGATCAGATACTATTTTCAGCACGACAGGTTCCCTTTAGCGAGTTGCAGGTTCTATAAATGCAATATCACCAGGATTTCTGCTCATGAATATTCTCAGCTTACAATTCTAATGTCAACTTTTAGATTTTATTCCCATGATGGCAATAATATGCTAGTGGACCACGGATATAGCACAGTACCTTGTAGTTACCACCAATGCCGCCATGACTCTTGCCAGCTGCCATCTGTTCTGGAGTACTTTGTGGTTCACTCATGTTTACCTGGAGCAAAAATAATTGTGTTAGTAATCATGACCATCAGTGTATACATGGGAATACATCGCATAAATGTAGAATATAGGACTTCTTGACAAGGCCTGTGGAGATCCAATCACTGCACAGGATTTCAGAATTTGGTAAAATCAGGCCCCATTGTGACCATCAGCTGCCTCTATGATACAGACACTCTTGTATATACAAAAAAACCTGCAGAAGATTTAGGTATTACCGGAGTCATGGAAGATAGGTGTCTATTTTCCAACCCATGAAGCAAAAACACTCATCATCATCTCATATTTTGATCTTTAACTCATAAACGTATAGCTGCTCTGGCTAAAAACATGGAACAACTTGTTTTCTATGTAGTTTTAGGTAATCCTGTGTAATTGGATGAATGTGACTCTGTATCTCGCCTACACATCAGACTCTTGCCTAGAACATATTTTAAAACTAATAAGCCGTTTAGGTTGGGGTAATAGATATTCACAGAACTGTAGGCGTTAATAAAAAGACCATCTGTGAATATGAAACTTATGACCTTTAGATCACATACGACTGTAGGATGATAGACATTACACTGTCCAGTCTGCCGGCTCATACAGTGATCCAGATGAATGAGCTCCCCTCCAACAAAAAGATCTCTATGTTACTAATGGAAAACGTCTCACAAAAGCGGAGTGTCTTCTACAATACTCTGATCACAGAGATAGAAGATCCAATTTACAATATTTATATGTGTTTCCTGTCCTCTGACTGAAGTTAGTTAAAAAACAAAAATCCTGTGCTTTTCTCACTCTAGTAGAGTCCAGCACTGAGTCTCCGCAACCGTTCCGGGTGTCTGTTGTCTGTCGCATCGTGAGTGCGGAAGCAAGTCAGTGAGCACACAGAGGCTCGTGCCGTCAACTCAACAAAGCCTTAGAGATCACTCATTTTCTGCCGCACTGTCAAAGTGATGTCTGTGTCGCCGACAATAACATACACTGGGAGCAGTGGCGAAGTCTAAGCACTGAACCTGGGAAGGATAACTAAAGAACAGGTTTTTTGTTTGTTTTTTTCAAATAATCTGCATCCCGTGACAGTGGTTTTCTAAAACCAAAAACCCCTTTTAGGCCATTCAATCCCCATCAATCTCTAACAGTATAAGCTTTTACTCCTAATTACCACTAAAGGGCCACATTGTTAGACCGCAATGTATGATATCTTAAAGATTAATGTAAAGCAACACTGTCCACAGAAAATTAGCAAAACATTTTAAAATATCCAGGAAATTCCTTTCATAATTTCTTTTCTTTGATCCTATTTTGTCTCAGGAGATCAGCCATATCCCCCTCCTCCACCTCACTTTCCTGTGTCTGGCTGTAAGACAACTGACTGCAGCAGTCTCCGCTCTGCTGTGCTCTGTCTGCTATAGGATCACTAAGCCACGCCCACATGCACCAAGGAGGCGGGGCTTATATCAGTCACCAGCTGGAGGATGACCTCTCTGCAGGATTTCTACCAGACTGACTATTTTAGAATTTTACAGAACTGGCTGTTATATGATATATATGGGGCCCAATATACAATAGATAGATGTCAGTTGATAATTTGGCCAGCAGCCATCCCTCCTGACTCCACCATACATAGGAACGCTGGCTCTGTTGAGAGCTCCTTTGTTCTCTATGATAACTGCTGCCAGACTCCTCTACCGGTGGTTTATCTCGTCAGTAACAAAAGGATTGGCAATTTAAATTCGGACATGCCAGAGTCTTATCCTTATACTATGAAGTCAGGGGGGTGGAGAGGGGGAGGGTCCCCATACATTAGGCTGTTATTACTCTGTACCAACAGTTAAAGCGTCACTAGTTCTATCACAATTCAACATAGTCTGCATCTACCATGAAACCTCCACAGCATCTCAAAGATACAGAGCTTCTGCTCTGCATAATAGGAAGAAAGGGTCTGCATTTACCCTGAACCAGTACTGCACTGGTCTGTGTGCTGTGTCTGGCACTGGCACTCATACTCACCTAAGGAAGCATTTCCATAAAAGGTTTTATCTTCTTGATATATTGCAATTATATATATATATATATATATATATATATATATATATATATATATATAATCTTCCTTCTCACCCCCCAATGGGGGTGGTCATTTTTCCCATTCTCGGGTCCTCTACCAGAGGCCTGGGAGTTTGAGGGTTCTGCGCAGAATCTTAGTTGTTCGCAGTATTGCGCTTTTCTGGAAAGAGTTCAGATGTTGCTCCTGGGATCTGTTGTAGCCATTTTCCTAACTTAGGGGTCACTGCTCCAAGTGCTCCTATCAGCACTGGAATCACTGTTGCCTTCACCTTCCACATCTTCTCCAGTTCTCCTTTTAGTCTCTGGTATTTCTCTAGCTGCTCATATTCCTTCTTTCTGATGTTGCTGTCTCTTGGCACTGCCACATCTATTATCATTGCTGTCTTCTGATCCCTGTCTACTATCACAATGTCTGGTTGGTTTCATATACAGTATATAACACTGACAATTGCTCATTTTTCCATTCTATCCAGTTAATTCTTCTCTTTTCTCTGCTCTAGTTAGAAACAGGAAGCCCCTTTTCCCTGCAAAAATCAACAACCCCCTTCAACTCCTGACCCAGCTGCTCCCTTTTTCCCCTGCCAGGGAATTTTGCAGTGATGACTCATACAGGGAAAATGGACCTCCTGTTTATATGTAGCGCTTAGAAGGATTTAGCTAGTCAGTGTTTAATCACGTGATGTCATAGGTCTAATGGAAAAGAGAAGAACTAAATGGGTAGAAGGGAAAATGAGCAATTGTAATTACACAGTGCCATATAGTATGGTGAGTGCAATATATTAAGAGAACAAAAATGTTGATGGGAGGAGGAGTGCTTTGCCCCATTCTCAGTAAAACCGCAATGTATTTTTGCAATTTTTAAAAATCACAGTAAGAAACATGCAATGTGACCATAATGTGTGAACGCAGCCCTGCAAAACCTTTTTTGCTATCTCTTACAAAGTAACTACTACAACTGTTAAAAGAAATCTGTTACTAGGTTTCTGTTACATGATCCAAGAGCAGTGTGATGTAGGAGAAGAGATCCTGATTCCAGTGATGTGTGACTTACTGCTTGTAATTTTTTTCAGCAGGAGAGTTGATTGGCAGATTTTGTGAACACTGTGCATAAGCAGAAAGCAGCCAACCAGTGGTGTAGGCGGGGTTATACAGATATCAGCTTTCAGAGAACTGCTAGGTCTGCAGCAGAGAAGACTGGGATCTTATCAAAATAAGCAGCCCAGCAAGTGACACATTGCTGAAATCAAGGTCTCTACTCCTGCATCATGCTGCTCTCAGATTACAAAGCAAAAAGCTGGTGACAGATTCCCTTTAACAAAATGAGCCACAGGTTATCTCTATTGTCATGTCTTCTACACGCAGAATAATTTCCTCACTATCAGACCATGCCAACACCATCTTCAATAAATTTTGAGAACAAAGAAATATTAGTGTAACTCTCCTTAAACTTGTTTCATTTGATAATTTAGGGGACATAAAAAACAGCATGGACCACACAAAGAAGGCAACACATAGTTTCATTAGATTTTCCATTTGAGACTTTTCTCAAACCAATTAAAACCTTAGTAATCCCACTTATATAGCACGATCTCTGTATAGAGGAGTAGCCTAAGCTGTCTATAATCCAACATGTTTGGTCTATCAGGGTCCCATTCACCTGAACTTTCTATGATGCCAGGTATTCACTAATTCTTTGCATGGTGCATCAATAGTCCTTCAAAGCCATTGCCCTAGAGAGGGTAGAATGATTGGTGAAGTTTATAAAATCTGGATCATAAGCCAAGGCATAAAGCAAACCCAGAACAAAGAGCAATGCATATCCCAAGACGAAGGAAAAAAGAACTCCAAAGATCTGCACTGCAGAAAGCGACCGGACCACCATACCTCTTCTGCTGACTGTATTCTGAAATGACCATGTCCCATTGAAGAGATGGACCATATATATATAATAACAATGAATGGAGCTTTAGACGACATGGGTGCTGAGGCAGCAAGTGTGTCTATCCCATTGTCTCCATCAGATTTCACATGAATAGTCTGCGCTGGGCACCCACTGTGCCCACCAGACACAGCTCTACCTTTACGGCTCACAGCTCATTTTCAGAAGATTAGTGATGGACTTTGGGTCAGCACGTTCAGACGGCCTCGCTCTATCGTCCCATGCCAAATATGTAGGCTCAAATGCAACTATCAGCAGTTTGTAAAGTACCATTCTGTTGTATCCCACTGTATAAAAATACACAAAAGTAGGAACGTGCGGACAGACCGAATAACATCCCATCCTTGCAGCCATGACACATTATATTTTTAGATATGCTTTTTTTTAATTGCAGAAAACGTATACCTATTGGTTTTAAAAATAATAAAATGCTGCTTTCCATTACATGTAACCAGGGTCAGACTGGCCCACTGGAGAACCGCAGGATTCTCCGGTGGGTCCAGACACTGACACCCGCTGGCATACAGGGCCAGCAATTGCCTAGTGCTCCCGCTGCTCCAGGGGCCCCCAGTCAATGGTGTGTCGCTAATAGCAGCACACCATGCAGCTGTTATGAAGGCCCCCGGAGCCAGCGGAGCATCAGCGGGTGACAGGAGGTAGGAGTCGGCTGCTGCGTCTAAAGCCTGTCCTCACTGCTAAAGAGAAATGAATATTCACTCTTCCCCATAGATGCCGATACAGTTGAAAGCAATAATGGAGGACAGAGTGTCAGATGACGCTCCCTCTCTCATCATTCCACTCTGCCTCTGACACAGCAGGCGCGTGATGACATCACTTTATCGTGTACCCGCTGTGTTCCGGGCAGACTGCAGTGCAGCTGCTGAGACCGGAGCAGAGCCGGAATCAGCGTGGGAATGAGGAGGAGAGGTGAGTATTGTGTTTGTTTTTTATATATACAGTATATATATATATATATATATCAGTGAGTCATGGTTGCATTATACCCTATGAGGTGGGAGCATTAGACCCTATGAGCAGAAGAAGTGCATTATAACCTATTAGGGAGCAACATTATACCCTGTCTGGCTCCGCTTGTCTGTGTTGCCTCACACAGGTGGAGCTCTGCCGAGCCTTCTGCTCTACATTCTTGCAAACACCAGACTGACACTGACATACCCAAACCCTCTGTTCAAACTTGTGGGGTTGAACACTTGTCACCCCACATGGGCACGTGACAGGGCATCCACATGACCCAGTGAAACCCCCGCCCGACACTGTACTGAAACCAAAGTAGGGACCGGAACCATCGGTTAACGCAAGCATCCTTCCCCTTCACGTGTCTCCTCCATGCTTCATTACATGACCACCCCCCTCTCCGTTTTCCATTGCAGAAGACACGCCCACTTTCCTGACTAACAGTAGATTTGGGCCAGTTTTAGGTGCTCTCAACCATGTTTATTTAGGGTTCACTAACCCCACAGCTCATCCCGTAACCTAAGTACCTGTCTTTGGGCCCTTGGTACCGTTTCCTCTATACCCTTACCTGTGCCTCGGTGACTACCTCCTGCCAAAATTCTGAGGTCCGCCCCCGGCAACTCTGGGCATACATCCCTACCATGTCGTACCTGAGCCTCCTGACGCTGCTGTCTAGCGAGAGCTCTATCCATTTTAACCTGACCTCCAGCCACATCCTTGGACGGTGCCAGAGGATTCCTCGTGCATACATCCCTAGTCGTCTCTGCAACCCACACACTCATGGGTCCTCCAGGATTTCTTTTTATTTGCGTGTTTCTGCGTGAGTCCCTGGAACTGAGCTGTTCCGAACTTACCAGGGGATTCGGTGGGGGTCTCCATGATAGGGGTTACACTCTGTCCCTAGGTTGGTGACCCCTATGGCAGGTATCCCTGACTCGGGATCTTCAGGTCCTGCACCCAGAACATCATCCTTAACCTCTCCTGCAAATACCTCTAGGGGGAACTTATCGGGGTTAAACTCTGTGCCTAGGTTGACGACCCCTATGGCAGGTATCCCTGACTCAGGATCTTTGGGTTCTGCGCCCGGAACAACATTTACCTTGGGAGGGTTGACCCTGGTCTCCCACAGGGACCAGAACAGGGGCAAGTCTCTTCTCAACACAGTCCCATATGGAAGGGTCTTCACCACTCCCACCACATGTTTAATGTCCCCACATGGTGTGGAAAAATTAACCTCCACGGTTGGGTACTCCTGGATTTCCCCATGGACACCCATCACATCCACTTTCCATCCTTTGGGGTTGTCCTCGGCAGCAAGGGACCCATAGACCAAAGTCATTATGCTCCCCAAGTACAGGTGAGCGTCTTTTTGGCATCCGTTAATGAGTACCTAGCACAGCTGTGATTCGCTGCCGGCAGTGCCTGCAGTGGTGGCACAGACCGGCTGGGCATACATAGCGAGTAAACCTGCAGGATTCATGGGTTCAATGGTTCAGATATCATGTCTGGGCCCGTGGCACTGCTAACACTTGATCGCTGCAGCACAACCATACCTTGGAGCCGCTTTAGGGGAAACGGAAGTTTTGTCACCCTCAATTCGGGTTACCCCCTCATCATGAGCTCGGTCCTGGTTAGCCCCAACAGTGATTTGTGGACTTTTCCCATGCTCTGTACAAAGTCCTGAGTGGCTGTATACCGCTCAATCAAACTTATCAGCTGGTCCAGAGTGCACAGGTCATATTGCTACACCCAATGATGCATGGCGGCCAGCAGAGCTATCACCAACCGGTCAACCCTCTCTACCATCTGGGCCGGGGTCAAGGTCTCAGGCTGGAGCCATTCCTCCACCAACTGCAATAAGGCATACGCCTGAGACCTGGTGGGATGAGACTCTGCAAAGGACCACTGGTACACCCACTGATCGCCCCTTACCTTAAGGGTCTCCTCTTTACACCACTAATGCTCCTGCAGCTGCCGCTGCAACTGCAGTGCCTCTTGCTGCGGATGGAACTGCAGCGCCTCTTGCTGCTGCTGCTGGAACTGCAGAGCCTCTTGCTGCTGCTGGAACAGTAGCTCCTGCTGCTGCTGGAGCTGCAGCGCCTCTTGCTGCTGCTGCTGGAACAGCAGCTCCTTCTGTTGCTGAACGATGACCACCAGTTTAAAGAACTCCTCCATATTTCCAGTCGTCTTGAGCTGTAGCGTTGCAGGTTTGCTCACTGACATGCAGCACACTTTGGGGTATGCCTCAGTTCACACTGCCCGCATTCTCCAAAAATCCATCTATTTAAAACTGTGGTTTGTCCATCACATGGATCACATATAAGTGCACTCAAAATTCTGCCATTTCTGGCTTCCATTTAAATTTTGTTGCAGTGTGTTAGCGAAGTTATTGACACCAGCTTGCTGATAAAAATAGTTATCTACAGGCCAGCTTTTTAAAGCTGTGGTTTTCCATCACATAGATCACATATAAGTTCGCTCCAAATTCAGTCATTTGTAGTGAATATGGAAAATATTGTCCACCATTTAAAATGGGCAAGGTGTGTGGCAAGGGACGGGGAACTGGACGTGATGGTGATGGTGCATGCAGAGGCCATGGACAAGCTGAAATTGTGCCACAACAGAAACACCCACATCTTCTCACCCGACCTTCCTGTCCCAATTAATAGGGGACCACAACACACCACTATTGAACCCAGAGCAGTGTCAATAGGTTGTTGGTTGGATAGCTTTCAGTCACTTTGCCACCACGACCACCCTGTCTTACATACGGTCAAGTCTCAGTAGCCGTGAGTCTGGACCGCATATTCCTCACCCTGATTCTTCTTCCTCCCACCATGCCGAGTGCCCGGAGACAACTGATCCCACACTTGGAGCTGTTCCCTTTTCCATTTATAGATTCGGATCTCTCGTTCACATGAAGTGGGGCAAGAGGAGATCGATGTCCAAATATTTGAGCAGCCACGGTCACACAAAGACGACAGTAGGAAAGTGACACAAGAGGTGAACGATGATGAGACACAATTGCCAGAAAGTCAGGAGGAGGACCAACTTGCGGAAGTGGAAGACGAGGTAGTGGATGATATAGTACCTGACCCAACCTGGCAGGAGTACATGCAGAGCAAGGACAGCAGCACACAGGGGGAGGGAGGCATAGCACCCCAACAGGCAGGAAGAAGCAGTGTGGTGGCTGCAGACAGAAGGCGGGCAATCGTTCCCCATAACACCAACACGACGGAAATTGCCAGTACAACTGTTAGGTCTTCCTGAGTTTGGTTGTCTTCTAAAGAATCTGCCGATAACCCCAAAAAGGCCATTTGCGCCACCTGCCAGGCCAGCATCAGCAGGGATAGCGAAACTACCAGACTGACCACCGCCAGCATGATCAGGCACATGGCAGCAAACCACCCGACTTTGTGGGCTGAACCCCAGGTTCCAGGAACAGTGTCTGCGGTTGACATCACTGCTTCTTCCACTGTTGTGCATGCAAACCATGCAAGCCAATCCCCTGCCCATGGTGCATGTGAAGATTCTTCCTGCCCTGCACCTGTTGTTGCACACACTCAACTAGCACCATGAGCAAGCACGTCCTTGTCCCAGCACAGCATTCAGTTGTCCATTCCCCAGTCCTTGGAACTCAAGTGCAAATACGCAGCCAACGCCCCACAGGCCACACTACCAAATTCCCACATTTTGCGACTGCTTGCGTCCGAAATGTTGCCTTTTAGGCTCATGGAGATGGAAGCTTTCTGCAACCTGATTGCAGTGGCTGTCCCTTGGTACTTGGTACCCAGCCCCCACTATTTCTCCCGGTGTGCCATCCCAGCATTACATAAGCACGTGTCCCACAACATTAGCCGTGCCCTCAACAATGCAGTTACTGGTAAAGTCTACCTAACCACGGACAGGTGGAAAAGTGCTTGTGGGCAGGGATGGTACATCTTGCAGACGGTACTCTGGGTTAACACAATGGAAGCTGGGACCCAGTCGGACATTGGGATGGAACACATCCTCCCAATACAGAGGATTGTGGGCCCTAGGTCAATCAGGGTTGCCCCCACAGTCTACAGCTCCTGCACCTCATCCTCCTCTTCAACCTCCAAAATGAGACTACATCAGTCACAAGCAGGAATCACTGCAGCACTGCCTTAGCCAAGCGGCAACAGGCTGTGCTGAAGCTAATATGCTTAGGTGACAAACCGTTTAATGCTGAAGAGTTGTGGACAGCTCTTAAAGAGCAGATGTGTGGCTCACACTGCTGAACCTACAGCCAGGCATGGTTGTGTGTGACAATGGCCGGAACATGGTGGCCGCTCTGAGGCGAGGCGATCTCACACATGTACAATGCCTGGCCCATGTGCTTAACCTCATGGTTCAGTGGTTTCTCAAAACCTACCTGGAGCTGCCGGATCTGCTTGTCAAAGTACGGTGCCTGTGTGCCCATTTTAGAAAGACAGCTACAGCTTCTCCGCCCTTGCCGTGCTTCAGCAGTGTTTGCAGCTTCCGGCTCACCGACTGGTGTGTGATGTCCCCACACGTTGGAACTCTACACTGCAGATTTTGGGAAGGACTTGTGAGCAGAAGAGGGCAGTTGTTGATGACCAGCATCAACAAGGCCGTTGGTATTCAGTTTAGACTCCACACATAAGACCTCAGGAGTGGACATGCATGTCAGACATATGTACCATCCTCCAAAACTTTGAGGACTCCACCAAGATGCTGAGAGGCGATTAAGCCATAATTAGCATTACCATCCCATTTCTTTGTGTTCTGAAATGCTCTTTGCTCACAATCAAAGAGGATGCATTGCAGGCAGAGCACGATGAGATGGAGCAATGAACCATGCAGGATGATTAGACACAGCTCAGCCTCATCTCATCCCAATGTGGATTGGGTGATAATGAGGAGGAGGAGGAAGAACAGGAGCTAGTTTCATGCGCTATAGACTGTACTACCTGTACATCTGTCATAATATCTGTTCAGCGTGGATGGCCTGAGGACAGGGAGGAGGAGGAGGAGGAGGAGGAGGAGAGCATGGTCAGTCATCCTCTTGGTGAGGACATGGAAGTATTGCCTGTTAGCAGTCTGGTACGCATGGCTGAGTTTATGTTACACTGCCTTTCCCGTGACCCTCGCGTTCTCAAAATTTTGTGTGAGTCATTACTGGTTGGTGACACTTCTAGATCCACGCTACAAGGAGAACTTTCTATCTCTTATTCCTGAGGCAGACAGGTCTACTAAAATGGGGCAGTACCAGAAGGCTCTTGTTGCGGATTTATTTCACAAAATCCCATCTGAAAACGCTATCGGCAGAGGTCACAGTTCATTGGACAACCAAGGAGTACAGGCGAGAGAGACACAACTCCAATCCAGCAGAGGTAGGGGAACACTGTCAAAGTTCTGGGAGAGTTTTCTCAGACCCTCCCATCACACAGGCCCTGATGCGTCGGGTACTCTCACAAGGAGTGCAAAGTTTGCGAAGATGCTGAGGGAGTACCTTGCTGACCATACCAATGTCCTCCGTGATTCCTCTGTGCCTTATAATTATTCGATATCCAAGCTGGACATGTGGCATGAACTGACTCTCTACACCTTGGAGGTCCTGACTTGCCCTGCCGCTAGCGTCTTGTCAGAGCGGGTTTTAATGCCACTTGTGGAATTATAACTGATAAGCGCATCCACCTGTCAACTGAAAATGCTGACAGGCTGACTCTTATAAAAATGAACAAGGGTTGGATTGGGTCAGACTTCTCAACACCACCGAATGATAGCAGCATAACATAAAGTCAAATCCAGTGTCTTTTTTTGGGAGGTCTATTCCCTTGCACCTCTTCACACCCACACATGGGTATACGCTTCCTGATTTTGGCTATTTGCTGTTGTCTTCCTCCTTCTCCTCATCCTCATCCTCCACCAGGGTGGCCGTGTCCCGTGATGCAACACCCACATAATTTTTTAAAGGGTGTTTATCATGCTCGTAAAAAAAATTTGTTATACAGTATGTTCATGTACCCCCAGGGGTAAATGTTTGTCAGCTCATACAGTTAGTGCATGGGCATTACAAGTATAAGAGACCCACTCCTTTTTAATGGGAACATTTTTTTATGAGGCCCTCGTCCACGTCTCTTCCAAGGGGCATTGGAGTGCCTCCAAATTTTTCACTGCATAGGCAAACAGTATGGGAGACCCACTTCCTAATAATGGGAACATTGTTTTCAGGAGGCCCTCCTATATGTCTCTTCAAAGGGGTATTGTGGTGCGTCCAAATTTTGGGCAGCCCTGCCACTCACTGCATACACAATAACAATATAGGAGACCCACTATTTAATAATGGGAACAACAAAGCATAGCCGGCTGATGGCTCTCTAAGAATAGTGAGGGCTGACTGCTGTACCTTTAAGAATAGTAAAGGCCGCCTGATGGCCCTATAAAAATAGGCTTTGTGACTTTCAGAGTCCCTCCTTCATTTCCCAGTGAATGCATTTGTCTTGGTTGAAAGCAATGCTGAAGTTCAAAAACGCATCAAAAAAGCTACGTGTGAACATAGCCTAAGGTGTGGAGGAGCATTTTTGCGTTTGGTTATTTATTTTGCCTGATATACAAGTCATTACCCTGGAAAGGATGTTCTTTAACATATTTCCCAGGAAAATCCATTTGGTTTCGTTTTTGTATGTTTTATTGTGACATTGTTCACAGCAGTGACCTGGGAGTCAGAAATGCTTCCATGGGTCTTCTCCATGCTGTTCCCATGTCATTTGCGCACTGTTCCCATAGATTTCTGCAATTTCTAGTCCCTCTGCAGACCGCTGGGGTGGGTGCTGGAAAAATACTCGTTTCCCATAGACTTACATTGGGCTCGTTGCTCGGATCGAGCACCCAAGCATTCCAATTTGCTCGACCCGAGCAACGAGCATCTGAGCATTTTAGTGCTCGACCATCACTAGGCAGCTCATATCACAATTTATTTTCTCAGCCGTATTCGGCGTGCGCGTAAAATCGTAGCATGCTGCGATTGTCACCGAAACTCGGCCGAGACTCGCCAATGCAAGTCTGTGGGTGCGAGAAAAAAAAAATCGCACATCACTCAGACCATAGGAGTGCTTTCCATTTTTATGCACCAGTGTCCTTTGAAAAGCCGGCAATTCATGTGCCACGTACAGTAAAACACAGCATGACAGATTAGAATAGAATAGATATATACATACAGTTGGGAAAAAAGTATTTAGTCAGCCACCTATTGTGCAAGTTCTCCCACTTAAAAAGATGAGAGAGGCCTGTAATTGATATCATAGGTAGACCACAACTATGAGAGTCAAAATGAGGAAACATCCAGAAAATCACCTTGTCTGATTTGGCAAGATTTATTTTGCAAATTATGGTGGAAAATACAGTGGTGTGCAAATTAATTGGGACAAAGCATTTTTGTAAGTAAAATTATAAGTTGGTTACCAGTCAGTGATTCAAACCAGTTTTAACTGCTTTGAACAGGTGTGAGTGCCTGTTCAAAGCAGTTAAAACTGGTTTGAATCACTGACTGGTAACCAACTTACGATTTTACTTAAAAAATGCTTTGTCCCAATTAATTTGCACAGCACTGTAAGTATTTGGTCATTAACAAAAGTTTAATCTCAATATTTTGTTATACATCCTTTGTTGGCAATGACCGAGGTCAAACGTTTTCTGTAAGTCTTCACAAGGTTGCCTTTGTAGCTCACACATCCTTAAAACATCAGTGATCCACCTCCGCTCCGTGCTTTACAGTAGGAATGGTGTTCCTTTCATTAGTAGGTCTTGTTGACCTCTCTCCAAATGTAATGTTTATGGTTGTGGCCAAAAAGTTCAATTTTGGTCTCATCACTCCAAATTACCTATTTCCAGAAGTTTTGAGGCTTATCTCTGTGCTGTTTTGCATATTGTAGGCAAGAAACTTATTGGCATTTGCACAGTAATGACTTTCTTCTGGAGACTCGACCATGCAGCTAATTTTTCTTCAACTGTCTCCTTATTGTGCATCTTGAAACAGCCACACCGTTAGGTTTCAGAGAGTCCAGTATTTCAGCTGATGTTATTTGTGGGTTTTTCTTTGCATCCCAAACAATTTTCCTGGCAGTTGTGTGCAAAATTTTTGCTGGTCTACTTGACCATGTTTTTTTTTTTTTACAGAGCCCCTGATTTTCCATTTGTTAATCACAGTTTGAACACTGCTGACTAGCATTATCAATTCCTTGGCTATCTTTTTGTATTCTTTGCCTGTTTTATACAGTTCAGCTACCTTTTCCCGTAGATCTGTTCACAATTCTTTTGCCTTCACCATGACTCACAATCTAGAAATGTCAGTGGCTGGATGAAAGACGCTAGAGTATGTCTGGATCTGAAACTCATACAGCTTTTATGCACAAACACTGATTACAAGCAAACAGGTCACAGATGAGGATGTTACCTTTAGTAGCCATTCAAACCCATTTGTGTCAACTTCTGTGCATGTTATCTGGCCAAAATCACCAGAATATGTGAACTTTTGATCAGGGTCATTTGGATGTTTTGGGTTGTTATTATGATTTAAAAGCAGAAAACACAGTAGTGTGACAATAAATGGCTTCACTCAACCACTAACCATGAGTGGAGAAAAAGTTTTGGGTTTATCATTCATATTCTCTGCAAAAAGGCCAAGAAAGCAAAAATTATGCTGGGGTATGTAAACTTTTGAGCACAACTGTACGTATATACTGTATATTACATATAGATAGATAGATAGATAGATAGATAGATAGATAGATAGATAGAAAAGCCAGCAATTCAGCAGCCACGTAGTGTAAAAACACTGCAGGAGCCGACAGGATAGAATAGATGGATTACATACAGTAAATACAAATAGAATAGATAGATATACAGATGTGTGTGACAAATACAATTAGTACAGTGTGTGTGCAACTTACTGTAATGTATTTAATTAAAAAAGATTATTTTTCTGAAAAAAAGGGAGTGGGCACCCGCAAAATTTTCATAACCAGCAGAGGGAAAGCCGACATCTGGGGGCTGATGTTTATAGCCTGGGAAGCTTCCCAGGCTAGTAATATCAGCTAACAACTGGTTATTAAAGAGGGGGACCCTAAAAAAAGTTGACATAGGGTCCCCTTATAATTAATAACCAGTGAAGGCTATGCAGACAGCTGCTGGCTGATATTAATAGCCTAGGAAGGGGCCATGGATATTGGCCTCCCAGGCTAAAAACATCAGTTCTCAGCCGCCCCAGAAAATACACATCTCTATGATGCGCCAATTCTGGCACTTAGCCTCACTCTTCCCACTTGCCCTGTAGCAGGTGGTGAGTGGGGTGATAGTTGAGGGGGTTGATGTCACCTTTGTGTTGTCAGGTGACATCAAGCCCCGAGGTTAGTAATGGAGAGGCATCTATAACAATTAATAAAATGTAAAGTACTAATATTTTAATGTAAAAAATATACTCACTTTTTAATGGTATAATGAAAAATAATTTAAACAGTTTTGATATTTTCAACTTTTCAATACTAGGGGGGAGCAACTGCTGAAATTTGCCATCAAAACCTAGTGTACAACTAGCTCACATTACAACTGCAGTGGGTGGGGGTCTGATCACGAGTGTCACATCACTCCTTTCCTCCCCTTCTGGGTGTTTGCAAACAGATAAGGAAGGATGAAGTTTAGGATCACAGTGAGGAGCCATGACATTGGTATTGTCGATGTTCAGGTGGGGTGTCTTACATAGTTCATAAACCTCCATGCACAATCCATCCCCTAAAACCCCAATGCCCCTTCCTTTCCGAATAAAGATACTAACACCAAATATTGGATAATATTGGCCACAGCAGCCTTTATTATAAAACAAACAAATATTAACATTAAATAAATAACAGTAAATAAATAACCTGGGATGGGTCCTTGAAGCTCAAAAATCTGTTGATTAACCATACTGAAAACTGTGGACAAAAACAGACCATAACTAACTCTCAGCCGTTATCCCACTGGCTCGGGAGCACCAAATAAACTCCGAAGGGTACCAATGTTCACTCAAACCAGAGGATCCGGCCAAACATAGCCAAAATCCCCCCAAAATCACCAGAAGAGAGAACCAAAATATAGCACCAACTGAGGAATCCATATACCCACGGACCCCCAGGCCAATTTAGTACCATGACGTGGTGGAGTGGCTTCGTATACATTTTTTGCAAAAAACGTATCAACTAAATACCCTGTTCTTGTTATCATTTTTTACTAGCACTGGCTGTCTACAATTATATATTATTTACAACAGAGTATTTTTGCACGTTTGTCATACTGTGTTTTTTCTTTGTGTTTCAGCCTCTAGGTGGTGTGAACAGTTTCTTACTGACCTGTTCATTCTTGTGCATGTCTCATGTGTTTTTAATCCAACTTCAAGGACCCCCTCAACCGCCACAATGACTACCTCAAATGTCTGAGACCCCTCCCACACCTGACCACTATGGCCCTCTCAATACCGCTCTGCAGGCCAAGTGCCCACAGATCAATGCTCATAGCATTCAAATGCACCCCATCTCCCAGCAAAAATTCCTCACCCACTTCCTCTAACTCAAAATGCCACACAGCCACACCTCCGCTCCTGAGGACAAAACTGGACACCACCCGATTCACCTTAATTCTTGCCTTATTGATCCTTTCAACAAATCTAGCATGACGCCAGCATTTTCTTTGAACAATATCCGATCATACTACCGTCATAACACTAAACGAGAACCATAACCGTAGCAAGTCGTGTTTAGTCGCCTTTACTAATTCATGAAAAGGGCGAACCCCTATGATGTTTCCCCCAACATGCAGCACCAAAATATCAGGAGGCCTATCGAGTCGTGCACTACTGTGCACCTCCTGAATGACCCTGTTCCATTCCATGCCCCTGAAACCCAACCAGCGAACAACTGAAACATTCCTAGGAAAGCCGAGTTGCCTTCCTTCACGCCGCACATCCGCACGCTGTGCACCCCAGTGGACATAGGAATGGCCCAAGATCCAGACCAAAAGAGGATTGGCACTTACAACAAAATATAAACATCTTACCAACAAATCTTATAACAAAGTAACAAGTTCCCCCAACTCACAAAAACCGCCCCCACCTCTTAAGGCCTAATGTAACTCCTATAATGCTTAGAATCCCACCTACCGATCCGCTGTACCACTTCAGGTGCCAAACCCCCGACAGCCACCTCTGTTGCTGCCCCAATTTGAAATGAATGTGACGCAATCCCAGAAGCGTCCAAACCCAACAAAGCCAAACCCTGCCTGAAAACCGCCACAAACTGAAATTTTGAAAGAAATGAACCATCTTTATGACACAATAACGGTCCCTTATTTTCCGGCTGAAAATTATCAAAAACCCGAAAACAACGGATTGGGCACATCAAAGGATTTGCCACTGCACCCAAAACTACCCGTTTTCCCCTCCCCTTCTGGTCCATTTTTGACCGCCTGATCCAAAATTCTAGCTGACAATCAGTGATTACCACATCTCTAGCCAACAAGCCTCCCTGCCTGCACCTGCTTGGAGCCACAATTTCCCCAACCCTTTAGGCCCCAAAGAAAGCAAGCGAAAAGGCCAGAAAAAAAAGTGCTACTTCAAAATCAGAAACACAAATCTAGACCATCTGCGCCCCTAACTGCTCTAACACCTGAAAAGAAACTGGGCGCCTCCAGTCCCCTTGACCTCCCCTTCGTCTAAATCCCTTAAGCGCTTGCCTTACCAAAATGATTTTTGTCAAATCTCTCTGCCCCCGAAACCTGAAACCAAAAGCCAAAGCTGCACTGATCCATCCCACCTTTGCTGCAGACTACCCTTCAGCAGCCCCACGACTCAACCACAGCAATAAAGCTCCCACCTGATCCTCACCTGAACTGCTGCTCTTACACGACTCCAACTAAACCTTCCACAACACCCATACCGATTGATAAACGGCCAATATGCTGGGAACCAAAGACGTCTGTATCAAAGGTTTTGCTGCCTGGAGACCACGCTCCAAAGTTCCACCGGGCACTCCAAACCTTGTTCCTCTGCATCCGGGGCCAGCAACCAGAAACGCTCCCACTGCAAACAAGACAAGGAATCAGCAATGCTCCGGGTCTATCCCGTCATTTACTGACCACCCATGTGGATACGACAAATGATGAATCAGCCAGAACCTATTCGTCTCCTTCTTCGTCACAACACTCAAGGGAGAAACTACCAAATCTACCAACGGAGGAACCTGAAAAGGTCCAGACATCCTACCCAAAGCAACTTCCTTACCCAATTTTTCCATAACAATTTCAGCGTATTGCTCAGCCGACTTAAGATTCCTTAGAGTTTGTGGTATTCAAAAGGAGGAGCAGGGATCCTAAAACCGTCCCGAAAACCCGACAATAAAAGATCTACCCTATTCCTGTCCGGGAACATATTTAGATAGGGGACCATCGCGTCCAGCTTCACTGGCGTTACCCCTTTTGGAATTACTAGATTCTGGCTTTGACTTATTCTTTTTGAAACATCTTGCGGCGCCATGAGAGGAACCATTGCAGTGTGAGCACATGTGCTTGAACTTGCATGTGGATCCAAATTTACACTGGCCCTCTTTAAATTGCCAGCATAAACCGTGTTTCTGGACTCCTGACTGACCCCCGGCCCCTTGTGCATTCCCTTGAGAGGTAGACTGGCCGGCAACCCCGGCCCCACCTGAAAGAAATGACCCAAGCTAGTCGGCACCATGACCCACAGCCACAAACCAATGTCCTTCTGATCCCATCGGATCGCTGGACAAATCACCTTCCTCTGCCTGAACTTCTTATCATAGCGTAGGCAAGCCTGACCCCCATACACCCTATGCGCCTCCTCTATCGAATCCATGTAGCAGAACAGACCAGATCAATTCTCCGGCACCTTTTCCCCTATTACACTTGCCAAAATCGCAAACACTAGCAGTCAATTAACAAACGTCTGAGGGATGAGAAGCCACCTATGTTTTTATTCCTCTTCCTTCTTCCTTTCATCTTTTTTACCTCTATCCAAATTAAACTTTTCCAAAGGAAGTAGTGAAAAGATCTCTACATATTTGTCTTTCCAAATCTTCTCCCTCATTTGCTTCTTAAGATGAGCCCCAAGTGGGCCCTCAAAACAAACGTAAACCTCCCCATGTGCCCTATCATCTAAATGAATCCTACATTCCTTTTCCGTCTGAACGGACACGGACACCAGTTCGGAACTTCTATCGGGCGCTACTAGACCCAAACCTGGATAAAAGTGACCTACCCCCTGCTGTCCCACCCATGCTGCCAAATGTGCCAGCGTTGACCTATCCTCATCTAAGCGTGCAAGCAAATCCTGCACTTTACTCAAAATCTCCCGAACCCCGACAAACCATAAATTGGCCTGAACCCCCACACCCTGGCCTGATACTAGAGACCCCACCATCTGACTAATGCCCAATGACTGTGACATGGAGAACGACGGAGACAGACAGGACATAGAGTTAAACTCACCAGGCTGCGAGGGAGCTGTGATCACCCCAGCTTCAGACCTTGAGTCCATCAAGCCATCCATTGTCCCCATTCTACCTTGTGGACCCTCAGAAGCCTGAGGTCTGCATACAGATGACTTGGAGGATCCTGAAGCCATAGCCCAGATGAGCCCCTCAATCCTTGAAATGCCTGATCCATATGCACCTGATGAGCCGACAGGCCCAGCCTGGAAGTTGTGCCCCCCGGGCGCAAGCCCACCGCCCGCTCTGCTCCCCTGGATCGACTGCTGCAGTTCCTCACCAGCCCTGCTGGCAGATATGGCCGATGATCCAAACTCGCCTGACAGGTCCGGCAGCCCCGAATCCCCTGGGGCACCACCTGCCGCTGCATCCGATATGGGCATCCCCCGCCAACTCGATCTGGAGGAGGAAGATGGCTGCCTGACATGGTCATCACCACGGCAAACAACCGTGATGTCACAGGAAGCGGACGAAGTCCTGGCGTGTGCAAGCTCCACCCCCAGCAGCAACGGAGAAGGCCTACAAACCGCCCCAGGTACAAGCCCGGCTGTCAGATTGCTCCCAGACCGAGGCCTGCTTGGGCACTTGCAGTCAAGCCCCTGGCCCGGAGGGTCCCTAAAGGGGCTCCTTCGCCGGCGCTGGGACCGTGGAGGTATAGCAACTAAAAGCAAAGAAGACATACACCAAAAGCAGGGATCACCATAGAAAAAAAATCACAAGATTATTTCATAGAAAAGACAAAGCACCAAAAAATTTTGAAAAAAACATTTAAAATATACAGTGGTTATTAACCATAACCTGTATAGATGGGAACAATAGCAAGCCCTATAAAGTATCCCCTAGTTATACATGAATGACAAGTGCAGCATGTCCACAAGGTAAGCATATACAATACAAAACAGCCTTATAAAGAGGTGCAGGTTAGATTTCTAATAACAGACTATAGCCATTTACATAAATAACCATCTGGTGTGTACAAGGATTATAGAGAAAAGGAATCACAACCAAACACTGTGGGGTAGAGTTTTGGCACCAAATATCAGTCTACTAGGATAGAGGCTAGTGCACTAGCCAATATCCAATATATTAAGTAAATCACTAGGCTCTAAGATTGTGGAAGGGGTGAAGAGATTACAAAAATAGCCAATAGATTGAACATCCCTTCCTCACATACTTTACCACCCCAGACGACAGGCTGAAATAAGACATGCTCACTAAATATAGGTAGCCATTATGCATAGATTAGTATGGAAGGGCAGAGTACCGCTCCCATAACCCGACGACGCGTATCGTCACCGTCGTGACTTCATCAGGGGTAGAGAAGAATGGTGGTGCATGAGAGTCCGTTCGATTTAAATATACATAAGAAATTAATTAAATCACAACAGCTGTTAAGACTCACCGCATGGAGAACGCCCATAGTACCAGCGTGTGATCGCTGAACCGGAAGTTACAAAGGCGCATGAGCAGAACCAGTATCATAGATACATATATTCAACATGATCTCAAGGTAAACACGTCAATATAGGAGCTCCATGAAACAGAGATCCCAGTGCTTATTAGATAGCAGCACTATTTAACTAAATAGCATTGAAAACCCATATGATCAGATGTTACTTAGAGTTAATGAGTATGCCAATACCTATTGAGTGCAACAATTAATAAAAAGACATCGTCAGACAGATGATTAGAACAAATAATGAGCAACTTTAATACCTATAGTTTTTAGTTGGAGAAAAATCCCTAATAATCAGATGTTAAGACAATATTAGGCGTAAATTTTCATATGTTGATAGCCAATACAAGAGCTAGAGCAATGGTCACAGGAATTCCAAAATAAACCTCAACCAGTATCCTCCTATCATATAGTGAGACATAAGTACAATTTTTGCAAGTATCTTAAATGGCCCCTAGAATTTTAGATCTTAGCCAAGTTCATAGACATATATAAGGTTGTAATATTAATGTGCATACAGTCGGCACAAAAGATGGCATAAAAGTCACGGAATTTCTAAGAGGGTTCCAAACAAATCATCTCTTAATTGGAAGGAGGTTAATTGAGCATTGCAGAATCTATGGTGGCTAGATTGTCATGGAGGTGGTCATAAAAGCGGAGGAGGTGAGATACCCCCTCTTGCAGACCAAAAATTCCAGTTTCTATTTGAAAAGTTACCCACCCTCAGCACATTGTTACAAATTGATATTACAAAAAAGGTAAATACGTATACTTGGGGATAGTGATAGTAAATAAGAATCTACAAAAATATTCCAATACCAACACTAACGTCAAGAAATGCTAGTCTATCAATGCTGATGCCATCTAATCCACACAAGGTAGGTTAAGAAATCAACAAAAAACACATATATCAATCCTATAATCCAAAGGGAAGATACACCCGGATAAAGAGTCTTCCTATATGGGAAGAATAATTACACAAGGACTGTATTTGGTGGCAGTCAACCCAAAAGATAGTAAAGTGAGTAGATACAACCACACCTCCATACCATAGAGCAGGATCATAGCTCAAATAAGAGATTTGGGAAGCAACAAGTATCTCCATCTCATTACATGCTGTATATTGATGGAAAAGTTTCACAATCAAATGGACCAAGGAGGTGCGTCGGGGGATAACCGCACAGGAGGCCAAACTCCCCGGGGATGCCGCGCGCCTGCCGTGTAAGTTTCAAGCCACCCAAGCGGCTGCCTCTCCACAGCCAATCGTTGCTCCACGGACCCCATGGTGAGTGCTGAGGGATAAGGGAACTGCTCACGGCAATTCCAGAGTGGGAACTGCCAAACCCCTCCCTCGCTTGCTCAATAAAACCCCCTTCCTTGCATAACCCACCCCATTAACACTATCCCCACCCCTTCAAACCCCTGTCATGCTGGCCTTCACCTAACGCCGTGGGGGAGGGGTGATGTTATGGATGAGTCACCGAAGTAGGAAAAAAACAAAAATAATAGCTAAGTCCAAAAAACCAGAGAAGTTGGAAGCTATCGGATTGCAGACCCCTGAACCTATCCACAACAACTAGCAGTAGCCGTGGGGGGTTCCTACGGTGCCCTAGACCCCTCGATCACAGCCGGAGAACTAAATTAGCCTAAAGACAGAAAGGGGAAATCTATACTGCCCCAGAGCAGACCCCAAAGCAATAGGCAGCCCCCAACATATAATGACTGTGAAGCAAGATGAAAAAACACTAACACAGATAGAAAGACAGGTTGAGCAAATGATGGGGCCCAAGCTAACTAAATAGGACAGGATAGAGAAGCTGCTGTCTGCAATCCACAAAAACCCTATCCAAAAATGAACCAACAGACTGATAGGAAAAACAGGCCCTGAAGTCGCTAGGCTTCAAAAAGACTATATCAGCACTCAGGTATATTCTGAAGACAGAGCCAGAGATCAACAGATCAGAGACAAAAATGGAATTCAGCTCACCCCCGGCCGGGGATAGCTGAACTCCAAAAAACAAGGCAAACAAAACCAGAACTAAAGTGTACAAAAGGCAGAGCAAAACTTAGCTTTCAGAAGCAGAAATCAGACTGGTCTCCAAGAATCCAGCAGGAAAATCACCGGCAAGGCAGCAGGGCGTCGGCTGCCTTATATCCAGTCATCAGTTCCTGTGACCCAGTCATCATCTACCTGCTCAGCTGTTTGGTAATCAGCCTCACTACCTTCCTTCGCCAGAAGAGGGAGTTCATCAGACCTCACTGGTGAAGGGAAAAATGAACTCACAACAGGGCGACTTGCTCCGGCCTGTACTTTTTGTTGGTGATTGTAATGTGATACTGATATGTGGACTGTATCACGTGTTGAGAATCAATACGCTCAATATATTACACAATTGGGTTACATGAATGGCTCAGTTCACTGTATCACATGCTGGGATTAGCACGCGCAGGGGAATGTGCGTCGTACAGAGCATCGTAGAATGGATGTCCTGGTGTGGGGAGACATCCAGGGAGGCGCACGCCAGGCAGAGCATTGCAGCACAGCCATTCGGGTGACGACAGCTGCTCAGAGAGACACGCGCCGAGTGGAACCTTGTGGAGAGCTCGATCCTATCGCTTTGCAGTTACATGGACTAGGGGCTCAGCGGGCAAAACCGAAGTTCGCAGGACCATCTGTTGGGCGAGGACACCTGAAGACGCTGCAACCAACCGCCTTCGCTATTCTCCTACCCACGGGTCCTTCAGAGGGTGACGGACTGTGGAGCCACGATATGTGAACTGTAATCAAAAGACTGTCTAGTTCAACAACCATTATTCAGTTTAGTTCTTGTACCCCTTTTCCCCTGCTATCTCCCTGCGAGGAGTTTATTGCTGTTGGATAATAAAATATTGTTAATTCCTGCTCTGCAGCATTTGTGTTACTGCATCCCAATACCTGCTTATTATACATCAGCAAATAAAAATGGCAGAATTGCAAAATAAATGGATGCTAAAACATTACATGTCATTTGGTATTAACCCCTTCACCTCCAAGGGTAGTTTGCACTTTAATGACCAGGCAAATGCTGACCACTGTCACTTTGTGAGGTGATAACTCTGAAATGCCGGATCCCGGTGATTCTGAAATTGTTTTATCATGACATATTGTATTTTATGATAATGATAACATTTCTTTGATATAACTTGTTTTTATTTGGGAAAAAAAATTGAAATTTGGAGAAAAATTTTGCAATTTTCCAACTTTGAATTTTCATGCCCTTAAATCACAGAGATGTATCACACAAATGTCACACAAATAGTTAATAAGTAACTTTTCCCACATGTCTACTTTACAGCAGCACAATTTTGGAACCCCAATTGTTTTTGTTAGTAAGTTATAAAGGTTAAAAGTTGACCAGCATTTGACAACACCATTCTATTGAGGGAACAAAAGATACCCAAAAGTGACACCATTCTAAAAATTGCACCCCTCAAGGTGCTCAAAACCATATTCAAGAAGTTCAGGTGCTTCACACGAATTTTTGGAATGAGAAAAAAAATGAACATTAACTTTTTTCTACAAAAAAAATTACTTCAGATCCAAATCTTTTTATTCTGACAAGGGTAACAGGAAAAAATGGACCCAAAAATTTGTTGTGTAATTTCTCCTCTTTCCAATAGCCCATATGAGGGAGAAATCCACTGTTTGGCCCATGGCAGAGCTCGGAAGGGAAGGAGCGCCATTTGACTTTTTGAATGCAAAATTTGCTAAACCACATGGCGGATGCCATGTCACATTTGGAGAGCCACTGATGTGCCTAAACAGTGAAAATTTCTGTGACACCATTTCGGAAACTAGTTCCCTCAGGGAACTGATCTAGATGTGTGGTGAGCACATTGAACCCTCAGGTGCTTCACAGAAGTTTATAATCTTGAGCCGTAAAAATTAAAAAAATCAAATTTTCCCCAAACATATTTTTAGCACAAAATATAGCATTTTCAAGCAGGAGAAATTGCAAAATACAATTTGTTGTGCAATTTCCCCTGAGTGCGTCGATACCCCATATGAGGGAGAAAACCACTGTTTGGGTGCACCGCAGAGCTAGGAAGGGAAGGAGAGCCATTTGACTTTTTGAATGCAAAATTTGCTGAAACAATTGGCAGACGCCATGTCGCATTTGGAGAGCCTCTAATGTGCCTGAAGAATCCCAAACAAATGGCACCATTTTGGAAACTAGACCTCTCAGGGAATTGAGCTAGATTTGTGGTGCGCACATAAGTTTATAATGTTGAGCCGTAAAAATTTTTAAAAAATCTACTTTTCCACACAAATATGTTTTTCAGCACAAAATATTGCATTTTCATAAGGGTAACAGGAGAAATTGCACCTTACAATTTGTTGTGCAATTTCTCCTGAGTACGCCGATACCCCATATGTGGGGGAATACTACTTTTAAGGCACAGTGAAAAGCTCAGAAGAGATGAGGCGCCATATTGGAGTTCAGTTTTTGCTGGAATGGTTTGACGGTGCCATGTCACATTGGCAGAGCCCCTGCGGTGCAAGAACAGCAGAAACCCCTCATATGTGAACTCATTTTACAAACTACGCTCCCCAAGGAATTCATCTAGGGGTGCAGTGATCATATTGACACCCCATGTACCTCACAGAGTTTTATACCTCTAAGCAGTGAAGAAAGAATAAATTACATTTTGACCACTAAAATGTTGTTTTGGCCCCAAGTTTTTAATATTTCCAGGGGGTAATAGGACATTTTTTCACAACAAACTGAGGTCCATTTTTTTCTGAGTGCACCAATATCCTACATGTAATCGGAAAATTTTGCAAGGAGCGCCACATTTTAATGTTATGGTTTGCAGGTGCCATGACTAATTGTGAGAGCCCATGACATGCCAGAATAGCAGAACCCCCCAAAAGTGACCCCATTTTACACACCACACCTCTCAATTATTTCATCTAGGGGTGCATTGATCATATTGACACGATGGGTGTGTCACAGAATCTTATACTATTGGGCAGTGAAGACAAAGTAACTACTTTTTTACCACAAAAATTTTGTTTTAGCCCCAGATTTTACATTTTCACACAAGAAGTGGGTAAAAATGGCATCAAAATTTTTCCCACCATTTCTATTGAACGTGGCATTAACCCATATGTGGCTGTACAGTACTACTTAGCCATGCGAAGAGACTAGGAAGAAATAGTTTTTGCATCACCACATTTTGAGAGCTATAATTTTTCCATATTTTGGCCCACAGAGTCATGTGAAGTCTTGATTTTTGCGAGACGAGTTGACATTTTTATTTGTACCATTTTCGAGTACATGACATTTTTTGATCGCTTTCTATTCTGATTTTTAGGAGGCAGAATGATCAAAAACCTGCAATTCCGGAATTTCTTTTGGGGGAAGGGGGTTATGCAATTTCGTGTATGGTAAAATTGATAAGGCAGTTTTATTCTTTGGTCAGTAAGATTAGATCGATACCTCATTTATATAGTTTTTATGTTTTGGCGCTTTTATACAATGAAAACTATTTTATAGAAAAAAAATAATTATTTTTGCATTGATTTATTATGAGAGCTATAACTTTATTTTTTTTGTTGATGAAGCTGTATGGTGGCTTGTTTTTTGCGGGACAAGAAGATGTTTTCAGTAGTACCATGTTTATTTATATCTGTCTTTTAGATCGTGTTTTATTCCACTTTTTGTTCGGCAGTATGGTTAAAAAGCATTATTTTTTGCCTTGTTTTTCTTATTTTTATAGGGTTCACTAAAGGGGTTAACCAGTGGGACAGTTTTATAGGTCGGGTTGTTGCAAACGCGGCGATATCAAATATATGTACTTTTATTGTTTAGAATTTTTTTCCAGTCAAATATTTATTTAGAGATACAATATCTTTTGATTTTTTTATCATTATTTTTGATTTTTTTAAAAATATTTTTACAATTATTGAAATTTTTTTTTTTTTACCTTTTTTCTAACTTTTTTACTTTATCCCACTATGGGACTATCATTTTTTGCAGGCTGATCGCTTGCACAGCATAGGGATGATCGCTTGTATAGCATGGGGATCATGCTGTAGAAACTGTCAGCTCTGCACTGACAGACAAACATGCACTGGGCATGATCAGCAAGTTTTCTAGGTCTGGTGACCTGGATGACGACATCGGCAATGATCGAGACCCCGTGTCACGCTTCAGGGTCTCCAATCCTTCCGTCTCCCAGAATGCTGCAATCTCGTTTGCTTGCAGCCTTTCAGGGTTAAGTGCCAGGAGCGACCGCTCCTGGCACTTAGTGCCGGATGTCAGCTGTTAGAAAAGCTGGCACATAGTGCCGGGTGTCAGCTGTCAGAATCAGCTGACACCCAGCGGCGATCGCCCGCACCCCCCCATGTGTGTGGGCAATCAGGCAGACGTAATAATCCATTCCTGGTCAAATAAGCCCAGGGCACATGGACTGATTATTGCATCTGATGTCAGTAAGGGGTTAAAAATAATTGATTCCCTTTAATTCAATATTCACCTACATCATTGTGTGCTACATTTTAGCCTTGTGCATTTTAAAGTGCTCCTTATCAATCGCATCTGCATCCTGAGGATGTGAATACAATTAACAGTGCTGGGGAGACCCTGGGCAGGACATCCCTTCCGCATTGGGACCCTGAAGCTGGCAGGCACCATCACAGCCATGTTACTTGCCTGTGTATGAGATACAGCATTGGGTAAAAGAGATGAAAAATGTCTCTTTTCAAAAACTCATGATCGCTGATTTGCTGCTCAGTCTCACATAGCAGAATGGAGCTCATCTGAAATAAACCTTACTGACTACCCATGAGTCTAAATTTAGAATTTAATATATTGTTTTATTTTCTAGTTCTGGAGAAATTCCGAGCATAGCTAGAAATGGCCTCAGAGATTTTAATTTTGTCCAACCCCTATGATTGTGAGTTACTAACGTATCTAAATATGGTAAAATACAAAATAAACTTCAGTATCCCGAGAACTGGGGATTTATATTTTCTTTGTAAATAGTCCACACACAGCGTGTTTTATGTCCTCCATTCATACTTACGTTATTAGGCATTTAGAATGGTTAGTACTTAAGACATGTTTATTATTTTGTACCTTTTTTATATCAACATTATAAAGAGCTAATAATGCTTTTACAAGTATGCATATTAGGGTGCAGACAGATGGCTATATAACACGAATGACGAACGCACCATAATTCTCGGACTCACCGACCACTCTCCTGACCTAAGTCTGACATGTTCTATGCACTGCACCTGTCAGAAGAGCCGCTAGTCAGTCCGTGCACTGCTATGCCTTCATCATCCGGGTTATATGGCGATCTGACTGCACCCTTATTCTAATATTGAGAGCCTTGCATCTATCTAAAAATATTCTCTTGCACCAACATTGATCTTAATAGTGATGAGCGAATGTGCTCAGATAAGTTTTGTTTTCCGAGCATGTTCGGGTGCTAACCGAGTGACTTTGACATGCTCAAAAAATATGTTTGAGTCCCCACAGCGGCATGTCTCGCGGATAACACCATATCCGAACACGATTACTCATCACTACTCCTTATTTAATATTTATCCAATCAAATCCACTCACTTGTCAATGGTGATGTGATCATGTCGGGCTTCCCCCAAAAAAAGTCTTAATTTAATGTGTGGAAGTCTGTATATTGCGCTCCAGTCTTTAACTGTGGGTTCTGGCTTCTACCTATGCTGAACATTGTCAAGATCTTATCACACAAATTCACAATATCACAGGCCGGGAAGGTCATGAGAACCACCGGCTGTAATCTTTGGAGCGAGCAGTTCTCTGCCCCCCTATCGTCTGGACAATTACACGATTGGCCGATGAATAATGGAGGAGGCCGCAGGCTGTTTGCACTAACAGGCCAGTTATCGGGAAACTAACAGTTAGGGTATGGTATATACACCTCCGGATTAAAACGCATGGAATATATGTTTAGACCTCCATACGGTCACCGCTAACTCCATGATAACCCCATACGACTCGTCGGCACCACCAATTGTTTATAAAGACCGATTGGATGCCTGATAGGTAGCACATGGCTTTGAGATATGGTTTACATAACAAAAGGAACAGAACTATTAAATTTTATATTTAATCTAAAGGAAGGCACAAAAATATACAAAAGATTTTACAAGAGGGACAAAACAATACAGCATATACAGTTACAGAAAATAAAATAAATTAACAAGAGAACTTACTACACTGATAACAGAGATGAATTAGTTTAGGAGAGCACTTTGCTTGGGGCAGTTCAATAAACGGGATTCATGCATACACAATGTACATCTCTCTACAGGAACGCACATCATAATTCGGTTTGATCTTTTATCAGCCCCTGAGTGTCACCCACACACCCCACCTGTGATAACCTCACAAGGGTCGGCTTGGGGGCTGTTCTCAGCCCTTCAAGATTTTATGAAATCCCAACTTATACGATAAGTGATAACGCCTCACCGGACGATCGTAGAAGTTCGAAATTGATGCCACTTTTTTATCGGAATTTTATTTTTACTTAGAGATCAACATAGCATAGCTGTTGGTAGTTATCTGTCCCCTATGTGGGTCGCCCTCCCAGGGCTGTGGGGTACTCGGTACCGGGCCGGTGTCAGCGGGATGTGTCACGGCAGCTGTGACCCGGTCCGTGGCCCTGGGCGCCCAAATCAATGGTAGTTTGTAGTCAATGGAATGGAATAGTTCGTGACGCCACCTGTGGTGTTTGGCAAGCAAGATGTCAAGCCAAAGCTGCGTGCAGATCCTCTGGGGCTGATGGTGTGCTGCAGCATAGATGGTGTAGCTCCCCACAGGTGAAGCTGTAACCCCAGGGCAGTGTATAGGCGCAGGCGGTGTGAGGAATGTTGGTACTCAGATGTAGCGGTGCTGACGGTGTTGGTGCACAAATGACTGGAAGACACCAGAGCTTGTAGTTCCAAAGCTTTACTCGCAGTTCGTGGTACACACTGGTGCCTGCCTCCGTGCCGTGTCCTGCGGGGCAGAGACTCAATCAACCTCCCGGGCAAGTCAGAATTCTCCTCTCCAACACTCCGCCAACATGTACCTTTCCTGAACAACTCCTCTATTGCGCCTTTTAGTGTGAAGAGCTCCAGTATCGTGGTACTCTGAAGTTCCTCCTGTCAGATGTTCCTAACAACTCTACTTGTATGACAGCCAGCTGTAGCCTCTATCGGGGACTCCTTTCTCCAGAGTCCTGGCTCTCTATTCAGTTGCTGTTGTGCCCCAAGTCTTGGATGGGAGTAGTGCATTTACAGCCAACTACTCCACTGGTGTCTGCTGCAGAACCATAAGTGTCCATACAACCTCGGGGACTGGGCCCCGGCCTTGCGCTGAGAACCTATAGGCAGGGTTCCTCTTCTAACCCACAACTCCTCTCTGTTCTCCTACTCCTTCGTTCCGCGCTGTTCCTTCTCTCTCTTGTGGAAGCTTAGGTTGCAGTTCTACGTCCTTCTCCTTCTGTTCCTTTCCCGTGCCAGCTGGCTCAGGTCACTGAGGCAGCTGCAGCACTCCTTCCTCCATCCCTCCTTCTAGGGATCTGTCCTCAGTCTCTCCTGACTGACTGACCCTCCGACTCCTCTGACCTCCCGTCAGACTGACCTGTAATTCTAAACTTTCCCACTCTTTTATATCTAACTCCACCCACCTCCCAGCACATCTCGTGTTACGAAGCAAGGACCCACGAAAGGTGCTCTGCTATCCTCTAAGCATGGAGCTGCAATCGGGTCCATTGCTGAACTATCCTGTGTGTGGTTGCAGGTGTTGGAGTGTGGAAAGGAGTTCCCAACTTACCTAGGTGGTAGGGCACTACACCTTAGGAGAAGGTGCAGTACCTCTGTGGTGACTGAGCCTCAGGGGCACCACATACCCCCCTGTTAAACAAAGCACGTCCACAGGCTGCAAGATAACAAAGTAGACAGCAAAGAAACATACAAAAATTTTGTAATGCATAACAAACTTGTCTTATACTAATCTTCCTAGTATAGGAGGTACTCATCTTGAACGTTACAAACAATTCTATCTAAAATCCTATCCGAAATTTTTAATTCTAAGTGAAATTCTCAATTCAAAGTGCCATTCTCTGTAACACATTTTTCTCTCATTTTTCTAGATGCAAGACGCTGACCGCAAATACCTGGTCCGTCACCTGTCACCTTAAACTCTTTATTCACATCACTCATCTCTATATCAGACATTCCCAATTCTTCTATAAAAGCCATTTCTCAGCTACTAACACTCCCACAAAACACACCATCAACACTTCACAGCAAAACATTCAACAGTCATTCCTGCAAGTGCTGGACACCGCTCCCAGCCGGGATCCCCTGCAGTGTCCTCCAAGGCAGACATCATCCTCAAAAAGTGTCCATGCAAAAACATTATCTTCGCAAAGCATCTCCATATGTAAAACCAAGAGAGGGCACCCAAAGAGGTGCAACCACCCACAATAAAAGTTTTTGGATCACTCCAAGTTCATGATCGCTAGCTCAAGATTGAAGAACGCTGCCAATCAAAACAGGGCAACTAAAGGTGCCACCAGAAAAAAAACAAAAACATGATAGCAAAACAGGGCACAACTGGTGCAAAGAAACCCTCCTTGGTAACGAGATTTGAAAGTTTTTCTTTAATTGTGGTCCCCTCCTGGGGTTCTGGAAGCCGAACTGGAACTGCTACCAAAGGTGGCATCTTCGTCCTGATTCTGGTTTCTCTCTAAAGGACCTTGAAGCTGTGGCAAATGGAACCCATGATGTATCTCAATGCCCATCAACTGCTCCTCCTCAATAGGCGATTCCACTGTTCTGGTACAAGGTCTAGCTCCTAGGGCTTCTACATCCTGGCGGCGCTGACAAGCAACTACCTGGGGACTGGGCAGTGAAGGGATCCTGAAATCACCGTCCCAAAAGGATCCAAATCCCCCTCTTTCCTGTAGATGTCGAATCGGGCATGCCTGCTCCAACCATACCCCCAACAGCAGAGTCCTCCTCCGCCTCCCCATCCACCCATTAGGAAGGCTGGGGTATATACCTGGGAGTTCCCAATGGTGCGGCCTCTGCTCCGGTTCAGGCGTGGTGGCAATAGGCGCCGTCCGGTGAGACACCGGGGATGGCGGTGGAGCCAATAGCAGCTCCGGTTCCGCGGAGGTTGCTGGCAGGACCTGCACAGCCGCGCCAGGTCCGGGCAGGAGCTTCTCTTCCTCCACTTCAGCTTCCTGGGCTGTGTACAACTCCTCCGGTATGAGCGGCAAAGAAGGGACAGAGTACGCTGTTAGTGGCATGGCAGCGGCTCCAAGCTCCACAGGGTCTGCCAGGGAAAGGTCCAGCACAACAGCAGCGGGTACCGGTGTTGCGGGTACCGCTGGTGTAGGCCCCTCCGGGGCGCGCTGCCGGCTCAGTCTCCCCAAGGCCTCCTGCCTCAACCGCAGCCGGGTGGTCAGCTTGACTATTTCTTCTTCCAAATGCATGCGGTTCATCTCGTAGATCGGGTTGGAGCCGTCAGCCATGGCGCCAGGGAGATCCATTTCCCCGCGCTCCGCAGGCCTCCTTCCCTCACTCTCCAAAATGGCGTTCTGGCATTCTTCTTCCTGCCTCGGCCCCTTTCCTGCCACTGGCTTCTTCTGCCCCTCCTTCCGGGGGCGGCGTCTTCTCCCAGCGCCTCAATACCAAGCCAGTATACGAACCCCTCAGGGGGTGGGCCATGTATCTGTCACATAGTAATTCAGGCAGGGAAGGCCCAATACTCTTTGCGGTCTTTTCCTAGGACCTCCCATCTCTTCACGCCCTTCTTCTCCGCACCAGCAGCCATTTCTAATGTCCATTTTACAGTCTATTAAATCAGGTCTTCTGCACATTTTCAAAAGTTCAAAGTCTCACAAGTTTCAGGCGCACTGAACCCGACGGCATCGGGTCTCATCATCCTGTTCGTGACGCCAAAATTGGGTCGCCCTCCCAGGGCTGTGGGGTACTCGGTACCAGGCCGGTGTCAGCGGGATGTGTCACGGCAGCTGTGACCCGGTCCGTGGCCTTGGGTGCCCAAATCAATGGTAGTTTGTAGTCAATGGAATGGAATAGTTTGTGATGTCACCTGTGGTGTTTGGCAAGCAAGATGTTAAGCCAACACTGCGTGCAGATCCTCTGGGGCTGATGATGTGCTGCAGCACAGATGGTGTAGCTCCCCACAGGTGAAGCTGTAACCCCAGGGCAGTGTATAGGCGCAGGCGGTGTGAGGAATGTTGGTACCCAGATGTAGCGGTGCTGACGGTGTTGGCACACAAATGACTGGAAGACACCAGAGCTTGTAGTTCCAAAGCTTTACTCACAGTTCGTGGTACACACTGGTGCCTGCCTCCGTGCCATGTCCTCCAGGGCAGAGACTCAATCAACCTCCCGGGCAAGTCAGAATTTTCCTCTCCAACACTCCGCCAACATGTACCTTTCCTGAACGACTCCTCTATTGCGCCTTTTAGTGTGAAGAGCTCCAGTACCGTGGTACTCTGAAGTTCCTCCTGTCAGATGTTCCTAACAACTCTACTTGTATGACAGACAGCTGTAGCCTCTATCGGGGACTCCTTTCTCCAGAGTCCTGGCTCTCTATTCAGTTGCTGTTGTGCCCCAAGTCTTGGATGGGAGTAGTGCATTTACAGCCAACTACTCCACCGGTGTCTGCTGCAGAACCATAAGTGTCCATACAACCTCGGGGACCGGGCCCCGGCCTTGCGCTGAGAACCTATAGGCAGGGTTCCTCTTCTAACCCACAACTCCTCTCTGTTCTCCTACTCCTTCGTTCTGCGCTGTTCCTTCTCTCTCTTGTGGAAGCTTAGGTTGCAGTTCTACGTCCTTCTCCTTCTGTTCCTTTCCCGTACCAGCTGGCTCAGGTCACTGAAGCAGCTGCAGCACTCCTTCCTCCATCCCTCCTTCTAGGGATCTGTCCTCAGTCTCTCCTGACTGACTGACCCTCCGACTCCTCTGACCTCCCGTCAGACTGACCTGTAATTCTAAACTTTCCCACTCTTTTATATCTAACTCCACCCACCTCCCAGCACATCTCGTGTTATGAAGCAAGGACCCACGAAAGGTGCTCTGCTATCCTCTAAGCATGGAGCTGCAATCTGGTCCATTGCTGAACTATCCTGTGTGTGGGTGCAGGTGTTGGAGTGTGGAAAGGAGTTCCCAACTTACCTAGGTGGTGGGACACTACACCTTAGGAGAAGGTGCAGTACCTCTGTGGCGACTGAGCCTCAGGGGTGCCACATATGCATTTGGGGTCTTTTGACAGGGGTTATAGTTATTAGAAAATATGTATCTTTTTCCCTGGTGTCCCCGGCGCCGAAAATGTATGTCTCATTAATTTTGGATTTATACAAATTCCCATATTCTATATTTTCTTTCGGAGACATATTGTGTGACCTGACTTATTGTAACATTTCCCCTGGTAGCAACCCTGTGTCAGCTGAATCCAACATGCATTTCTTGTAGACAAAAGGGCTTTAACTGTCTTGTTTATGTGTATGCTGGGGGACCATGGATATTTTTAAAGGGTGTGAGTTATTTCCTTTAATTTGCTCAAAACTTAGGCACCCGTCACACATAGCGACGCACCAGCGATCCCGACAACTATATGACCTTGTCAGGATCGCTGGTGTGTCGCTACATGATCGCTGGTGAGCTGCCAAACAGGCAGATCTCAGCAGCGATCAGGACAGCGACGATGCGGGTAACAAGTGCGCACGTCGCTTAGTTACCCTCTGTGTACCTTAGATACCAGCGTGCTGGTGCAGGGAGCTGGTACCAAGGTAAACAGCGGGTTTCTAAGTACCTTGGATACCAGGTCCAGCTCGCTGATCGCTGGTCTCCCGCCTGCCACACGCAGCGATGCGTGCTGGCCAGCGGGAGACCAATGATCAAAAAAATGTCCAGGGCTTTCGAGCATGATCAGCGATACCCGGCGGGGGGGGGGGCGGTCACTGATACGTGTCACACACAGCAATATCGCTGGAGAGATCGCTGTTGCGTCACAAAACTTGTGACTCAGCAGCGGTCTCGCTAGCGATCTCGCTGTGTGTGATGGGGGCTATAAAGTCTTTCCTGTCTAAACTATTTGTTCAACCTGTACTCTTTGTCTATGCACAATATGCATCCTTGTTCAGTCACCTGGGCATAAAGAGGACTCCATGCATTTTAACCCTTTACTGACCGCCAATACGTCTTTTAACGGCGGCAGTTAAGGGTACTTAAACCACGACCCGTTAATTGACGGCGCTGAGGAAAAAGTGTACATCGCCCCCCCCCCCAGAGTCAGAATTTATCTGGGGTCTTGGCTTCCGGAAGTAGCCGAGACCCCAGAGAACATGATTCAGGTTGGTTTTTACCGATCCCGGTGTTGCGATTGCCGTTAATAAGTCAGATTTTCCATTTAATTTCTCTCTCCTCTGATGTGATCGCACATCAGATGAGATATAGATAGGGTCCCCCGAGCCCACCCACGGTACCTCCTGGTGTCTCTGGACCCTCACTGCTTCCCTCCACGGTTCCAGTGTCTTCTTCCAGGAAGAAAATGGCGGGCGCATGCGCAGTGCGCCAGCCGAGGTCTGCCAGCTGGCACCCGGCAACAATAGAAGATTTTTCCTATTGGTTCATTTTGGTCACCGTGATAGATCCTATCACAGTGATCAAAATAAAAATAATAGTAAATCAAACCCCCCTTTATGACCCCCTTAGTTAGGGAAAAATAATAAAATAAAAAATATGTATTTATCTCCATTTTCCCATTAGTTTAGAGCTGGGCTAAAGTGAGTTGGGCTAAAGTTAGGGTTGGGACTAAAGTTAGGGTTAGGGTTGGGGTTAAAGTTAGAATTGGGGCTAAAGTTAGGGTTGGGTGTTGTGAATTCCCTTGCTCGAAGTTCTGAGTTGAAGCTTCCTCTGCTCCCTCTGGTGGTTACTGAGAGTAGTGGAGCTGGCCAGGTGGATGGAGGTTCTCCACCTGACGACAATGATTGGGAACTTGGGATTGCTGGCTGGGAGCATATAATTGAGCTGGCTGCTCTTGGAGGTTGCTGGTGATTTCCTCTGTGTGCATCTCGAGTTCTTTTGTCCCCTGCTTGATCTGCATGGTTCAGCTAAGTGATTATTTTGCTAATCCTTTGTATCTAATCTGGTTGTGTCTTTTTTTTGCTTTCTCCTTTGCTGCTAGGGTTCAGCGTGCTCCCTGCTGGGGATGCGCTGGGCCCTGGTTCATATGTTGCAGCTTGTTCAGTCCCCTGTAATGTTAGTATCTTTTTTGCTTGCTGTCAGTTTATACCAGAGTGCTGATCTAGCGGGGGTGTGAGGTCGTGTGATCTCAGTTTTTTTGTATATCAGAAGTGTTGGACTTTTTCAGGGTTTTGTGCGTGATTGCAGACAGTATCTTTTCTGTCCTGTCCTGTCTAGACAGCTTGGGCCCCATCGTTTTCTCAGTCTGTTCTCTGCCTGTGTTTGTGTCTCATCTTGTCTCACCAGCAATATATGTTTGGGGGCTGTCTATTCCTTTGGGGATCTGCTCCGGGGCAGTTTAGATTTCACCATTCTGTCTTTAGGCTTAGTTAGTCCTCCGGCTGTGACGAAGTATCTAGGGCATCGTAGTAACGCTCCACGGCTACTGCTAGTTGTGTGGATAGGATCATGGGTCTGCAATCTGCTTAGTTACCAACCTCTCTGGTCTTCTGGTGGCTTAGCCTGTTCCTGCCATCCTCCTCGGTGACCCATTCATAACAGTTGGGGTTGGGGCTAAAGTTTCGAGTTAGGGTTGGGGCTAAAGTTAGGGTTAGGGTCAGGGTTGGGGCTAGAGTTGGGATTAGGGTAAAGAATGGGATTAGGGTTAGGGTTCGGATTAGGGTGTGTTAGGGTTAGGTTTGTGTTTAGGGTTATGGTTAGAGTTGGTATTAGGGTCGGGGTGTGTTGGGGTTAGGGGTGTGGTTAGGGTTATGGTTATGGTTAGGATTAGGGTTAGGATTGTGTTGGGGATAGGGTTAGAATTGGGGGGTTTCCACTGTTTAGGCACATCAGGGGCTCTCCAAACGCGACATGGCGTCCGATCTCAATTCCAGCCAATTCTGCGTTGAAAAGTCAAACGGTGCTCCTTCCCTTCTGAGCTCTGCCGTGTGCCCAAACAGTGTTTTACCCCCACATATGGGGTATCAGCTTACTCAGGACAAATTACACAACAACTTTGGGGGTCTAATTTCTCCTGTTACCCTTTGGAAAATAAAACTTTGAGGGCGTAAATATCATTTTTGTGGAAAAAAAATAGATTTTTTATTTTCATGGCTCTAGGTTATAAACTTCTGTGAAGCACTTGGGGGGGTGGAAAGTGCTCACTACACATCTAGATAAGTTCACTTGGGGGTCTAGTTTCCAAAATGGGGTCACTTGTGGGGTGGTTTCCACTTTTTAGGCACATCAGGGGCTCGACAAACGCAACATGACACCCATAGACCATTCCATCAAAGTCTGCATTTCAAAATGTCACTACTTCCCTTCCGAGCGCCAAACAGTAGTTTTCTCCAACATATGGGGTACCAGCGTACTCAGGACAAATTGGACAACAACTTTTGGGGTCCAATTTCTCCTGTTACTCTTGCGAAAATAAAAAATGGGGGCAAAAAAATCATTTTTGTGGAAAAAAAATTATTTGTTATTTTCACGGCTCTGCGTTATAACTTTAGTGAAACATTTGGGGGTTCAAAGTTTTCAGAACACATCTAGATAAGTTCCTTGGGGGTGTCTAGTTTCCAAAATGGGGTTACTTGTGGGGGGGGTTCTACTGTTTATTATTATTAATAATAATAATAATAATAATAATAATAATAATAATCTTTATTTATATAGTGCCAACATATTCCGCAGCGCTTTGCAGTTTAACAGTTTCAAAACAAAAGTCATAAGTAACAACATTAACAATACAGTCATTAAAGCAAAATAAGACGACCCTGCTCATGAGTGCGTACAATCTACAATGAGGTGGGGGAGATACAAAGTACAGGTGTGTATTTACAAAGATGTATTTACAATAATAGTCCAGCCATCTTGAGGGAGTGTGGGATAGATGGAGATAGTGAATGGGCCACACACGCACACTTACACAAAAAATGACTTTGATTAGTGATCGTGATAGGCCACTCTGAACAAATGCGTTTTGAGGGAGCGCCTAAAACTATGCAAATTACGGATAGTCCTAATTTCTTGAGGATCCAGAGGATTGGCGTCAGGAGTGGGAGGTACGGAATAGTGCAGAGGTTAGTCGAAAGTCATTGGCAAAGCGCAGCGGCCGGTTAGTCCGATAGACAGAAATGAGGGAGGAGATGTAGTGGGGTGCTGCACTGTGGAGTGCTTTGTGGGTGAGAGCAAGTACTTTGAATTGGATCCTATAATGAATGGGCAGCCAATGTAAGGACTGGCGAAGAGCTGACGCGTCCGAGTACCGATTGGCCAGATGGATGACCCTGGCTGCTGCATTAAGTATGGACTGGAGAGGGGAAAGTCGAGTAACAGGGAGGCCAATTAATAGAGCATTGCAGTAGTCCAGGTGGGAGTGGATCAAGGCAACAGTGAGGGTTTTTGTTGTTTCCACGTTGAGAAAAGGGCGGATTCTAGAGATGTTCTTTAGGTGTAAGCGGCAATAGCGGGCAAGAGAATATATATGGGATGTGAAGGAGAGATAGGTGTCAAACATAACAGCCAGACAGCGCACCTGCTGCCAGGGTGTTATTATGGTGCCACCCATCGAGACAGAAATGTCAGATTTAGGGAGTTTAGTAGACGGCAGGAGCAGAAGAAGTTCAGTTTTTGAGAGGTTGAGTTTCAGATACAGAGCGGACATGATGCTGGAGACTGTGGACACACAGTCACTGACGTTCTGTAGTACAGCGGGGGGAAAGGTCAGGATATGACGTGTATAGTTGTGTGTCATCAGCATAAAGATGGTACTGAAAGCCAAATCTGCTGATGGTCTGTCCATTTGAGAGAAAGAAGAGAAGGGGGCCAAGGACTGAGCCCTGAGGTACCCCGACAGAGAGAGGAAGAGGAGATGAAGTGGAGCCAGCGAACAAAACACTGAAGGAGCGGTCAGAAAGATAGGAAGAGAACCAGGAGAGAGCAGTGTCCTTAATGCCTAGTGACTGGAGCCTAGAGAGTAGGAGACGGTGGTCAACAGTGTCGAAAGCTGCCTAAGGTCAAGAAGAATGAGCAGAGAGTGGTCCCTGTTACATTTTGCTGTCAGAAGTTCATTGGTCACTTTGATGAGTGCAGTTTCTGTTAAATATAGGGGGAGGAAGCCGGACTGTGAAGAGTCTAGGAGGGAGTGAGTGGAGCGGTATCGAGTAAGGCGGGAGTAGACTAGGCGCTCCAAAAGTTTAGAGATTGGATACTGGTCTGTAGTTGTTTGTACAGGTTGGGTCGAGAGTGGGTTTCTTTAATAATGCCGTAAAGAATGTTTGAAGGATGGGAAAATGCCTGAGGAGAGGGAGGGATTAAAGATTGTAGTTAGGTGAGTTGAGACGACTGGAGAGAGAGACTGGAGGAGATGTGAGGGAATGGGGTTGGTAGTGCTTGAATTCGGACAAGAAGAAGAGAGGAGTCTGGAGACTTTTTTTCTGTGATGGGATCAAATGTGGAGAGTGAGCCAGGGGAAATGCAGGGAGGGATGGGAGTCACAGCACTTGGTGGCAGGGAGATTTCCTGATGGATGTTATTTATTTTCTCTATAATGCTGGAGACCAGGTCATCAGCACAAATGTCTGTGATAGGGGCTTGTGCTTTTGGCCTGAGGAGGGAGTGAAAGATGTCAAAGTTTCTTGGGGTTGTTGGCTAGTGAGGAGATCAGGGTAGTGAAGAAGGTCTGTTTGGCAAGTTGAAGGGCAGAGTTATAGGTTCTTAACATAAATTTGAAGTGGATGAAGTCTTCTGGTGTGTGGGTTTTTCTCCATAAGCTTTCGGCACTCCTAGAGCATTGCTGGAGAAATCGAGTTTGCGATGTGAGCCAGGGCTGTTTTCCTGTGTTTGGAGGTTCTGAGGGTGTGGGGCGCTACTTGGTCAAGGGTGCTTCTAAGACTGTCATTGTAGTGATGAACAGCCAGATCAGGACAGGAAAAAGAGGAGATTGGGGACAGTGATGAGTGTAGGGAGTATGAATGAGTATGAGGGTTAATAGCTTGTAGATTTCTGAATGTGTGGTAGGTAGGAATGTGCTGGGGTAGGCGAGGATTTGTGAGTGTGAAGGAGAGAATGTTGTGGTCAGAGAGGGGAAGCGGTGAGTTATTTAGGTAGGAGATTGAACAGAGCCAGGCAAAGACCAGGTCAAGGGTGTTACGGTCCTTGTGTGTCTCAGAGGTTGAAAGCTGTGAGAGGCCTAGAGAAGTGGTTAGTAATAGAAGCTGGTATGCAGATGTGGAAGTGAGGCTGTTAATGGGGATGTTGAAGTCTCCCAGGATAAGTAATGGTAGTTCTGAGGACATGAAGTGCGGCAGCCAGGCTGAGAATTGGTCAAGGAAGTGGGTGGGTGAGCCTGGGGGCCAGTATATGACTGCTACTCTGAGGGAGAGGGGACAGAAGAGCCTGATGGTGTGGCCCTCAAAAGAATGGAATGAGAGTGATGGAACTGGGTGGATGACCTGGAAAGTGCATTGTGGGGACAGGAGTATGCCGACTCCATCACCAGATCTATTTGTGGGTCTCGGAGAATGGGAGAATTGGAAGCCACCATGGGAAATGGCAGCAGGGGGAGACAGTGTCAGAATCCTGAATCCAGGTTTCAGTGAGGGCCAACAGATTCAGAGAGTTGTTCAGAAAGTAATTGTGCAGGAAAGGAATTTTGCTACATAAAGACTGTGGATTCCAGAGGGCACAATTAAAAGAAGGAGATGAAGTGCAAGTAATATTAGTAAGATTATTATGGTTTCGATATGAGGTAGGGTAGGGGTTGAGGTTGGGGGGGGTGGACCGGGGTTGGGGGAGATGTCCCTCGAAATCAGTAGGAGTAGGAAGATAAAGCGCAAGTAGTTATTGGAATTGTAAGAATTTTTTTATGCAATGTGTATGGGCAAGATGGGCTGGGGTTTTGCAGGAAGGAGAGGAGTGAATTGGAACTGTACATGGGAGAAGGAATTATAGAGGGGTTGATGTGTATGAATGGTGATGGAGGAGGGATGGGGCGGTGAATATGGATGGCACATGTTTAGGCACATCAGGGGCTCTGCAAACACAACATGACGCCCACAGACCATTCCATCAAAGTCTACATTCCAAAACGGCGCTCCTTCCCTTCCGAGCTCTGCCATGCACCCAGACAGTGGTTTCCCCCACATATAGGGTACTAGTGAACTCAGGACAAATTGGACAACAACTTGTGGGGAGTTTCCACTGTTAGGCATATCAGGGGCTCTCCAAATGCGACATGGCGTCAGATCTCATTTCCAGCCAATTCTGTGTTAAAAAGTCAAACGGTGCTCCTTCCCTTCTGAGCTCTGCCGTGCACACAAACAGTGGTTTACCCTCACATATGGGGTATCGGCATACTCAGGATAAATTGCACAGCAACTTTGGTGGTCTAATTTCTCCTGTTACCTTTGGGAAAATAAAAATTTTGAGGGGAAAAGATCATCTTTGTGAAAAAATATGATTTTTTATTTTCACGGCTCTACGTTATAAACTTCTGTGAAGCACTTGGGGGTTCAAAGTGCTCACCACCCATCTAGATAATTTTCTTTGGGGGTCTAGTTTCCAAAATGGTGTCACTTGTGGGGGGTTTCCACTGTTTAGGCACATCAGGGGTTCCCTAAATGCAACATGGCGTCCGATCCCTATTCCAGCCAATTCTGCATTGAAAAAGTCAAACGGCACTCCTTCCCTTCCGAGCTCTGCTGTGCGCCCAAACAGTGGTTTGGTTTACCCCCACATATGGGGTATCGGCGTATTCAAGAGAAATTGCACAATATATCTGTTTGTTCATTTTCTCTTTTTACACTTGTGAAAATAAAAAAAATGGTTGTGAAGTACAATGTTTGTGAAAAAAAGTTAAATGTTCATTTTTTCCTTCCACATTGCTTCAGTTCCTGTGAAGCACATAAAGTGTTAATAAACTTCCTGAATGTGGTTTTGAGCACCTTCAGGGGTGCAGTTTTTAGAATGGTGTAACTTTTGGGTATTTTGTGTCCTATTGGCCCCTCAAAATGACTTTAAATGTGATGTAGTCCCTAAAAAAAGGGTTTTGTAAATTTTGTTGTAAAAATTAGAAATCGCTAGTCTACTTTTAACCCTTATAACTTCCTAACAAAAAAAAATGTTTGTTTTCCAAAATTGTGCTGATGTAAAGTAGACATGTAGGAAATGTTATTTATTAAGAATTTTGTGTGACATATCACTCTAATTTAAGGGCATAAAAATTTAAATGTTTGAAAATTGCTAAATTTTCAAAATTTTTGCCATATCTCCCTTTTTTTCATAAATAAACGCAAGTCATATTGAAGTCATTTTGCCACTAACATAAAGTGCAATATGTCACAAAAACAATATCAGAATCAGCGGGATCCATTAAAGCGTTCAGAGTTATAACCTCAGAAAGTGACAATGGTCAGAATTGTAAAAATTGGCTTGGTAAAATTGATAAAATAGTAATAATTGGCTTGGTCATTAAGTAGAAAATTGGCTCTGTCACTAAGGGGTTAATTAAGATGGTTCACTTGTACACTGCCATTTTACATAAGGGCAGCTTTATATTGCTAGCGCCTATTTCCTTACTGAAAATGGAAGAGAGAAGGAGGAAAAGAGGTTTACTATCAGGTCCTCTGTTACTCTTCTGCAAATTGGTTAGAGAAAAAAGGGAGGGATGGGGAATATGAGTGACTTCAGAGATTTTTAATATTTTCTATGAAAATTATTAATAATTTGCGTACATATATCATTTTATTATTTCTCTCTACAATATAAATGTTTTTTTTTTAAGGGGAAAGGTAGCGGTTACCTTTACCCACCTGCAGGTTTATTAGACTCTTCGTAAAAAATTACATTCATAGTTCTATAGACATCTAGGGTATATGTATGTAATTTTATATGTTTGTAGCTGTTAAATGTTTATTTTTTTCACCCTTTTGATAAAAGTAGTGGATTACTGTAAGCTATAATCTATACTTTATAAGTGTACACCTTTATTCAAGAGATGAAGTCACAGGGAGAGATTTATCAAGCTAAGGTCACACTTCTGTATTTTCTCACATCCGAGAGAATCGGGCCAATTAGGTAATCACACTCTGATATGATTTTCTCCATTCTGATTGTCCGTGAAAATCATACTGCACTCAGATGTCATCCGAGTGCAGTCCGATGTTTTCCATTGATCATTGACTTGTGTGGCCTAGTGTGATCCGAATATTGGATGCAGATCAAGCATGCTGTGATGAACTCTGTACATGGAAAAAAAATGGACATGTGTACAGCCCATAGAGTTACATACTCGTCAGACCACACTTGGAGTATTGTGTGCAATTTTGGACGCCGGTGCTCAAGAAAGACATTACTGAACTTGAAAGGGTTCAAAGGCGGGCTACTAAAATGATAAATGGAGTTGGTTCACTACAATACCCAGAAAGGTTATCAAAATTAGGTCTGTTTACTCCAGAAAAGAGAAGACTTAGGGGAGACCTAATATATATGTACAAGTATATCAGAGGGCAATACAGAGATCTCTCCAATGGACTGTTTGTACCAAGGACTGTGACAAGAACAAGGGGGCATTCTCTTTGTTTGGAGGAAAGACAATTTCTGCACCAGCATAGAAGAGGGTTCTTCACGGTAAGAGCAGTGAGGCTCTGGAATTCTCTTCCTGAGGAAGTGGTGATGGCCAACTCACTGAATGAATTTAAGAAAGGAATGGATGCTTTTCTTTTTTTAAATTCTTTATTTTCAGATTTAAATCACACCATAAGACACAACACCATTTTACAAATACAAATGGCGAATTATTGCTTAGATGTCGGTCCAAGGTGAAAGGGAGGGAAAAGGGGGGGGGAAATGTGGGTGGGAAAAAGGAAAAAGAAGAAGGGAAGGGTAAAGAGGGATACATAATATTAAACAATAACCATAACATCAACAAAAAATAGTAGTCGTCGGCATGAACACTAGCAGTTGATGAGTGTATTTATGAAAATACAGTCATATGTAAAAGTTTGGGCACCCCTATTAATGTTAACCTTTTTTCTTTATAACATTTTTGTTTTTTGCAACAGGTATTTCAGTTTCATATATCTAATAACTGATGGACTCAGTTATATTTCTGGATTCAAATGAGGTTTATTGTGCTAACAGAAAATGTGCAATCTGCATTTAAACAAAATTTGACCGGTGCAAAAGTATGGGCACCCTTATCATTTTCTTGATTTGAACACTCCTAACTACTTTTTACTGACTTCCTGAAGCACTAAATTGGTTTTGTAACCTCATTGAGCTTTGAACTTCATAGCCAGGTGTATCAAATCATGAGAAAAGGTATTTAAAGTGGCCACTTGCAAGTAGTTCTCCTATTTGATTCTCCTATGAAGAGTGGCATCATGGGCTCCTCAAAACAACTCTCAAATGATCTGAAAACAAAGATTATTCAACATAGTTTTTCAGGGGAAGGATACAAAAAGTTGTCTCAGAGATTTAACCAGTCAGTTTCCACTGTGAGGAACATAGTAAGGAAATGGAAGAACACAGGTACAGTTCTTGTTAAGCCCAGAAGTGGCAGGCCAAGAAAAATATCAGAAAGGCAGAGAAGAAGAATGGTGAGAACAGTCAAGGACAATCCACAGACCACCTCCAAAGACCTGCAGCATCATCTTGCTGCAGATGGTGTCACTGTGCATCGGTCAACAATACAGCGCACTTTGCACAAGGAGAAGCTGTATGGGAGAGTGATGCGAAAGAAGCCGTTTCTGCAAGCACGCCACAAACAGAGTCGCCTGAGGTATGCAAAAGCACATTTGGACAAGCCAGTTACATTTTGGAAGAAGGTCCTGTGGACTGATGAAATAAAGATTCAGTTGTTTGGTCATACAAAAAGGCGTTATGCATGGAGGCTAAAAAACACAGCATTCCAAGAAAAACACTTGCTACCCACAGTAAAATTTGGTGGAGGTTCCATCATGCTTTGGGGCTGTGTGGCCAATGCCGGCATCGGGAATCTTGTTAAAGTTGAGGGTCGCATGGATTCAACTCAGTATCAGCAGATTCTTGACAATAATGTGCCAGAATCAGTGACGAAGTTGAAGTTACGCAGGGGATGGATATTTCAGCAAGACAATGATCCAAAACACCGCTCCAAATCTACTCAGGCATTCATGCAGAGGAACAATTACAATGTTCTGGAATGGCCATCCCAGTCCCCAGACCTGAATATCATTGAACATCTTTGGGATGATTTGAAGCAGGCTGTCCATGCTCGGTGACCATCAAACTTAACTGAACTGGAATTGTTTTGTAAACAAGAATGGTCACAAATACCTTCATCCAGGATCTCATTAATAGCTACAGGAAGTGACTAGAGGCTGTTATTTTTGCAAAAGGAGGATCTACAAAATATTAATGTCACTTTTATGTTGAGGTGCCCATACTTTTGCACTGGTCAAATTTTGTTAAAATGCAGATTGCACATTTTCTGTTAGTACAATAAACCTCATTTGAATCCAGAAATATAACTGAGTCCATCAGTTATTAGATATATAAAACTGAAATAGCTGTTGCAAAAAACAAAATTGTTATAAAGAAAAAAGGTTAACATTAATAGGGGTGCCCAAACTTTAACATATGACTGTATGAAGATATTGCATTACAAAGCAGACGTTTGTAGCTAGAATAGTCATTTACCACATTAACAATGTATAGAGTGTATTTCTGAATCATTTAATGTTAGCTTCATTGGAAAAAACTGTGCTTTTCTTTCAAAAATAAGGACCTTTTCTAAGTGACCCTAAACTTTTGAACGGTAGTGTATATATTACTTAAGCAACAAAATCCATATCAGTAGTGACATTAATGTACAATATTTCTGTTCTGTGACATCATCATGTGTATGAACTCTGTATTAGTGTTGAGCATTCCGATACCGCAAGTATCGGGTATCGGCCGATACTTGCTGTATCGGAATTCCGATACCGACTTCCGATATTTTTTCAATATCGGAATTCGGCATCGGAATCGAAAGTTCAAAGTTGATTGACAGCCTGACGTCATCATGATGCGCGGTGTGTGCGCATCATGATGCGCCGTCATTTCGGGCCTTCCGGGGGTCTCTGCCGGCCTGCCGGGGGCTGTGTGGACTGCCCGGGGTCTGTACCGGCCTGCCGGGGGGCTGTGCCGGCCTGCCGGTGGTCTGTGCACCCTGTGGGGGTCTGTACCGGCCTGCCGGGGGGCTGTGCCGGCCTGCCGGGGGGCTGTGCTGATGTCCGGGGGTCTGTGCAAGCATCGTCCGATGGGACTACAAGTCCCATCTGGCGATGCCTGCTACCATGACAGTGATTGACACATTAGCCAATGATGGGACAGTAGTAGTCCCATCATCCGGCTAATGTGTTAAATGTTAAAAAAAAAAAATAAAAAAAAAATAAATACTACATACATACTACATACATACTACATGCATGCTACATGCATGCTACATACATACTACATGCTACATACATACTACATATATACTACATGCATGCTACATGCTACATACATACTACATGCATGCTACATACATACTACATGCTACATACATACTACATATATACTACATACATACTACATACATACTACATGCTACATGCTACATACATACTACATGCTACATACATACTACATATATACTACATACATACTACATACATGCTACATACTGCATGCTACATACATACTACATGCATGCTACATGCATGCTACATACATACTACATACATGCTACATACATACTACATGCTACATACATACTACATATATACTACATACATGCTACATGCTACATACATACTACATATATACTACATGCATGCTACATACATACTACGTATATACTACATGCATGCTACATACATACTGCATGCTACATGCATACTACATACATACTACATACATACTACATGCTACATACATACCACATATATACTACATACATGCTACATGCTACATACATACTACATACATACTACTAGCATGCTACATGCTACATACATACTACATATATACTACATGCATGCTACATACATACTACATATATACTACATGCATGCTACATACATACTGCATGCTACATGCATGCTACATACATACTACATGCTACATACATACCACATATATACTGCATACATACAATACATTCATACAATACATACATAGACATACAGTACATATAACATAGAGTACCATACTTACCAATACTTGTCACATTGTTCCCCGAAGCCATTGTCTTTTCCGGAATAAATATTAACATAACAAACCACAAAAATACTCACCCACGATCCGAAGCAGTCCACGAGTGTGTCCCACGACGATCTTGGGTAGAGAACTGCAGCATCAGATGATGCTGCCATTCTCTACGGGCTGCAGGAATCCAATGACGGAAGGTAGGTATCCTTCCGCACTGTATTCCTCCGCCACTTAAAAAAAAAAAGTCCCTAGTCTCACTTTATGCCATTGCTGCGTGGGAAATTCCCACACAGCAATGGCATAAAGTGAGACTAGGGACTTTTTTTTTTTTTTTAAGTGGCGGAGGAATACAGTGCGGAAGGATACCTACCTTCCGTCATTGGATTCCTGCAGCCCGTAGAGAACGGCAGCATCATCTGATGCTGCAGTTCTCTACCCAAGATCGTCGTGGGACACACTCGTGGACTGCTTCGGATCGTGGGTGAGTATTTTTGTGGTTTGTTATGTTAATATTTATTCCGGAAAAGACAATGGCTTCGGGGAACAATGTGACAAGTATTGGTAAGTATGTTACTCTATGTTATATGTACTGTATGTCTATGTATGTATTGTATGAATGTATTGTATGTATGTAGTATATATGTGGTATGTATGTAGCATGTAGTATGTATGTAGTATGTATGTAGCATGCATGTAGCATGCAGTATGTATGTAGCATGCATGTAGTATATATGTAGTATGTATGTGGTATGTATGTAGCATGTAGTATGTATGTAGCATGCATGTAGTATGTATGTAGTATGTATGTAGCATGCATGTAGTATATATGTAGTATGTATGTAGCATGAAGTATGTAGCATGCATGTAGTATATATGTAGTATGTATGTAGCATGTAGTATGTATGTAGCATGCATGTAGTATATATGTAGTATGTATGTAGCATGTAGTATGTATGTAGCATGCATGTAGTATATATGTAGTATGTATGTAGCATGTAGTATGTATGTAGCATGCATGTAGTATATATGTAGTATGTATGTAGCATGTAGTATGTATGTAGCATGCATGTAGTATATATGTAGTATGTAGCATGTAGTATGTATGTAGCATGCATGTAGTATGTATGTAGCATGCATGTAGTATGTATGTGGTATGTATGTAGCATGTAGTATGTATGTAGCATGCATGTAGTATATATGTAGTATGTAGCATGTAGTATGTATGTAGTATGTATGTAGTATGTATGTGGTATGTATGTAGCATGCATGTAGTATGTATGTGGTATGTGTGTAGCATGTAGTATGTATGTAGCATGCATGTAGTATATATGTAGTATGTAGCATGTAGCATGCATGTAGTATGTATGTAGTATGTATGTGGTATGTATGTAGCATGCATGTAGTATGTAGCATGCATGTAGTATGTATGTAGTATATATGTGGTATGTATGTAGCATGTAGTATGTATGTAGCATGCAGTATGTATGTAGCATGCATGTAGTATGTATGTAGTATATATGTAGTATGTATGTTGCATGTAGTATTTATGTAGTATGAATGTAGCATGTATGTAGTATGTAGTATGAATGTAGCATGTATGTAGTATGCATGTTGTATGTATGTAGCATGTATGTAGCATGTAATTTTTTTTTTTTTTTTTTTACATTCAACACATTAGCCGGATGATGGGACTACTACTGTCCCATCATTGGCTAATGTGTCAATCACTGTCATGGTAGCAGGCATCGCCCGATGGGACTTGTAGTCCCATCGGACGATGCCTGCACAGACCCCCGAAGCCTGCACAGACCACCGGCAGGCCGGCACAGCCCCCCGGGCCGGCACAGCCCCCCGGCAGGCCGGCACAGCCCCCCAGAGCCGGCACAGCCCCCCGGCAGGCCGGCACAGCCCACCGGCAGGCCGGCACAGACCACCGGAGCCTGCACAGACCCCCTGGCAGGCCGGCACAGCCCCCCGAAAGGCCCGTACAGACCCCAGAGAGGCTGTACAAGGCAAAAACAGGGTTTTTCTTATTCCGATACCGGAAGTCCCATAGACTTGAATGGGACTTCCGGTATCGGAATCGGCGATACCGATACTTTTTTTAAAGATCGGCCGATCCATTCCGATCCGATACTTTGAAGTATCGGACGGTATCGCTCAACTCTACTCTGTATTATGAGATCATTAATTGCATTTTTGTCTTGCAATACGTATGTATAGTTGCAATTATGAGAGCAGGATTTATATCTATTATGACTCTATTGTGGATATTCTGCATATATTCTCTCCTGCTTTCCAAGATGGAGTTTAAGCCAGTATGTGTGTAAGATAGCAGAGGGCCCTTAGGAATGTCTAATAAACTTAGAGAAAACATAGAAAAGTTGGAGAAACCTAAGGAGAGGAAACACACCTAACTTTTCAGGTGGGTGTAGACAGTATTACCTTTAGTAAATGAGAATTATGTTTGCTAATGGCAGCACATATTTAGAGATAAGCTGAGCCAATTATATTGTTAGAATGAATGAATACTAATAACCTATGTAAAGACTGACCGAATGATGTCATAAAGAGAGATCTGTTTTGATGCTCAATGTATCAGCGTAGCTCTTCCGTGCACGTATTTGAATTTTACAATTTAATTTGAAGCTGGTACATAGTCTCAGAACGTCCCACATTATGTGGCGACAACGAAACCTGGCATCCAAACATGGACCCGCAAGGTCAGAAGACCGATTGATCTAAACGGTTTGTTGCTGCCTAGACAGACTGACAAATCAAAGCTGCAGAAATAGATAATAAATTTTATTCTTACACTACCTGAGTTTGTCTTTCTCTTATGGCCTGGTGTGTTTGGGTAAATGGGTCCACAGGTCACGTGATCTGTTCATAATAAGTGGATCCATTATTGTTAGACAAAGAACTGTGATGAGACCTTGTGTACTGTGTTGAGTTCCTGTGTTGTATGGGGAGTGCATATTGGGCATTTCACTGGCCATATGTATGTGGGGTTGAATTGTAACTATTAGGTGACTGTACCTGGTAGAACCGACGTTGGTGATAGTCAGCAGTAGCCTCTTTTACTGTTAAGGAAACCCATAGGGTTCTGGCTCCTAGACGTAGGGGCTGATGGTTTTATCTGATTAAAAATAAGTCAGGCAATGAGTGACAGAAGGAAAAAATAGTGAGTATGGTAAGAGTCCCCGCAGATTTGCCTTTCTAGTCCTGTTTTCCTGGTTTTAAAGAAACAGAAGATGGGTTAATCTGATCATTAAGGGGCAGATAGAGAATGGTAGAAGTACTGTTAAAATTGGTGAAACAGAAAGAAAAGAAATTTGTGCAGAAAATGCATAGGTTTTGTTCATTGTCTGGCTGTCCATCGGGTGACAGCTTTGATGAAGGTTTCTGGAAGTGTATTGAAGGAACAAACAAGTTGTTTAAATGATGCTGGCTTATTAGATCAGGCTGAGTATAGTGGAAAAAAAACTCTAAAGGTATAACTAGAGGCAAGTTAAAGGAAGAAAAACAGTGATATGTTTTTGTATGTGAAAGTATGTAACAAATATGGCGCTGATCCCCGTGTCGCTCTCAGTTTGTCTCCATTCCCTAACATTGTCCCTGAAGAATGGACATGTTGTGTATATAGGAATTAGAACCCAGAATGGGTGGACACCTGTTGTGTATGTGGTGCCCCCTGTTGACACATAGGAATCATTAAACCTGCAACTCCAAAAACAGGATTGTATCCTATGTTATCACCCCACAATCCATTTGCATAGTGTGGCCCCCCCCCTTAACCAGTGTCCCAAGTGCTACGCTGCCATAAGTCTCAGCCATACATCCAATGAATATCATGCCTGCACTGGATGGGACCCACGCCCCTTCAGGACCTGTCGTTCCTTCCAGTTCCTCCCTTGACACAACCCAAATGGATGCAGCAGTTCGACATCAGTCTTTTGCTGCCATCTGAGATTCACTAGGACAATTACTCAGTCATGGTGCACAGCTCACTTCAACCCCTGCTGCTTGCCCACAGCACTCACCCAGATTGCTACCACCAGATCTCACACCCCAGTCTAGCGGACCCGATACTGTAGAGCCCCAGTAGGGTGTGTGGCGTCCCTGGAATCCTAGTGAAATGCTGGCTAGGATGAGTAGAATGCCAGACCCTGAACTGTTTCCCATGCCATTTGTTAGAGAGATTGACAAAAATGACAAAGGCTTTCTCCTGTTTGTGAGATTTAGGGGACCTGATGTCAGCAGAAGCAGTACACACCTTAAACCCCCTTGTTACAGGGCAATAGGAGCCCCAATCGTAATTGATACTTCACTAGATTGGGGAAAGCAGTATGTGAAAAAACTGGTTAGCCTCCCAGTCAGCCATGTTACCAATGTCACACCAGATAACCCAGACCATGAGCTCTTTTTGTATGGTGTGGATAGCCAGTTCTGCACTGGATATGCTGTTGTTTCCCTCCATGAAACAATAAAAACAGAACAGCTGCGGCCACACATGTCCGTCCAGGAAGCCAAACTCCATGTTCTAGAAGAAGCCTGAGGTCATGCTATAGACTAAACTGCCACCATTTATACAGACAGCCGCTATGCTTTCATGACTATGGACTTATATGGAGAGCTCGATCTTTCCTCGCAGAGGCAAGCAAGTCTATCAAAAATGATAAATCCGTCCAACGCCTGAAAAAGACCCTACTTTTATCTGAGAAATTTGGGTGGCAGGTGCACAAGTGGCCTACGCTACAGACCCACCTGTGATCTACAACCTTCTCCAGAAGCTACAACAGGCTGGTGTTGAAGAATTCCCCACATGACAATAGAAGGGAGCTGTGCAGTCACCAGAAGGACTGTGGCACATCGGGGCCAAAGTTTGCCTTCCCCAAGTTATGTATCCCATGATAGCTTGTCTCCCACAGCAATACCCAACAATCAAAGACTGCCATGACAGCCTCCCCCACCATTATTGGTATGCTTCTGGGTTCAGTGTTGTTGCAGCCAAACACATTCAAACCTGTCTGACCTGTGAGCTCAACAGCGTGGGATGCATCACCAAGATGCCTGAGATGCACAAGACATCTGCACCCATTCCAGCATCTTCAGAAAAACTACATTCAACTTCCTAAGGATGTACTTGTCGACCTCTTCTCAGGATGGACAGAAGTGTACCCTGTGTGTATAAAGCCACCGGCAAGGGTACAGCGAAAAGACTAATCTCAGAAGTCATCTGCAGATACGATGTGTCCAAAACTATAGAGAATGGCAGAGGCACCCACTTTAATAGAGAAGTAATGTAGTAAATAATGTCTGCCCTGGGAGTGGAATGGCCTTTCATGCTGTGTACCATTCACAAAGCAGCAGTAAAGAGTCTGAATGGGATTCTGAAACTGAAACTCCAGAAAGCCATGGCTGAAACGGGCAGCCCATGGCCAGAATTCTTGCACCTTGCACTCTTCTCAATCAGGTATGCTCCCAACAAAAAGACAGGCCTCAGCCCATAAGAGGTGCTATTTGGGTCAGCCCTTAGGCTAGCCTTGTATTTTCCACAACAGCTCCAGATACAACATTATAGGCTGTCTTAAGTTATTGCACTAACAAAATGCTTGTCTAACATATACTCTTGAGTTTACTATTCTCTTTCAGATCCATACTCTGTGGAAGGAAGCCACCCCTTGCTGCCCAGAGACAAAAGACACATCATGAGAGCCCTTGAGCCTCGATTTGACGGGTCCTTCCAAGTTCTTCTGGCAACGGAGACGGCTATGAAGCTGGAGTGAAAGCCCAAGTGGATCCACTGCAAGAAGACATCTGACCCAAGAAAGCCACCGAATGATGTGAACACACACCGTGTCTGTAGAAGGCCGGAGTGGAAAACTTAGCCTTCAAACCTTCCGTAGCTCAAGAGAAGACAGACAGTGAGGGTAGAAGCCTCCTTATTATGACTCTGTTACAACAAGAATATGTGTACAAATGTTGTAGAGCAGGGTCCTATCTTACTTGTAAGTCTGACAACTGTCTTCCTCTATAACTGATGATAGAGAATCCCTGTTATGGACTCAAAACTATATATGTGATGGACATAAATATCCCAGAGGACACTGACCGATTAGGACACTTATTTTAAGGATAATCACGGACCAACCAATTCGAAATGAGACTGAGACCCCGCAACTTAATACTTCCAAAGACTCATTCCTGGTGCCCATAACCTATAAGCAACTAGACAAACACTATTGTGTTCTCCTGCTTAATTCAGTTATTTCCTGTTACAGAAGGAGAAAATACTTCAGAGTGTAAGCTGCTCCGGCAATTGTATTTTCTCCCATAAACCCTAAAAACGTAAAAATTGATGGAGTTAGCCCCTATCTAGGGAATTACCGTATTTTCCGCTTTGTAAGACGCACTTTTTTCCCCCAAATTTGGGGGGAAAACGGGGGTGCGTCTTACAAAGCGGACATGCCTTACCTAGGCTGTGATCAGGGGCGTCCGGCGGTTGCTGGCCGGTGCTGCGGGTGTCTCTGGTGTCGCGTTGTGTGCCCGTTGATGCCCGGGGCTCTGTCGACATTGTGTGACAGGCCAGAACCCCGGCATTTCCTCGGTTCTGTGTGCCGGTAAAAAAATGGCCGCCGGCATGTGCGCAGATGGGATCTCGGGACCCAGTTCTCGAGAGATGAGATCTGAAATCTCATCTCTCAAGAGCTGGGTCCCGAGATCCCATCTGTGCACGCACCGGCAGCCATTTTCCCTGGGTTTCCTGTGTGCGCGCGGTGGTGCCGGTAAAAAAAATGTTGCCGCGCGTGCGCAGATGGGATCTCGGGACCCAGCTCTCGAGAGATGAGATTTCAGATCTCATCTCTCGAGAACTGGGTCCCGAGATCTCATCTGCGCACGTGCCGGCAGCCATTTTTTTAACCGGCACCACAGCGCGCACACACAGGGAACCGAGGACATGCCGGGGCTCTGGCCTGTTGCACAATGTCGGCAGAGCCCCGGGCATCGACGGGCACACAACGCCGCACCGCTGGGCACCGGAGACACCCGCAGCACCGGCCAGCAACCGCCAGACAAGCGGAGAAACCCGGCAGCAGCAACGGCACACATCGGAGCCCCCCCCATCCCTGAATACGGCCTGCAGCATCACTCCACGCCTGCCTCCTCCAGCAGCGAGCCTGGGACCCCGCTACACCGCAGGCACCAACCCCGGTAAGCAATAAGATGCAAGGATTATAAGAGGCACCACTATTTCATTAATATTTTTTTCATATTTTTCTCCTCAAAATTTGTGGTGCGTCTTATAATCCGGAGCATCTTATAAAGCAAAAAATACGGTATACTTGTTTCCATAGTTTAACGGGTAGCGTTAACCTAAAGCACTTAAGTTCCTCGTACTGCAGCTCCACAATCATCATTAACTTGGTATGAGGCCATGCCCTCCTGAATCAGAGGGTAGATAGGGCTGACTTGTGGTAGTTGGGTGGAAATGGAGACTTATCTGTGTTATTGTTAAATTCCTGATAAAGGTCCAAATGCACAAGCTCCATTAATATGCAACAGAAAAACAGAGACACCAGAATTCCTACTCTTTTCTCTACTCCATTTCACTCCATTCACTGTTATAGCAAGCAGCCTGAATGGTTCAACTCCCCACCTCTGCTGGCTGGCATTCCTGCTGCAATATATCCAAATGGTACAAGTCCATACTTCTGCTTGCTGTCTTTTGCTGCTTTACCATTGTGCGACATATTTTAATGTGCCTGCTAAAACTTTGATATAATTCATTTGTTGCACTGTATTTAATACTTCCTGCTTTATATCCGTGACTGGGGCATCTCTAGATCTTATCAGGTGGAAGGTGTTATAGCAAATAGATGCAGCCTGGTCTCATGCCTTTGATCATCTAACCACCCCCTGGTGTGCTGGCCCCAGCTGCCAAATTATCCCAAACCAGCTCCCACAATCCCTCTCTCCTGACCCTGTAGTGTGGCCTGTATATTTAGTAGTCCCTAAGGGGAAGCATGCAGTGTGGGGTGGGGTGCAGAACGCAAGCATCCCATAAGCAAAGCATCAAGCAAAACGGCAGTTATTCATGGCAGTTAATCAGGGCGGGAATCAGGTAACTCACACTTTTCTCTCCCCTTTAACCATGTGCTTTACTTCTATCCTCCTGTGCTCCCTTGCCATCCACATACACCACCCCATCCCTCCTCTATCACGACTCATACACATCAGCCCCTCTATACTTCCCTCTCTCATGCACAGCTCCCATGCACGCCTCACCTTCCTGAGAAACCTCAGCGCATCTTGCCCAAATACATTGCACAAAAAAACTACTTACAATTCCAACAACTATTTGCTCTTTATCTTCCTACTCCTACGGATTTCAGGTGACATCTCCCCCAACCCCTACCCTACATCATATCGAAACCATAATAATCTTACTAATATTACTTGCACTTCATCTCCTTTTAATTGTGCTCTCTGGAATCCACGGTCTGCATGTAACAAGCTTCTTTCCTGCACAACTACTTTAACAACTCTGTTAATCTGTTGGCCCTCACAGAAAACCAGGATTCAGGATTCTGACACGGTCTCTCCTGCTGTCATTTCCTATGGTGGCTTACAATTTTCTCATTCCCCGAGACCCACAAACAGACATGGTGGCGGAGTCGGCACACTCCTGTCCCCACTATCCACTTTCCAGGTCATCCCCCCCAGAGCCATCACTCTCATTCCCTTCTTTTGAGGTCCACACCATCAGGCTCTTCCGTCCCCTCTCCCTCAGAGTAGCTGTCATATACCGGCCCCCAGGCTCAGCCACCCACTTCCTTGACCACTTTTCAGCCTGGCTGCCACAATTCATGTCCTCAGAACTACAAACTCTTATCCTGGGAGACTTCAACATCCCCATTAACAGCCCTACTTTAACATCTGTATCCCAGCTTCTATCACTAACCACCTCTCTAGGCCTCTTGCAGTTTTCAACCTCTGAGACACACAAGGACGGTAACACCCTTGATCTGGTCTTTGTCCGGCTCTGTTCAATCTCCCACTTAAATAACTCACCGCTTCCACTCTCTGACCACAACATCCTCGCCCACCCTACCAAACAGTCAGAAATCTACAAGCCATTAACCCTCAGACACTTTCAGACTCCCTCCACTCATCACTGTCCCCAATCTCCTCTTTCCTGTCCTGATCTTGCTGTTCATCAATACAACGACACTCTTAGAAGCACCCTTGACCAAATAGCTCCTCTCACCCTCAGAACCTCCAAGCACAGAGTAAAACTGCCCTGGCTCACATCGCAAACTCAACTTCTCCAGCGATGCTCTAGGAGTGCTGAACGCCTATGGAGAAAAACCTGCACACTAGAAGACTTCATCCACTTCAAATTTATGTTAAGAACCTAAACACTGCCCTTCACCTTGCCAAACAGACAGACATACTTCACCACCCTGATCTCCTCACTAGCCAACAACCCCAAGAAACTTTTTGACACTTTTCACTCCCTCCTCAGGCCAAAAGCACAAGCCCCTATCACAGACATTTGTGCTGATGACCTGGCCTCCCACTTTACAGAAAAAATAGATAATATCCGTCACCAAATATTCTCCCAGCCACCAAGTGCTGTAACTCCCATCCCTTCCTGCATCTCCCCTGGCTCACTTTCCACATTTGATCCCATCACAGAAGTCTCCAGCCTCCTCTCTTCTTCTTGTCCAACCACATGCACTACCGACCCCATTCCCTCACATCTCCTCCAGTCTCTCTCTCCAGTTGTCACAACTCACCTAACTGCAATCTATAATCTCTCCCTCTCCTCGGGCATTTTCCCATCCTCCTTCAAACACGCCATTGTTACTTCATTACTAAATAAACCCGCTCTCGACCCATCCTGCACAAACTACAGACCAGTCTCCAATCTCCCAGTCATCTCTAAACTTTTGGAGCGCCTAGTTCACTCCCGCCTTACCCATTACCTCTCCACTCCCTCCTAGACCCTTCACAATCCGGCTCCCGCCCCCTACATTTGACTGAAACTGCACTCAAAGTGACCAATGACCTTCTGACAGCAAAACGTAACTGTGACCACCCTCTGCTCATTCTTCTTGACCTATCTGCAGCTTTCGACACTGTTGACCACCATCTTCTACTCTCTAGGCTCCAGTCACTAGGCATTAAGGACACCGCTCTCTCCTGGTTCTCTTCCTATCTTTCTGACCGCGCCTTCAGTACCATCTTTATGCTGATAACACACAACTATATACGTCATTCCCCGACCTTACCCCCGCTGTACTAAAGAATGCCAGTGACTGTCTGTCCGCAGTCTCCAACATCATGTCCGCTCTCTATCTGAAACTCAACCTCTCAAAAACTGAACTTCTGCTCCCGCCATCTACTAACCTCCATAAATCGGACATTTCCCTCTCCGTGGGTGGCACAATAACACCCCGGCAGCAGGCACGCTGTCTGGGTGTTATGTTTGACACCAATCTCTCCTTCACATCCCATATACAATCTCTTGCCCGCTCACACCTAAAGAACATCTCTAGAATCCGCCCGTATCTCACCATGGAAACAACAAAAACCCTCACTGTAGCATTGATCCACTCCCGCCTGGATTACTGCAACGCTCTAATAATTGGCCTCCCCGTTACTCGACTATCCCCTCTCCCGTCCATACTTACTGCAGCGGCCAGGATCGTCCATCTGGCTAATTGGTACTCGGACACATCCGCTCTTCGCCAGTCCTTACATTGGCTGCCCATTCATTATAGGATCCAATTCAAAGTACTTGTTCTCACCCACAAAGCGCTCCACAGTGCAGCACCCCCTTACATCTCCTTCCTCATTTCTGTCTATCGGCCTAACCAACCGCTGCGCTCTGCAAACGACTTTCGACTAACCTCTGCACTAATCCGTACCTCCCACTCCCGACTCCAAGACTTCTCCCGCGCTGCGCCAATCCTCTGGAATGCTCTACCCCAAGAAATTAGGACTATCCACAATTTGCATAGTTTCAGGCGCTCCTTCAAAACATATTTGTTCAGAGCAGCCTATCACGTTCACTAATCACAGTCATTCTATGTGTAAGTGTGCATGAGTAGCCCATTCACTATCTCCATCCATCCCTCACTTCCTCAAGATGGCTGGACCATCATTGAAAATACACACCTGTACTCTGTATCTCCCCCACCTCATTGTAGATTGTAAGCTCTCACAAGCAGGGTCGTCTTATTTTGCTTTCATTATTGTATTGTTAATGTTGTTACTTATGACTTATCTTTGGAACTGTTAAACTGTAAAGCGCTGCGGAATATGTTGGCGCTATATAAAGATTACTATTATTTATTATACTCTATTGTGGATATTCCACATATATTCTCTCCTGCTTTCCAAGATGGAGTGTGTGTGATAACAGCGGTCCCTTAGGAATGTCTTACTATAACGGACAACATAGGAAAATTGGAGAAACTAAACCTAAGGAGAGGAAACACACCTAACTTTTCAACTGGGTGTAGAAAGTATTACCTTTAGCCAATGAGAAGAATGTATGCTAATGCCAGTGCATATTTAGAGATAAGCTGACCCAAATATATTATTACAGCATATGAATAATAATAGCCTATATATATAAAGACTGGCAAAATAATGTAATAAAGAGATATCTGCTTTCATGCTCAATGTATCAGCATAGATCTTCCGTGCACGTATTTGAATTTTACAATTTAATTTGGAGCAGGCACAACGTCTCAGAACGTCCCACAATACTTTGTGGTGCCTAATAGAACCATAAAGGACTCATCACAACACATCCTCTCAGTATTATCCACAAACCACTGGAATTTTAATACTGGGAGGCTTATGCTGTGATAACAGAGGGAATTCAGTCCTCAAGATTTCCATAATAAGAATATGAAGTGACATACAGTGCTATGCTAAAATTTTATGCAGTGCTGGCGGAAAAAAAGAGTGCTTAAAAAATAAGAGTGTTAATAGTTTATCATTTAACAAAATGCACAGTAAATGAATACAAAAGAGACCTAAATCACATTAATATTTGGTGTGATTACCCTTTGCCTTCAAAACAGAATTATTTTTTCTAAGTACACTTGCACAGTCATGGATTTGTCAGGATAAGGATACATTCAGACAAGAGAATACAAAATCGTTCAGTTTCTTCCAGAAAAGTGGGAGGATTTTTTCTCACTTATCATCCATATTCAATCCGTTCAAGCAGCAGCTATTAATAATCTATAAGACCATTTAGTTTCCTATGTAACAGAAATGCAATGTTTCCATAAAAATCTGGTAGCTACATTGTGTTTCCATACAGCATTAGAATTTTTTCTTGCAGCCATAGACTTGAATGGGTGAGTCTCATCCAATTTCTGCAGAAATATCGCGCATGCTGTCAATTTTTTTTTCCACAAAGTCAGTGAAAAAAATTGTTCATCTAAAGTACCTCATTCAACATTGGTTCAAGTGCAATCTGTTTTTTTAATGAACAGCACTCGGACCAAAAATACAGTCGTGTGCATGAGCACTTATAGTCAGTCAGTTATATGAGTAACCAATTATACCAAAGTATTGATAATGATAATTTTCATATGTAGGTTGAAACCACAGTCATTAACTGAAACAGAAACAGCAGAGTACAATGCCATAGGATATGTGCACACGCTGCGCATCCGCAGCGGATTTGGCCCTGCGGGTCCGCAGCAGATTCTGCTGCATTGTACAGTACCTTTATTTCCTATGGAAAAAAAAAACCGCAGTGCACATGCTGCAGATTTTTCTGCGTGGATTTGGTGTGGGTTACAATCCGCAGCATGTCAATTCTTTGTGCGGTTTCCGCTGCGATTTCACACCTTATCATTATGAGGTGTGAAACCGCAGGCTAATCCGCAGATAAACCGCAGGACTTTTGTCCTGCGGATTTTTCAACAAAATCCACACAAACTAAAAACTACGTGGGCACATAGCCTAAAACAAAGTGAGGAACAGCCAAACTACTACAAATGTGAGGTTATAGATGGTTTCATGTTACAGGTAATATATATATCATGGCAACACTAAGCAACAAACCACAAGGAAGTTGTTCTCTATCAGCCAGGAGTCTCTGATGGAGAGATTTCAAAGCACACTGAAGTTTCAAGATTTTGAAAACGCACCAAGAAAGGAGTACCACTGTGGACTTTAGGTGCGGTGCAGGGATTGTTCAAGGAAATGTTGTGCAGCAAATAAAAGACACATTATGCTTAATGCTGCTCATAATGGGAAGATGTCCTGCAGTGCCATCAGTTCAGAACTGGCAGCAACCAATAAAGCTCATCTACGCCCAAAAAGAAAAATCTTTGACATGGAAACAAGGCCAAGTGATTTAACTATGCATGAAAGCATAAAAAGGGGTGCAGAAAAATGGTAATAAGTGCTCTGGAATGAAGAGTTAAAATTTTAAATATTTGGCTTTAACAGAAGGAAGTTTATTCAATGAAGGGCTGGGGAGCAGTACAATGACAAGTGTTTGCTGGAGTTTCCTTGCAAGTTTGAGGCTGTATTTCAGCAAATGAAATTGGGGATTTGGTCAAGATTAATGATTTCCTCAATGCTGAGAAATACTGTCAGATACTTATCCACATGCAATACTGGAAGGATGGTGCCCAACTGGCTCCAAATTTTTTCTGCAAGTCGACTCTAAACATACAGCCAATGCCAAGTAAAGGGAACCAGTCACCATGACAACAGAGAACAATCTGGAGGCACTATGTTATAGATAAGAGGAGCTGTTCAGATTGATATATAGTTTAGTGAGAAAAGATTTAGCATTACCTGTGTTTTAATAATTAATTTCTCTGCTCTTTCTGGGATTATCAGTCCAATGAGCAGTCCTATCAGTGACTGACAGCTTTCTTTGCATAAGTATGCATGCAGAGATAGCTGTCAGTCACTGATAGGACCGCCCACTAAGCCAAAACTTCTAAAGGTTTAAATGATTTAAACACAGGTAATGCTAAATCCTTTTTCCCCAAAACTATATATGAACCTACTCAGCTCCCCCTGATCTATATCATGATGCCTGCAGATTGGACTGCATTTTCATCTTGGCAGGTTCCTTTTAGGAAAAATAATCAATGTGAAAAAAAAAGAACAATGAGTCCTGAAATGATGATATGGCCCCCAAAGCGCCCTGATTTAAACATCAGTGAGTCTGTCTGGGATAACATGAAGAGATAGGATTTGGACAATTATACATCCACAGAAGATCTGTGGTTAGCTCTTTCAGATGTTTGGAATAACCTCCCTACTGAATTCCTTTATAAACAGGGTGCAAGTGTACCTAGAAAAAAATGATGCTGTTTTGAAGACAAAGAGCGATGAGAGCAAATGTTAATTGAATTTAGATTTCTCTTTGGTTCACTTTTTGCACTTTACTAATTGAAAAGAAAAAAACAACTATTAACACTTCTATTTTGGAATCATTCTGACTTTGCAGCATTGTCTACAAACTTGCTTAAAACTTTGGCACAGCACTGTTTTTGCTAGGAAACAGGAACAAACATACTGAACAGAAGACTGGGTGAGTAAAACCCAAAGACTGTTCTGGAAAAAATATAGATTCAGTATGAGGTGCAGATGTAAGACATGCACACAGAGCATGTATAAAGGCAAACTGAGTCATGGCAATAGGCACTGTGGTTACTACCAGGGGTGTGACTAGGTGCTGTGGTTGCACCCATGCTCTGAAGCCTAAGGGGCCTAAAAAGTCCCTTTGGCCTATATGACAAGACCAATGCTATTAAAAACCTGCAATAATTGGGGGACCCATTTGAGCTTTTGCATTGGGGCCCATGAGCGTCAAATTATGACGCTGGTTACTACCATACAGTACTTCCATTATTATGGAATATATTAGGGTGATATTACCAGAATAGTGTGCCTCAATTTTTTCCATATAGTTAAAAAATCAGATTTACACAGGTACAAACAGCGAGCCACTGTATGGGTACAAGGTTATTGTTGTACATAGCAGTAATATATCCATTTACACAAGTCCTAGAGGTGCCTGTACACAGAGAGTCAAGCATTGTTACATAATGGGGCAACCATCTATTGTGTATAGTGGTCTACTTCCTAACCGGAAGTCAAGACAGTGATGCTGCGTATTGGTGCAGCCCTCTCTATCCATTGAAAACCCATGCGCGCTCAGCTGAACATGCTCAATTCTTTTTTTTTCCTCAACAGGCTCTGATTGGCAAGTGAAACCTGGTCTTTATATACTCAAGTTCCTACAGTTCTTCACTCCACTTTGAATGAAAATACCAAAATATCTATTGCCCTCCATTCTTTACTTTACCTGCTATCAAGGAGGAGACGAATAAATAAAGAAACAGACACTTTTCTTTTAAATATATATTCTGTGTATTCAAAACCAGTTTTATTGCAATACCATTTTTGTATAATGTGTTTGTGTGTATATGTATATATAAACACGGTGCTGTGTATACATCCATATATACACACTCATCATGGAATAGAATTCTTTATGGGAGCAAACAATACAATCTGCTGCAGGTCTCGGAGAGGCAGGGAACGTGTAAAGGCCTCTTCCCAAGCGTCTCCTCCTGATACAGTAGTGTGACAGTAAGTGCAAAGGATTCTGGGATTATATACAAGTTCGTTTCTGTGCAAGAAGTTTTACAGTGGGAGTGCTACTGAAGTTTCAAATATACAGAACCACTTTTAGTCCTCTTAACTCATTCATCACCAGTCATGTAGGTTTTGTGGCTCCACTGGGGGAGGTGTGGGATAATTGTACACCCTCAGCTTCCGGAAGCGTCTCTTCAGTAGTATCACTCTGGTACACATCATGTAAAAGGTACTTATGGCAATGCATTTATGTTCAAAGAAAAAAAAAATGACACCCATGTACAATCTATACCAGGATAAAATTACCCATCGTCAAAATTAATATTTTATATAACTCCTCATTCTATATTCTGAAATACATTTGACTCATCAGATTAAGGGGTTAAGTAAGGAAAGTAGAGATCCTCTTACCACCTTCTAAATACATTAAGAGATTGTTCCGAATTTTAAAAAAAAAAATTAAAAACGGTATCAGTTTTTCTCCTTAAAATGGCACCAATACTTGTCGTCTATGGCCTGTGTCTGGTTCTGCAACAGAAGAGAGTTGCGACAGCAGACACAGTCCTATGGTCAAGAGGTAGCACTTGTAGGGAACGCAAACCAGAACATTCTTTGGAACCCTGTAATCCTTTGATATGCAGAGTACTGCCCCCTCTAGGCAACACAAGACATGAGAGTTTGATATTGATTTTACCCACCAAACCCAGCCCGAGCTAGCAGCTGGTAAATGGGGGAAAATTATTTTTAAGACAAGAGCTGAATGTACTTTTTCTTCTAACCTGATTGTTGAGACTATGTCCAAAAACATCCATTTGGCAAATCAAAGAGTTCTGAAAGACGCACATCTATCTAGGCAAAGATCTGGCAGATGATAAAGTATAAAGGGGGCAATATTGTGAAAAAAAAAATCACCATTGCAAAGAATATAAAGTAATTTGCTTCCTTGCATTCTGGGCAAAACTGGCACAGTGTGATATGCCTTGTGCAGGGCTGGCGGAGTGGTACATGATACAGGCATTCTCTACTTGGAAATCATTGAACCCCTGATTGAATACCGTCCCCTCTCAAAGCTCACCACAGCGTGTACCTTCAGTCTAAGGTCTTCTTTTAAAGAGTTTGTTGAATTAAAAAAAATAAAAAAATGAACATTTTCATATATTTACGGTTTTGGAGGGTTGGCCTCTTTTCAGGATCTCATTGCTTAGCCAGAATTGACAATGGTTGATAGGTCTGTCCTGTTCCCCCTTTTGAATATATACTGTGTAATGCTTATGTTTCCCTGTGGAGGCGCTGTAGGGAAACTGAACACTTACTACCAGATTTCCTCACTCTGGGTATTCCAAACTAATAGGCATGGATTGTTCAAAGCAGTTAACCCCATGTTGTATACACAGGAATTAAACATACTATCTCAGCTTTAGTACTCCACATAGTTAACCCTCTCCCTGCCAGACAGCACAATAAACATAAAAAGCATCACATGCTGATGAATGTGATCATACCTTGAAAAAAAAGTTTGTACATCTTAATTCGGAAAATCATTTTCCCCCATCACAATCTGGTTAGAAACACATTCTGCCAATTCAATATTTCATTAGAAACACAGAGTTGATGAATTCATCAGTTAGTCCAGAGCATTTTTTTTATAATGCAGACAACATAATAATCATCGACATGATGAAAAAACCCGCAACTCCCGACACGGTAGTCAGAACAGCCCCCAATTAAAGCCTACATTCAAGGTAAACGTGATGGGAAACGGACACTGAATCGGACAAGTTTACGATTATTGCTGCTTTAGCCTTCTTCCATCTTGTTTGTTGCCAGATAGAACCAAGTTTCAGAAGCATGATTTGCTACAAGGCAACACTATGAAGTTTTATTTAGCTTGTGCGTTGTGTATTTGACTGCATGAACTGTGGCGGAGGAGGAGTTAATGGTTTTACATAAAAGGACAGGGCCGGATTTACACCCCTATATACATAGACTTTGGCGATTTAAGCCCAAGCCAATCCAATAGGAATACTTTTACTTTCGTAGAATTTTTTGTATCTTCTTAAAAGTATCACATTGTGCTTCTATTCTACAATATCCATCTTCCATCCCCTTCTAATAGACATCAGCCTACTAGGTCCTACAATAAATACGGCCCTATTCAAAATGCACACATAGGTACAAGTACAAGATCTGACTCAGAAACATGCAGAAAACAAGTGGTCACACAGGAGCAGTGTATACCCAAGTAGACCGGGGGGGGACAGACCGGTATATGAAAGACACAGACAAAGGTTATGAATCTATGGGGTCATGCAAAGCAGAACATGGAGCTGCGGGATATGTAAAACCATGCTTATATTATGGGAATCGTTACAGTGTGCATCAAGGAAGCAAAAAGAATGGTTCTTATACGGTTGGTAGCCAATGATAACATATATTAAAAAAGAACCTGAAATAACGTGTCCTAACCAAGGTCCTTGAGAACAGAAAGCATCTATTCAACAGTAAAACAGCATTGTGCAGAGGCCAAAATAAAAGCAAGGAAAACATAAAATACAAGGTGTTCATTGTGACATTCTCTTTCCTATTAACAATTTTTAAAAATTATTTTACAAAAGTAGTCAAGCATTTTTTGTTGTTATTGGCAGTAAACATTTTGTTCTTTACATATATATATATATTTATATACTCTGGGACAAATAAATCATCTGGATAGTGAATTACAATATTCTAAGCGACATAAAAGATATTTCATTTGTGAAATTGATTTTTTTTCTCCATAAACAAATACAAAAGTCAGTCTTTTTTCCCCCCACTCATTCTACATTGAGTCTTGCGCATACAGAACATGATTCCACATTCGCTCCACTGACAGGCGCTAGCGGCCACTGTCCTGATTCCCTCCGTATCACCAGGTCATCAGGAGGCATGACCTTTGGCTTTTGTACAGCTCTGTTTCAAGTAGGTATTCCTTTTCAGTTTTAAAGTGACATATCTCTTCTACAATAAAATACATTTGTTTGTATCTGTGTAAGTACTAAGCAGCTTTTTTTTTTTCCGCAAAAATGGGAAGGCACAGAACACGTTGCAGTTGAGATGAAGCAAGACAGCAGAAAGGTGTGCATCTGTAGGGCTGGGTGGATTAAGGCTTATGTTAAACTGCTGTGTCCTCTTCTGGTTGAGTGTTGGAGCTAGCAAAAAATAAATAGAATTTACAGGGTTAACCAACAAAACAATATCTCAAAAGACACAGAAAAATTCAAGGCCTTTAGACTATACGTACAAGCTCCGCTACCATAAATGAATACCCCCAGATGAAGCCGCTTCAAACAAACAGTTTACCAAAGATTTTCTTCACCATTTTTGTGTGTTTTATTATGCACACTTGTATTTATGCAATTATAACCTTGGCAATTATTTGTTACTACACTTTGATGCACTTATTCGTGTATTTTTGGTTATTTATAAGCCCGTATTATGCCCCCAATTGGACAATTTGATATGACTTTTCACATCTCTGGAAAAGGTTGATTTTCACCTTTTTACTTGTTTTACCACCATCTAATGTTTAAGGCAGGTTATGTGTTCTCATTTTTAATCATGCACTAATAAAAAATGAGCTATTATGCCTATATGTATAGTGATTTGGTTATTATTGGTGTTCTTTCAGTATAAGCTAAGTAAGGGGCTTTCACCATTTTGGGGAGTTCTACAAAAAAGTACCCATCACCAATTTGTGGATGTCCATTTTAATTAAAAGGAATCTGTCACCAGGTGTTTGCCCCTATATTCTGCTTCTCTCAGATGTCGGACATGTGTCACTTACTGGGCTGCTTGCTGCAGTTTTGATAAAATCACTTATTTGCTGTAGATTTAGCAGTTCTCTGACTGCTGAGCTCTGTATATCCCCGCCCTCACCACGGATTGGCAGCTATCTGTGTTCACTGTGCATAGTCAGAAAGCTGTCAATCAGAAGCGGGGGCGGGGTTATACAGAGATTATGAATATAGAGAATTACATGGCAACAGTTTTACCAGTCTTCTAGTGATAATCTCCTGCTGATAAAATAGTGCTTTTATCAAAACTACAGCAAGCAGACCAGTAAGTGACACAATCACTGGAATCATGGTCTCTGATTTTACATTAAACTGCTCTCAGATTAAATGACAAAAAAAGATGATAGATTTCCTTTAAGGACACAGTGGGCAGCCACAGATTATTTTATTAGAGATCACTTATTAATAAAAGGACAAAAATGTCTATCAAATGTCAGGTGTGCACTTCTGGATCCTAGCAAACAGAGGGATCCCACAATCCCCCACAGAACCACTCGCTCTGAAAGCGCGGCATCTCACGTTTTGAACCAAGCCATCTTTTACTAAGCCGTAACCGATGGGTAAATGCTCTTATGATATTACTGACTGGTAAGCGCTTGGTAAATGATACCAGCGCAACAGAGGAAGATTTCAAGGCATTTAGCATGGAGTCCACACAGATTTTAGTGCAATCCACATCTCGTGCATGAAAAACCACCATGGTTACTTACCGGTAGCCGGTTTTTCCGGAACCCATGACAGCACCACATGAGAGAGAGGGATCCGCCCCGCCAGGACAGGAACCTACTGAAACATAAGGGGCGGCACCTCTCCCCCGCTTCAGTTGGATTACAGAGCACTTGAGAGGACTTCCCGGTTAGTTACATATTTATCCAACACCACATCACACAAATACACCCGACTATTGTGCACACCCAAACGGTGAAAAAGGGGGGGAAATATACGGGTGCTGTCATGGGTTCCGGAAAAACCGGCTACCGGTAAGTAACCATGGTGGTTTTCCCTTCACCCATGACAGCACCACATGAGAGATTCTGGAGACTTCGAACACCTTAGGGAGGGACCACTGCTCGCAGCACCCTTCTACCAAAGGTCAAGTCAGCCGAGGAGGATAGGTTTAGTCTATAGTGTCTAAAGAAAGTTGAGGGTGAGGCCCAGGTAGCGGCCTTACAAATTTGCTCTATTGATACCTCTGCTTTCTCAGCCCAGGAGGTCGCCACGGCTCTGGTGGAATGAGCCTTGATGCCGTCAGGAACCGGGACGCCACTAGCTGAATAGGCTACACTAATGGCCTCCCTAATCCATCGGGCAATAGTCCCCTTTGACACTCCATAACCTTTCCTGGCACCCTGGAAGGCTACAAATAAGGACTGGGACCTCCTCCACTGGCTGGTTATAGACATATACTCTACTAGGGTTCTTTTAACGTCTAGGCTATGAAATTTCTCCTCCCCTGGGTTTTTCGGATTCTCGCAAAAGGAAGGGAGGACAATTTCTTGGTTTCGGTGAAAGTTAGTTACTACTTTCGGCAAGTAAGCAGGGTCTGTTCTCATAACCACCCTATCCTGGTATATCTGGGTATATGGTGGGTTGACTGAAAGGGCCTGCAAGTCACTAACTCTACGTGCCGACGTTAGAGCTACCAAAATGATGGTTTTTAGGGTGAGATTTTTAGTTGAAATCTGCTGTATGGGTTCAAACGGCTCCTTCGTAAGGGCTTCCAACACTAGATTTAGATCCCATGGAGCTATTTTCGGTAAGGAAACTGGCCTAGATCTGTGGCAAGATTTTATGAACCTGGCTACCCATCTGTTTGCCGCTATATTGCAATTGTATAATGCACCCAGCGCTGAAACCTGTACCTTGAGGGTATTAACCGCCAGGCCTAGCTGTAGGCCTGCCTGCAAGAACTCCAAGATGGACTCGATTGGGGGTTCTTGACCTAACGGTTTTCCCAGGAATTGTAGGAATTTCTTCCACGTCCTGCCATATATGTTGGTTGTTATTGGTTTTCTACTTTTCATTAGAGTAGTCACCAACCCCGGGGAAAACCCTTTATCTCTCAAAAGTGCCCTCTCAAATTCCACGCCGTCAGATGGAGCCCCTTGACTTGTTTGTGGAATATCGGCCCCTGAGCTAATAAATCTGGAATATCTGGCAGTACCCACGGGTCCGAGAGAGACATCATTTGTAGTAGTGAAAACCACGGTCTTTTTGGCCAGAACGGGGCTATGAGGATTACTCTGGCTTGCTCGTCTCTTATCTTTTTTACCACTGCCGGGATTAATGCTACTGGGGGAAAGGCATAGCTCAGTTTGAACAGCCACGGGATTTGTAGAGCGTCTACTGCCCACGGGTTTTCCCCTGGGTTTAATGAGCAGAACCTCCTCACTTGCCGGTTGTTTTTGGTGGCAAAGAGGTCGATCTCTGGCTGCCCCCATAACTGTACTATCCTCTGGAATATTACATGATTTAAGGCCCACTCCCCCTGTTTTAATTTGTTGCGGCTTAGAAAGTCGGCTTGAACATTTTCTGTCCCTTTGATGTGTAGGGCTGTTAGGGAGGTTAGATGTTGTTCTGCTTTGAGAAAGATTCTTTTGGCTTCGTCCATTAGGGAGTTTGACCTTGTCCCTCCCTGGTGGTTGACATACGCCACTGCCACCCTGTTGTCCGACATAATTCGGACGTTTTGACCCTGTAACATGGGAATGAATGCCTCTAGGGCTCTGTTTATCGCTCTTAACTCTCTTAAGTTGGAGGAAGCCTTCTGCTCTATGTGACCCCAGGACCCTTGGGCCATATGTTCTCTCAGGTGTGCCCCCCATCCCGAGGAGCTTGCGTCCGTCAATATTACATCGGACATGGGCCTGTGCCACGAAGTTCCCCCTGCTAAATTTGTGCCGTCTAGCCACCAAGTGAGAGAGTTTTTCCCCCTTTTCGGAAAGTTCCAGCTTCCCTTCTAAACGCCCTTTCAATCGTCTCTGGGCTGACAAGATTTCCGCCTGCAGTTGTCGGGTATGAAACTGTGCCCAGTTGATCGCCGGGATACAGGCTGTTAGCGTGCCCAACAGGGACATTGCCCTTCTTAGGGTCATGTGAGGATGCTGTATTGCCGTAAGGGTCATTTCTCTCACCTTCTCTAGTTTTTTCTCTGGCAAGAGACAAACTTGATGGTCGGAGTCCAAGACGAAACCTAGAAATGTTTGTTTCCTTAGGGGTTGAAGTTTTGATTTTTTTAAGTTTACCATCCAACCCAGTTCTTGCAGGGTCTCTGTTATTTTCTCTACCTGATGTGCGCAGTGATGTTCTGAATTGCCAATGACCAAAAAATCGTCCAAGTAAGGCACCATAATCACATTGTGGATTCGAAGGAAAGCTGTCATTTCCGCTATTACTTTTGTAAAAATCCTTGGCGCTATGGAGATGCCAAACGGAAGAGCTGTAAATTGAAAATGCCTGAGGTCGCCCTGGATGTATAGGGCTACCCTCAGGTATTTCTGGTATTCTTGGTGCATCGGGATATGGTAATAGGCATCCTTCAAATCTATTACGGCCATGAAGCAGTTGTGGTGTAACAGCTTTATGGCCGAAGTCACTGATTCCATTTTGAATGTTTGGTTCATAATCCATTGATTGAGGCGCCTGAGATTTATTATCGTTCTGAAGGAAAGGTCGGGTTTTTTTTATTAGGAAGAGGGGAGAATAGAACCCCCTTCTCTCTTGATGTTTTGGGACCTCTATCAGAACTTGTTTCTCCAACAGTCCTAAGATTTCTGTTTCTATGGCTGATTGCTCTCCTGGTTCCTTTCTGACGGGGGTCACCACAAATGAAGCTCTTGGATGCTGGAAGAAGGGGATTTTTAGGCCTTTCTTTATAATGTACAGAATCCAATTGTTGGCCGATATTTTCTCCCATTGTTGGGAAAAGAGCCTCAATCTTCCCCCCACAGGAGGGCTGGTGTCATTGCGGGGATTTTTTGGCGGTTGAGGTAGTTCCCCCAAACATGAACCCTGGTTCTTTTTTCCTCTTGTCGTCCCACCTTTTCCGCTCTCCCGGGGGACGGCCTCGATTGAACCTTCCCCTCCGAAAGGGCGGTCTCCTCTGATCACCCATGAATCTGGGGAAGCCCTTCTTTTTATCACCGGCTTTTTCCAGGATGTCATCCAGGTTTTTTCCAAACAGGAACTGCCCATCACATGGTAACGAGCATAATTTCGCCTTAGATTGAATATCCCCAGGGCAGCCTTTGAGCCATAACGCCCGTCTTGCGGCGTTCGATAGCCCCGCTGCTCTTGCCGTTAACCTCATCGAGTCGGCGGAGGTGTCAGCCAAGAAAGCGGCAGCTCCGTGTAGCAAGTACATTTCTCCTAATATTTTCTCTCTTGGTACTTTGGAGACTAATTTTTCTTCAAGTTGTTGCAACCAGACCATTAATGACCGGGCTGTGCAGGTGCCGGCTATTGCTGGTTTCAGACCCCCTGCCGCTGCCTCCCAAGTGTGCCTTAGGTATGAGTCCGCTTTTTTATCCAAGGGATCTCTCAAAACCCCTGAATCCTCCAGGGGCAGGGCCGACTTCTTGGAAGACCTAGACACTGCTGCGTCAATCTTTGGGACTTTGTCCCAGACGTCCGTGTCTTTAGCCTCGAAGGGGTATCTTCGCTTTGAAGAGGAGGGAAGGCTACCTGACTTCTCCGGTTTCTTCCACTCTCTCTCGATTAGGGCCTGAACCTTGTCATTGACCGGAAAGGTACGCTTTTTCCTTTCTTGCAGGCCGCCAAACATTACATCCTCCAGTGATCTCTCTACCTTCTCCTCCTGCAGGCCCATAGTGGACCTGATGGCTTTAAGGAGAGCGTCCGTATCTTCTATGGGAAAGCAAGGTCTGCCCCCCGTATCACTGTCTGAGGATGAAGATGACCCGTGCTCCACTTGATACTCCGAAGAGGAGGAGCCTGACGAGGAACTCGGGGAGGCTTTCCTACTCTTCTTTTTTAATAATTTTTTAAGTGAGCCCTGTACCTCAGATTTTATTATCGATCTGAGGTTTGTTGCCAGGCTCGGCACCTCTTCAGCCATAGTCCGCTGGATACAGCTGACACATAAGTCCTTTGGGTAGTCTTTCGCTAAAGGGCTGTGGCATAGGGCACATTCTCTATTTTTCTTTTTGCTTATGGCTTTTTTGCCTCCCTAATAAAAAAAAAAAAAAAGACATAGGAAGGCCTATTATAATATTGTCTAACTTTCACGGAGATCACTCACCACCCAGGAAAGACTGATACCGGGCACTGGGGCTGCGAAGGAGCGTGCGCTCTGCGCTCTTTTGACCTCGAGGAATCCCTCGATCGGTGACTTGGACGGCTGCTGCTTTTGCCGTTCGAGCGGCTCTTGCGACCAGAAGCTTGCGATGGGGGCAGGGACAATGGGGACGGTGAGCGATCCTCCTGAGACGCCATTGTCACCCCTGCAGCCGCTTCTGCTCCTTCTTTTATCAGTGAGTGAGCCCCTCATTACCCCTCCCCCCGCGACCGCCAGCCGCTTCTCCTGGCCGGCGTCGCGCCCGGCGCCATGACCGTCGCGTCCTGATGACGTCAGCTGTCGCACTCCCAGAATCCTCTGCGCCGCTGACGTCAGACGCCGGTCTCCGCCCCCGGCTTCCCCTGCATGCAGGCGAAGGACGGGCGCGTGCGCAGGGGGAGGGCGGCACGGGGAGGACCTCCGAAGGGAGGACATCGGGATGTGCCCGCACGAACCCGGGGCCCGAATCAGGCAACACCCCGGGGACAGCGCTACCAGCTGCCGACGGCCGGCGTCGCAGGTAAGCTAGCCCTGCAATTTTTACCCGCCGGGACGGCCCTGGGTCTTTTCATCCTGACAGGCACCGCCGCTGTCAGAGGGATTCCTTTCCAGGACAGGAACCCAACTGAAGCGGGGGAGAGGTGCCGCCCCTTATGTTTCAGTAGGTTCCTGTCCTGGCGGGGCGGATCCCTCTCTCTCATGTGGTGCTGTCATGGGTGAAGGGAAAATTGGATTTCATTACGCGCTAACATGTTTCTGTTTTGTGTTTTTATGTAAAATGATCATAAAATCAAAGAATACTGTCGATTATACCATAATGCAGAAATGCAATATAAATGGTATATGTACAAACTTTAATTTAAAGGGGTTTCTTCTAGTGGCAAATAGTGTGAGCAGGCGTTTTATTTTATATTGTCCTGTGTAGTACAATATACCTGTTAACTGTGGTTCTCATACTGGCTCTGTCGCTTCTTTGATTTCAGCTCCTTTAACCACTGTGGGGATTCACTTGCTCCTCTGGAAGCAGAAAAGAATAGAAATATGCTCAAGATCTATCATGCAATTTGTCAGAGGTTTGAGCTTTACAGCTATATGGGGAATGCGGCATTCACTGTCGAATTGAAACATAGATCAAGCCCCAATATACTAAAACTGACCTCAGCCATGACATTGGTGTACACTAGCCGATGGTGGTCTTTTAAGAACCACTAATCAGTCGTTTATTAGCCTGCTTAGACAGGCCGACCGAACAGCCCATGTACAAAGGTCCTACTGGTAATTGATCCTTCATTGCGCATAAACTGTTATTGTTCTCGGCAGCACATGTCCAGTTTACACAGGGCGATGTGCTGCCAAGAACGATATTTTTTTTTAACAAGTTTAAAAATCTTTTTACCAGATGATCAAGCATTTTATGTCAATGGCTATTATTGCAAATAGAGGACTGCAGGAATACTAATTCACTATGATCGGCCAGGATAAATGCAAACAATTTACCATTAAGGGGAAGCCATCGTGAGCGAGGAAACAACTAGGCTCACTTGTCACAAAAGAGAGCAGTTGTGACAGCCTTGCATCCTGATCTTACCATACCAAAACATATATGACTGAGGAAATAGTGATCAGCTGGCAGCATACAGAAAAATCAGGGACAGCTAACCTGTCTTGTATGTCTGCAGAGGTTGGCAAAAGTTTGACACCCAGTGTTCCTTGTGGGAGAGGAGATTTTGGCGACCTTGAAGGTGGAGCAGAAGACTGAGGTGAAGAAGGCTGAGTTGAAGATTCGCTACTGCTCTCTGTCTCTTGCCTTTTCCGAAGTTGGGCCTATTGAAAACACAAAATTAGTATCTAATATGATTAAAGGGAACCTGTCAGCAGGATTGTGCACAGTAACCAACAGACAGTGTCAGGTCGGCATCGTTATACTGATTACAATGATAGCTTGGTTGATGAAATCCATCTTATGGTTGTTCTGTAATCTTTATTTTCAGTTTTGTGGTAATGAGATTCTCCTGCCCTAAGGCAGAGTTGGTGCATGTGGTGCTCTGATTAGGTATTCATAATGCAGACAGCTGACAGGTCTCTGATCCCTCACTGACCTGCCCCCTAGTTTGCATAATGAATATCTGTATATACTTTAAATAAAAAAGTGGTACCATCTTGGAGGAGGAATTTTTTTCTTCTTCTCCAGTAATATGGCGCCGCAGAAGCATGCGCAGTAGCAGCTATCGGATCAGCAGCAGACGTTGATAGCAGCTACTGCACAGGCACGGCGGGCGCCATTTACAATTTTTTTCTCCTCTAGCTGAATAACTTGGGAAAAAAAAACAAAACATTATTGGCACATAAAACATGGGATTGTGCTAGGGCTGGTATCTGCCTGCAGAAGCTTTTTTTAAAATTTTTTTTTTTAAGTATATACAGATATTTATTATGCAAACTAGGGGTCAGATCAGTGAGGGATCAGTGACCTGTCAGCAGTCTGCATTATGAATACCTAATCAGAGTACACCTACACCAACCTCACCTTAGGGCATGAGAATCTCATTAACTAAAAACTGAAAATAAAGATTAAAAAAACAGCCACAAGATGGATTTCATCAACCAAGGTATCATTTTATTCAGTATAATGGCGTGGACCTGACACTGTAGGTTACTGTACACAATCCAGCTGACAGGTTCCCTTTAAACAACTGAAGACAATATTGCAATAGAAAAAAAAAAAAGTTTCCCATGACAACTGGTCAGATGATATAAAATTTAATATTCTGAAAGAACCTCAAAGGATTAATCTGATTGGCTTCAATTGGTAACCCTACCATTCTTACTCTGCACTAGCTTTGAACAATGGTGACATACGTTTCTTGGCAAAGCAAAGAGCAAAAAAAAGTAAACAAATTGAAAAATAAAAAAAGTATAATTTTTTCATTATGAATGAGAAACCTGTGTTCAAAATCATCAAACACATCAATATCTTCTCCTAACTAGCTTGTATAATAGTAAATACACATGTGGTCAAAATTGTTGGTACCCCTCGTTTAATGACAGAAAAACCCACAATGGTGACAGAAATAACTTGAATCTGACAAGAGTAATAATAAATCATAAATCTATGAAAATGAACAAATGAAAGGTAGACATTGATTTTTAGCCATGCTTCCACAGAATTTAAAAAAAATAAAACTCATGAAATAGGCCTGGACAGAAATGATGGTACCCCTTAGGCTACTTTCAGACTTGCGTTATGAAGCACAGCGCAGGGCCGCCGCTAAGCTCCGCCCCCGGCCGTGCCTCCTCCGGTCAGCTCCTCCTATGGGCGTATGATGCTGCATGCGCCTGGCGTACCCTATATTTAGCATTTGGTATGCTGGCCGTGCGCTGGTCTGCTTTTGCCGGCGCATGCGCCCTTTTGGCGCTGCGCTGACGTGCGCCAAACGCAACGTGTTGCATTTTTGTGCGCTCGGCGCAGCGCCAAATGGGCGCATGCGCCAGCAAAAGCAGACCAGCACACAGCCAGCGTACCCAACGCTAAATATAGGGTACGCCGGACGCATGCAGCGTCATGCGCCCAATAGGAGCTGACCGGAGGAGGTGCAGCCAGGGGCAGAGCTTAGCGGCGGCCCTGTGCTGCACCTCATAACGCAAGTCTGAAAGTAGCCTTAACTCCATATTTTGTTGCACAACCTTTTGAGGCAATCACTGCAATCAAACGATTTCTGTTTCTGTCAATGACACTTCTGCACCTCTCGACAGGTATTTTGGCCCACTCCTCAAAAGCAAACTGCTCCAGTTGTCTTGTGTTTGACGGTTGCCTTTTCCAGACGGCATGTTTCAGCTCTTTCCAAAGATGTTCAATAGGATTTAGGTCAGGGCTCATAGAAGGCCACTTCAGAATAGTCCAATGTTTTCCTTTTAGCCATTCTTGGGTGTTTTTAGCTGTGTGTTTTGGGTCATTATTCTTTTGCAAGACCGATGACCTGCAACTGAGACCAAGCTTTCTGATACTGGGCAGCACATTGCTCTCTAGAATCCCTTGATAGTCTTGAGATTTCATTGTACCTTGCACAGATTCTAGACACCGTGTGCCAGATGCAGCAAAGCAACAGAGCCTCCTCCATGTTTCACAGTAGGGACAGTGTTCTTTTCTTGATATTCTTCATTTTTCCATTTGTGAACATAGCGCTGATGTGTCATGCCAAAAAGCTCCATTTTGTCTCATCCGTCCATAGGACATTTCTCTCAGAAGCTTTGTTGCTTGTCAACATGTAGTTTGGCAACTTCCAGTCTGGGTTTTTTATGATTTTTTTTCAACAATGGTGTCCTCCTTGGTAGTCTCTCATGAAGTCAACTTTGGCTCATACGACGACGGATGGTGCGATCTGCTAGTGGTGTTCCTTGAGCTTGAAGTTCACTTTTAATCTGCTTAGAAGTTTTTCTGTGCTCTTTTGTTACCATTCTTATCATCAGTCTCTTTGGTTTGTCATCAATTTTCCTCCTGCGGCCAAGTCCAGGGATGTTGGCTATAGTCCCATGGAGCTTAAATTTCTGAATAATATGTGCAACTGTAGCCACGGGAACATCAAGCGGCTTGGAGATGGTCTTATAACTTTTACCTTTAACATGTTTGTCTATAATTTTCTTTCTAATCTCCTGAGACAACTCTTTCCTTTGCTTCCTCTGGTCCATGTTAAGTGTGATACACACCATGTCACCAAACAGCCCAGTGACTACCTGTAGCCCTATATACAAGCCCACTCACTGATTCCAAGATTGTAAACACCTGTGATGTTAATTAGTGGACACACCTTGATTTAACATGTCCCTTTTGTCACATTATTTTTCAGGGGTACCATCATTTCTGTCCAGGCCTATTTCATAAGTTTTATTTTTTCAAAAATTCTGTGGAAGCATGGTTGAAAACAATGTCTGACTTTCATTTGTTCATTTTCATAGATTTTTGATTCATTATTACTTTTGTCAGATTCAAGTTATTTCTGTGATGATTGTGATTTTTTTCTGTCATTCATGTCAGTGTTTCTGGTACATACAAGTCCATAACTTTCATAGCCAAATTGCACCAAACAAAAAAGTGCTTAAAAACATTATCAATCGCAACCAATTCACTTACCATTAGGCTACGTGCACAAGTTGCGGATTTTGTTGCAGATCCGCAAGTGGATTTACACCAAATCCACAAAGGAGTGCTCAAGCAATGTTAATCAATGAAAATCCAGAATTGGTGTGCCCATGCTGCGCAAAATTCCACACCGATTCCCAGCGTTTTATTTTCCACAGCATGTCAATTCTTTTTGAGAATCTGCAGCGTTTCTGCATCCATTGACGTACATTGAGTCAGTCAAATCCGCAGCTAAACCGCAGGTGTAAAAAGGTCTGCGGATTAGCGTCAGATTTGCGTGCCAAAAACGCTGCGGAAAGGAAGGAGGAAGAGTGTGTGGGCGGAGACTGTGTGAGCAGAGAATATGTGCGGGTCTGTCTCCGGGTGTCTGTGTGCAGCCAGGCATCATCTGATGGGACTACTATTCCCACCCGACTATGTCTGGTGTCACATATAACAGTAGTCCCATCATCCGTCGACTGTGTTCAATTGTAAAACAAAAACAAACACATTCACTCTCACCAAACACCTAATTCCCCAACGCCCTCGATCTCCTGCAACAAAAATAAAATAATAAACCAACACAAATACTCCATGGTCCGCCGTAGTCCTAAATAAATTGTCCCATGCCGATCTCACGTGTAGAACAGTCACTGCGCTGCCGTCAGAGAGGTCGCCGGAGTTCATGCTGTCACTTACGGCACCGCTGCGTGAAAAAATTCTCACTCAGCGGTACTGCCGTAAAGTGAGAGCACAAACTCCGGTGAACTCTCAGTGATGCACTGCAAGAGGATTAGCTCCTGTCACTGTATCACCGAAGCCGAGTAGAGCAGTCACATCTCCCAATGTAACTGTTCAACATGTGAGATCGTCGTGGGACACTCGCTATTTAGGACTACGGCAGACAGGGAGTATTTGTGTTGGTTTATTATTTTATTTTTGTTGCAGGAGATGAAGGATTCCGGGATTAGGCAATGCAGTAAGTATGGTTTAATTAAGATTTAATAAAGGAGTCTGTGTGATTATCTCAAATAAAGGACTTTATTCTGGCTGTTTCTTTATTTAGCATATCACTATGGGGTTAGTAATGGATAGGTGTCTTATTGACGCTTCTCCATTACTAAGCCGTTTGCTTGATGTCAATACAAAGGAGACATCAACCCCACAAATATTACCCCACAAATATTACCCCACTTGCCACCGCTACAGGGCAACTGGGAAAAGTGGAGGGAAGGTGCCAGAATTGATGCATCTATAAGATGCGCCATTTCTGGGGCAGCTGAGATCTGATGTTTATAGCCTGGAGGGTGCCAATATACATGGCCCCTTCTCAGGCTATTAATATTAGCCCACAGCAGGCTGCCTAAACTGGTTTGATTTTATAGGGGGACCCCATGTCAATTTTTTTCTGGGGTTCTCCTGTAAACTAGCCAGAAAAAGGCTAAGCAAACATCTGTGAGTGGATAATAATAGCCTGGGAACCTTTATGGCTATTGGCTCCTTCCCAGAATATTATCAGCTTTGCTTTCCCTCTGCTGGTTCTGAAAATTATGCAGGAGCCCACGCAATTTTTTTTACATTTTTTTTTGTAAAATAAACAGATATTGCGTTTGATGCAGATTGTGTGTGTGTGTCTGTCTTTTATTTAACTCATTATGTACCATTTTATTAATGAGGCTATATGGCTGACACATACATATTATATTCACTTATATTTGTTTTGTATGTGTAAAAGTTATATTTGAACATGGTATGTAATGATATTATGGTCTTCAATGTAGAATGTAAAAGAAGAAGCTTGAAAAGGAAGTGACATCACAATTCTTTTTTTGTGTCAATAAAGATATCTTTATTTAGCTTACAGAAAGGCATACAAATCAGCATGTAAATCCGCAGAAAAAACGCAGATTTTTACAAGAGCAAATCCGAAACATGCGCACATACCTTTAGAGTGGAGTGATCCATTCCAGGAAACATTGGCATCCTCTGAGACAACAGTGAAGACCTTTGAGGCTTTTCTTCTTCTGCATCAACTTCATCCCTTTTCTCATGTTTGTCTTCTAAAATACCAAACACAGAAAAATCACAATAATTCTAATCCTTGTACAGAGATATACTGTAAAGAAGGTAAACCACTAACTGATGTACTGTTATGTCTAATGCAAGGCCGGAGAAATTTTATCAGCCCTTTGGGTTCTGCCTACATGTTTCTTTTATAGGGTATGACCACTATTTCACAGGAAGTACTGTACATGACAAAACCGCAGTCCAGTGGTAAAACACGCGTGAGGTTTCTGTGTGCCTCGTCTATAGACCAGAATGTCTCAAGGTACTTTTGGGAGGCTGAATAATTTGCTGCTACTTGTCTAATACGCTATATTTTATAGTCTTACATTCTACTATAGCTTGCATCACTCAATGACATCCATTTGGCTGGCAGAGCATTTATTGAGGCTTCCAAGCCAATTGATAAACAAGTGTACCAAGCACTTTGTATGAATTTAGCTATTTGTTAAGATTATGTGTTTGACCATTCCTACGCTCTTTAATACTATGATCTTACATGTGAGGCACTAGTCTACCATGCCAAAGGAGTTTTATCTTCTCCTTTCTTGCTCCCTTTTCCCCCTATTTATAGTAGTACTGTTGTACTTTATTTTTAATATTTAAAAGTGTTTTTTCCACAAAGTACATTTGAATTAAGAGATCTTGGAATAATAATAAATTCCACAATTGGACGTGTTTAAAAAAAAAAATAAAAATGTTCCTGTGCTGAGATAATCTTATAAATGTGCCCCTGCTGTGTACTGTGTAATGGCCGTGTCTGACCGAACAGGAACATGGTCTGATCATACCACAGCTCCTGGGCAGGGGAGGAAGCAAAAGAGAGGATACAGACATTACAGCAGGGGATCACAGCTGATTTTTAAGCAATGTTTTACTTCAAAGATACAATCAGTGCAATCCCATGCTATAACGCCTGTAAACCAGTGATACATTCCTTCATCAAGGCCTCATTATAACATTGTCCATGTGGTTTCCATACTAGTCTTACAGTTTACAGAGCTGGCTGGAGGTGGTGTAAAAACTTTAAAAGTCACAAAATATTTTGAAACATTTTAAGCAGTTTTATGGCAAAATTCTGGTGAAAGCTGATCGAGTTAGGCTATTAGTGTACTTGGGCTGTAGATATGTAACAATACTTTTCATTCATAGACATCTAAACTGCGAAAGAAAAATCAATCAAGTACATACATAGCTGACTAAGTTAGCAAGTAGTAGGAATCTGTTATCCTCCAATTTGATAATGTTTTTGTGTATGGACAAACACGTTCTTGAGTTTTGAGGTGCAAGACTGATGATTACTATGGCAGAAATCCATAAACTATTGTCCATCACATTTACATTGCAATTTACAACCGGTATTGACCATTCAGCTGTTTGCAACCCTGGGAAGATGAAAAACATTAATGGATTCTACTCCCATGAACAAGCCACACCGCTACCTTTCCAACCAGAATCTGTTTTTTACCGGGTTACTGCCACAATATGTCAAATAATATTCCTAGAAAAAAAAAAAAAAAAATATACAACATATTTTCCACATAATACTGCCACTGAATCCCAAAATACGGCCATAATATGCTTAAAAGGGAATCTGTCAACATGTTTTTGCTATGTAATCTCATTGCAGAATGAAAAAGGGACAGTGGCCCTGATTCCAATGATGTATCACTTAATTTACTGAGTGCAGCAGTTGTGATAGAATCACAGTATTCTCTCCTGCAGATGTAGCAGAGCCCAGAATGTTCAGCCCTGTATAATCCCGCCCACACCACTGACTGACAGCTTTCTGTGTACATTATATATTGACAGAAAGCTGCTAATCTGTAGTGGGAGTGTAGTTGACTAGGAGGCATAAGACAGATAGCCCTCTAGTGAAAATCCCATGGCGATAAAACATTGATTTTTATTAAAACAAAAACACATGGCCTAGTGAGGAAGACATCCCTGAAATCAGGCTCTCAGCCTGCATCATGGTGCTCTCCGATTACATAGCAAAAACCTAGTGGACAAACTCCTTTTAATGGTAAAAAGATTGGAAAAGTGGTCATGGGATGTGCAGGAGTTACTAAATGAGCTCTGCCTGCCTCAATCTGAGCCCCCAGCATTGATCATACAGAGCAGCACAAAGTAGGAGACAAATACTGTGCAGATGGAAGGTAAAGCTGTGTTTTCTGTATTGTCTGACAGTGCACTTCGTGTAAAAGAGCGCATATCCCAAAGATTAGAATGGACAGTGGGATGGAGAATTTGTTCTACTCAATTCTTAAGTTGATTTTAGGGGATGAATGGGCTTTTCAGCCGTAAACAGTTCCCAATTCCAATCATCAAGTATAGCCGATGCTCTGGATCGGAAGTTACCTGTGGTATCAGTGAACATCCAAGGACTGTCTGTATCCTCTATCACTGCTAGTTGGCTGCTGGACAGCAAAAGTCGACTTCTCCGCTGTGACTGGCTAGGTGCACGACGCTGGCTCTTCCGACTTAGTTGAACCCTGTTCTTGAGTGCTGTGGAGTCTAAGACTGAAGTTTGCTGTGAAGGAAAAGAAACAGGGGTTTATCTGCAATGGTTCTGCTAGAAGTAACTTTACAACTGGTAAAATAACCTTGAAATAGTAGATAAATGAATTTGTATTGCAGGGCATGCGAGTTGAATATTACAACTGGTCCAAACAAGGATTCTTTTGTTTTGCTCTAGTCAGCATGTACAATACAAAATAAAATTGTGGTACCGTGTTAGCCAGAAAAATAGATGTAAATACTTATGTCCCAAAAAAAAAAATTGAGAAAAGTATTCAAGCAGTGATACCTTTATTGGCTAACCAGAGAAATTATATTTGCAAGCTTTCAGGGCTCAGAAGGCCCCTTCATCAGGCTACATTACAAGTGAATTACTGAGAAGAGATGGCAACATTTAAATAGAAATTACAACAGGACATGAGGTGATACAGGTGTAACAAAAACCTTAATTTAATTTCCTTGGCCTGTATCACCTCATGTCCTGGTGTAATTTCTATTTAAATGTTGCCATCTCTTCTCAGTAATTCACTTGTAATGTAGCCTGATGAAGGGGCCTTTTGAGCCCTGAAAGCTTGCAAATATAATTTCTCTGGTTAGCCAATAAAGGTATCACTGTTTGAATACTTTTCTCAATTTTTTTTTTTTGGGGACATAAGTATTTAGCTGTAGTCAGCAGTAATTAAATTACCAGAATTTGATTTTTGATGGTAAAAAATGTAAGAACACTTATGTCTATCATACTCGGATATAAACAGTAAATTTATGTTAAGTCTAAAACGCATCAGTAGGGTTGTGCTAGGGCCAGTAAACGACAAGTCATGAGAGCAGATGATTTCATGGGTTACTGCCCAAGTCTATTGTAGGTCAGTCTAAAACAGCATTTCCCCAACTCCAGTCCTCATGGCCCCCACAGGTCATATTCGCAGTATTTCCTTAGTATTGCACAGGTGATGGAAGTATCATGAAGACATCAGGAATTCTCTCACCTGTATAACACTATGGAAATCCTGAATAGAGTTGAGCGAATTTGTTAGGATTCGGCTCCGAATATTGTTTTTACAATATTTGTCGAACACAGTCGAACGTCAGAGTCACGGGAGTAGATAATACCGAATATGTTTGGAACCAATCATCAAACATACATTCGGCATGAATAGGGAACCAATATGGCACGAATATGGAAAAATTCAGATTCGGCGACTGAATCTGAACAAATTTGCTCAACTCTAATCCTAAAAACATGACTTGTGGGGGGGCCCATGAGGACTGGAAATTGGGAAACACTGCTCTATAAACATTGAATTCTCAAAAACGTGGTACAATGGATCAATAGGCTGGACAAAAAAAAACAAACGGTTGAATAATAAAAGCATATGGCTTTCACAAGCTCATAGCAGAAAATCTTCAGTTTCAGCTTTTGTCAAACTGCTTAGCATAATAATGTATCGTATGTGACTGACCCTGTAATGTCTGCACAAGTTAGGATTATAGGTGATGTTCACTAGATTTGCACCCTTTGTGCACTCATATCAGACACTATGCTGTCCAACTGTGCACTGTGTCCAGCACTGTCCTGGAAAGACAGCTTAGTTGAAGGACGCCCCTGTAGCCCAGATAACATTCTCCAGTGCCAAGTTCTAATGCCAGAAAACAGCACAGGAAGGGGAAGTCACATTCGGTACAACAGCTGATGTGACTTCCTGCCTGCAGAGAGTCATGATGGAAGCACTACAAAGCAGAGAAACTACTATGAAATTCCAAACATACAACACGAACATTGTTATATTAGTATAGAATTATGAACACAATAAAAATGGGACTAACATCTGCAACACAGACTTCCTCCCTCTTTATTTTCCAATAGGATTTTTCTAACCAACCATACATAAAAATAAAACATTATAATTGGTTAAAAAAAAATTGTTGTCGTTGGTAACATTTCCATGAATTTCAAATGTTTCTTACATCCATGAAAGAGAAATCAGCTGCTTTGGCTTCATGAAAAGACGGCGTGCTTGCTGTGCCATCGGTGGAATCAAGGTCCATGCTTGATCTATCCAGACTTTCATCACGGACTTCAGTGATAGAATCATGCTGGTCAGTCTCAGTGTGGGACAGTGAGGACAAGCGGCTGTGGGACTGCAGCTTGCGGGTGCTGATGTTATCGTATGATGAAGATTCCTGGACAAAGCTAGAGCGGAAAAGGCAAATTTAGTTAGTACATTTACTACAACTGCCATAGCATGCTTTACAATTATTGCCTCCGTATAATACATATATACATACATACATTATATATAGATTACACACATACATATCAGACTCTCGCCTACCATGGAAACCTTCAAAAAGAACTTGAAGACCTACCTCTTCCGACAAGCCTACAACTTGCAGTAACAACCGATCCACCAAACCGCTGCACGACCAGCTCTACCCTTGCCTACTGTATCCTCACCCATCCCGTTGTAGATTGTGAGCCCTCGCGGGCAGGGTCCTCTCTCATCCTGTACCAGTCGTGACTTGTATTGTTTAAGATTACTGTACTTGTATGTATTATGTATACCCCTCCTCACATGTAAAGCGCCATGGAATAAATGGCGCAATAATAATAATAATAATAATACTACATACATACATATGCACACACATCACTCTCTTTATGCATGTTTATACATTGAGTGAACAGCAGAGGGCAGGCAAGTCACATAAATCTGGTGAATGGTCTGCATACTATGCGCGATGACCCAGCATAAATGCAGGAAGCTGCACTGTTTACGGTAACCATTTTGCTTTTTCTTATTGATCTAAGTAGGGGAAATAATGGTAGTGCTAGTAGATCCAAAATATCTCCAGCTTACTAAATAGGTGGGCGCTGCAAGAGAATAATGTCAAAGTTGCCGCATGAATAATAACAGCACTGACCAACGCGAGTCCCCTCCAAACCAGACCTGGGGATCGCAGGAATTCTGTTAATATACACTTCGCTCCCCAATATTTTGGTTAGATGTAACGGCTTATTGGGCTGCTGGAAGCACAGAGCCTGTACATCAGTGCGAGGCGAATGTACAGCTCCCTGGTACGGGGGCGTTTGCAGTACACAGCGTGTCTGAGGGAGCATACTGCAATTTTATTCCTGCCAGATTTGTATAGAAAATGTGTGCCTCCATATAAATTTTTTAGACACAAGAGAACCCATAACTTATAATAAAAGCCTTATCATGGCTCACTGCAAAATAAGGGAAGACAAAAAAGGATAGGGTGTTATAATTCAAGTTGCCCCAATCCAACATAACGAAGGGAAGCATCGGGAGGCAGAGGCCCCCATGTACATTAGACAGACAAGCAGACTGTCCTGCCAAAATCAACAGCTTCCGTTTACTTCATCTACCGAGTATGGGTTAATCAGATTTATCACATTCAATCATTATTCCACTTGCAATGGAAAATGGTTCCAAGGCAATTATTGTCAAACCCATTTTGACAGTAATAGGCAGAGAGCGGAAGAAAAAGAAACCCAATGATAAGACCACCAGGGAATAGTTTCCTTGTTTTCCTGTGCAGTGTTCAGACTGACCTCGCGATAATCAATTATCTGAAGATCTATTTAATGGGAGTATGTGCACATTAGATTAAGGGTACTGTCACACTTAGCGATGTACCAGCGATCCCGACCAGCGATATGACGCGGTCAGGATCGCTGGTACATCGCTAAGTGGTCGCTAGTGAGCTGCCACACAGGCAGATCTCACCAGTGACATCGCTGGGAACGGGGATCGCTACTTACCTGTCACACTAGGCGATCCTGCGTCCTCCCGCCCGGCTCCACGCTCGTCGTCGCAGGAAGCTGACGATGAGAAACACTCCTGGACGTTCTCGCGCGATCAGCGATGGGGAGCGGGTCGTAGGTAAGTATCACACACAGCGATATCGCTAACAATATCGCTATAACGTCACTAGTTATAGCGATATTGCTAGCGATATCTCTTAGTGTGACATGCCCTTTAAAGCGAATGAATATCACGGTCCGTGGTACAAAAAAAATAAAACCTTCAGTCTTGTAAAGGATTAACTTGTTTATATAAGATCAGTAAAATAAAAAAAAAGCAAAGTAAAAGGCCAGAATAATAAAACTATTGAGTGTTGGCCATTGCAAACAATCCGAGTAATACTTTATACAACTATATGTAAAAATGATCAAAACTGAACATTCCCAACAATATTCATTAAATGGTCATGCCCAATTTTATGATTCACAACATTCTGTAACGTTGGCTTTTCTAGTACCCCGAGATCCCTTTTAGTACAAATCCCACCAGGCAGGGCTGTGGAGTCGGAGTCGTGGAGTCGGAGCTCATTTTGGTGGAGTTGGTATAAAATGGACCGACTCCGACTCCTAAAATATATAATAAATTGGGTACAGTAGTTCAATGCAGAATGTGCTGAATATTTTTTCATAGGAATTTGGGAAAGTTATGAAATGTCCTATAAATGACTGTTCTATTCCTGATCTTAGGCTACATTCACACACAGCGTTTTTCCTGCATTTTTTGAGGATACGTTTTTCAGCTGCAAAAGCAGATCAGCTTTTTAAAAAACCACATCACCTGAAATCTGCTCTACCCATTCATCCATATCTGTCTATCCATATCTTATCTGTACCAAAAAGAATGAAAGCCAGGAAGCACACAGACTAACACTCTTTTTTTTTTTTTTTTTTAAGCACCAGTCAGGTACACCTCATAGCTGCCCAAAAGGACGCCCAGGACAGGCATTGCTCGTCTTCAGTAACACATCAACATCAATTGATAGTTGGAATAAATAGACTGCATTCATCACAACATCTTCTTAAGGTGCAGGCTTTATTTTCAAGTGGAGGGGTGTGCAGTACGAGGTTCTGCAGCAGCTGAGGTGTGCAGTATGAGGTTCTGCGTAACAGTATGAGGTTCTGTCCCCCCAGGTTTGAGCCTGGATACACCCATGGTGTGAATGTAGCCTGAGGATCTAGGCTTTGTCTTAAGGGCATGTCACACTAAGAGATATCGCTAGCAATATCGCTATAACTAGTGACGTTATAGCGATATTGCTAGCGATATCGCTGTGTCTGATACTTACCTACGACCGGCTCCCCCGCTGGTTATCGCTGATCGCGCGAGAACGTTCAGGACTGTTTCTCGTCGTCAGCTTCCTGCTGTGACGACGAGCGACGCGTGGAGCCGGGCGGGAGGACGCAGGATCGCCTGGTGTGACAGGTAAGTAGCGACCCCCGTCCCCAGCGATGTCACTAGTGAGATCTGCCTGTGTGGCAGCTCACTAGCGACCACTTAGCGATGTACCAGCGATCCTGACCACGTCATATCGCTGGTCGGGATCGCTGGTACATCGCTAAGTGTGACAGTACCTTTAGCTGAGATAAGTCTTAGTGTGTGCGTATATATATATATATATATATATATATATA